>NC_134843.1:82124794-83342294 GCF_965363235.1 Mytilus galloprovincialis
TATATTAAAATTCATCTCGCATATATGATGTTTCTTTATCGTAGCGATAAATTAACAAAACTTCACGTTATTTGTTTCTAAAATTAAAATGCGGGCAATGAAGGTTTCTTTTACATCTATCATCGATTGAACTTTAAAATATAAATTTCCAAATCGGCAACAAAAAACTATCAGACGAATAAAATTTTGATGTAAATTATAAATTGCATTTTTATCAAGGAAAATAATGACCTCACACAGGTCATTATTTTATGCCTTTGAACATATTTCATTGAAACATGGTATCGCCCGGGTTGATTCTGAAAAAAAGAATGACCTTTCGTTCTGAAAGAAAATAACTCCATATAGGTATATAAATGATTTTATTAATAGAATAGGGGGATTTTCTAGTTTTCCAAAAATGCTCAAAATGCTTTTAGCAGTCTTTATGAAATTTTAGTCGTTGGTTTATATCTATCAATATTTATAAATGACATTGAGAAAGTATGGCACTATAAGGCGCAGCTCCATATTCTTAATGTATTCAGTCTTATTGTATTGAGTTGATGCTGTGTTATATTTGAAGTCAGCAGGTTGTTGGTATTTCTATGAGAATTAACTGTAACACGACGGGTGACGTATACGGTGCAGGAAATGTTCACCCGTCCGGAGCACCTGATTTCACTACCGGTTTTTAGTGGAGTTCGTGTTTTTTCTTATTTCTTATTTATATTGTTGATGTAAATGTCTTTTGGGTTTGTGAGTGTTTGTTTACTCCTTGGTTTCGATTGTTTTTGTCTGTGCACATCTCCTAGTCAACTTTTATTATAAGCTTGAGTTCCATCAGACACTTCTAAAAAACAGGAGGATCAAAGGTGCTATATAATTTCATTACCCATACATGTACGTATATTGATGATATTCTGTCTATTATTCTTGTTGGGTACCCTTTGTGTATCCTCCTGAACTAAAAATTAAAAAAAAAATAATACGGAAACAGTTTCCACTGCTTCATTTCTATACACGAGTCTGGTTATACATTTTACATATACCTCGATTTTAAAATTTAGAGTTTTCCTCACCGCAGCGTCAAAATACCACATTCACTTTGATGCAGTATAAATTTCTCAAAATATACGATACTTAAAAAAGTTGCAGCAGCAACTCAGACTTTGTGAAATCTTGTCTGTGGCTGAATGTATTTTCAATTAGCCGGGGTGTTGTCAAAACAAGTCTCGTCCTTTTTCTGAAAAAAAGATTATCGAAAGTACCAAGCCCTAATAGATAAGTCTGCTCAACAAATAATACCAGATGTTTTTGAACTATGGAATATATATGCAGAGATTGTTAACGAGTTTTCCCTTTTTCTATTATTGTACTATTATGCTCCTTTTTATCATATAACAACAGGAGAATGTTACTATTTGCCGGGTTTGCTACCAATGGAAACCCCTTAAGCTCATTGGGTACCATGCTTCGAATTCTCGTTTCAAAATATTTCCAAAACTTTCACTTACTTCAATTGTCACCTGAATCAATGTGTTCCTACTTGATTTATCTCTTCAATGACAAATATTAAATCCCTTAAGTCACCTCTATTAACATTGTAATCCTTATAACGAACTTGATATTTCTGAAATAAAATTCATCGAAGCCGTACATTTGAAAATGAAAGTTCAAAAGAGACTCCTCGCTTATTTTAATTTATTGTAAATTATTTATTGTATTCTTCGTAAATTGTCTGCACCTAGTTAAAAATATGACAGCTGTTTTCCATGCGTTCCATTGGTTGATATATTCTACTGTTTTTTTGTTGTTGTTTTTTTTTCATCCTGTTTTTTGCAAATTTATTTTCTTTCAGTTATTATTATGCTACATTATTTGTTATGTATTATCAATATCCTCATGCCACCCTGGAAACACTTTATCTAATATATGCTCCTGTGTCACCCAACCAACCAAACCAATCTTAGAAAATCAAATGGTCGTTCCCTTAGACGAAATCACATTGAAAAAGCCAAATATATCCGCTACTTCGTGGAGTATGGTTGAAAATGTATATATATATATCCTTTATGTGAAAAGAGTTATACATTTGGAATACATCAATTTTGAATAATAACATTACATGTATGTTTCAAAAGAATCCGTTAGTTTAATTGAATTATTACGCTTGCGCGTCATACTAACATTGTCCTTCATATCCCAATGAATTGTAACATTTATGATGACACGTGCCACCACAATAAAGTGCACAGGTTAATTAAAGAAAGAAATGCTAGAAATCAATTTTTCATGACCCTAGCATACAAATATATTTATAAGAATTGAATGTTTTTATATCATTTTTTTTCAATTGAAAAAGTGCTGATCGTGCGCACATTTCTAGAATGAAGCGCGTCCACGCTTCATACAAAAAGTGCTTTAACACCCCAATAAAATTACAAAAAGAAGCATTCAATTCTTAAACAAAGCTCGATTGATACAATGATTAACTGTAATGATAACACATATAAACAATACACAATGTTAAACAATGTACATACATGACTATAAATGACAAAAGTGTAACGTGTACACAGGGTAAGCGTGTCTGTTTCTATTAGAATGAGTCCGTTACCAGTTTGATACTGGATCCAAAATTGTTCTATTTAAAAATATATAACAAACAATCTGTATTTATAAATTAACGTCAATGAACCAAAATATGTACAACTGCTCTTTGCAATCTTTAATAAACTATCTATAAACTATTATAAAAATATATACACTCAGTCTGGTACAAATTTGTACTATTACAAATTACTATTTGTACTATTACAAATTTGTCCTGGGTCAGGAACAAACTTGTCCTCCTGGTACAATAATGTACCCTACAAGTTTACACACTTGTCTTTGTTCTGTTGGTACAATTATGTACTTTACAAGGTGGTCACACAGACTCACACTTGTCCTATACGGTACAATACGGTTCAGCTTGTAAACGTACAAGTCCGTATTTCTAACAGGCACCAACCTGTTCTTTATTACCTAAGTGTAATAATACCTCTATATCTAATATATAAGAGACAGCAATCTCGAATATAAACGTACCATACATTGGTATTATATCTCCGAAGACTTGTGACAATCGACCCTGAGCTAGGAATCTCTCCTGCTTATATACCCCGATGGTAGCTGTACCATTATTGAAGGAGGGGTGTTCTACCGAAACGTCTCGTTACTAGTATCAGAGTTTCCTTTGGAACACCCCTTCACATATGACCTGACCCAAAGTTTACCCGCGAAACATCCACTTCTTTTATACGTTTATTAAAGTATCATATAAATGTATAAAATAAGGCTTCTGCCGAACTGTAACCAATGTAAACACTTTAACCATAGATACAAAATTATCACAAAAGCAAGGGCATACCTATAAAGTCTTGAACACCGGTTCAGACAAAACAAACATGATCACTGTTAAATTGTAATGAATTGAATACTTAATTCTACAAATTTAGTATTTATGATAGCTTTCAATTTATCTGCATAATAGTATTTGACAAAAATTGCAGTGCTAATTCAATGCTTTGTTTGTGTGTCAGTAATGGCTTGTGCGGGAATAATTCCAGATGGTTTTTTTTTTTTTTTTTTTATATCATATTCATTTAAAAACTTCTAGCTGCCTTTTTGTAATTTAGTAAACAGTAACTTTAAATTTTGCTGCAGTGTCCCCTTAAAACTAATGTAGAAAATATAAAAGCATTGTACAAGGACGTTGTCTCTTTATGATTAAAAACAAAATAACTAAAATACTGAACTCAGAGGAAAATTCAAAACGGAAAGTCTCTAGTCGAATGGCAAAATTAAAACATCAAACACATTAAACAAATGGATAACACGTGTCCTATTCCTGATTTGTACAGTACTTTTTGGTTCTTTTTCAATCGTCAATAAAGATGTCAACTACTTGTTTGAGACCGTAATGGATACGATTGAATCAAGAACTATATCCAACTCAAAACTTTCACCTTTCGTTGAGGACTTCGGAAATGCAATAGGACAAGCGGAATTCAAAAAACGCATTCGAAGATATTAAAATTGCAGAAATACATGTCACGCTAAACTATTCATGGTGTGTCATATACAAAAATATTGCGGAAAGATTTACAACCTTCGACAAAATGAAAAGTGTTTATCAATATGGGATATTTTGACATAAAAGTCATCTTTTTGAATCATTTCTGGAAGCTGATGGATTAATAAATAAACTGTAATCGTAATTGATGCTTTGTGAATAAAATAGTCCATGTGCAATTACATTTCCCCCAACTACATCTGTACCGAGAATTTGGATCCTTACTTATTGTTAGAATACTAGAGTCGATCGAAACCCATCTATAAATCCCAATCTCCTTTCCGCTTTGTTTTACTGATTCGTGCAGGTGGTCGTAGTCAATATCACGTTCAAAAATACTTTAAAGATATATGTGATCGTTCACTATATCAGTTTGTTCTTCCACTAACGATTCGTACACATTAACTGACACACACTCATCATAAACGTGTGTTCTGTCGTCCAAACTTTCTTCGCCAGAAATTTGTTCGTATATCTTTGGAATACATTCGTCGTAATTGTGCGAGCTGGTCTGCCAATCTCCAGATAATGGTTGGTAATGACTGGACATTTCAGTGGTTATGTGTGAATGTGCATCATTATCTGAATTGTCAATAATTGCAGGCAAATCCACTGAACTATGGGTATTTGTTCGGTTAAAAATAGTCCCCGAATGCTCATTGTTTAAAAGCCTCTCAACTGTAGTTTGATTACGTTGAGAACGCGGGCTGCTCTCAGTGCTTTCGTAATTGTTTTCATTTAAGTTTGTTCCGTTTGCAGATACCCTATCCGCATCTATCCGTGAATTTGAATGCTTTATATTCATAGCATCTAAATGTCTGCTTTGTGCTCGAAAAATGACAAATGCTACAATCCCAACGAAAATTATTATTCCAGAGGTTGTAGCAGCAATTATGTATATTTGTAAAATAGCAAAACCTGTAAAGAATAAGTGAAATATAAGTTGTTCAACTCTTCCGATTATAGATACAACATAAAAGATCTAGGAAATAATAGAATTCATTTTTGGTTCATTGTTGCATGTTTAACGTATATTGAAAATTATGTCAAGCATGTTCAGAACGAGTATAGAATATACTTTGCTTTTTATATAAAAGCTATAGAATAGTTATCAAAGGTACCAGGATTATAATTTAATACGCCAGACGCGCGTTTCGTCTACATAAGACTCATCAGTGACGCTCATAGACAAAACAGCTAAAAAGCCAAACAAGTACAAAGTTGAAGAGCATTGAGGACCCAAAATTCAAAAAAGTTGTGCCAAAAGTTTTCTATGTAAATGTAAATAACGATATTGCTGTTCTCTCATATATCAATATTTTGTCAAGCATTTTCAGGACTATTTGGGGAAATGAGGAGAAAAGAGTATTTTATAAAGACGATATGAAAATATCAATATTTAAGTTTTATTTTATTTGTGATTCGCGAATGAATTTGTAAAGACCTGTTCTAGATATATCCAAGGATTCGTTAGATTTTTTTGTATATTCTTTAAATATTTTTAGTCCATAAATGATGTAAATGTGCTACATTATATAAGGTTAACGTTGGATTGTGATCTAAAACAGCCCACGTGTTAATGCCTTGTTAATGAAGCGTTGACACATGATCTGTTGTTTAATCTGAATGACTTCGGTTACAGTTACTCTGGCTTAGAATAAATTGACAGTTTATACACTGAAACATTTGATTTTAGTCTCCTGCGTTTTTATTGCATGGTATTCCAAGAACAAGTGTCATGAGCACATAATTGGTATCATAAAACTTTACAAGTCATTATATAAACTTTTAAATAGACAGTACCCGTAGACGTTTCATCGCTGATCATTATATCTGATACCACATCTATATTGACTGTGCTTTCTGATGATCCTTCCACCGGCTTATCATAGCCAATGCTGGGTGTTTCTGTTTTTATTGGTTCAGTGGTCCATTCACTTTCTGAAAATGTTGTAGGCAAAGGGAATTATATGAATTACATTGTAAATTGGTATACGTCTTGACATGAAAATAAGTCAGCACATTACAATTAAAGAGATATAAGATGTAGTCCATGTTAAATTAACTTAATTCTTCATACTTATACTTCTCAGAAATATATATTATCATTTTACAGGAAATGTTTATCAATCATCTGTTAACTATTAAGGACTAAATATATATTACAAAAACACTTTAATTTGTCTATCCGAATATCTAATGATACGAAGCATGCATTCAATACATCAAATAAAAATGATAATCACCTGAAATATTTTAAATTAGAAATAAGCAGTTTTCCGGACGGTAAATATGTTACCTGTCACAAAGAAGGAGCATGTAATTCAGTGGTTGTCGTTTGTTGTTGTATATATATTTTTTTCGTTTTTTGTTTTGTACATAAATCTGAACGTTAGTTTTACACTGTTAGTCTACATGTCATTTCAGAGCATTATAATTTTACATATATGGGTCGTTTTAAAAAAATGTCGAATTTTCAGTACACCCATGCTAACTTTTTTATTTCTAATGGAAATTTCAGTTGTAATGGTTTAAATGAAAGCTTGTCGGATTTGTGATTCGGAACATTAATAATAAACACACCTTACATCTATTTTGATAAGATTACACTGCATTTAAGAGCCATTTTGGGAGTATTTGTCTGCGTACAGTGTCAGAAAAACACATTTCAAATGATTTTTTTGCGATTTTCTGATCGCCTTGATATCTGCAAAAGGGACTTTTTAAGAACGTTTAATATTACTCTAACGAAAAATCGTAGCTTCTATATCATTGTATGTAACATATTATCTACAAACTAAATTGAATCTGCGTACAGGAGGTTCATGTCTTTCCTGTTACCGCTACGTAAATCAGCCGTGAAATTATTCTCCCTATGAATATTGAATCAGTCAGTGTTGATCTCAAAAGTGCAAAGTAATCTTTACAGTTAAAACGCCTCGTTTCTTGAACGAAAGTGTAGAGAAAAGAAATTTCAAGACATTTAGTGAAAAAAATATAGCGTACTTTTTTTCATGTCTATGCTGTTACCACCCATTTTGATTAAATACACCAACAGTATACTTGTAAAAAGTGCAATAACGTGTTGGAAACCAAATTCACAATAGAAAAACATAATCACTTCACCAAAGGGAGTAGTTATTTCACAACAGCAATCAAAAACGAAGAAATTTGTCTATCCTGTTATGTCTATCCTGTTACTATGGTTGCTATGGTTACAGTAACAGGATAGACAATTGTAGACAAAAACGTCGTTAATTTTTTTATCTTAACATATAGGTGCAAAACGAATGAAATATTTCGTTGTTTGAAGTCATCTTAAGGTTATAACGTATTAATCTTCCCAATTAAGCATTCGCAGGTGCAATACTGATATCGGTAACAGGATAGACAAAAAGGTAACAGGATAGACTTTTATATAGTAATATATCAGAAACGTACGTTCCTGTTACCAATGAAATATAGAGAAAAGTAAACTAACTTATGAGGGATTTACTTGATGTTGGGTTTATTTGAAAGGGTTGAAAAAATGCCGAACAATATAAATTGCTATCTTAGACATGCATTACTGCTGGTAATTTTTACAACCTTTGAAAACCAACTTTTAGAGGCATTTTTCAGTACAACCTGTTAAATTGGCAAATAACCTATTATATTACAGAATGAATATATATAGAAGTTTATTCTCTTGAAAACCATCTAATTGTCTACGTAAAGCAAGCTTAACATTTTATCTAAACCTTTTCTTAATAACCCAAAATTTCTTTTGAAAATGGTAACAGGATAGACAAAATAATGTACCACCGATCAAAAAATGTTTCAACATATTTTTGTATGACATCATTAAGATTGCATCTTTTAATATGTTGTTCTTAAAGTACTGTTTGTTTTGATTTGCTTATGTAGAGGGTTGTTTGAATAAGTAACTTTTAATAATTTTTTCAATTTCAAAATTCGACATTTTTTGAAAATGACCCATATAGTCTACGTGTTAAAAAGTCTGAGTTTAAATCTAAACCATGTTTGCTAATTAATGATATTTGATAAGCTTGGTATTCTAATTTGCACTGTTCATAACCATGGAGATTATTTGGCTTCGCCCGCTAAGTCAGTATATCTCGAAATAGATGATTTTGACATCTATAACTTAACAAAGTTTGTTACTTAAAATTATTACTTGTATTTGTCGGTTTAAAGGGAAGCACTTATGAGTGTTTTAGTGAAAGATATGTGGTACTACAGTTGCATTAGTATAGCCACATATCATGTACACATATCATGTACATGATGTACACGAGGATGAGTAAGCCTAGCATGCGTTGACAATGTTAATTTACTTTTACTATTTTTTTTCATATAGAAATTTGTTATCAAGACATATAATGCATGGCCCGCAGCTGTCAACGACCTTGCTACGATTTTATCCGACGTTAATAATATGTCTAGGTTAAAATCAACTTTGCGATTGTATCGATATTGTATATTATCCCCGTCAGGTTTTAGCTAAATGCTTAGAAAAATTACAAAAACAACCTAAACTACTAGTGGATGATGAGTACAAAAGTAATAGTAATAATCTATTCGTTTAATAAAATCTGTACATCTTTCTAGTTCTGCTTATGAATTGTTTCGTTGCGTATTTTCCTCTTAATTGAACTTTTGACTTCCCCATTAACGTAGCTTTTTATGTATTTCTACTTAAAAATGTACATGTACCTTTTACAGTCAACCTGACGTAGTTATACAAGGTATCATTAACCGTGTCAACAGTACAACAATATAACCCAGCATCTTGCAAACTACTGTTTGATATTTCTAAATCATAGTGTTCTCCTCCTTCTTCGCCAATAATTCGAAGTCTTTGATGGAATGGCAATTTATTATTTATTCTCCACCCATCAGTATATGTTATGCCTATTCCTGAAGATGTGTCACTGTTTCCATTCAGATTTAGCCACTGAATTATTCTGTTTCCCGGTATATTCCGACATGGAAGGATTACAGAAACACCAACTGTACTTCTATATTCAGGATATTGGTGAGGAAATACTCCTGAAAATAAGAAATATCAACGAATGCTTACATAGAGCTACATATACATTATATGTATTCAATCATACCCGTAATTTACAAGATTTTATATTCTTCGTATGGTCTTACTATACATGTTAAATACCTTTTACTAAACATGCAAATACAACGATAAAATCAACGACATCCATTCAGACAATGTTCATCCATATAAATGTGATATCGTATAATTGTATTTTTATTACAACGTCAGTGCAAAGTTCCAATTTTGTATAGGAAATAATTTGTATGTAGAAATACCTACATATCTTCCCGTTTCCGATTGATTGGGGAGAATATCGGAAGTATAACAAATGATCGTACTATTAAAATATTTCCTCCATAGGTTTAATAATAGTATTTAAACAATTGTTATGTTTACGGGAAATATAGTAATACAAAACAAAAGTCATAGTAGTACTAGTAACCTAATTGATCGCCATTTCTTTTGATCCTAGTAGTTACTTTTCAAAAAAATTAATGCTATAACAGCACGAAGTACATTTTGGACTTATTCCTTAATATCAAAATAAGGAGATGAAAGATGATTGCCAAAAAAAGTATCAATATAAACAGACTATAATAAGGCATTCAGCAATGAACAAATTTATTCGGTAGAATGCGTAAGATGTGATTGAAGCAGTGGCGGATCCAGAACGTTTTGTAAGGGGGGTCCTGCTGACTGACATAAGAGGGGCTCGCTCCAGTCACGCTTCAGTGATTCCCTATATAATCAACCAAATTTTTCCCACGAAAAAGGGGGGGGGGGCAGGGCCCCAGGATCCCCCTGGATCCGCCTATGTGAATGTTGTTATGGAGAGAGAACTAGCAGCCGCAGGCTGATTTATCTTATAACAATTATTGATGAAAATAATTGTGACAAACTGAAAGCAATTACCGACAACTACTGGCCGGTCTACAGGCTCTGGCTTTGAATATCCGAATCAAGAATAAGAAGATGAAAAACAAGTATGATTGCCAATTAGACAACTTTTACACAAGAGGCAAAATGACGTCAATGTAAGCTAATTTACTTTAAAAATAATCAATACTCAAACCATATCGTAATCTATTTAAAAGAACCTGACATGAAAAAATGTAAAAATAAAGGAGAGAACTTACTGTCTGATACCGGTATATGTTGCAACAGCAAACGAAAGACAAACAAGGCAAGCATCAACCATCGACAACATCTGAATTACACGATCCTGACTATAGCTATAGGGACAGGCACCTAACGAAATGTGCGGTATACTTTATGCCCAACACAGTGCTTTTTGCATATGTGTAACGAGCGGATGAATTCTTCTAGTAAAGAACAATTTTAATTTAAGTTGTATGACCTCCAGCATGACTTTCGTCAGTCTAGATCGTGTGAATCTCAACAAATTTTATTCATTCAAGAGCGCGCATTAATTAATAACAGCAACACACAACCAGATTTCATTATAAAGGACTTTTGGTCATCTGATTTGGCTCAAGTCACCTTAATTGTACCTAAAGGCATAGTTATGGGACCAGTATTATGCTTGGTTAACATTAATTACCTACCAGAATACTTATCATTTAATATAAGCTCAGACTGTTTGCCGATGACAGTATCATCTACAAAACCATCAAATCTCAAAGTGAATATGATGCACTACTGTAACAGCTAAATTTAGATGCAGCTGCTAGGTGCGAGCAATACTGTTTGGTGAATTTCTATCCAGACAAATGCATAGTCCTTATAGTCTCACAAAAGAAAGAAAATACAGTTTAGACTATTCTCCCCAGTTGCAAATTAAACTTTAACTGGTCACTTCAGATAAACAACAGTTGGCTTACATGTGCAAACTTAAAATGGTCAAAACATAGACAACATCATTGATAATGGCAACAAATCTCTGGCCTTCCTAAAAAGAAACTTGAAAACATAATATCAAAACACCAAAAACTGGGGCACACACAAAATGTTCAGTATCGGACCTTCACAAAAATTTGAACAAACTTCTAAAATAAAGATTGCCCAAAGACAAACTGCCAGGTATGTCTGTAACAGGTACCATAACTCTCAGTAAACTGACAAACACTATGCAAGAAAGAAGACACTAGATCATAATAATGTTCTAAAAAATGGTATATCAAATCGTAGCAATCCCATCGGCTATTCACATACCATCAGACAATGAAGTTTCCCCCCATAGGGTCAATGTTAAACTTTTCTTCAGTTTCCATGGCAATGGCAGCCATTTTGCAATAGCTAAGTACTGTTGGTACTTCAGGTCGACACGTACTGCCTACACTTTTTGCATAAAGTTTCATTAGGTTGGCTCTTATAACGAAAAATTTTGAATTTTAATTTTTTTACATTTTTTTTAGTTTCCATGGTTACCGTGGCCATCTTGCACATTCCAGAGTCAGGTGTGCAACGTCACATAGTGGTCAACATTATAGCATAGTTCCATTAAGATTGCTCCATGTAACTCTGAGGAAACTCTGAGAAAATAAAAATAAGGGGAAAAAAGGAACAATAATTAACAGATAACAGTATGTTGTCACCTGAACTCCGTTGAGAGAGCCGTGCCATAACAAGGCATGCAGCTCTATGATACATATATGATCATATATGTATACGTGTATCTTGCTAAATACCAAAACATATATATGAATCACTATAAATACAGGAATAATTTTTAAAATTTGCAGTTTTAAATTTATAGAATGATTAATAGAGTAAAAATTCAGTCAAATCTTGTAATTATTAAAATGTAAATACAAAATTATTAGTGCGGCATAACTACGAATCCGGGTCCGTTCGCGCCCATTCACGTTCGCACCCACTCATGTTCGCCCCCTTTCACTTTCGCACCCTACATGTTCGCACCCAAAGTCCGTTCGCACCCTACATGTTCGCGCCCAATTTTATTGGTTTTGTTTGTAATCAAGTTTTGGCAAGTAATATTCTTATAAGTATAATTGTTTTCATTGTCTCAAAATAAAGTGAGACAGCATTTTTTTTTGTGTTGAATAAATCTTAATCATGTTTTGGATAGTGTATTGTTAAAAAAAATAATATTCCTTTCTAAATAAAGTGGGATTCTGTCAACGTTTTAATTTGTGTTGAATAACTCTTAATCATGTTTTGGTTAGTGTATTGCTATAACTTTGTTTCATAGATTTGTTTCAAAATGAAGTGAGATTCTGTAGTCTCAGCTCAAAATGAAAGTATGAAAAATTGTAAGCTTATTTAATCTGTTTAAAAAGGATCTAATTTTCAGCCCGTAACAGAGTAGTGATCGAATTCGCGTTTCTTTACCGTCAGAATAAGTGACGTTATCGACAAACTTATTTCAGAAGTGACATAATTTAATTTTCTTCATCGACAAAATATTTCATGTCCAACGTGTAAGTTTTCATTGTTTAAGTCGAAGTTTTTTTAACACAGTAAAACATTTTTTATAATCAACCTCTGTCATTGGCATTTTGGCAAATTCAAATTTCTATCATTTTTTACGAGGAAATCATTATTCAATCGGAAAGTAAGGGAGCTACCATTTGATTTTTATGGAGGGGGGGGGGGGGGGGGGCTAGGATGAAATTTGAAAAAAATAGGCAGGACAGGAGTTTTGAGTAAAATAAAAGGCAGGATGAGACACTTTGCAAAAAAAAGGCAGGATGACAATTTAGGTTAAAAAAATCAGGATAAACTAATAAAAAAAAAAGGGAGGACCGAATAGAGTAAAAAATAAAAAGGCAGGACAGAGATTACAGCAAAAAAAAAAATGCAGGACAAAATTTTTCATCCTAGCCCCCCATAAAAATCAAAAAGGTTGCTCCCTAATCATCAACCAGTTGATGTTTTTCTGTATATAAAGAAGACGAAGAAGAAGAAGATAATTAAGTCTTTGTTCATGCACACATATTATGAAATACAAAGGAGTTGAAATGATCAAATACTTTCGAACTGACGGTAACAAAAATACATAATCTAGAATGTGTGTTCTGTCATAAACAATGGCTTCGTCGTGCGAATCGACGAGATCATGTTACATGTAACTGATCTTAGCTGTAGAAACAGTTGGTGCGACCTCGATAAAATCTTTATCAATTTAATATAAGCGATAAATATTCATGACTACAATGATAATGAATTTATTGGAGTCACATCCACTGTTTCTACTGCATGTACTGTAAGCATAAACTCGTCGGTTAGTGCAATGAAGACACTTTTAAAGATTGAGATTGTTGGTTTATTCTTTACACCTTCGAGGTATTAAAATTATTTCAGTGTTTATTTAAAGTTAAATTTATTTTCAAATCTCTTCTGTTTAAAATTGTCGAAACTTCCGTTTAAGATTTCTGTGGTAAACTATCTATTCTATAGTTAAGACCATTTTATAATAAATACCCTTTTGTACAAGAATACTTTCTTTATAGAAGTATAGATCTGCTGGTTATATATAGATTTTTTTTTATAACTTTCATTATTGTGACGACGCGCTATGAAATTCAGATTAATTTATAAATGAAGTTGTATATACATTTTTGGTCATAAACACAAATCTTTTAAACAGTTCGACGAGTGCATCAATGTAACGGTAGTCTGTTTACTGTAAGTTACTAAGCTTGGCCCGATTCATCTGTCATTTACTAGTATGGAAACTAATTCACCACTTTCTGAGACATTCATTTTTATTTCAACATCAGACATGGAGCTACATTTGTAACTAAAGGAAAACTCTCAAATTAAAGAAATTGGACATGATATACTGAAACTTTCTTATAATCAATTAAACGACTGCTTTTCTTACATATGTGATTTTTCATGGTCAAACCTTTTCATTGTTAACGGACATTTTGAGATTTTTTTATTGTAAAAAAGTGGTGTTTTTTTTTTAAAGAAATCATCATTCAAAATTTAGAACTTCATCAACATGTACAGGAAGCTGAATTATTGCACATCTATGTACTACTTAAAATTGTACTTCGATCTGTTGCGTCCTTAAAATGTTCTGACCGTCCTAAGATTTAATGTACGGAAATGTTTCGGTAAATTAAATTCAAATCCGAATTGAATGTTTTTGACACACAAAAAAAGAAACCAGAATCTCTTGATGACCAAACGTATGTACACGTTGGGGCGATTTAGAGCTTTTCAGAAGGAGTGAGATTCCACCCTTGTCGAAAGCCTTGTGGGGACCTCTAGATTTTTAAATTCCTCCGTTTTTCTCATGGATGGAGTGTGGTCTCTCTGTAAAATATCCAATATCTTTTCATTTTCCTATTTACCGAAGGTTCCATGTGAAAATTTCCATTGAATCATATCTGTTGAACTAAATGTACAAAACAGGCTCAAGAAAAGGCGAAATTTCTTTTTCAAACCCGAACTAGAAATTCATTTTTTTTCTAATAGAGCACAAGTTACATTATCGTCGATGAGTTCAGGCATGTGAAAAATATAAAAGTATATACTCATACACAAGAAAGAAACCCTGAACAGGCTTTCACCAATCGTTTTTACCTATTTAATATTAAGTAAATATTAACATGTACATGTATTTGATAAAGTACAGATATAACAAAGAAACTGCCCGGTATCCGACGTAAGAGTACACTTTTTACTGCACGCATAGTCGGGTGCGTTCACTACGAGGACACTTGTACTCAACTACGCGTGAAGTATAGTACAGAATCGTCCCATACAGGACATTTTCTATGTTATCCTAGTATATTATCCGACAGTTAAGAATAGAATCTGGTCAAATTTTGAAATTGAACATGTGGGAATTTTTGATTTTTGCCACGGACCATTTAATTTTCATGGAGGAAGGGGCCTGGTAGTTTTTAGAAAAAAATATTTTGACCCTGATTTTGACTTAAAAAATCTGCTGCCTCAATATTTTGTCATATCCTGTATAAACTGTAATAGAAAACAGAGAAAATGTGTCTATGAGACACATGCAGATGCCCCCGCCAAACAGGAAGTAGACGAACGACAGACCTGAAAAGGGGAGACACGGTACAATTCACCTTGATAAAGCTTCAGACCAAATATCAAATCAATCCGACATACCCAAGCCGACATACATTTGACAAAAATTTTATAGACCGGACGTACAGACGTACAGACAAGGGTAAATCTTAATGCCCCGTCGCCTAAAGGCAGGGGCATAAAAATCTGACCAGCGAAGCGTTTATTAAAATATTCTGAGATATATAACTATATACCCCCCCCCCTTTTTTCCCCTCCTGAAAATCCGATGTTTCGTGCCTTAGCAGATGTGTGTTAGCACTAAGTTGTTCAATTAACACGGTTAAGCAGAAATGTATGTGTGTTTCGACAAAAATTGGTAAATTAACACCAGAGATTCCTTCGTTTGATCGAAGAGTTTTCTTGCTTCAAGCTGAATAATTCACACCGTTCTACATGGAAAAAAAAAGAAGATTAAAAACCAAAGTTCCGGCGGGCTTTTTCACGTAAAGGAAATAATATTATCAAGACGTCCTTCCATAAATTTTTTTTTCTGTTCTGACTTTGAAGTAATGACTACTTTTCGCCCAATCGAAATGGTGCATGTACATATTTTGTTTCATATTATTAGAATTATAATTTTCAATATTATCGGTATTAAACTTGATTATCGACACATGAAAGTTTGTCAGCATTGTCAATCTTTTTAACGTTAAAGTACTGTACCAATAGTTCGGTCGCAACTCAATTAAGTTTGTCGATAACGTAGCTAATTTTGACGGTAAAGAAACATCAATTCGATCACTTCTCTGTTACGGGCTGTATGATGTGCATCAAATTTTAGTTGAATGTTAAGAGTTTATATTCTAAGGCATGTCCTGTATATATATATAGTATTTGAACTTTATCAAAATCTTTTAAGACATGATCCAAATTTTAATGTACATAATCATAGAAGTTATTTTACAGGGATTTAACTATATGTACTCCAAGTATCGGAGAAGGATTAGGGGAAAGAAGAAGAAAACTAATCACAGTAATGAATCCGGGGAGGGTCAAAAGACGGAATTGGACGCGGAAGTGAAAAACGAAGATCCAGACTGTAGGCTGGTCCTCTCCCTTGCAACATACGGGTATCAAAGCCAAACAGATAAAGGACAGAGAACCAGTCTAACCCAGACTGGTATATATTGCGCAGCAACTGTAACACGTAATTTGCGTAAAAGAAGGATTATATCAAAATTTTATATCAATTAGGTAAAAATATGTCTAAATTATAATTTTACAGGTTTTGTGGTCGATATTTATGTGCCGATCGTTGCCTTTAATCTTTCTTCAGATGTATGAGGGCAGTCATCAAAGAGCTTGATTTTGTTAATTTGTCGATCCATTTTATCATGTTCATCTATCACAATGTTTGAGAGTTGTTCTTTCATTTTATGAAAACTATCTCTGTTGCCTTGCCCACTGGCCTTGCTTTGGTTCGTCGTTATTTGTCAACGTCGGTATGGTTTAAAGTTGCTATTAGACTCTATTCTTCTCTTGAGTAGCTTAACCGTGTGCTCTAGTTTGAAGCTTCTTGCCTCTAGCTGTTGGCATCTTGACTCTAATAGTACCCTATCGTTTTGTATCTCGTTGAGTGACTTTTCTTTGATTTTTAATTGTTCTTCTGCTTTTCTTACTTTCAGTTCTCTTGCTCTTAATTCACTCAGTTTAGGTAAGATTGTTTCCTCAGGCTCAGAGCTTTTCTGATTTTGTTTTAATTTCCAAGGTTTTGATATTGGCTTTGGCTTTGTTGTATAACAAACTATTATATACCTAAGTCATGTAAGTTGGAACAGATTAAACAATTGTATGCTCATTGCCCCTTTTGTCTATTTTTTTCCTTTACTAATAGATAATTGGCAGAATTAAAAGTGGGCAAACCAGGAGTAAACCCAAAAAACTATCCTATCACCAAACAATCAGGCAAGGTGGGGCCTTCAGCTTAATTACATTACCCCCTCCTCAAACAAATATTAAATACAAATCATATTGACCATATTTCTTATCAACCTCAGTCTTACTTAAAATTATACAGACTGACAGACTTTTCATTATCATGATTATACACCACAACACACTCTCAATATTACACACATATTTAACCTCAAAAATACAAATTCAAATACAGTGGAGTCCCCAGTGTCCGCGCGGCCCGTGTTATCGCGCATTAGCTGATTTCGTCATAACACAGTAACACATACAAAATCGTTCTTGTTAATGTTTTAGCCTTCCGAAGGGATAAAAAAGAATAAAATTGATAAGTTCAAGAATTAATTAATAACTGAAATCCTGTGATTTACCATATTTGGCCAATTTCCATTAAAAAAAATACATCATCAGATAAAATTGGTTTTATTTAATTCAAATTAATATCAGATTGAAATAATTTTTGCTCTGCATCCTTGGAAGTGTGTTTGGTACAAACTCAGCTATATTTCGTAGTGTAAAATCTTTCCTTTATTCCAAATAAGCTATTTTTGGAAGGCATGCGCAAAATCACCGGACATTGGACGAACTCTCAGAACAAGGGTTTCCCTAATTTTGGACACACATTACACAAAATCTAGAGGATGAAACCATACAAACAGAAGATTTTATGAAATAAAAGTATATTATGAATGTGTTCACACAAAATTATCCAATTATTGGTTTTATCAGTTGAATGAAGTGAAGTCATAAGTCTTATGTGCGCGGATACACCGGACTGCACCGTACAAATATTTTATAAGCACAAACTCATCAACAATAAATGGTTAAGGCTCATGGTATACTAATTACATAGTTGATCATACATAGTCAATATTGCAAATAATAACTATATTAATTATAATGTAATATTATAAACAATGATTATGAATTAGACATAATGACAATTTTATAGAGTTTGTTCTGCTTTAAGCTGGTTCAGACTGTCTGAAATGAAAGAGGAAGTCAACTTTAGGATTTGTGTATGAATTATTATTTAATAAAAAGGTTATATTATTTTCATGTTTTTGAAGTTTTGTATTATCAACGATTAATTATATTTAAAACTTTTTGGTAATTATAAATGTGGCCCTTTTAGTTGAGTATATTTTTCACAATATAAAAGAAAATGTTTTTCATTTTCAATTTGACCAGAATTACATACAGAGCAGTATCTCTCATTTCTGGGAATATTTAGATGTCTCCCTATTTCAATCATTAGAATATGAGTGCTTTTATGGATCGTACATATTACAGCTCTGTCACTTCTGTTTTTAGCTCACCTGGCCCAAAGGGCCAAATGAGCTTTTCATGTCACTTGGCTTCCGTCGTCTGTCGTCGTCTACCGTCGTCGTTAAGTTTTACAAAAATCTTCTCCTCTGAAACTACTGGGCAAAAAATCATACTAGGCCACAATCATCATTGGGGTATCTAGTTTAAAACTAGTGACCCGACCAACCAACCAAGATGGCCGTCATGGCTAAAAATAGAACATAGACGTAAAATGTAGATTTTGGCTTACAACTCTGAAAGCAAAGCATGTAGAACAAATCTGACTTTGGTAAAATTGATAATCAAGTCAAGATCTATCTGCCCTGAAATTTTCAGATGAATCGGACAACAGGTTGTTGGGTTGCCGCCCCTGAATTGGTAATTTTAAGGAAAACTTGATGTTTTTTGTTATTATCTTGAATATTATTATAGATAGAGATAAAATGTAAACAGCAATAATGTTAAGCTAAGTAAGATCTACAAACAAGTCAGCATGACAAAATGGTCAGTTGACCCCTTAAGGAGTTATTGCCCTTTATATTCATTTTTTACAAATTTTTCGTAAATTTTTGTAATCTTTTACAAAAATCTTGTCCTCTGAAACCAAACTTGTTCACAATCATTATTGGAGTATTTAGTTTAAAAAATGTGTGCGTTGACCCAGCTAACCAACCAAGATGGCCACCATGGCTAAAAATAGAACATAGGGGTAAAATGTAGATTTTGGCTTACAACTCTGAAACCAAAGCATTTAGAACAAATCTTTTTGGGGTTAAATTGTTTATCAAGTCAATATCTATCTGCCCTAACATTTTCAGATAAATTGGACAACTGGTTGTTGGGTTGCTGCCCTCCAATTGGTAATTTTTAAGAAAATTTTTGACGCATTTTGTTATTATCTTGAATACTATTATACAAGCAGAAACCCAGTTGAAATAGAACAAAAGAAACGAAGCTCTTTGTTAGAGAAGGCGATAAATGCTTAATTACTATAATGTTTACAATAGTGACAAAAACTTGAAAAGTTAATAGAAACAAATAAAATGACAATTTTCTTCTCAATTACAAAGTGTTTTACATTATTTTAAAAACACCATTTGCATACGTTTTCAATTTATCTAGTACATAGTTAAGCAGAACAATTAGATATCAAGTCGACGACATGGGTATTTTTCAAGTTGGATGTAGAAAATGCATAACCTCCGATTTAAAAAAAAAATTACCACGGACAGAAAAACATATCAAACTATTAGGTTAGTAATATTCCTGTCTGCCCTTCCATTATGTGACTCAAGAAAAAATTCCAAAATTGAGTGCACCTTTTTATGTTAGGGCGTGTTTGAGTTGAATATTTTGTCTTGATATCGTACAAAGCAAAAATATTTCATATATATCATCTCGCTTCAGATTCTATCATTTTTATATATCAAAGCTACAGGTTGACTTTATAACATAAAAAAATCACAGTACTAAAAGATGAAATATATGGGTCAAGTGAAATACCTATCTAATGAATCACAAAAAATAGAATAGGTGTGTTCGAATAGCTATTTTTTTACTTCAAGTACTTGACTGTCTTTCAAGTTGGATGATGAAAATGCATATCTTCGAAAGATTTTAACTTTTTGTGTGTGACAATTAGGGTTTATAGTCTTCAACCACTAAAAAAATCTAGTCTGCCCTTCCTCAAAATATTTAATTAGAATTTTTTTAAATGTTTATGGATTTTCGAAAATTCCACCTGACAATGGATCAGACAATAGTTTTAAGTTTAATCAATGCAGACACGATCATTAACTGATGCTCATTAGCTATTTGATACATTTGCCTTTTAAAATACACCTGACATATAAGGATCATAATATTAATGGTCTAATGTGGATTTATCAGTTTCCAAGAGCAAAATTGTGGCAGTGCATCATCCCTACAATGGCTTCCATTTCTATGATTGTGAAAATGAACTGGCGTAATGGGGAGATAATTTTGACAAAGTAGAATCCTGACTGTATATAGATAGAGATAAACTGTAAAAAGCAATTATGTTCAGGAAAGTAAGATCTACAAATAAGTCAACATGACCAACATGACTCCCTTAAGGAGTTATTGCCTTTTAAAGTAAATTTTTAACAATTTTCATTAATTTGGTAAATTTTGGTAAGTTTTTATACGACCGCAAAAATTTTAATTTTTCGTCGTATATTGCTATCACGTTGGCGTCGTTGTCTGCGTCCTCGTCGTCGTCCAAATACTTTTAGTTTTCGCACTCTAACTTAAGTAAAGGTGAATAGAAATGGATGAAATTTTGACACAAGGTTTATGACCACAAAAGGAAGGTTGGGATTGATTTCGGGAGTTTTGGTCCCATCATTTTAGGAATTAGGGGCCAAAAAGGGCCAAAATAAGCATTTTCTTGGTTTTCGCACTATATAACTTTAGTTTAAGTGAATAGAAATCTATTAAATTTTGACACAAGGTTTATGACCACAAAAAGAAGGTTGGGATTGATTTTGGGAGTTTTGGTTCCAACAGTTTAGGAATTAGGGGCCAAAAAAAGGGCCCAAATGAGCATTATTCTTGGTTTTCGCACTATAACTTTAGTATAAGTAAATAGAAATCAGTGAAAAATAAACACAAGGTTTATGACCACAAAAGGAAGGTTGGGATTGATTTTGGGAGTTGAGGTCCCAACAGTTTAGGAATGAGGGGCCAAAAAGGGGCCCAAATAAGCATTATTCTTGGTTTTCGCACCATAACTTAAGTATAAGTAAATAGAAATCTATGAAATTTAAACACAAGGTTTATGACCATAAAAGGAAGGTTGGGTTTGATTTTGGGAGTTTTGGTCCCAACAGTTTAGGAATAAGGGGCCCAAAGGGTCCAAAATTGAACTTTGTTTGATTTCATCAAAAATTGAATAATTGGGGTTCTTTGAAGTTTGATATATGCCAAATCTAACTGTGTATGTAGATTCTTAATTTTTGGTCCCGTTTTCAAATTGATCTACATTAAAGTCCAAAGGGTCCAAAATTAAACTAAATTTGATTTTAACAAAATTTGAATTCTTTGGCTTTTTTGATATGCTGAATCTAAACATGTACTTAGATTTTTGTTTATTGTCCCAGTTTTCAAGTTGGTTCAAATCAGGATCCAAAATTATTATATAAAGTATTGTGCAATAGCAAGAAATTTTCAATTGCACAGTATTCAGCAATAGCAAGAAATCTTCAATTGCACAGTATTGTGCAATAGCAAGAAGTTTTCAATTGCTCAGTATTGCGCAATAGCAAGAAATCTCCAATTGCACAGTATTGCACAATAGCAAATATTTTCAATTGCACAGTATTGCACAATAACCAGAAATATCTAATTGCACAATATTGTGCAATAGCAAGAAATTTTCAATTGATTGGAGTTATCTTTCTTTGTCCAGAATAGTAGTTGAGTCAACTTAAATAATTGTTTTATACAATACAATGTATATTCACTTTTACTACCAACTGATAAATTAAAACAATCTTTACCATTCAGTGATAACAAGCACCTTTTGTTACATTTTAATATTTTATGATGTATTTAAATGAGTATTTATTGTTGTAAACTCCATTAGAAATTTGAATTGAGATCAGTTTTGGAAAAAGGGAAAGGGGGATATGAAAAAAAAAGGGGGGGGGGGGTAAATTTTTCTCATTTTAGATTTCATAAATAAAAAGAAAATTTCTTCAAACATTTTTTTGAGAGGATTAATATTCAACAGCATAGTGAATTGCTCAAAGGCAAACAAAATTTTTTAAGTTCATTAGACCGCATTCATTCTGTGTCAGAAACCTATGCTGTGTCAACTATTTAATCACAATCCAAATTAAGAGCTGTATCCAGCTTGAATGTTGTGTCCATACTTGCCCCAACCGTTCAGGGTTCAACCTCTGCGGTCGTATAAAGCTGCGCCCTGCGGAGCATCTGGTTACATAATATTTTCCTATGTAACTAAAGGGCCAATATTCATCATTTGTTCATTACAGATAGCAAAAATTGTAAGTAGCAAGAATGTTCAGTAAAGTAAGATCTACAAACACATCACCATCACCAAAAAACAATTTTGTAATGAATCCATCTGACATGATCTGTGTCCTTTGTTAAAAAAACACATAGACCAAGGTGAACGACACAGGCTCTTAAGAGCCTCTAGTTCAATATATCAATATAGGGTGGTCTTCTGCCCATTATGTAGACACTCTTGAAAAAGTCTAACTTTTTATACGACTGCAAAAATTTAAATTTTTTGGTCGTATATTGCTATCACGTTGGCGTCGTCGTCTGCGTCGTCGTCGTCCGAATACTTTTAGTTTTCGCACTCTAACTTTAGTAAAAGTGAATAGAAATCAATGAAATTTTAACACAAGGTTTATGACCACAAAAGGAAGGTTGGGGATTGATTTTCGGAGTTTTGGCTTCAACAGTTTAGGAATTAGGGGCCAAAAAAGGGCCCAAATAAGCATTATTCTTGGTTTTCGCACAATAACTTTAGTTTAAGTGAATAGAAATCAATGAAATTTAAACACAAGGTTTATGACCACAAAAGGAAGGTTGGGATTGATTTTGGGAGTTTTGGTTCCAACAGTTTAGGAAATAAGGGCCAAAAAAGGGCCCAAATAAGCATTATTCTTGGTTTTTGCACAATAACTTTAGTATAAGTACATTTTGTGTAAATAGAAATCAATGAAATTTTAACAAAAGGTTTATGACCACAAGAGGAAGGTTAGGATTGATTTATGGAGTTGAGGTCATAACAGTTTATGAATTAGGGGCCAAAAAGGGGCCCAAATAAGCATTATTTTTGGTTTTTGCACCATAACTTTAGTATAAGTAAATAGAAATCTATGAAATTTAAACACAAGGGTTTATGACCATTAAAGGAAGGTTGGGTTTGATTTTGGGAGTTTTGGTCCTAACAGTTTAGGAATGAGGGGCCCAAAGGGTCCAAAATTGAACTTTGTGTGATTTCATCAAAAATTGAATAATTGGGGTTCTTTGATATGCCGAATCTAACTATGTATGTAGATTCTTAATTTTTGGTCCCATGTTCAAATTGGTCTACATTAAGGTCCAAAGGGTCCAAAATTAAACTTAGTTTGATTTTAACAAAAATTGAATCCTTGGGGTTCTTTGATATGCTGAATTTAAAAATGTACTTAGATTTTTAATTATTGGCCTAGTTTTCAACTTGGTCCAAATGGGGGTCCAAAATTAATCTTTGTTTGATTTCATCAAAAATTGAATAAATGGGTTCTTTGATATGCAAAATCTAACTGTGTATGTAGATTCTTAATTTTTGGTCCAGTTTTCAAATTGGTCTACATTAAGGTCCAAAGGGTCCAAAATTAAACTAAGTTTGATTTTAACAAAAATTAAATTCTTGGGCTTATTTGATATGCTTTATCTAAATATGTACTTTGATTTTTGATTATGGGCCCAGTTTTCAAGTTGGTCCAAATCAGGATTCCATATCAAGTATTGTGCAATAGCAAGAAATTTTCAATTGCACAGTATTACACAATAGCAAGAAATATCTAATTGCACAATATTGTGCAATAGCAATTAATTTTCAATTGGAGTTATCTTTCTTTGTATAGAATAGTAGTTGATAATATATGTTGGAAATTTGCCAGACATGACTATGATGTCATTTTCTATTTTTATTTGCCAATAACTTTATGTAAATAACTTCATTGGAAATTCGCCAATATAAAATGTTGCTGATGAAGCTTTTTTTCCTTATCTTATCTAAAATGTTTTTAGATAATGTATGTTGGACATTTGCCAGACATGACTATGATGTCATTTTCTATTTTTATTTGCCAATAACTTGATGTAAATAACTTCATTGGAAATTTGCCAATATAAAATGTTGCTGATGAAGTTTTTTTTATTGTTTTATACAATAAACAATGTATATTCACTTTTACTACCAACCAATCTTTACCATTCAGTGATAACAGGCACTTTATTTTACATTTTAATATTTTATGATGTATTTAAAAGAGTAGTTATTGTTGCAAACTCCATTAGAAATTTGAATCGATATCAGTTTTGGAAAAAGGGAAACGGGGATGTGAAAAAAGGGGGGGGGGGGTTTAAATTTTTCTCATTTCAGATTTCATAAATAAAAAGAAAATTTTTTCAAACATTTTTTTGAGAGGATTAATTTTCAACAGCATAGTGAATTGCTCAAAGGCAAAAAAAACCTTTTAAGTTCATTAGACCACATTCGTTCTGTGTCAGAAACCTACATGTATGCTGTGTCATGATCAACTATTTAATTTTAGATTAAAAAAGTTTGAAGAAGAAATCTTTAATTGATTTGTAAAATCTTGACATTTGTTTTGTGTAAAAAAAAACCATGTAATGTCAAAAATTTGATCACAATCCAAATTCAGAGCTGTATCACGCTTGAATGTTTTGTCCATACTTGCCCCAACTGTTCAGGGTTCGACCTCTGCGGTCGTACAAAGCTGCGCCCTGTGGAGCACCTGGTTTTATTCTAATATATTTTCATTTTGAACTTGCAAACATTGGTCATTAATTCTTTGTTTAATGGAATTTAAATTACCTATAACATAATTAAAGTTATTGATGATATACATGATATAAGACATTTCAAGTCCATTCAAAAGACTCTTGACCTTTATGACCCAAGGATTTAAACCTACAGATTTAGTGAATATATCATATGCCAAAGAATCTTCCGAAGAAACTACATGGTTCAGGTATTTGAATATTGAATATATAATATTTTATTTTTCAAGGGAATTCTATTATTTTCTATGATTTAACTTTATCTTATACCAAATATAAATATAAAATAAAAATATGGGGTCACCGTTCATTTAAGCTCACAATCTGCCTCCGAAAAAAGCATACATTTTTGTTAATGTCCTTTTTTTCTGTTGAACTAATACATGTAATAGGAGAAATATTGGTAATATCGAAATAAAAAAAGAACTAAATTACAGAAATCGCTTAAATTTTACATTTATTAAGTTTATGTACAGCTTGTTTGAGAACAATAATAAAAAATATATGTCACCGATGAGTTAAAAAGATATTTAAATTTAAACGTCCAAAAATGACATTTTTGCACCAAAGGGAGATAATTTGAAGCTTTTTCAATTATATAAACATTTTCAAAGTCATCTGTGGCCAAACTAAATCGATTTGTCTAGTGGATTTTTATACGACTGCAAAAATTTTAATTTTTTGGTCGTATATTGCTATCACGTTGGCGTCGTCGTCGTCGTCGTCCGAATACTTTTAGTTTTCGCACTCTAACCAGGCATGGGGTAATCGTAATCAGCTGTAATCGATTACATTTTGCAGTGTAATCCTATGTAATCAGTAATCATGCCATTTCTGATTACAAGTAATCGTAATGTAATCGATTACATGGCAAAAAAACAGGTGTAATCATGATTACTTTTAGATTACTTTAAGATTACATTCATATGATTACTTGCTGATTACAAATCTTGTATATATATGAAAATAGTCTTTGATAGACAAGATGAAAATAAGAAAATGTAAAGCTTGAATGAAAAATCATTAAACTAGTAATCACAATGATGGGACCTTGTTTAAAGTGATCATCTATATAACAAATCTGTATAACCAAGAGTTTTATTTTGTTAACAGTTTACAAAAGGAAATTTACTCTCCAATATTTTTTTGTGAGATTGAGCTCTTATGATACAAGAATATGCCTTGAAAGCATTTTTTTCCTTGATTGAAAACTTCTAATATTAACTCCAATTTCATATCAGTTTACCCAATATTTTTACATAACTACATTGAAATTCAAATGCAGAAAACATTTAGTTCCTATTTGACTTTGATGGTCGGCATAAATATATAAGCCCACTTAATTCAAAATGGAAGTTAAAACTAGGTTACATTTATTGACAAAATTGAATACATTTTATTTTCCATAAATTCGTGTATAATATGTGCTTTCTTATTTTTATTCTTTATTATATTCGGGCCTTAAGGCTTACCAGTATAAACAAGTACAGTGTATACAGTGTATACATATGGCATAATATTACAAACAATAGGTGACGTCAGAAGTTTCATCAATACAAAATATCTTTTAATACAATAAACTGTTTCTTAATATAAAGAGAAATGTATAAAAGTTACAAAACTGTTTTGTGTTTTCACCTGACAATAATTCTATTTATTACTAATTAGATCAAGTATTAAAAATTTTCAAACAAATAATGACAATCAACCACTTTTAACTTTATTGATATTGTTATTAAGACAATAAAATTTTAATACCCAAGCCCACCTAATGTTTGTTTTAAAAAATGGAAGTAGTGATTAACACCTGTAAAAACATTAATGGATGTGTCAATTATGTCCCAACAGACAATAAAACTATACTTAATTAATTTTTCCTTATTTTCAGTTTTTTTTTGTTAATTAGGCAGTTGGTTACAATTTGTAGTTAAAATTAAAGTTATATCTTTAGCATAGAGAAAGGACACTTGTCTATAGCTATTTTATCAAATTACACATTTTACACTGTATTTGTCTATAAATTCTTTTAAAAAGATGAATAAATTAAGGCTTTTAAAAAAAATCACCAAAATAATCTTTATTGTGAGGTTAAAAAGTTATAAAAAAACTTTGATATAGCAATATACAATGTAATCATAAGTAATCTAAAGTAATCATGATTACAATAAAGAAAAGTAATCTAATGTAATTGATTACATATGAAATAGGGTGTAATTGTAATGTAATCGATTACATTTTATTAGCAAAGTAATTGTAATTTAATCGATTACATTTTAAAGTAATCGACCCCATCCCTGACTCTAACTTTAGTAAAAGTGAATAGAAATCAATGAAATTTTAACACAAGGTTTATGACCACAAAAGGAAGGTTGGGATTGATTTTGGGAGTTTTGGTCCCAACATTTTAGGAATTAGGGGCCAAAAAGGGCCCAAATAAGCATTTTCTTGGTTTTCGCACTATAACTTTAGTTTAAGTGAATAGAAATCTATGAAATTTTGACACAACGTTTATGACCACAAAAGGAAGGTTGGGATTGATTTTGGGAGTTTTAGTTCCAACAGTTTAGGAATTAAGGGCAAAAAAAGGGCCCAAATAAGCATTATTCTTGGTTTTCGCACAATAACTTTAGTATAAGTAAATAGAAATCAATGAAATTTTAACACAAGGTTTATGACCACAAAAGGAAGGTTGGTATTGATTTTTGGAGTTGAGGTCACAACAGTTTATGAATTAGGGGCCAAAAAGGGGCCCAAATAAGCATTATTTTTGGTTTTTGCACCATAACTTTAGTATAAGTAAATAGAAATCTATGAAATTTAAATACAAGGTTAATGACCATAAAAGGAAGGTTGGGTTTGATTTTGGGAGTTTTGGTCCTAACAGTGTAGGAATGAGGGGCCCAAAGGGTCCAAAATTGAACTTTGTGTGATTTCATCAAAAATTGAATAATTGGGGTTCTTTGATATGCCGAATCTAACTATGTATGTAGATTCTTAATTTTTGGTCCCGTTTTCAAGTTGGTCTACATTAAGGTCCAAAGGGTCCAAAATTAAACTTAGTTTGATTTTAACAAAAATTGAATCCTTGGGGTTCTTTGATATGCTGAATTTAAAAATGTACTTAGATTTTTAATTATTGGCCTAGTTTTCAAGTTGGTCCAAATGGGGGTCCAATATTAAACTTTGTTTGATTTCATCAAAAATTGAATAAATGGGTTCTTTGATATGCCAAATCTAACTGTGTATGTAGATTCTTAATTTGTGGTCCAGTTTTCAAATTGGTCTACATTAAGGTCCAAAGGGTCCAAAATTAAACTAAGTTTGATTTTAACAAAAATTAAATACTTGGGCTTATTTGATATGCTTTATCTAAATATGTACTTTGATTTTTGATTATGGGCCCAGTTTTCAAGTTGGTCCAAATCAGGATTCCATATCAAGTATTGTGCAATAGCAAGAAATTTTCAATTGCACAGTATTGCACAATAGCAAGAAATTTTCAATTGCACAATATTGTGCAATAGCAATTAATTTTCAATTGGAGTTATCTTTCTTTGTATAGAATAGTAGTTGATAATATGTGTTGGAAATTTGCCAGACATGACTATGATGTCATTTTCTATTTTTATTTACCAATAACTTTATGTAAATAACTTCATTGGAAATTTGCCAATATAAAATGTTGCTGATGAAGCTTTTTTTCCTTATCTTATCTAAAATGTTTTTAGATAATGTATGTTGGACATTTGCCAGACATGACTATGATGTCATTTTCTATTTTTATTTGCCAATAACTTTATGTAAATAACTTCATTGGAAATCTGCCAATATAAAATGTTGCTGATGAAGTTTTTTTTATTGTTTTATACAATAAACAATGTATATTCACTTTTACTACCAACCAATCTTTACCATTCAGTGATAACAAGCACTTAATTTTACATTTTAAAGTCATATGAAACCTCAAATTAAAAAAAAATATGCATCTGTTTTTTATAAATAAATGGTTAGTTTTCATTATAAAACTTTTGTACATATACTTTTTTCTGAGGAAAATTCTTTAATTTGTCCACATTTAGAAGAAGTTTACTTATTTTTAATTGCTTGCTTCCAGGAAGCAATTCGCCGACATATTTTCCGTATGCATAGTGACCTGAGCGTAACCCTCCTCGTAAAAATCCGGTGATCGCAATACGCATGAATCTGTCATTAAAATAAACAATTATCTGATTGTACATGTTAAGCACGTGCTCAATACCCATGCTTTTTGTTATTTATTTACTATAAGGTGACAATCGGTAAACTTCGGCTTCAAAACACGGCATTTAATGAGCAGCCATATTTGTTAAATCATAACAGACAGAGAGAAAAAAAATTGACGATTATACGATATATTTGCGTAAATAATGATAAAATCGTGCACAGAGGACTTATTTTGTGATATATACATGCATTGGTTCAAGAATTGGAAAAACATTATTTTTCAACACTCACTCGTTTCATATGACTTTAATATTTTATGATGTATTTAAAAGAGTAGTTATTGTTGCAAACTCCATTAGAAATTTGAATTGATATCAGTTTTGGAAAAAGGGAAACGGGGATGTGAAAAAAAAGGGGGGGAGGGTTTAAATTTTTCTCATTTCAGATTTCATAAATAAAAAGAAAATTTCTTCAAACATTTTTTTGAGAGGATTAATATTCAACAGCATAGTGAATTGCTCAAAGGCAAAAAAAAACTTTTAAGTTCATTAGACCACATTCATTCTGTGTCAGAAACCTATGCTGTGTCAACTATTTAATTTTAGATTTAAAAAGTTTGAAGAAATCTTTAATTGATTTGTAAAATCTTGACATTTGTTTTGTGTAAAAAAAAACCCACGTTATGTCAAAAATTTGATCACAATCCAAATTCAGAGCTGTATCACGCTTGAATGTTTTGTCCATACTTGCCCCAACTGTTCAGTGTTCGACCTCTGCGGTCGTACAAAGCTGCGCCCTGCGGAGCACCTGGTTGTACCATATTATAAAGTAATAACTAATAGTGTAATAAAATAAAATTTGTAATGAAAAAACAAATTTTTATTTTTTCGCTGAATTTTTATACTTGCGAGCCTCCTTAAGTTTGGCTTAATTGAATACACAAATGTATTTATTAAATGTTTGATGTATTTGTTAGATGTTTGATATATTTTAGAAATGATAAATTTATTCATTGCTTATTATTTTTGGTCTACAATCCAATTTAAAAAGTGATTCTGTAAATTATGTCTGAAAGATAAATGATTATGCAAGGATAAATTTATAAAAGATCTTTTTATCACAAAATTTCAATACAAAATTTATAGATTAGATAGTCCAAACAATGGGTAATACATACACATGTGTGCAAATGAATGAGATTTTAAAGACATGATTTATATATATAAGTGGTAGATGTGTGTAATTTTATGAGGCCATAACAAGTCCTATTTAGAATAAGTCTGAAAATGAATTTTTATTCTATTTGTAAGTACATGTATTCTGAAAGGTGGCTTTGTAGTTCAATTTTTTTATATGAACACAAATTTTATAAACATGATAATGGTATGATGTTGTCGTCTGTGTCATTGTCATCCAAAGACACATTGGTTTCCAGACAATAACTTTAGTTTAAGTGAACAGATCTCTATGATTTTTTTTTTAGAAGATTAAATACCACTAAAGAAAGGTTGGGATTGATTATAGGGTTGACGGTCCAAAGCATTAAGGAATAAAGAGGCCAAAAGGGGTCAAAAGGAAGCATTTTTCTAGTTTCAGGATAATAACTAGAGTATAATCATTACTATTACTATTGTTCTGAAATTGTACCACATTGTTTAATACCACAAGTAGAAGGTTGGGATCAGTTTTAGGGTAATGGGGCCAATTATCAGTTTAGGAATGAAGGGCCCAAAAAGGGCCAAAAACCAGACAATAACTTGTGTTTAAGTGTATGGATCTCTATGTAATTGTACCACATGGTTACATACATGTATCACAAAGGGAAAAAAAGGGGGGGGTTCTGAAAGGTAAACTCTTATGTTTGGATTTTAATGCATTTTTGTCAACAGCAATTCTTTTTCTTTACTTTAATACATTCATGGCAGAAACAGAATTTAATTTTGTTTGTAGTGAAAACAATAAACATGATATTATTAATTTATCATTGTCAGGTTCACATGATACAAGGATTTGATAGGAATACAGAAGATTTACACCAACATGGCAGTGGCAGATGATGAGAAAAGAAGTGATGTACTGGAAGATGCAAATAAAATTGAAGTATCTTTTGAGCCTTCTGAATTTGGTAATTTTTTTTTATAGATACATGTACATGTATATAATGAAATACTATTAAACCCCACTGATTGAATTCAACTCAACTATTGGTCTGAACATCCAACAAATATTATGAACACTTTTGTCAGGTACCACTGAACAGAATGACTTCAGAATAAGTCAGCAGCTTGATATAATGAGGATATGTCATGCATGAACAATTTATATATATGATCTGAAATCTAAATTTTTTTTTAGGTTGTATAATTTTATGACTGTCAGCGTTGTCATTGCTGAAGACATTTGCTTTCCAGACAATAATTTGAGAATAAGTGTTTAAATCTCTATGAAGTTATACCACAAAGTCTATATATATACCACAAAATAAAGTTTGAGATTGATTTTTGGGGGGGAATGGCCATTTATGAAAAAGGAGCCAAACAAATATTTTTCTAATACTTTATAAAGATTACTTTTTAGTTCACCTTGCCCAAAGGGTCAAGTGAGCTTTTCTCATTGCTTGGCGTTTGTCGTCTTCGTCCGTCGTCGTTTACTTTTACAAAAATGTTCTCCTCTGAAACTACTGGGCCAAATTTAACCAAACTTGGCCACAATCATCATTGTGGTATCTAGTTTAAAAAAATGTGTCTGGTGACCTGGCCAACCAACCAAGGGCCACCATGGCTGAAAAATAGAACATAGGGGTTAAATTTTGTAGATTTTGGCATATATATCTCTGAAACCAAAGCATTAAGAGCAAATCTGACAAGGGAGGGGGGGGTTAAATTGTTTATCAGGTTAAGATCTATCTGCCCTACAAATTTTTAGATGAATTGGACAACCTGTTGTTGGGCTGCTGTCCCTGAATTGGTAATTTTAATGAAATTCTGCCTTTTTGGTTATTATCTAGAATATTATTATAGATAGCGATAAACTGTAAACAGCAATAATTTTCAGCAAAGAAAGATCTACAAATAAGTCAAAGATGACCAAAGTGGTCAGTTGACCCCTTAAGGAGTTATTGCCCTATACCTATTATGGTATACCGTTGTCAGTCCGTCTGTCCGTCCATCCGTCCGTCTGTCCGTCCGTCCGTCCGTCATCCACAATTCGGACAATAACTCACAAACACTTTCACCAATTTCCATGAAACTTAAGTGAATTGTTTATATCTATTGACGTAAGCTCCTTTTCGTTTTTTTTTAATTTCAGATTTTAAGTTTTGGATTTATGGGGCTTTATTCATTAAAAAGGGGGGATTTTCAACACTTCGGATAATAACTCAAAAAGGCTTTCACCAATGTCCATGAAACTTTGGTGAATTATTTATATCTATTTTTGTAAGCTCCCTTTCAATTTTTATAAATTTCAGATTTTAAGTTTTGGATTTATGGGGCTTTATTCATAAAAAAAAGGGGGGATTTTCAACACTTCAGACAATAACTCAAAAAGGCTTTCACCAATGTCCATGAAACTTTGGTGAATTGTTTATATCTATTGATGTAAGCCTCTTTTCAATTTTTATAAATTTCAGATTTTACATTTCCGTGTTATGAATTTTTATGCGTAAAAAAGGGTGGATTTTCCAATTTTGGGACAATAACTAACACTTTCACAAAATTTTATGCAACTTTGATAAATTGTTTATATCTATTGACATAAGCTCCCTTTCCATTTTTACAAATTTAAGATTTTACGTTTTCTTAAGTAATGTATTTTTATACTTAAAAAAGGGGGATTTTATGAAACTTTGGTGAATATATTAATGTAACATCCCTTTTGATTTGTAACGTGACGGTACCCAAATTGCACCTATTTTGACAGTTTTTGCACCTACGTTTTTTTATGATCAAAAAAAAAATGTCCATACTGTGTTTATTTTGTAGCCCTATCCTTCTTTATCGTATAGGTACACCAATTTAATTTTTAATCCATATTGAGTCATAAAAAAATGGGTTTGAATCAACCTCCAAACTATCCATGATTCTGTAATGAGGAGTACCCAAATTGCATCCATGCTTAAATTCACATCGTCAAAAGTCTAATAACCGAGCTTTTGTTTAATTTCTTCAAATATTTTGAACAATTGGATATTAGTCCATGCTTACTCTTCATATTTTACGAAATGGATACTTATAATATATTGTATTTGCTAATTTTAAAAAGATGATGTTTTGATGACGTCGCATGGTGACGTTTTCGTACATTTTGCTTTTTCAGTAAACAGTCCATCTGTTGATAAATACTGTAAACGTTTTGTGTATATTTAAATATGTTTACCCATGTTGAAAGACGTGCATAGTATCAAATCATAAAAATACAAATTGTTTAGTCTCTAGGAAATCTTGTAAGATTTCCGTTGCTATTTTTTCTAAATAGGTGCAATTTGGGTACTCAGTGCAATTTGGGTACCCTTACGTTATATATATTTCTAGTTGATCATATAAATTCATTTAAAGCATAAAAGACAAGTTAAAAGAGCAAAGGGCGTATCATCAGGGCTTTCAATAAGTTTAGAAGTAGAAGGATAAAACCAAAAAATAGGAGTCCCATCAATGCGGACGGCGAAGCCGGCCGCGGCGACGAGCTTGCTCGTCGAACCTACGGCGTGTGGTCTGGGGCCCGCTCAAGGGCCCCCGAATTTTTTTTTAAAATGGTGCAAAATCCTGCATTCTGGGAGTCTCCTGGACCCTGTTTCAGTCCTCTCAAAACATCATTTTTTAATGAAGATAATGTAAATGTTTGATTAAAATTTGTAGCATGGTTGGATTTTCTGTAAATATTGATTACATTTATATATATGCATTTGATCCAGACTTCAACTTAAAGCTTGTATTTGAAGTTGTTTGAGAATAGCAATGACATGGTGATAATATAGGGAAAGATCCACATCCAAGCATATTTATTCATTAATAAAATTTTATTATACTTGAACTCAAGAAGTTCTGAAATAGAAGAGGGGACCACTATATATTTTGGTACAATTATAGCACTATTAAAATCCCTTTTTATAATATAGAAATTAGTCAATGCGCTTTATGAATTAATACTATCAGGAGGCTGGCCTAAATTACAAAATATACATTTATGTGTTTGCTGTTCGCTTACTGACCCGTCTGATGATTCACACCCCTCTAAAAATATTGATTTTCTGAAAAAAACATTTAAAAATTTATTTAAAAAAAATAATTATTATTTGCCCCTTAATAATTTTGTGATTATTGTGCTCTTTGAATAACAATTGAAAAAATAGTCATTAGATTAAAATTCTATGAGTTCAGGAAAAATAGAATAATAATTAAATGGGACATTCACATTCAGTTCAGTAGATACAGCAGAGACAGACAAATCCTTTACAGGATAATGAATTATATGATCCTTGACATCGGCATTGAGTGTGGGTACATCGTTGTATTGTGCATTGAAGTCAGAAGACCCTAAAGTGGCCCCAAATTTGACAGTGATGCTTTACAGATACAAAGAAAAGAAGATTCAAAGAAAAGAAGATTGCGACACCAATTTATTTAATTTTTAATACAAAGCCAACATAGTTATAAAGGAACATGTCCATGTAGTTCACTCTATGTAATAGGATTTGAATCTAAAACAAACGTGGGATCGGTGTCCTTGCAAACACGTGGGTCAGTGGCTGTACGTTGTTTATATTGGCGTTTGTTTGTTTTTTATTTTATTTTAACAATTGTAAAAATATACAGTGTTCTCCTTTGAATAAGTTGTATTTCCATTCAATATTTATAAAGCACCTTGTTTTTGTATTTTTCTAATCCATTGACTGATGTCACTTTGTTTTCGTTTACTCATTTTCGTACACGCCTATTAATTACACCAATCGTAGGTCGTTTAAGAAAACCGGTTGTAAATAGACCAATCAGGAGTCTGTTTACGGACGGTGTTCGGGTGCCTTCTGCTGGTTTCTACTTTCAGTAGTTTTCGCCTTTCTCTCCTTGTTGATAGCGATCCCAGCCTAGGCGTTCGTGACTACTCGGGTCACTTCACGTAGATAGGGAAAGGTTATAAATATCAACCACACTTTATCGGAAATCCCCTGGTTGTGTCAACAGCGTAAATTTCCCCTTCAGTCATTTTTATTGATTTTTTAATTTTACAATTTTGAGTAAAGTAGGCGGCGGATTTCCATCAAGTAGACGACGAAAATCGCCGCCTACCGCCTTCTATTGAAAGCCCTGAATTCATGCGCTAAAGCGCAGCCCTTTATTAACAATTTTCGTAAATTTTTGTAATCTTTTACAGCAAAAAATGATAAGCAAGTCAATATCTTCAAACATGTCAACTTGACCAAAATCTTTAAAAGACTCCTAATTAAAGTTATTGCCCTTTAATGATGATTTTTACCAATTTGTTGGTGTTATTGCCTCAAAGCTTAAAAACTATAATACACTGTAGAGACAATCATCAAAAAAGCAAAAATGATCAGCAGAATCTACCAATGACATGAATAAGTCAACACATTGCAATATAGCCAAAATCTTGCCTACAATCTAAATAATTCTAGTAGCTGCATTGCATTACATATATATGTCTATGTTTTCACAGGTAGTTCTAGTCCATTGACAAAAGTTGCAGACCCTGGTAGTCCAGGCAAAAATTTGAATACATGTACAGTATCTTTGACAACTTTAGGTGAATGTATAAGTATATATAGTTAGTAATTAGTGTTTTCATCCTTCAGTCAGATGATATTCATTTTATCTCAAAAAATATATGCTTACCTACATGTAGTTAAATGGTTTATTTGTATACAAAAACTCACAAATCTTTTTTTTTCTTTTTGATATTGTTGTCAGTTGGTTTTCAATTTATTTCGATTATGACCTTGATCATTTTGATATCTTTCTTTTCTTCTGGGGTGAACTTGACAATGTTTGAGACAAAAAATTAAAGAAAGTGAGACAAATGGGTTCTTACCAAGCTGCTAGGATATCTATAGCTGATCGTGCAAGGGCTGTATAGCCAGTCAAGATCATTAAAAACTTCCATTTGTTAGTGTAACTATTGGTTTCAAGCTTATTGTTTCTTCAAAAAGTAGAAGACTTTAACATTAATACCTTGTTAACAGATGCCATAATATCTGAAGCTCCCATTGAGTGTTAGGTGCATGTCCATTATTATTGACCTCTAGGATTGGAAATGAAAATATGGTCACTTTGGTCTTCTTCCGACAGGCAGTATATAAACCCTTGCCAAAGTGGTGCATCTGTTTTGAGACAGTCTGACTATGCAGGATATATATAATTACTTTTAACTCCCACTTATATCCACTATTCATGCTATTGGATCTGATAGGAAATTTTCATGAAATTATTGGAAAACAATGCAACATAAAAAGGGGGATGTGGTATTATTGCTAATTATTGTTTCTTCAGTTTGGACACATAAAAATTTTTTACCTACTCAACAATCCTATAACCTGGGACAGATTATAACAACAAAACATGAGATAAAAATGTAAAATACAGTTTAAAACAGCTTTACTCATCAGACTGTTTCTAAACACAAAAACAAATAATGAACAGTTCATAAATTAATTATATAAAGTAGCAATCTATGATTACTAGCTGTAATTAAAAGTCCAATTTGAACTAACAAATATAACACGTTCTCCCAGACTAAAATGTGAATAAACAAACTTTGATGATGTAGGTTAAAGACATCTAAGCAGCTGATAAAACTAAAATATGTTTTATTTTCCATTTTGAATGGGTGCACGTGTCAATAGCATACTCTACTGCTAAATCTATCTCTCTTTAAAGTATTTGAAATATTCAATGAATACCAGTTATATATACATATTTTAAAACTCACCAGAATTTATTTTTTCAGAGCCAGGATTTCCACGTAGACCTGTACAGAGCACATCAGCAGGGATCACACATGTAAGTAATAACTTTTATTGTGTAGTTTCAGTTAAAGTTGATTGATTATGTATACTCAAATATCCAAATTACAGATTGATTTTTAAAACCATACTTGACAAGAAAACTATTTAATTAAAAAAAATTAAAAAATATTTCATGCATGAAGCAGTCTTCTACAAAGGATTCAAGTTCAACTAAAAAAAAACTTCATTGTCACTTATTGCAATTAAATGTTTGATAGTCCATTTGCCAATTACTGATTTGATTCTATTATTACACACTTTTTAAACAAATTACTTCCCTTTGTCAATCGTAGACTGGTTCCATACCGGACAAAATTGACTTTTGCCAATGCAAAGCATGATGAATTGAAAGTGATGTATCGGCGGTCAAACTAATTTTTAATGAAAAATAATTTCTGATGTCAAAAGTATTTAGCTAAACAACAAATTAATGTAATTAAAAGATTTAAAAACCTTATAGATTACTCACATTACGCACAGGTAAATTGCTCTTTCTGCTAGCTCTATATTGTAAATAAAAACTAATGTCCCTCATAAAGGGAGCTCGAGACAACAAAAATAAAGGTCTCTAATAATAGGGTCAATTACGGGAATTGGCAAATAGCCTATTATGAGTTCACTTTCTTCTTTAAATGAAAACAAACTTTATCCTTTTCAAGCACTATAATATATAGCTTTAAGAAATTTAATAAATTTTCATCTTACAGATAAGTATTGTTAGAAGAACTTTAGCAGTTCATCAGTGCATCAGTTCAACAAGCTTAGATGTTTAACATAGTTAATCATTTGAATATGTATGCATAATTTTCTTTAGGATTAGATGTTAACTGGGCGCTAATGCTGGTTGTAGATTTAAGCTAATTAAGCATTTAGTATTGAAAATACATATTTTTCTTTAATTTTCAGTCTTGTGTGGGTACACAGGAATATGAACATGTGGTGTCTAAGAGTAGAAGAAGTTCAGTAGTGGCAGAGCATGGTTGGTTCATTTATATGACAAACTACATTCTTGATATAAAACAAGATCTTAAAATATTTATCCTCAAACACAATAACATTTTAGATCTTAGAAACGGAAAAAAATACATCTTCTTTACGTTTCATTCAATTATTTTTTTCAACATCAGATGTATGGTCCAATAGGACCAATACAACAATCAAAATAAAACATAAAAGCAAAAGTAAGCCAATACACAACTCAAGGGGTCAACCACATCATTATATTATGAAGCCAACTCAGGGATTTACCCAAACCAGACATAACATTTTTGCTCATGGGTGAGCTTGGATACTTTTATTTAAAACATTAACTTTATCAGTAACTGCTTTTCAAAATAATGAAAGGAATTTATTTTTCCTTATTACTTTCAATAAAAGTCAACCAATTAATATTGTTGTTATATAAAGTTGTATCTATTAAGCTGTGAAATAACTTTTTGTTTGTCCTAAAAGTAGCACAAAACAAATAATTTAATTTTTCATTTAAAAAAAAGGTATTATGAAATCATTAGAAAATAGAAATAAAATAAAAAAAAGAAAAAAAAGAAAACCATATTTTAGGACTAAAACTATTTACTGTTTATACTATTGAAGGAAAAGACTGATTTCATTGAGCCACAACTCCCCAGAAACCTTACAAAGTCGGAAATATTTGTGATATAACATATAATGTTGTGTTTTGCACTTCCTAAAAGAGTATAGGTTCTTAAGACCCTAAAATGGCCCCCTTATTTAGCTTAAATACAATAAACAACAGTTGACAAAAAAGATCTTTGAAAATAATGTTTTTAATGACATTTTACATGTCTAACTTGAATATTTAATTTGTCCAGGCCTGTGCTTTATGTTTCCTGATTGTGAAGTTGGCTGAAATCTGGCTGATTTTGTTGAATTTCGCCAAAATCCCTTATTTTGACCTAACTGGGATGTAAAAATGAAAGCTTTATAAAAAAAACTATGACAGAAATAGTTCTACATAACTTTCTCACATGAGAAATAAACAAATTCAGAGACAGTCAGTAATAGTTATCAATCTATGTCTAATATGCTTTCTTACATGCTTAGTTGATATATTGCATGGGAAATTCAAAGCTATATGAATTGGCAAGCATCTTCCTGTATTTATTAATGGAGGATTTTGTCTTCTGGACTTTCGTCCTGCTTTCATGCAACCATACAGATTAAACACTTACCCTTATCTGTAACATTTAATTTTGTATTTCTTATCTTTTAACACATTTCTACATTTTTGGTCAAATGTATTTAGGGTCTAACTCAAGATAGAATATATTTCTTTAAGTGAATGTTTTATATTCATATTTTTTCTTTTAATTTTTCAGAACATTACAGATCAGCTGTCAAGTCTTTACATTCAACATTTTCAATTACAAGTGATAAGAATTATTTAAAGAGTTCTCCAGATGACAGATGTTCAGATGAAAATGTGTTTAATGCAGCAGAGTTACCCGAAGACACCTTAAATGGTAATATAGATACACATTGTGTACTTTATTGGAAATTTTAAATTAAGCCAGAACAAGTAGGCTTAAGGCAGCACATTAAAAGCTTTATGTGGGAGCAAAATTTAATGGTCAAATTCGTGAGAAAAAGGCTACGATAAGATATTAGATAACACAAAATGCTATAAATTTTCTTGCAATTTTACTCTTAAAGATTTACTGCCTTTATGATTTTGATTAAAGCAATAACTTTGTTGTTTGTAGTTTTGGATTTTGATATGAAAACTTGAGGTTTAACAGAAATTTGTGATTTGTAATTTCCCAGATTAACCTTCAAAAGTATTTAATATACTGGTCTTAGATCTGTTCTTTTGAAGAATAAATCTAACAGTAATTTTAAACGTAAATGGACAATGACTGAGTCCTATATAAAGGTTTGTTTTTATCTGTTGAATTCCTTCAAATCATAACAACTGTCCTGTACAGTAAAAAAAGATAGTCAGAAATATCTATATTTATGGTTTCCCAACAGATTCTTAGGATTTTAATATGACTGTTTAAACTGTATAGGAATTCAGGGCCAATAAAAAAGAAAATTTCTGTCTTACACAAAATTGTCAATATATGTCACTGAGACAGCAATCTAACAACATGACAAACCCACAATACTGTGATCATATATTAAATATAATTGTTAAATGTTCATGTATTTGACTTAGTATCACATTGCACTGATAAGAGCCATTTGAACCAGTGCCATCACTTGGGATCTATAGAATTTTCACCTTATCTGAAAGGACTTTTTAAATATTGACCATTTATAGGACAGGATGACAAATAAAAAATTTATACCAAAAAAAAATCTTCATTTCAATAGGAATGTAACAGGGAACACCAAGAGGAGCTTACAATAAATATTTAATAATGTTGTTAAAAAAAATACTTATGCTGAAATGTTTGTTTATAATTAAAGTAAAATGATGTTCTTGCATTTTTATGAATTGGGATATTTGGGTATATGTTTCTCAGACTGTAATAAAACAACATAACAGATCCACAATACTGTGTGCATAATATTTGAAAAATAATTGTTTAGATATAAAAGGTTCTGACCTGAAACTGTAACAATTCTAACTAGAAAACTGTTGGTCTAATTTATGACAATACAAATGAAAATATGTATGACAAAAATGAAACAAAAGTGACAACCACCAAACCTGCTGAACAACATGGTCCTGACATTGGACAGACACATAATGAATGTGGTATGATTAACCATGTTCAACAATTCCCTAACCTGTGACATTTGTGTTACAGCACAATATAAAAACAAACTGTAAAAATCAGTAGAAACTGGCTGAACGGAAAATTTCAGTATATTGCCTGTTTTGAGGTGGTCATTGGTTTAAATGGTGCATAATGGACTTTTCCCCTTTGATAAAATATTTATACTGTAAAATCTAAAAAAATATTTGAAGAAATGATGCCTTAAAACACATGATTTATTTGTATTTGTAGAAACAGAAATCTTAAATGACATGGCAGATATTGGTCAAGATGAGGAGATGAGAACAGAAGATGATATAAAGGAATTGGAGAAAAATCTAACAAAAAATGCACCACAAGAAAAGGGAACTTTAACCAGTACTGGAGAAGATGGTAAAATATACTTAGGTTGACATAGTTGTTTATAATTGAAATAAATGAATTGAGACATTTGGGTATATGTTTCTTAGACAGCAATTTAACATTATGTCAGATCCACAATGTTGTGTTCATGTTTTGAAAATAATTTTCAGTAATCATTCCATCTGATCTTGTGTCAACACTTGAGATCTAAAACAAATTCACATTCACTGAAACAGCAAATAATATTTAGCATTTAAAAAACAGGATGTTATATGAAAGATCTTATATAAAATTATAAGCCTGGTACCTTCGATAACTATTTGCAGGAATGATGCCTTTAAATATATGTTTGGTTTTTTTTGTATTTGTAGAAACAGAAATCCTAAATGACATGGCAGATATTGGTCAAGATGAGGAGATGAAAACAGAAGATGATATAAAAGGTTTAGAGAAATATGGAACAAAAAATGCACCACAAGAAAAGGGAACTTCAACTAGAACTGGAGGAGATGGTAAAATATACTTAAGTTGACATAGTTGTTTATAATTGAAATAAATGAATGGAGACATTTGGATATATGTTTCTTAGACAGCAATTTAACAATATGACAGATCCACAACACTGTGTGCATATTTGAAAAATAATTTCGCACTGATATGAAAATGTAACAATTCTAACTAGAAAACTGTTGGTCTAATTTATGACAATACAAATGAAAATATGTATGACAAAAATGAAACAAAAGTGACAACCACCAAACCTGCTGAACAACATGGTCCTGACATTGGACAGACACATAATGAATGTGGTATGATTAACCATGTTCAACAATTCCCTAACCTGTGACATTTGTGTTACAGCACAATATAAAAACAAACTGTAAAAATCAGTAGAAACTGGCTGAACGGAAAATTTCAGTATATTGCCTGTTTTGAGGTGGTCATTGGTTTAAATGGTGCATAATGGACTTTTCCCCTTTGATAAAATATTTATACTGTAAAATCTAAAAAAATATTTGAAGAAATGATGCCTTAAAACACATGATTTATTTGTATTTGTAGAAACAGAAATCTTAAATGACATGGCAGATATTGGTCAAGATGAGGAGATGAGAACAGAAGATGATATAAAGGAATTGGAGAAAAATCTAACAAAAAATGCACCACAAGAAACGGGAACTTTAACCAGTACTGGAGAAGATGGTAAAATATACTTAGGTTGACATAGTTGTTTATAATTGAAATAAATGAATTGAGACATTTGGGTATACGTTTCTTAGACAGCAATTTAACATTATGTCAGATCCACAATGTTGTGTTCATGTTTTGAAAATAATTTTCAGTAATCATTCCATCTGATCTTGTGTCAACACTTGAGATCTAAAACAAATTCACATTCACTGAAACAGCAAATAATATTTAGCATTTAAAAAACAGGATGTTATATGAAAGATCTTATATAAAATTATAAGCCTGGTACCTTCGATAACTATTTGCAGGAATGATGCCTTTAAATACATGTTTGGTTTTTGTCGAGCCTGCAACTTTTGTTGCAGAAAGCTCGACATAGGGATAGTGATCCGGCGGCGGCGGCGGCGGCGGCGGCGGCGGCGGTGTTAGCTAACTTCTTAAAAGCTTTATATTTTAGAAGGTGGAAGACCTGGATGCTTCATACTTTATATATAGATGCCTCATGTTACGAAGTTTCCGTCAGTCACATGTCCAATGTCCTTGACCTCATTTTCATGGTTCAGTGACCACTTGAAAAAAAAGTTCAGATTTTTTGTAATGTTGAATTCTCTCTTATTATAAGTAATAGGATAACTATATTTGATATGTGCGTACCTTGCAAGGTCCTCATGTCTGTCAGACAGATTTCACTTGACCTCGACCTCATTTCATGGATCAGTGAACAAGGTTAAGTTTTGGTGGTCAAGTCCGTATCTCAGATACTAAAAGCAATAGGGCTTGTATATTCGGTGTATGGAAGGACTATAAGGTGTACATGTCCAACTGGCAGGTGTCATCTGACCTTGACCTCATTTTCATGGTTCAGTGGTTATAGTTAAATTTTTGTGTTTTGGTCTGTTTTTTTCATACTATATGCAATAGGTCTACTGTATTTGTTGTATGGAATGATTGTAAGGTGTACATGTCTAGCGGGCAGATGTCATGTGACCTTGACCTCATTTTCATGGTTCAGTGGTTATAGTTAAATTTTTGTGTTTTGGTCTGTTTTTTTCATACTATATGCAATAGGTCTACTATATTTGTTGTATGGAATGATTGTAAGGTGTACATGTCTAGCGGGCAGATGTCATGTGACCTTGACCTCATTTTCATGGTTCAGTGGTCAAAGTTAAGTTTTTGAGTTTTGGTCTATTTATCTAATACTATATGCCATAGGTCATCTATATTTGGTGTATGGAAATATTTTATGATCTTTATGTCAGTAGCGCAGGTTTCTTTTGACCATGACCTCATTTTCACGGTTCATTGCACAGTGTTAATTTTTTGTGGTTTGGTCTATTTTTCTTAAACTATAAGTAATAGGTCAACTATATATATTGTATAGAAGCATTGTTAGCTGTACATGTCTGCCTGGCATGGTTCATCTAACCTTGACCTCATTTTCATGGTTCATTGGTCTTTGTTTAGTTATCTTGGTTAATGTTAAGTTTATGAGACAGTTGTAATAAAGCTTTATACTTAGGGCTATCAACATAATATCAATGATTAGTAAAGAAGGCGAGACATTTCAGCGTGTGCACTCTTGTTTTTGTATTTGTAGAAACAGAAATCCTAAATGACATGGCAGATATTGGTCAAGATGAGGAGATGAAAACAGAAGATGATATAAAAGGTTTAGAGAAATATGGAACAAAAAATGCACCACAAGAAAAGGGAACTTCAACTAGAACTGGAGGAGATGGTAAAATATACTTAAGTTGACATAGTTGTTTATAATTGAAATAAATGAATGGAGACATTTGGATATATGTTTCTTAGACAGCAATTTAACAATATGACAGATCCACAACACTGTGTGCATATTTGAAAAATAATTTCGCACTGATATGAAAATGTAACAATTCTAACTAGAAAACTGTTGGTCTAATTTATGACAATACAAATGAAAATATGTATGACAAAAATGAAACAAAAGTGACAACCACCAAACCTGCTGAACAACATGGTCCTGACATTGGACAGACACATAATGAATGTGGTATGATTAACCATGTTCAACAATTCCCTAACCTGTGACATTTGTGTTACAGCACAATATAAAAACAAACTGTAAAAATCAGTAGAAACTGGCTGAACGGAAAATTTCAGTATATTGCCTGTTTTGAGGTGGTCATTGGTTTAAATGGTGCATAATGGACTTTTCCCCTTTGATAAAATATTTATACTGTAAAATCTAAAAAAATATTTGAAGAAATGATGCCTTAAAACACATGATTTATTTGTATTTGTAGAAACAGAAATCTTAAATGACATGGCAGATATTGGTCAAGATGAGGAGATGAGAACAGAAGATGATATAAAGGAATTGGAGAAAAATCTAACAAAAAATGCACCACAAGAAACGGGAACTTTAACCAGTACTGGAGAAGATGGTAAAATATACTTAGGTTGACATAGTTGTTTATAATTGAAATAAATGAATTGAGACATTTGGGTATACGTTTCTTAGACAGCAATTTAACATTATGTCAGATCCACAATGTTGTGTTCATGTTTTGAAAATAATTTTCAGTAATCATTCCATCTGATCTTGTGTCAACACTAGTACTTGAGATCTAAAACAAATTCACATTCACTGAAACAGCAAATAATATTTAGCATTTAAAAAACAGGATGTTATACGAAAGATCTTATATAAAATTATAAGCCTGGTACCTTCGATAACTATTTGCAGGAATGATGCCTTTAAATACATGTTGGTTTTTGTCGAGCCTGCAACTTTTGTTGCAGAAAGCTCGATATAGGGATAGTGATCCGGCGGCGGCGGCGGTGTTAGCTAACTTCTTAAAAGCTTTATATTTTAGAAGGTGGAAGACCTGGATGCTTCATACTTTGTATATAGATGCCTCATGTTACGAAGTTTCTGTCAGTCACATGTCCAATGTCCTTGACCTCATTTTCATGGTTCAGTGACCACTTGAAAAAAAAGTTCAAATTGTTTGTAATGTTGAATTCTCTCTTATTATAAGTAATAGGATAACTATATTTCATATGTGCATACCTTGCAAGGTCCTCATGTCTGTCAGACAGTTTTCACTTGACCTCGACCTCATTTCATGGATCAGTGAACAAGGTTAAGTTTTGGTGGTCAAGTCCATATCTCAGATACTATAAGCAATAGGGCTAGTATATTCGGTGTATGGAAGGACTGTAAGGTGTACATGTCCAACTGGAAGGTGTCATCTGACCTTGACCTCATTTTCATGGTTCAGTGGTTATAGTTAAATTTTTGTGTTTTGGTCTGTTTTTCTCATACTATATGCAATAGGTCTACTATATTTGTTGTATGGAATGATTGTAAGGTGTACATGTCAAGCGGGCAGATGTCATGTGACCTTGACCTCATTTTCATGGTTCAGTGGTCAATGTTAAGTTTTTGAGTTTTGGTCTTTTTATCTAATACTCTATGCTATAGGTCAACTATATTTGGTGTATGGAAATATTTTATGATCTTTATGTCAGTCGCGCAGGTTTTATTTGACCGTGACCTCATTTTCACGGTTCATTGAACAGTGTTAAGTTTTTGAGTTTTGGTCTATTTTTCTTAAACTATAAGTAATAGGTCAACTATATATGTTGTATAGAAGCATTGTTAGCTGTACATGTCTGCCTGGCATGGTTTATCTGACCTTGACCTCATTTTCAAGATTCATTGGTCTTTGTTTAGTTATCTTGGTTAATGTTAAGTTTATGTGACAGTTGTTATAAAGCTTAACTTTATACTTAGGACTATCAACATAATATCAATGATTAGTATAGAAGGCGAGACATTTCAGCGTGTGCACTCTTGTTTTTTTGTATTTGTAGAAACAGAAATCCTAAATGACATGGCAGATATTGGTCAAGATGAGGAGATGAAAACAGAAGATGATATAAAAGGTTTAGAGAAATATGGAACAAAAAATGCACCACAAGAAAAGGGAACTTCAACTAGAACTGGAGGAGATGGTAAAATATACTTAAGTTGACATAGTTGTTTATAATTGAAATAAATGAATGGAGACATTTGGATATATGTTTCTTAGACAGCAATTTAACAATATGACAGATCCACAACACTGTGTGCATATTTGAAAAATAATTTCGCACTGATATGAAAATGTAACAATTCTAACTAGAAAACTGTTGGTCTAATTTATGACAATACAAATGAAAATATGTATGACAAAAATGAACCAAAAGTGACAACCACCAAATCTGCTGAACGACATGGTCCTGACATTGGACAGACACATAATGAATGTGGTATGATTAACCATGTTCAACAATTCCCTAACCTGTGACATTTGTGTTACAGCACAATATAAAAACAAACTGTAAAAATCAGTAGAAACTGGCTGAACGGAAAATTTCAGTATATTGCCTGTTTTGAGGTGGTCATTGGTTTAAATGGTGCATAATGAACTTTTCCCCTTTGATAAAATATTTATACTGTAAAATCTAAAAAAATATTTGAAGAAATGATGCCTTAAAACACATGATTTATTTGTATTTGTAGAAACAGAAATCTTAAATGACATGGCAGATATTGGTCAAGATGAGGAGATGAGAACAGAAGATGATATAAAGGAATTGGAGAAAAATCTAACAAAAAATGCACCACAAGAAACGGGAACTTTAACCAGTACTGGAGAAGATGGTAAAATATACTTAGGTTGACATAGTTGTTTATAATTGAAATAAATGAATTGAGACATTTGGGTATACGTTTCTTAGACAGCAATTTAACATTATGTCAGATCCACAATGTTGTGTTCATGTTTTGAAAATAATTTTCAGTAATCATTCCATCTGATCTTGTGTCAACACTTGAGATCTAAAACAAATTCACATTCACTGAAACAGCAAATAATATTTAGCATTTAAAAAACAGGATGTTATATGAAAATCTTATATAAAATTATAAGCCTGGTACCTTCGATAACTATTTGCAGGAATGATGCCTTTAAATACATATTTTTTTTTTTTTGTATTTGTAGAAACAGAAATCCTAAATGACATGGCAGATATTGGTCAAGATGAGGAGATGAAAACAGAAGATGATATAAAAGGTTTAGAGAAATATGGAACAAAAAATGCACCACAAGAAAAGAGAACTTCAACTAGAACTGGAGGAGATGGTAAAATATACTTAAGTTGACATAGTTGTTTATAATTGAAATAAATGAATGGAGACATTTGGATATATGTTTCTTAGACAGCAATTTAACAATATGACAGATCCACAACACTGTGTGCATATTTGAAAAATAATTTCGCACTGATATGAAAATGTAACAATTCTATCTAGAAAACTGTTGGTCTAATTTATGACAATACAAATGAAAATATGTATGACAAAAATGAAACAAAAGTGACAACCACCAAACCTGCTGAACGACATGGTCCTGACATTGGACAGACACATAATGAATGTGGTATGATTAACCATGTTCAACAATTCCCTAACCTGTGACATTTGTGTTACAGCACAATATAAAAACAAACTGTAAAAATCAGTAGAAACTGGCTGAACGGAAAATTTCAGTATATTGCCTGTTTTGAGGTGGTCATTGGTTTAAATGGTGCATAATGGACTTTTCCCCTTTGATAAAATATTTATACTGTAAAATCTAAAAAAATATTTGAAGAAATGATGCCTTAAAACACATGATTTATTTGTATTTGTAGAAACAGAAATCTTAAATGACTTGGCAGATATTGGTCAAGATGAGGAGATGAGAACAGAAGATGATATAAAAGGTTTAGAGAAATATGGAACAAAAAATGCACCACAAGAAAAGGGAACTTCAACTAGAACTGGAGGAGATGGTAAAATATACTTTTGTTGAAAAAGTTGTTTATAATTGAAATAAATGAATTGAGACATTTGGGTATACGTTTCTTAGACAGCAATTTAACATTATGTCAGATCCACAATGTTGTGTTCATGTTTTGAAAATTATTTATGCTTAAGTCGTAAAATATAGAAGGACTTTCTGGTTTCCAGACAAAAACTTGAGTATTAAGTCTATGGATCTCTATAAAATTGTACTACAAGGTTACATACCATAAATGAAAAAGTTGGGATAGATTAAAAGGGTTTATGGCCCTGACCTTGTATGAATTGGTGACAAATGTTATACTTTTCTAATGCCTATAAATTTCTTATGTCTTGACTTAATTCCATGAGGTTTAATTCCAAGATTTCAATTCTTTGGGTTGTTTAATATGCTGAATTTAATTGTGTAGAAAGTTTAAACTTTGTTTAATATGCTATCTCTAAACCTGAGTCTAGATTTGTTATTCTGGGCACAGTTTTCAAATTGGCCCACATTAAGGTCCAAAGGGGCCAATGTTAAACTGATTGACTTCATTAAAAATTGAATTCTTGAGCTTTTGAGATGCTGAATTTAAAAACATGTAGTGACAAATATTTATTCACAATCCAAGGTCAGAGCTTTAACAAGCTTAAATGATGTGTCCATACCTGACACAACTGTTCAGGGTTGGAAATTTTATTACTTGAACAGCTACCAGATTTTATGTTTCTAGTAAATATTTAGCATTGAAATATTTACCCTCAACAATGTTACATTATAGACAACAATGATAGGAATTACTGAAAAATTGTGCATTTAAAACCTGTCGTCCGACAAACAATTCAAACAAGGGATAACAGAATTTTTTTCAGTCGTCTGTTATCTGTATTTTTGTAGTGACATTCAAGGGGATGAAACAATTTTATTACACAGAAAACTGGGATCAACTTTGCCTGCCTTAAGTTATTTAATTTCAAAATTTATGTATTATGTATTTTATAAATTATATCAGTACAGAACTACATTTTTACTAACTGCTGATCTGTAAGACAACAATCTATTGGACTTGTGGAATCTGAGAACCAGAAAATTCATTTATCATTATCCAATTACATATTTAAAGAAATTTTGAGTCTAAAAATTAGTAAAAATCACTATGGTTGTCAGAACAATAATTCAAACAAGTACTTAATATTCAGTTTGCATTGTTTTGCTTGAATATCAAAGAAGTCATCAGTAATGGTATTAATTAGGATATGATATCTTCATGGGAAATGCATTGTGGGTATAATAAAAAACCAGTTGAACATATGATGATAGATCATATTTTGAATCTCATTGAAATCTGAAGATGCATGCTATAAATACAGTGTAATATGTCTGAACGTCCTGTTTTGTGTAATAAAAATAACTGTTTCTTATTACAATGGTTGCAATGAATTACATTAATCTCCCGGTGAAATAAAAACCCATAATTTCACATTTGTAATAAAACATGAGTAGAAAATATGATTCCTTACATTTTTATACGACCGCAAAAATTGAAAATTTTTTGGTCGTATATTGGTATCACGTCAGCGTCGTCGTCATTGTCATCATCGTAGTCCGAATACTTTTGGTTTTCGCACTATTACTTTAGTTAAAGTGAATAGAAATGTATGAAATTTAAACACAAGGTTTATGACCGTAAAAGGAAGGTTAGGATTGATTTTTATACGACCGCAAATTTTGAAAAAATTTTCGTCGTATATTGCTATCACGTTGGCGTCGTCGTCGTCCGAATACTTTTAGTTTTCGCACTCTAACTTTAGTAAAAGTGAATGGAAATCTATGAAATTTTAACACAAGGTTTATGACCACAAAGGGAAGGTTGGTATTGATTTTGGGAGTTTTGGTCCCAACATTTTAGGAATTAGGGGCCAAAAAGGGCCCAAATAAGCATTTTCTTGGTTTTCGCACTATAACTTTAGTTTAAGTTAATAGAAATCTATGAAATTTTGACACAAGGTTTATGACCACAAAAGAACGGTTGGGATTGATTTTGGGAGTTTTGGTCTCAACAGTTTAGGAATTAGGGGCCAAAAAAGGGCCCAAATAAGCATTTTTCTTGTTTTTCGCACCATAACTTTAGTATAAGTAAATAGAAATTTATGAAATTTAAACACAAGGTTTATGACCATAAAAGGAAGGTTGGGATTGATGTTGGGAGTTTTGGTCCCAACAGTTTAGAAATAAGGGGCCTGAAGGGTCCAAATTCAACTTTGTTTGATTTCATCAAAAATTGAATAATTGGAGTTCTTTGATATGTCGAATCTAACTGTGTATGTAGATTCTTAATTTTTGGTCCGGTTTTCAAATTGGTCTACATTAAGGTTCAAAGGGTCCAAAATCAAACTTAGTTTGATTTTAACAAAAATTGAATCCTTGGGGTTCTTTGATTATGTACTTAGATTTTTGATTATTGGCCCATCTTTCATTTGGTCCAGATCGGGGCCAAAATTAAACTTTGTTTGATTTCATCAAAAATTAAATAATTATGGTTCTTTGATATGCCAAATCTAACTGTGTATGTAGATTCTTAATTTTTTGGTCCCGTTTTCAAATGGTCTACATTAAAGTCCAAAGGGTCCAAAATTAAACTTAGTTTGATTTTAACAAAAATTGAATTTTTGGGCTTCTTTGATATGCTGAATCTAAACATGTACTTAATTTTTTGATTATGGGCCCAGTTTTCAAGTTGGTCCAAATCAGGATCCAAAATTATTATATTAAGTATTGTGCAATAGCAAGAAATTTTCGATTGCACAGTATTCAACAATAGCAAGAAATCTTCAATTGCACACTATTGTGCAATAGCAAGAAATTTTCAATTGCACAGTATTGTACAATAGCAAGAAATCTTCAATTGCACAGTATTGTGCAATAGCAAGTATTTTCAATTGCACAGTATTGCGCAATAGCAAGAAATATCTAATTGCACGATATTGCGCAATAGCAAGAAATTTTCAATTGGAGTTGTCTTTCTTTGTCCAGAATAGTAGTTGAATCAACTTAAATCATTGTTTTACACAATATACAATGTATATTCACTTTTACTACCAACTGATAAATTAAAACAATCTTTACCATTCAGTGATAACAAGCACTTTTTTTACATTTTAATGAGTAGTTATTGTTGCAAACTCCATTAGAAATTTTAATTGAGATCAGTTTTGGAATAAGGGAAAGGGGGGGTGTGAAAAAAAAATTGGGGGGGGGGGGGGGGGTGCAATTTTTCCCATTTCAGATTTCATAAATAAAAAGAAAATTTCTCCAAACATTTTTTTGAGAGGATTAATATCCAACAGCATAGTGAATTGCTCAAAGGCAAAAAAAAAATTTAAGTTCATTAGACCACATTCATTCTGTGTCAGAAACCTATGCTGTGTCAACTATTTAATCACAATCCAAATTTAGAGCCCGTTCAGGGTTCAACCTCTGCGGTCGTAGAAAGCTGCACCCTGCGGAGCATCTGGTCTACTTTAATTTCATTAAAAAAAAAAACATTTGCCAATGTAATAAAAAGATTAACTAATCAAAGAATTCATATATCAAAAATATTCAACTGGTGACGATTAACTGGTGTGTTTTGCACATTCTGGAATTTAATGTTTTGTTCAGTTACACATTGAAAATTGTTTTCTTTTTGTATTTTAAATAAGTTATTTTTTGGGATACGATTGCTTTCAAGCAATCTGTAGACTTATCCCAATGAACCCTGATCCTTGCCCTGACGTCAACTGTTTTATTCTAAACATCAAGGAACATCTCAGATTCTTGAGATTATCTTGCTTTAAATGGTATAAAAAACAAAAGGATTGAATTTAATCAACTGTCCTATAATGTTCTTCTCATAATCTTCGTGTTTCGATATTTTCCTTGACTTGTATGCGTGTTTTTAACAACACGGAATATCAGAATTAAGCAGTATTTATATTTAGTGTTTTTATAAATTTAAAACCGCATCAGAGGGAATTCCCAAGTTTTGATAACATGTGAGAGTTCTATGAATTCCGATGGATAAATCTATTTCTTTCATATAAGAACTGAAGTGGATTTTTCTTATATGTCACTGTTATGAAACTTATATTTGATATTGTACTTCCATAAAGAAATGGAAGTCGTTTAATTAACATTTAATATGCATCCTTCTACAAAGCAAAAGTCTAGGGTTTGTTAAGGTAATTATACGCATGCATATAGTTTTCTTGACTTGAAAGGGTATCAGATTGATTCCCCACTCCATTGATTAATTTGAAACTCACTAGATCCTTTCTATGTCTGTCTTCTATTGAGGGTTAATATTGTTGTATAATTTTAAATCATATGCATCATTTAAATTTGAATAAAAATAGTCCACAACGTAAAGGTGTAACTAGAACATCCCTTCAGGTTGCACTTTGTGAATACAGCTGTTTCTCAAAACACACCTCTTTTGCAGAGATCTTGAATATTCATAGAAAAATAATTTTGTTTACATACTGGTTCCCAGTTATGCTGTCTTTGTTCCATCTTACAGAGACATAACTTGGGAATGTTACCAGTAAATTTACATGTGCATATTGTTTACATTGAAATCTGTAGTAACCTTTCATTCGAGGTAGGGGTAGTTAAGAAAATTAGTGTTAGTTTAAACTCTGAGAAGTTCAGGGCATATAAACATTGACAATATGCCGCACAGCCCTATATTTTGACCTTTGAAAAAAATTATGGTTCATATGATTTTTCAATTCTAAGATAAGATTTTTTTCAAAACTTCATAGTAAAAGTTGTACAGTTTTAACCGTAAAAGGAGTTCCTATGGGAAATTGCATTGTCAATATTTACAGAATTGCAACCTTCAGCCAAAATGGAGTCTTCCATATTATCGCTTCGAGTTGTCTCCCTTTCGTCCTAAGTAACTTCCGTCAAACAACGATATGTTGAGAAAAATTAACTTGTTCTGTCGATAGATGTTGTATTATATTAAAACCGTTGTATTATATTAAAACTGATTGCAATTTAAACAGAGGAATGTGTACGGAAAGGAGTCATGCCGACTGACCCAAAAGAAATTAAAACCTTCTCTCACTCTTACAGACAGTGACTGCTGTGGAAAGAAAACTGGGATTTGATAGTACAAAAATAAAACAGAATAAGTACATTGTCCATTCAATTGTATCGAGGATTGGCTATTTAAGTTGAATAACTATTCAGATTATGTAAATTACATTTTACGAGTATTTTAAATGTGCAGTTGAATTATTTTTGAAAATACTAATACATGTATCAATGAAAACAATGGCAAACGTATCCCTCTGAGCAATCTGCTCTTTGATTAAATTCAATGTTTGTTGAATGGGAGGAATAAAGATAATAATACATAAAAAAAAATGAACATTTATATTTTCAGGTCAATGGATTTTTTGTGTAGTATTGGCTTTTATGCTAGTTGGAAATGTCTGCAAGTGTACAGAAATGTCTTTGGAAAGAGGTACCTTTTAAATATATATATGAGTCATTCCACGGTAGTGGCTAAAAATAGACTTCTCATTTAAAACAAGTAAAAACAAAGTCTTTGATCTATATTTAAGGTCAATTCGTAATGTCATGCTTTAAATAACATATCAAAGAAATAAAAGAAGATATAATTTCGGTTGTTAATGTTTTTTTAAATAAATTTTGAAACCAGTTTATGATGAAGTAGGGTAAAATAATCGGCCATTTTCTGGGACATCTCTGGTACGGTATTTTCAATTATACACAAATACTTTATATTTGTTTATTTATGTTTTATTGAGTAATCTATGGTGAAGTAGATGGTTTAAGCCGTTATAATACGCGATTTTGTCGGCGAAAAATAAACAAAAAAGGTAAAAATATTGTTTTCAAATTAATGTAAACGATCGCTACTGTCGTGTCCACTGTTAAACCCAAAACTAATGGTCTCAGGATTTTTAATTGTAGGTGCCATGCATGAGCGATTATATCTAAATGCACCAATTATGTCTTCTCTTTGTAAAATGTGAAAACAATAACATAAAGACGTTCCGTTGACACGTGATCGTAATTGAAATGCACCGGCTGACATTCGCGTCCAGTTTGTAACGATCATTCATTCACCTATATTTTCTTACTGCGCATCAGCAAATCATCAATGTTTGTGTTAGTGACGTAGCATGTGCACATGAATCAGTGACGTGTACAAGCGGGGAACACAAATGGAATATGGCGGAGAATGGGTAGGTAACGTTTCTGTGTCCTGAAATTTAACGATCGACACAAGTAACGATCATTCACAGTTCTTTATTAATAGTTGAAGTATTGTATAAAAATGCAAATATTTACCAGTTCAATGAAGAAGAAATGTAGAAAGTCTATCGATATCCACGAACTTTATATTTCCCTCGGTTACAATAAAAAAATGTTTTTATATTATCATGCAAAAAGACACCGTTTTAAGAAACGATTGTTACATACGGACACTTAGATCTTGTGTCTCAGTAACAATCAAGCAAAATTGTGGAAAACACATAATTTTTAAAGCAAATAATAATTGTTAAATATACCACGGACTTTAGTGTCACCAGTTTTCATTTGCATACTTGCAAATGCACTGCAACTATTGTAATGACAATACATTCCCTATTTCTGTGATGATTGTAACATTGAGACACCAAAATATGTAGCGATTGTTACAAATTAGACACAAGAATTCAAAGTGATTGTAACATAGAGACACCAAAATTATGCGTCTCTGTAACAATCATGTTAAATTGCAGAAAAACATGTTTATTTAGAAAATATTTATGTGCAGTAATGCCAACTTCATTTTAATGGACTTTAATGTCAATGTTTTTCATTTACATACTTGTAAAATGCACTGCAAATATTGAAGTGACAATATAGTCACTATTTTTGTGATGATTGTAACATGGAGACGCCAGAATAAAACACAATTGTTACATTGAGACTCCAAAATTTTATGTGATGGTTACAAAGGGACACTAAAATCTTGAATTGCAGAAATAAACATGTTTATGTTAGACTTAATAAATATTATAATGCCATCTCCATTTCAAATGTCAAAAGTTTATTTTTGCATACTCCCAAAGAACTGCCACTATTGTAATGATTATATACTGTCATTTCTGTGATGATTGTAACATTGAGACACGAGTCCACCTAAAGATTGTTACACATGGACACGAAGATTTTATATTTAAACAAAGATCTTGTTGCATTAAAGAAATTATTATATTTCAGGAAAAATTTATTGAAATAAACTTTGCACAATAATATCGGATAAAATAAAATGTGGTGTGATTACCTGATACCGAAGAAACCACTTTAAATCCGCTTTAATATATACTTTCACAATATATACTACTTTCATACTATATGAACTAAAATTAAAAATTAGTCCTCAAACACCTTTCCAATATAAATGTACAGAATGACGTACTAGGTCACCAGCTTAACAGTTATGAGTTGAAACGTGTGAGCACTTTTTAGATTTTTTAAAATTCTTGTTTCCCGATACTTTGAAATTTTTATACCCCCGCTTTGAAAAAAAGGGGGGTATACTGTTTTACCTCTGTCTGTCCTTCCGTCAGTCCATCAGTCTGTCAGTCTTCTCAGGAACTATACTACCAGGATTTCTGAAATTTGGTTTCAGGTTTGATATATAAGTCAGCTATACCGTGTGATGCGTTTTCAGATTCATCACTCAACAACTTCCTGTTTACTGAACACTTGTTTGATTTTACACATGATAGCCAAGTTGAAAATTTTTCGTCACATTTTTCTTAGGAACTACAATACAAGGATTTCTGAAATTTGGTTTAAGGGTTAATATAAGTCAGCTATACCGTGTGATGCGTTTTCAGATTCATTACTCGACAACTTCCTGTTTACCGAACACTTGCATATTTTTACACAATTAATATTATCCTTGTTCAGCCCTTTTTCTGACTTATGTTACATGGGGGGATATGCTTAGCAACTTATTGTTATAAACAAGACAAAATCGCACTCAAAATCATATCACAAAAAATAAAATGAAAAAATAAAATAAAATGGAAATACCGATCTACCTACCCTATTTTTTTAAAGCATGTAACCTTAAACAGATATTTTATTTTGGCCTACTATCAAAAATGCATATAGGCGAGACATATCCCTGTGTCAACAGTTTATTACATTATCACATTTCTAAATTCAGTAAACCATAACAACATAAGAATGAGATCAAAACCTTTATTTAACATACAATTAATTTAGAAAGTTCATACCATAAGGAACATGCACATACCAAGTTTTAAGTTGATACGACTTCAACATCATAATAAACAACTTTTACCAAAAACATCCGGGACAGACCAGAAAGCATAATGCCACTGTATTATTTCTTTCAGGTCGTTTTTACGCTTAAAGTTGAGGTCGCAAATGCGGCCACAGGTCAGCAATGATGTCCAAACAAATACCATACATATATCAGAATCTGGATCACAAAAGAAAACTGCTGCACAAAGGTCAAAGAATTACAGAGACAAAATAAAACAAGACCCTGAAAAATATATAACATACTTAGAAAGAGAAAAAGAACGAAATAGAAAATGTAGGGAAAATTGGTCTTCTGAACAAAAAATCCATCAGAGGGAAAAAACGAGATTACGAGTACGTAAATGGAGAGAAGAAAGAAAACCAGAGGAAATTGTTAAATTAAAAAAAAAAACTAAACCAAAAACACGTGCACAAGTAAGTTCACAAAGAGAATACTGGCAGAGAAAAAAAGAAGAACAAAGAGCGAAGTACTCAAGCCAAAAGAGAAGAAGAATTAATGAAAAAAGGCGGTCGCAATACAAATTGGATAAATCCAAGAGCACAACTGAAAACCTAATGCCAGCTGAATCAACAGAAACTCGTCAAGGGTATTCAACAAAGGAAGCAGAAAGAAAGGCTATATACAGAGCCTCGTTGCATCTACCTTCATCACCTGAAAAGTTTGCATCTGTAGTTGGAGGGTTGACTGCTAAGGCAACTCCTAGAAAAAGAGAAGCATTGACCAAACATGGCCTTTTACTGACACCAACAAAAAAAAGACATCTTAGGCTAAGCCAAGAAATAATCTGCAAGATGAAAGATGATTTGCATAAAACCAGAAAACATCGCACTAAGGAGGTTTTAAAGAAAAGAAGACTTTTAACTAGCTTCATACTTAAAGATGCTGAAAAGAGAAAGGCTGGCATTTCTTGGAAATTTGCAGTAAAATGTTCAAAACTTAAAGATGTATGGGAAGAAGATTCTGAAACACCAAAAAGAAGTGATGCTTTGACAGAAGATACAATTGACAAGATAGAAAAATTCTACAAAGATTTTGACACTGTATGTCTGCCGGATAAAAAACAGGCATCATTGAAATCTGAAGAACCAAAAAGAATCTTGCAGAGCAGTTTAAGGGACAACTACAATGAATTCCTAAAAGAAAACCAAGAATGTACTTTAAGTTTTTCCAAGTTCACTGCATTAAGACCCAAGACTGTACAGACTATGAGTAAATCAATTTTTAACAATTGTCTGTGCGAATATTGTACCAACATTCAATATAAGGTAAAGGCTTTAAATATGCAAGGAATAAAAACCAGATATGAATTATTATCAAGAACTGTATGCCCAAAACCAGAGGGTTCTAGATACTACAAAATTGAATGCGTCAAAAGGTTATGCAAATTATGTGGGGTGGATAAGTTTATATCCCAGTTAGACTTGTACAAAAGGCATAATATACAATGGTATAAATGGGAAACGCAGACATATATGTATGCAAATGAAAAAAAATCAAAGAAGGTTCTAAGTTTAAAGAAAGAGAGTGTCTCTAATTTCCTGGAAGAGCTCAAAACAGAATTACAGCCATTCAGTGCTCACTTAAATACTGCCTGGTGGCAACATGACCAATTCAGACATGTGACACAGAATTTGCCATCTGATTGGACTGTTTTCTGTAGTGATTTTGCCGAAAATTACACATGTTTATACCAGGATGAAGCACAAAGTGCTCATTGGTCTCACGACACGGTCACACTTTTCAGCATTGTTGCGTACATCAGATGCAAATTCTGTGAATTAGTCGTAACGCAAAGCATGATCTATGTGTCAGAAGACAAAAAACATGATGTTCATTATGTTCAACATTGTATTTCATTGGCAAACGAGTATATACAAAGAGTCTATGAGATGGAATCTAAGAGGCAGATTCACTTCAGTGATGGAGCAGCTTCACAGTTCAAGTCTAAAACCCCATTTGCAGATGCTCTTCACAGCAAATCAGACTTTGGTTTTCCCGTTGAAAAACACTTTTTTGGAAGCAGGCACGGGAAAGGACCATGTGATGGTGAATTTGGGGTGATTAAAAGAATTGTAACAAATGCTGTAAAAAACAGAAAAGCCATGGTGAAAAATGCAAGTGAATTCTTTGATTTTGCAGAGGCAAATTTAAGACGTCCAACACTAGACTCACAGAATGAATGTTGTCATTTTAGAAGAAATTTCTTTATAGTAAAGGAAGGTGATGTCAACAGAAAACGCCCAGAGAGGACCAATGTAAAGGCTGTTCCTGAAACCAGACAACTTCATTCTGTGAGGGCTGCCGATGATTCTGCCTCCTTAGAAAAGCGCACACTTAGCTGCTTTTGCTCAACATGCATACAAGGATCTGGTTCCTGTCATAATGCAGACATGGTAGAAGGTTGGATAAAAGAGACACAAAGAAGACAGTTGAACAAGAAAGACACCTCTAAAAAAAGTAAGAAAGTTGACAAGAAAAATGTCAAAGGTTTGTTAAAGGAAACGCCAAGAAAACAAAGAGCAACTCGTTCAAATAGCCACAAAACAGCAGACTCACAAGAAAGATCACAGGATTCACCAAACCAAAAAGAATTTAACAGACAAGACACGACAGTTGAAGAAGTGCACTCTGTTTTTGATGTTATATTACAAACTTTGAAGAGTTGTACTTCAATAGATGACATCATGATTAAAGGAACTGAACTCGCAAGTGTAATACCAAATCTTAGGTGCAACAAAGATGAAGACATTTCTATTTCTGGAAGTGGGTTACACATTGACAAGTTCGGCATGGAACTGTTGCCGGATGATGTCAAGAAGGAAGGATATTTCCCTGCAAGTGTACTTGGTGATGGAAATTGTTTGCCTAGGTCTGCTAGTGTGATAATGTATGGAACGGAAAATAATCATACAGAACTACGTGCAAGAATTGCACTAGAACTGGCATGCTATTTGCCGCTATATGTGGACCATACATATTTAAGGAGAGGTGAACAACTATCTGATAAAGAAGCGCTTGTTCTCCCAAAGTCTTACGTTATGTATTCAGAGCTGTATACACCTGGAGATATAATTACTTCATCTTTGATAGAAAGAACACTATTTGAAGAGATTAGGAAAGTATGCAGTGCAAATGAATTCATGGGAATTTGGCAGCTTTTTGCACTTGCATCAGTTTTGGGAAGGCCTCTGCAATCAGTTTATCCAAATCGTGGAAATCCAAATGTGAGAAAAGATCTCAATCGATCAATCTTGCCAAGGGAAATGGAAAGCAACACACCTGCATATATCCTCTGGTCATCAAACAGAAATGATGAAATGACATATGCTCATTGGATTCCAAACCATTTCTGTCCAATTTTGAAGATGTCCATAAATGATGATGTCCTTGAATACAGTACTGACACTCTTGGAGATATAGACCTGGAAAACATCAGTGGGTTATCTGAGCAGCTGGCTCCATGGGTCATGGATTTACTTGATGACAGTGATTCAGAAGTCAGCAATAACCAATATAATATGGTAAATATTTCTATAATGTTAGATGTGTTCATGATCATACAGTAATGAACAATGATGGAGCAACATTTTTTTCAATAAGTTATTTGGCCTTTTAAACTTTATTGGATTCCAGCCTATCTGATGAATCTTTTGTAGACGAAACGCGTGTCTGGCTAGATACAAAATTAATCCTTGTATCTATGATGAGGTTTTTAAACAGTTAATGTATCGCTTTCACTTGATACATGGATTTGTTTTCACTTGATTATTAGTGTGTAAGAATTATAAATATGCAATTATATGCTATTAAATGCATTACAATTTCATGCTGTTTTTCAGTATGAGACCACAGCTGATCAACACTCCTTATTGGATACACTGACAGATAACCAGTCCTCGATGACAGTTAAACCCATGGATGTCCAACCTTTTGCTTCAGTTCAACCTGACGAGGCTCTGATGTCCAACTTGCAGGATAACAGTGAACAGAGCAACAAAAGTAGTGTTGTGTCTAAGGTATCTATAATTTATTATGTAAATTGCAGACCCAGACTTTGGGCATGATCATACAGTTATAATGGACAATGATGATCATGAAGCCACTCATTTAAAAAAAAAATTAAATAAGCTGTTTTAGACCCATTCATGTATTGATTTCATTTGGTACGTGGATCTTTTTTGTCTTGATGAATAAAGGTGTGCAAGAATTTTATGCCATTACATGCATTACAATTTCATGCTGTTTTTCAGGATGAGACCACAGCTGATCAACACTCCTTATTGAATGAACTGACAGATAACCAGTCCTCGATGACAGTTAAACCCATAGATGTCCAATCTTTTGCTTCAGTTCAACCTGACGAGGCTCTGATGTCCAACTTGCAGGATAACAGTGAACAGAGCAACAAAAGTAGTGTTGTGTCTAAGGTATCTATAATTTATTATGTAAATTGCAGACCCAGACTTTGGGCATGATCATACAGTTATAATGGACAATGATGAAGCCACTCATTTAAAAAAAAAAATTAAATAAGCTGTTTTAGACCCATTAATGTATTGATTTCATTTGGTAAGTGGATCTTTTTTGTCTTGATGAATAAAGGTGTGCAAGAATTTTATGCCATTACATGCATTACAATTTCATGCTGTTTTTTTTCAGGATGAGACCACAGCTGATCAACACTCCTTATTGGATACACTGACAGATAACCAGTCCTCGATGACAGTTAAACCTATGGATGTCCAACCTTTTGCTTCAGTTCAACCTGACGAGGCTCTGATGTCCAACTTGCAGGATAACAGTGAACAGAGCAACAAAAGTAGTGTTGTGTCTAAGGTATCTATAATTTATTATGTAAATTGCAGACCCAGACTTTGGGCATGATCATACAGTTATAATGGACAATGATGAAGCCACTCATTTAAAAAAAAAAATTAAATAAGCTGTTTTAGACCCATTAATGTATTGATTTCATTTGGTACGTGGATCTTTTTTGTCTTGATGAATAAAGGTGTGCAAGAATTTTATGCCATTACATGCATTACAATTTCATGCTGTTTTTCAGGATGAGACCACAGCTGATCAACACTCCTTATTGAATGAACTGACAGATAACCAGTCCTCGATGACAGTTAAACCCATAGATGTCCAACCTTTTGCTTCAGTTCAACCTGACGAGGCTCTGATGTCCAACTTGCAGGATAACAGTGAACAGAGCAACAAAAGTAGTGTTGTGTCTAAGGTATCTATAATTTATTATGTAAATTGCAGACCCAGACTTTGGGCATGATCATACAGTTATAATGGACAATGATGAAGCCACTCATTTAAAAAAAAAAATTAAATAAGCTGTTTTAGACCCATTAATGTATTGATTTCATTTGGTAAGTGGATCTTTTTTGTCTTGATGAATAAAGGTGTGCAAGAATTTTATGCCATTACATGCATTACAATTTCATGCTGTTTTTTTTCAGGATGAGACCACAGCTGATCAACACTCCTTATTGGATACACTGACAGATAACCAGTCCTCGATGACAGTTAAACCTATGGATGTCCAACCTTTTGCTTCAGTTCAACCTGACGAGGCTCTGATGTCCAACTTGCAGGATAACAGTGAACAGAGCAACAAAAGTAGTGTTGTGTCTAAGGTATCTATAATTTATTATGTAAATTGCAGACCCAGACTTTGGGCATGATCATACAGTTATAATGGACAATGATGAAGCCACTCATTTAAAAAAAAAAAAATAAATAAGCTGTTTTAGACCCATTAATGTATTGATTTCATTTGGTACGTGGATCTTTTTTGTCTTGATGAATAAAGGTGTGCAAGAATTTTATGCCATTACATGCATTACAATTTCATGCTGTTTTTCAGGATGAGACCACAGCTGATCAACACTCCTTATTGAATGAACTGACAGATAACCAGTCCTCGATGACAGTTAAACCCATAGATGTCCAACCTTTTGCTTCAGTTCAACCTGACGAGGCTCTGATGTCCAACTTGCAGGATAACAGTGAACAGAGCAACAAAAGTAGTGTTGTGTCTAAGGTATCTATAATTTATTATGTAAATTGCAGACCCAGACTTTGGGCATGATCATACAGTTATAATGGACAATGATGAAGCCACTCATTTAAAAAAAAAATTAAATAAGCTGTTTTAGACCCATTAATGTATTGATTTCATTTGGTACGTGGATCTTTTTTGTCTTGATGAATAAAGGTGTGCAAGAATTTTATGCCATTACATGCATTACAATTTCATGCTGTTTTTCAGGATGAGACCACAGCTGATCAACACTCCTTATTGGATGAACTGACAGATAACCAGTCCTCGATGACAGTTAAACCAATGGATGTCCATCCTTTTGCTTTAGTTCAACCTGAAGTGGCTTTGACGGCCAACTTGCAGGATAAAAGTGAACAGAGGGACAATAGTATTGTACTGTCCCAAGAGAAGCCCTTATATGACCAGCTCTTAGTCTCTGAGCAGCACACTAAAAGATGCAATGAACAACAGAGGTAAGGAAAATATTAGTGATGAATAGATTTGTTGTTTTAATGTACATAAGACAATAACATTCAAAATCAAGGAGTAAACAACAGACATTTACAAACAGTTAAAGTAAGTAAGTAACAACAGGAACTCCACTTAAAACTGGCAGTGAAATCAGGTGCTCTGGAAGGGTAAGCATTTCTGGCACAATATAAGGCACCTGTTGTGTTATTTCTTTGTCCAGTCCTTTAATGATGGAAGGCTTATTGTGACTGAGGATGAATACTAGATACAATTTCTGACACACTGTTGTCATAATGGCAGATCAGCTCATGATGGCTATGATAAAATGTCTTGAGTGATGACTAATTCCTGTCCAAGTAATGCTTCTACATATGTCTGATAACCATGTATGCAACTGTTCATAAATTATTGAAGTTGACTTAGTATCAGTAATTATTTGTTCTTAATTCAGCTTTCCAAATTTATTCAACTTTATATTTACATTGTATTAGTTATATGAGTGGGCAGTATTTGCTTATTGCCCAAGGGACAAAAACATACCCTGCTGTTGTAAGTATTGCAGTTTTGTTCAGTTTAAGTTAAAGTTTTATTATGTTATACTGTTATATTTTTTAGGATTGTTTTTCAGAAACTTCTAAATGTATAATTAACCACTATTTTGTATGATACTTTTGTCATTTTTGTAGAACTTTTGAATTCCCTGAATTCTAATAAAGGGTTCTTGTATTCTTGATTGATCTTCAGTTCAAATAATTAGATATTATACATGTAGTAGGTTTTATAATTTCTATATAATTACATAAATTTCTAAAATGTAACTTTAAATTTAATACACAATTTTAGAGGGATAAATAGTTAGTTTACACATATCATAATTATTTGTGATTGGTGTTTGCAACAACATCAGCCTACAGTTGTAATAAGCATTTTCTTTAACTTTTTGCTGATCTGACATGTCTGATGAAATTGAACTGTATGGTATTGATATAGAAGTGGTTGTTATTTTTGATACCTTTTTGAACAACAAAAAATCAATACTGTGTTGTTTTAGGTTGATGTGTGGCCCTATGTGTATTTCTACACCCACAAGAAGGAGGACTTGTGGATAAGTGCATCAATACGCCATTCCATAATATCATCAGAGGTGGTTAAACCAATAGACCCGCCAGATGTCTGTTTGATTGGAACTAGACGATTTATGTACAAATTCAAAGGTAGATATGAGATTATTTATTAAACATAGGTTACATTATCCAAAGATATAGATATAAAAAAATTAGTGTTTAAACTCAGATCACCCTTTGACAAAGTAGTTCACGTCACATGTTTGTGAGTGGTAGGCCAAGTCCACACATACAAAAAGAATAAGTCATAAATTATTATTCCAAAAAATGTTCAGTGATGATTCTGAATTATACCCTAAACTAAATTCAAGATGATCTATAACACATACATTGACATATATATATTGAATGTGTAAATTTGTGTCCTGGCTGAGACAATTGAAACAAATACCTCAATTGAATGTAAATTTTTGTAGCCATTTGTTCACCAAAGTATGTGGACATGTACATGAAGATAAATTATAAATCTTTCCGAGAACAACCAAGAAATATGTACATTGTTTGTACTGTACAATGAAGGAATACATGTACCTTAAAAGTTCATATGTTCACACACACAGAGCAATGTTATTTTATTCATACACATTAATTTGGTTAAAATAGATATTTTGCCACACATGTATCATAGCAAAATGTAATATATATATATATGAATACTATGATGAAAAGTTCAGTTAATATCAAAAGTTAATGCTGTACCATTTTCCTCTTTTTCAGATCTTTGAACTGAATCTGTGCCAGAGAGGGTCCGCCAGAGAGTGTTCCAAGTTTTATGTCAAATAAAATATTTGGTTAACATTTTTATGCTTGAGTTTTAACTACTGATAATTTATTCCTGATTCCCTGTGTTGGCATCTCTTCATGGTTTTAATTAGTACTTTTAATGTACATGTGTTCTGGGTAGCCCTTTAAAAATCAATTTTAAAACTGTATTCAAGATTTCATTTTACAGAAACTCCCTCCCAGCGGTTCCATGCTATTGACCAATGCAAATCACTGCCCACCTTAAAAAATTTTGAACTGACATTTCATAAGATCAAAAACGATTGGACAAGAACTGTCATCTTCCTGACTTGGTACAGGCAAATTGTCAGATATCCTATCCAAGGTCTGTGGTTTTCTCGGGGCACTCCGTCTCCCTCCAATAAATACTGGCAGCAACAAAAAAGCCTAAATGCAGTGGTTAAAACACCAAAAACCAATCAATCAATATAGCAAAAGAGATATTCTAGATAGAGACAACATTAAAAAACTCAACACAGAAAAAAACAGACCTCCTTTGGTGTTTCAATGTATTAATTACAAGACCCCCTATGGTGTTTCAATGTATTAATTACTAAATTTATTCTTATGGTGTTTCAATGTATAACAGACATTTGGTTCGCCCAAAATTTGTCTAAATAACCTAGATTTAGACTGAAAAGAAAGATTTTTTAATGAGTTCTACACATTTATAGGTCAATGGATGCTTTCTACAAAACTCAGATGACTATTTGAACATACAGGTTCTATAATTGTACGGGGCTGTTCAATTACATTTTGTGACGATTGTTACATGGAATATTTAGACTTGTATTGAATTTCAACATCCTCTTGATTAGTAGATGTTATATTTATTCTTTGTATAACTATTCTGATGGAGTTTCTATAAAATTCATTATCAAAATATAAGAAAACTTGACGGTTATTTTTTTTTATTAGGATATTAGTTTTGACACAATTTTTGGTGTCCATTGTAATGATCGTTACATTTTTTACAAATTTTCTTATTTTTCTATTCCATACTCATAAAAAAATAACTTTTCATATATTTTTCACTAAAACTATGTCTTTAAATAGTTTTCAAAAGGCAGTTTATATTGTGTTGTCTCTGTGTTAATTTATAATAGGTTAAACATGAATAAGGATGTTTCGTGAGGCTTGGTCAAAACTGTAGAGAGTCAAACATCCCCCAAAAATAGTCTTGAGACACTTAACAGAGAAAATGTGCATTAGGTTCAATGGAAAGAACTGAAAATGCATAAACTTAATAGTCACTGTTACAAAATATGTGTATTTAAATCATTTTACTGGACACCAATGTAACCTACGTCACTTTCCCACAGTCATTTTTTAGAAGCACATTTTGGCATTTTATCTGCCTTATTTTATCTTTTTATTATCAATATCATGTAGTTAAATGTTTAAACTATCTGTAATATCCAGTTATTGCATGATACTATCACTTTTAAAAAAAAAAACACTGTCCCACATTTTGATACCACTACTGTGGAATGACTCATATATATTTTTTTTTTTTTTTTTTTTAACTTTTGATTTTTTTATTTCCAACAATTACAACATATACATTACATACATACAATATAATACATATAAGATAAATACAATGTCATTTTTATAAATAAATCTTAATTGAAAATATTTTACATTTTCTATTGAAAAGATAAAGAAATAAAAAAAAAAAAAAAAAAAATTAAAAAATTAAAAAATTAAAAATAAAGAAATAAAGAAGGAAAACAAAAAACAAAAACAAAACACAAAAAGATTATCCAGTTACATCCCTATCTATATTTTAAATATCAAATAATTTTGTTGAAAAAAAAATGGAAATTTACGAGACATATTTCTTTCGTAACAGCCATCAACACCAATCAAGTACATAACATGACAATAATATTTTCTTTAAAAAAAGATTATAATTAAGTAGTCATAATTAATTGTAACAACAACAAAAAGACATTAGCTGGTATTCATTAACAGTTTTTCAAAAACATTCCATACATTGTCAAATTCAGTTATCTTTTTATTTTTTACAGCTATCATATTCTCTAATTTATACATATCTTTCAGTTTTATTATAATTGCTTGCAATGAGAGATTCTTTTTAAAGCATCTAGAATGATACACATATTGTTTAATATAAAGAAAAATCATGTTATATGGGTTGTTGGGAAATATCTTGGATAAGTCTCCAAAAAGAAAGTTTAATTTATTCATGGGGAGACTTATTCCACCGGAAAGGAACCAGTCATCAAAATCCTGTAGAAAATCTTGTACAGTATTGCAATTCCAAAACAGGTGTTCTATAGACTCATCTGATTTGCAAAATGTACATAAGGCCACACCAATTTGATCCCTTGTTCGACGGACCCGCCCGCACATATTTTTTTCAAAACAGATTTTTTTTATTTTTTTTATATTCCCGCTTCCCTCATCCGGAATTGTAATCATGTCCATTTCCCACACCGTTTTTATACGACCGCAAAATTTGAAAAATTTTTCGTCGTATATTGCTATCACGTTGGCGTCGGCGTCGTCTTCGTCGTCGTCGTCGTCGTCCGGCGTCCGAATACTTTTAGTTTTCGCACTCTAACTTTAGTAAAAGTGAATGGAAATCTATGAAATTTTAACACAAGGTTTATGACCACAAAAGGAAGGTTGGTATTGATTTTGGGAGTTTTGGTCCCAACATTTTAGGAATTAGGGGCCAAAAGGCCCAAATAAGCATTTTCTTGGTTTTCGCACTATAACTTTAGTTTAAGTTAATAGAAATCTATGAAATTTTGACACAAGGTTTATGACCACAAAAGAAAGGTTGGGATTGATTTTGGGAGTTTTGGTTCCAACAGTTTAGGAATTAGGGGCCAAAAAAGGGCCCAAATAAGCATTATTCTAGGTTTTCGCACAATAACTTTAGTTTAAGTAAATAGAAATCAATGAAATTTAAACACAATGTTTATGACCACAAAAGGAAGGTTGGTATTGATTTTGGGAGTTTTGGTCCTAACAGTTTAGGAATAAGGGGCCCAAAGGGTCCAAAATTGAACTTTGTGTGATTTCATCAAAAATTGAATAATTGGGGTTCTTTGATATGCCGAATCTAACTATGTATGTAGATTCTTAACTTTTGGTCCCGTTTTCAAATTGGTCTACATTAAGGTCCAAAGGGTCCAAAATTAAACTTAGTTTGATTTTAACAAAAATTGAATCCTTGGGGTTCTTTGATATGCTGAATTTAAAAATGTACTTAGATTTTTAATTATTGGCCTAGTTTTCAAGTTGGTCCAAATGGGGGTCTAAAATTAAACTTTGTTTGATTTCATCAAAAATTGAATTAATGGGTTCTTTTATATGCAAAATCTAACTGTGTATGTAGATTCTTAATTTTTGGTCCAGTTTTCAAATTGGTCTACATTAAGGTTCAAAGGGTCCAAAATTAAACTAAGTTTGATTTTAACAAAAATTAAATTCTTGGGCTTATTTGATATGCTTTATCTAAATATGTACTTTGATTTTTGATTATGGGCCCAGTTTTCAAGTTGGTCCAAATCAGGATTCCATATGAAATATTGTGCAATAGTAAGAAATTTTCAATTGCACAGTATTGCACAATAGCAAGAAATATCTAATTGCACAATATTGTGCAATAGCAATTAATTTTCAATTGGAGTTATCTTTCTTTGTATAGAATAGTAGTTGATAATATATGTTGGAAATTTGCCAGACATGACTATGATGTCATTTTCTATTTTTATTTGCCAATAACTTTATGTAAATGACTTCATTGGAAATTTGCCAATATAAAATGTTGCTGATGAAGCTTTTTTTCCTTATCTTATCTAAAATGTTTTTAGATAATGTATGTTGGACATTTGCCAGACATGACTATGATGTCATTTTCTATTTTTATTTGCCAATAACTTTATGTAAATAACTTCATTGGAAATTTGCCAATATAAAATGTTGCTGATGAAGTTTTTTTTATTGTTTTATACAATAAACAATGTATATTCACTTTTACTACCAACCAATCTTTACCATTCAGTGATAACAAGCACTTTATTTTACATTTTTGTCGAGCCTGCAACTTTTGTTGCAGAAAGCTCGACATAGGGATAGTGATCCGGCGGCGGCTACGGCGGCGGCGTTAGCTCACTTCTTAAAAGCTTTATATTTTAGAAGGTGGAAGACCTGGATGCTTCATACTTTGTATATAGATGCTTCATGTTACGAAGTTTCCGTCAGTCACATGTCCAATGTCCTTGACCTCATTTTCATGGTTCAGTGACCACTTGAAAAAAAAGTTCAAATTTTTTGTAATGTTGAATTCTCTCTTATTATAAGTAATAGGATAACTATATTTGATGTGTGCGTACCTTGCAAGGTCCTCATGCCCGTCAGACAGTTTTCACTTGACCTCGACCTCATTTCATGGATCGGTGAACAAGGTTAAGTTTTGGTGGTCAAGTCCATATCTCAGATACTATAAGCAATAGGGCTAGTATATTCGGTGTATGGAAGGACTGTAAGGTGTACATGTCCAACTGGCAGGTGTCATCTGACCTTGACCTCATTTTCATGGTTCAGTGGTTATAGTTAAATTTTTGTGTTTTGGTCTGTTTTTCTCATACCATATGCAATAGGTCTACTATATTTGTTGTATGGAATGATTGTTAAGTGTACATGTCTAGCAGGCAGATGTCATGTGACCTTGACCTCATTTTCATGGTTCAGTGGTCAAAGTTAAGTTTTTGAGTTTTGGTCTTTTTATCTAATGCTATATGCCATAGGTCAACTATATTTGGTGTATGGAAATATTTTATGATCTTTATGTCAGTCGAGCAGGTTTTATTTAACGGTTTTCACGGTTCATTGCACAGTGTTAAGTTTTTGTGTTTTGGTCTATTTTTCTTAAACTATAAGTAATGTGTCAACTATATATGTTGTATCGAAGCATTGTTAGCTGTACCTGTCTGCCTGGCATGGTTCATCTGACCTGGACCTCTTTTTCAAGGTTCATTGGTCTTTGTTTAGTTATCTTGGTTAATGTAAAGTTTATGTGACAGTTGTAATAAAGCTTAGCTTTATACTTAAGACTATCAACATAATATCAATGATTAGTATAGAAGGCGAGACATTTCAGCGTGTGCACTCTTGTAATATTTTATGATGTATTTAAAAGAGTAGTTATTGTTGCAAACTCCATTAGAAATTTGAATTGATATCAGTTTTGGAAAAAGGGAAACGGGGATGTGAAAAAAAAGGGGGGGGGGGGGGTTAAATTTTTCTCATTTCAGATTTCATAAATAAAAAGAAAATTCTTCAAACATATTTTTGAGAGGATTAATATTCAAAAGCCTAGTGAATTGCTCAAAGGCAAAAAAAAACTTTTAAGTTCATTAGACCACATTCGTTCTGTGTCAAAAACCTATGCTGTGTCATGATCAACTATTTGATTTTAGATTTAAAAAGTTTGAAGAAGAAATCTTTAATTGATTTGTAAAATCTTGACATTTGTTTTGTGTAAAAAAAAACCATGTAATGTCAAAAATTTGATCACAATCCAAATTCAGAGCTGTATCACGCTTGAATGTTTTGTCCATACTTGCCCCAACTGTTCAGGGTTCGACCTCTGCGGTCGTATAAAGCTGCGCCCTGTGGAGCACCTGGTTTTTGTTGTTGTAAATATTATAAAAAGATATCAACATTTGATAAATCACAGTCTAACCTGTATATATATAACGATTTTAAACATAAAAGCACCCCACCACACTGTGTAAATATCTGTGAGAATATTTGTTTCAGCATGAAACCTGGAGTGCTCCGATAAAAGTTATAACAGCGGGTATTTCCGTGAAGAACAAAAAATTGGTTTCTTTACCCCTTACTTATATTCCCTATCAAAAAATGTTCGTTGTTAGAATAAAGTACAAAGAACTTCTGAAGGATTTTCTTTCAACTGCAATTATATTGTATGCTGGCGAAACAAAACTATCCATAGCCGCTGCCTGTGTATGCACCTGTCCTGATTGATTCAGGAGCATGTCGTTTAGCAGTTATTGTTTGTTGATGTTGTTCATTGGTATTTTCCCGTTTGGATATATAAATTAGATCGTTGGTTTTCCTGTTCGAATTGTGTACGCTAATAATTTTGGGGTCCTTTATAGCTTGCTGTTTGGTCTGTATCAAAGCCCTGTGTAAAAGACCGTACTTTGACCTGTGTTTGTTATTATCAGGTTGAGAACAACCCTCCCTCAGAGAAGGGGTCATTTTACTGATGTAGAAAAGAAAATAGAAATACCAAGGAGTTGTATAGTTCTTCTATACAAAACCTTTGAACACTTAGAATTTTGTACTAAAAAAAGGAGAGTTGCATCATATTTTAAACAAATTTTTCTAAAAGAGGGGTCAACTTATTTTGAATAATATGAAACTGTTAAAGTAAATGTGTTAACATGGTTAAAGTCCAGGAATATTACAAAATTATTGGACATGTTTTGACCATTTAATACCAAATAGATATATAGTTCTATGAGAAAATATGAGCCCTTTTGTACAAACAAATATATTATAACGTATATTGATCCCTCATAAAACATGTAAAAGAGATATTTATAACATTAAGGGGTTGCCCCCAAAACTGATTATGATTTGGATGGAAAATTGTCTCATTGTCAGTCACACATACATAGACCAGATTTAATTGTTTCTTGGTGAACAGAGAAAAAATACTTCAGAAATTAAAGAAATGTCAAAGTACAAGTGATAAATCAAGTTTTAATATTGTCAAAACCTATTATTTTATGTTTACAAAAAAAAATTATAATCGCTCGCCTTTACTTTTCAAGCTTCGCCTCAAAAATTTGCAAATTGAATATTTTTTTATTAAAATTTTCAAATCGCTCGCTCGCCCCAAATTTTGGAGTCCAAAAATCCGTAGAACTAGAAATTAAATTGGTGTGGCCTAAAGGATCATCAGTCAATTTTATTTTAACTAAATACTGGTTTGTGGCAATAATGCAATGCTTAATCCTATATTGCAACCACTGTAATTTACTATTTTTTTAGTAACATCAAAAGGCAGTCTGAAAATCTTTTTCCAGTTCAGATTCTGTTCACCTAAAATTTTAACCCACTTAAGCTGTCCAGTAGGAATAACATTATTTCTTGTCAGAACAGAATACATATCTTTAGATCCTTTACAATGTTTTAAAAATATTTGTAGACATGATGGTATAAAAGGACAAACTAATTTGTAAGATCCTTTAGGGAAAGATTTTGATGCCTCTTTCACTGCCGAAATAACACTGTAAAATTTAAGAAAATCTGTGTTAATGTTATATTTTTGCTTAAATTGGTCAAATGAAATATACGATCCATTTTCGTCAACTATATCATTTACAAATCTAATACCACTTTTGAACCATTCTTGATAAATTACTGATTTATTACCAATCTTAATATTATTATTCAGCCATAGTGGATTTGATAAAAATGAATCATAAGTAAAATTTCTTTCTTTTTGAATAATCATTTCCCAGGATCTTAGTACATCTTTCCAAAAATGGTTGTTAACTGTCATATACAGTTGTCTAATATAATCAACACCACAACTAAACAACTTTCTTTTATCTATATTTGACATGAAAATATTTTGCCATTTACTATCTCTCTGCAAAATCCTCCTAATCAATGTTGATTTAAGTGCTGTAATGAACATATTCAAATCAAGCATTTTCAAACCTCCCTCCAAATAATCTTTGATTAGAATATCCTTCTTAACTCTATATGTATGAATAAATAAGTTCATTTATTCTCTTAATAATATCATCTAAATATATTTTTTAACAAACTATGAATTCTTATTTCTTTTAAATTTGAACAGATACGCAGCTTTCCTAGTCCATTGCTTAAGGTATCCTTACTTTTTTGAAGCAGGAGGTCTATTGTTAAAATAGGACTCTTCGCGGTTAGTTTGGACATATTGGATAGGGGGCAGATTTTCATAATGGAGGTAAAAATGGTGTGAAAAATACAGAAAGCATCATTAAAAACATGCTTGGAAACATGCATAGGATTTCCCACACTTTCATACTATTTCCACCTCTTTCAAAAAAAATCTGCCCCCTATTCAATATGGCCAAACTATCTGTGAAGAGCCCTATTAAGGGAGAGTTTGTAGGTTCTTCTAGATCTGTCCAACATTCAGTCACTCTATCCACCTAGTCTAAACTTCTATTCAAATTTGTATCTTCCACTGCTATTCTAAATGACAGATTTATGTTATATTTTATCAAAATCTTACATAAAGATTAAATATTGCAGCATAATCAACAATACAAATGGTCTTCACAGTTTGGGATTCTCTATTGCCATGTGAAGGATTTATGATGATTAAAATTAAAATTGATTTTGATGATAAAAATACAAGCATACTTGCCAACCTCTGACAATTGGAAATCATGTCATGACATATGTCATGTCATAACATGACATGACATGTCAAAAAGCGTGTGAAAACGTGTGACGTGATGCAGACTTTTTAATATGAATGTGGTAATGTTCATAATTTCACATACAAATTTGTTAATATGAAATAACAATATATATTCCACTGTTAACTTTTATTGTATTAAACAATGGTCTGTGATGTTGCTTTTAAAGCACCACCACTAGACACATATTCAAAACAACTGCCAGTTTCAAGTTTAGTTACATTTATTTGATAACAGCACACAATATAAATGTAACATAGTCAAGTTCTGATCAGAATTCAGTGTCAATTTCTATATAATTGAAATTGCTCTCCCACAGTACTGAGTAGGAATTAATATTTGACTGAATTAGCTTTTATCAAGATTTGAAAGAATGTTATAATGCTGGAAATGTAAAATGTAATCTATTGTCTCTGCCATTGCTCCCATTGCTATTGCCTGTTCAAAACTGGGTAATTCATCAGAAGATAAGTGGTACTATGAGAGCTGATCTAACAGTTCTGTGATATTTTCATCCCCATGGCCTGTAGAAATCTTTTGGCTAGATTTGAAACTTAAATTGAAAAAGAAAAATGTTATATAAATTTGATTTCCATTAAATAAACATGTTAAATGCTTATTAAATAGCTACATTGTATTTCTCCTCTCAAATATATTGTTTTTATCATTGCAACATAGAATGCACAATGCATTACTTGTCATTCGATCAATTAAACGGGAACTCCAAAATAAATTTATTAAATCTTGAATCTTGGTACGTACACATTGTTTTGGCTAAATAATTGGCGCTTTAGACGACGGTACAGGCCCTGAAAGCGACCTCTTTCTGTGCACATTTCCCCTATAAAGTGAATTTGAAAGAAAGTCACAAAATCGTTAAAACTAATCACAAACTACTTACCTTTTACTGTTTGTCCATATAGAAAAATAAACAATTTGGCAGCCAAACAATTACTTCTAATTTTCTGTATTTATCGCTGAATAAGGAAAAAAACAGAGAATAGCGATTTCACTAACAACCAAAAAATGAAAAGAATGAAAAAGCGTGTAATTGCTTGTAAAGTGTTGAAAAGCATGTACACGCCATGTGACAAAATCCTCACATGTAAACCGTTGAAAAAGGGTGTATTACACACGAATATCATGTCACTTGGCATGTATGAATACAAGATGCATAATGATGTAAATATTGTACAAGTATATATTCACTTGCAACTGAACAAGTACATCAGAAATATTTCAAACCAAAGATCAACCTTGTGTGTACAATGCATTCATAAAATATTAGCTTTTGAAAACGCAGTGCATGATTTCTTCTTTTTCAGACAAGGTGGATGTGTATTTGGTTAATGAAAACAGTATCAGAGTAATTGTAAAAACAAATGATACAAACAAAACAACTAAATGGATGATGACAAGAGATCGAAAATCTGATACTCTGGTATTCCAGAATAAAGTCAATCCAAAATTTATGGGAAAAGTCAAATGGGAAAATGACACAAGCATCCTCATTAATGATCTAACTTATGAAGACTGGAATAGTTATTTGTCATTTATTAAGGGGTTTGACAGTAGTATTACCAAAAAGCTTAAAGAATATGTAGGTAAGTATCTTGATAATATTGTTTATAACATTTTTCAATTGATTGATCATTGATTGGATAATTTGTAAAATTTAAAAAGGAAATGAGGAATGTGTCAAAGCGACAACAACCCGACCATAGAACAGACAACAGCTGTAGTCCACCAATGGGTCTTCAATGTAGCCAGAAACTCAGGCACCTGGAGGCGTCCTTCAGCTGGCCCCTTAAAAAAATATGTATACTGGTTCAGTGATAATGGACGTCATACTAAACTCCTAATTATACACAAGAAACTAAAATTAAAAATCATACAAGACAAACAAAAGCCAGAGGCTCCTGACTTGAGACAGTCGCAAAATTGCGGTGGGGTTAAACATGTTTATGAGATCCCTCCAAGTATTCCACTAGCCAATGTAGAAAAGTAAACGCTTAACAATACGCACATTAAAATTCAGTTCACGAGAAGTCTGAGTCCAATGTCAGAAGATACATTTGTACATGGCATATATATATATATTATATACATATAAAAAAAAAGTTAAGTAAAATCTGTATGTTCAATTAAACAATTTAAATGGCATAAACAATGATGAACTGATTTATATTTAGCACTGTTAATATTGGATTGGGAGGATCTATCATTTCATGTTTGAAAGATGTACAATTTTTGTTTAATATGCAATTTTTCAAATTGTTACCCTTGAACATATAAAAAATTTGTTGAACATGTAAGGGAGGGGGTCGGTGACGACACCTCCCGGGACGTGTAGTGGCCAGTTCTTCGCCCCTATTCGACCATTGGGATACCTGATATCAGATTATGGCTGAACAACAGACAATAAATCAAATGAAAACTATACTTTATTCACAAATGTACAGTAATTGCATGAATTTAAACAAAGTCGGATATAAACAGGAGTCAGAAAACTTTCTTAACTGAAGTTCAAAAATAAAGTAATTTCAAATGTAAAAATGAAAATGAAGTGTTCCCAGAGTTAGTCTTTTAAGTAAAATAAAGTAAATTTGCTTCACGTTGTGTTATAAAGTAGTAAAATTGCACCAATCAAAGAGCTGAAAGCTCTAAAGAAAAATGACGCCACTGTCTCTAATATTAGGATAGTTTTTATGCAAGTCTTGATTTTCACATACCGTAATTAGTTTAACAATGCAACATGTCTCGTAAGCATATAATTGATATTCGTATATGTGTGTGTGTGTGAAGTGAAGTGAAGGTGACAACTGGCTGTTTTTTAAGACAAATGAATAGGTCAAGACTACCTGAAATAAATACCGTAGAAAGGCTTGTATATTTCTCACTGGTACATAGTCTGAATCAGGGTCCGTTCGCGCCCACTCATGTTCGCCCCTTTCACTTTCACACCCTACATGTTCGCACCCAATCTTAATTGGTTTTGTGTTTAATAACTCTGTAAGCAAGTGTTTTCTTATAAGTATAATTGTTGTCATTGTCTCAAAATAAAGTGAGACAGCATTTTTTTTTGTGTTGAATAAATCTTAATCATGTTTTAGATAGCGTATTGTTAAAAATTATAATAATCCTTTCTAAATAAAGTGGTATTTTGTCAACGTTTTATTTTGTGTTGAATAACTCTTAATCATGTTTTGGTTAATGTATTGCTATAACTTTGTTTCATTGACTTCTTTCAAAATGAAGTGAGATTCTGACTATGTTTTTTTCTGTGTTGAATAGATTTTATCATGTTTTGGTTATAATAGTGGATTGCTATATTTTGGTTCCTATATTTTATTGTTTCTTTGTTTCAGATCAAAGGGACCAAGCTGTTAAAAACAATTATCTTTTGTGTTTTTCCTTTAAAATCTTCAATGTTTTACTCATACCAAGCTATAAATACATTTAGGAGATAACTGTATTGTATTTTAAGGCAATATAGGAAAGGTGTACTGACATAAGAAGTCTCTAAACACATTAACTCCAAATGGAGCTTTCGTTAGTAGAAGCCATATTAACTATGTGTATCAGTGAAAGAAATGTGAAAGCATAAAAATATAGTATATATACCAATACACATAATTAACAGCGCCTGGTGATGTTTCATAGCCTGACCGGTTTCGGTCCAAAAAGGACCTTCATCAGAGGCAGAAGGCAGAATGGTGGATTAATGTTTGCACCCTATTTATATAGATATGGAAACCGGCGGTTGAGTTAACCGCCTGTTGAGATTCAACCGCCGGTTGAGATTTAACCGGCGGTTGAGATTCAACCAGCGGTTGAGTTAACCGGCGGTTGAGATTTAACCGGCGGTTCAGAGTTAACGGGCGGATCAAAGTTATCCAGTGGATAAATATGTATCTGGTATATGTCTAAACAGGTTAAATTATCCTTTCAGTGAAAAATCCTCGTGGGGTTTCCATGGTTACAGTTATCTATATTTAGCTAATGTACACGTTACAGTAAACGTTTTGACATGTTACGGTAAACATTTATTTTGAAATTATACGGTAATGTGACCTAATGATATAACCATACTTGGGCTTTAGCATTGGGTAAAGGGTGTTTTAATAATTTAAGAAGTACATGGTAATCATTTAGTCTTGATCTTTGGCTTGTGATACACCTAAATATCAAGTCTTTGAATAGTATTTCATGGTAGTTATGTGATCTTGATATTTGGCTTATGATACACCTAAATAGCAAGTCTTGAAATTGTATTTCCTAGTAGTCATGCAGTCTTAATCTCAGGCTTATGATACACCTGAATATCAAGTCTTGAAATAGTATTTCATGGTTGTCATGCAGTCTTGATCTTTGGCTTATGATACACCTAAATATCAAGTCTAATAATAGTATTTCATGGTAGTCATGCAGTCTTGACGATTTAGCTTGTGATACACCAAAACATCAAGTCAAAACTATTACCCCCCCCCCCTAATACCAAACAAAATTTGGTTTGAGGGGGGGTTTAGAATGCTTCATTTAAGCCTTTAGTACTCCTTTTAAGATCAAAGGTCGACGAATATTAATCCTCAGTGTTAAAAAGTTTTCAACACCTTAAGTTTGTAATGTAGGTATTACATATATACATCAATGTCAGGTAATCGCTAGGCTTACGCTTAGAGATCCTATGTCAGTGAAAAATCAATAGCCAATATAGGAAAGGTGTACTGACATAAGAAGTCTCTAAACACATTAACTCCAAATGGAGCTTTCGTTAGTAGAAGCCATATTAACTATGTGTATCAGTGAGAGAAATGTGAAAGCATAAAAATATAGTATATATACCAATACACATAATTAACAGCGCCTGGTGATGTTTCATAGCCTGACCGGTTTCGGTCCAAAAAGGACCTTCATCAGAGGCAGAAGGCAGAATGGTGGATTAATGTTTGCACCCTATTTATATAGATATGGTAACCGGCGGTTAACTCGCGGTTGAGTTAACCGCCTGTTGAGATTCAACAACCCTAGCGATTACCTGACATTGATGTATATATGTAATACCTACATTACAAACTTAAGGTGTTGAAAACTTTTTAACACTGAGGATTAATATTCGTCGACCTTTGATCTTAAAAGGAGTACTAAAGGCTTAAATGAAGCATTCTAAACCCCCCCTCAAACCAAATTTTGTTTGGTATTAGGGGGGGGTAATAGTTTTGACTTGATGTTTTGGTGTATCACAAGCTAAATCGTCAAGACTGCATGACTACCATGAAATACTATTATTAGACTTGATATTTAGGTGTATCATAAGCCAAAGATCAAGACTGCATGACAACCATGAAATACTATTTCAAGACTTGATATTCAGGTGTATCATAAGCCTGAGATTAAGACTGCATGACTACTAGGAAGTACAATTTCAAGACTTGCTATTTAGGTGTATCATAAGCCAAATATCAAGATCACATAACTACCATGAAATACTATTCAAAGACTTGATATTTAGGTGTATCACAAGCCAAAGATCAAGACTAAATGATTACCATGTACTTCTTAAATTATTAAAACACCCTTTACCCAATGCTAAAGCCCAAGTATGGTTATATCATTAGGTCACATTACCGTATAATGTCAAAATAAATGTTTACCGTAACATGTCAAAACGTTTACTGTAACGTGTACATTAGCTAAATATAGATAACTGTAACCATGGAAACCCCACGAGGATTTTTCACTGAAAGGATAATTTAACCTGTTTAGACATCAACCAGATACATATTTATCCACTGGATAACTTTGATCCGCCGGTTAACTCTGAACCGCCGCTTAAATCTCAACCGCCGGTTAACTCAACCGCTGGTTACCATATCTATATAAATAGGGTGCAAACATTAATCCACCATTCTGCCTTCTGCCTCTGATGAAGGTCCTTTTTGGACCGAAACCGGTCAGGCTATGAAACATCACCAGGCGCTGTTAATTATGTGTATTGGTATATATACTATATTTTTATGCTTTCACATTTCTCCCACTGATACACATAGTTAATATGGCTTCTACTAACGAAAGCTCCATTTGGAGTTAATGTGTTTAGAGACTTCTTATGTCAGTACACGTTAAAACATGCATTTAAAATCTGTCATATGCCGTCTGCGCTTGCGCGTACGTCCCATAGCATCAATTGTCAATTGATGCCATGTAAGAAAGTGACGTTATCCAATGAAAATGAACGTTACAAAAGTTGTTTCATTAGAATCAGTATTTACACCAAAGCAATTTAAAACAACAATCATGATTTTCCAATTATTTAACTTGAATTTGAATTAAAATTGGGCGCGAATGAGTAGAGTGCAAACGGACCTTGGGTGCGAACGTGTAGGGTGCGAAAGTGTATTGGGCGCGAACAGACCTGATACCACATAGTCTGAACCCCCTTCTCCCACAAAATATTAAGTAAATAATCTTTTTGTTACTGTTATCAAAGGTCTAATAAAACTCAGGTAATTTCAAACATTTGTCAAAGAATTCTAGTCAAACCGGCACCTTGTTAAATTGGCACCTGGACAAATCAGCACCTGGTTAAATCGACACCTGATATAGTCAATTCGTCACCCATGTTAAATATAAATTTTAACAGTATTTTAAGCAAAAAGAGTAAAAATAAGTAAGGGGTTGCCAGAATTTTTTTCAGTATTTAAGCAAAAAGAGTTAAATATTAACTTTCACATTTTTGGGTGTTCATGTACATTTTGTACATATTTATTTTTCTCAACTTAATGACTTTTTGGTGTATTTTTAATGATATATATATGAGTAGTCAAAATAATTATTACGTTTGGCAAGGCTTTTTATACGACCGCAAAATTTGAAAAATTTGTCGTCGTATATTGCTATCACGTTGGCGTCGTCGTCTGCGTTGTCGTCTGCGTCATCGTCCGAATACTTTTAGTTTTCGCACTCTAACTGTAGTAAAAGTGAATGGAAATCTATGAAATTTTAACACAAGGTTAATGACCACAAAAGGAAGGTTGGTATTGATTTTGGGAGTTTTGGTCCCAACATTTTAGGAATTAGGGGCCAAAAAGGGCCCAAATAAGCATTTTCTTGGTTTTCGCACTATAACTTTAGTTTAAGTTAATAGAAATCTATGAAATTTTGACACAAGGTTTATGACCACAAAAGAACGGTTGGGATTGATTTTGGGAGTTTTGGTTTCAACAGTTTAGGAATTAGGGGCCAAAAAAGGGCCCAAATAAGCATTATTCTTGGTTTTCGCGCAATAACTTTAGTTTAAGTAAATAGAAATCAATGAAATTTAAACACAATGTTAATGACTACAAAAGGAAGGTTGGTATTGATTTTGGGAGTTTAGGTCCCAACAGTTTAGGAATTAGGGGCCAAAAAGGGACCCAAATAAGCATTTTTCTTGGTTTTCGCACCATAACGTTAGTATAAGTAAATAGAAATCTATGAAATTTAAACACAAGGTTTATGACCATAAAAGGAAGGTTGGTATTGATTTTGGGAGTTTTGGTCCCAACAGAATAAGGGGCCCAAAGGGTCCAAAATTAAACTTTGTTTGATTTCATCAAAATTGAATAATTGGGGTTCTTTGATATGCCGAATCTAACTGTTATGACTGTGTATGTAGATTCTTATCTTTTGGTCCCCTTTTCAAATTGGTCTACATTAAGGTCCAAAGGGTCCAAAATTAAACTTAGTTTGATTTTGACAAAAAATGAATCAGTTAGGTTCTTTGATATGCTGAATCTAAAAATGTACTTAGATTCTTGATTATTGGCCCAGTTTTGAAGTTGGTCCAAATCGGGGTCCAAAATTAAACTTTGTTTGATTTCATCAAAAATTGAATAAATGGGGTTCTTTGATATACCAAATCTAACTGTGTATGTAGATTCTTCATTTTTGGTCCTGTTTTCAAATTGGTCTACACTAAAGTCCAAAGGGTCCAAAATTAAACTTAGTCTGATTTTAACAAAAATTGAAATCTTGGGGTTCTTTGATATGCTGAATCCAAAAATGTACTTAGATTTTTGATTATGGGCCCAGTTTTCAAGTTGGTCCAAATCAGGATCTAAAATTATTATATTAAGTATTGTGCAATAGCAAGTCTTTTCAATTGCACAGTATTGCGCAATGGCAAGAAATATCTAATTGCACAATATTGTGAAATAGCCAATTTTTTTTAATTAGAGTTATCTTTCTTTGTCCAGAATAGTAAGCAAGAAATATCTAATTGCAAAATATTGTGCAATAGCAAGATTTTTTTTTATTTGGAGTTATCTTTCTTTGTCCAGAATCAACTTAAATCTTTGTTATATACAATATACAATGTATATTCACTTTTTACTACCAACTGATAAATTAAAATAATCTTTACCATTCAGTAATAACAAGCAGTTTTTTTACATCTTAATATTTTATGATGTATTTAAATGAGTAGTTATTGTTGCAAACTCCATTAGAAATTTTAATTGAGATTAGTTTTGGAATAAGGGAAAGGGGGATGTGATTAAAAAAATTGGGTTCAATTTTTCTCATTTGAAATTTCATAAATAAAAAAGAAAATTTTTTCAAACATTTTTTTGAGAGGATTAATATTCAACAGCATAGTGAATTGCTCTAAGAGAAAACAAAAATTTTAAGTTCATTAGAACACATTCATTCTGTGTCAGAAACCTATGCTGTGTCAACTATTTAATCACAATCCAAATTTAGCGCTGAATCCAGCTTGAATGTTGTGTCCATACTTGCCCCAACCCTTCAGGGTTCAACCTCTGCGGTCGTATAAAGCTACGCCCTGCGGAGCATCTGGTTTAATTTTATTCTGGGACACCTTTCTATGACCGCAAGGCTATGTTAATTTTTTTCTGGGACGCCTTCCTACGAAGAAAAAAAATAAAATAGCCTTGCCAGACGTCATAATTATTTGGACTAATACATGAGATATTGGATATTTTTATGCATTATTTAAACCAGTTGAGCATTTTACAGGATTGTTTGTTTAATGCTTTTTAACATTTTAAACTTTACTGAAAAAAAACACCTTAAATTTGCTTATTATTTGGTATGAAAGTTTGATTTATTGAAAGGGACTCATAGTTTTCCATTTTATTTTAATAATTGTCTAATTGTTAAAACAACAGCTTGGGTAAGGGCTTCTTTGTTTACCTTTATCATGTTTATACACAAAAACATAATTTCACTTTGGTTTCGTTGTTTACCTAAATACACAACTACATATTCACTATGTACTTGGTAACAGTTATTAATTAATTAATTGAATAGAAAATATTATAACAAATATTATTGGATGCCGAATTGACGTCAAATAGGGGCCGATTTGACTAGATGCCAATTTTACCAGGTGCCGACTTGACTTGTACGTTTCAATTCCTCTGCGATTGTTTGCGGTATTTTCTTGAGAAAAATCCATTTTCCATCATCAAAGAGAAGAAGAAACTGCTTGAAATGATTCTGGAACGCTTCATGATTGTTAAAATAAGTTAAATTCACTCAAAAAACAATTTTAAAACTTGCGATGTTTAAACAGGAAGTTTCAAAAGCACGTGTAAAAGAAGAAATTAACCGGTGAGAGTGGAAATCCGTACATAACAGATATCACTATAGTACAACTTTGAAAGCAAAACAGTTCCATCCTTTTGTAAAACAGTCTTTAATATACCTATCACATTAATGTTTGAAGGGTCTTAAGCTTATTCAAACCATAAAAGTCGGTATGAAACACCAAATCGGAATGAACAATAACCGATTACGTTTTGTAGTTTACAAATTCTAAACTGGTTCCCGTCGAACTACAACACTTTGTTCGAGTGTAGTGGAATACAAGCAGAAACCAGTTAGTTTGTAAACTGATTCCTGGCTGATTACTACACAATGACCTCTCAAGCATAATGATAACACAAGCAAATTCCAGTTTGTATAGAAAATAGTAAATACGAAACAAAGCGTGGTAGGCAGAGAAATGTAATGAAGTTCAGGTCGCCAGTAATGGAACAATGACGGCGTCATTTTCCAAAAAGGGGTGACTAACTCTGGCGAACTGCACCAAAAGTGGTGGCTAACTCTGAACTCGGGTGGGCTGATGAGTCCGGCGAGTATTTGGAGGCCTGTGCAAGGCTGACTCCGACTGAATATGAAATGATATCCTAAACTTGTCATTAATCAGGAGAACTTTAACATAAAAGGTACTGAAGAAAAGTTAAATAAATGAGTATTCTTAAAACATTATAAAAACATCAAAAGTTAAATACTAAAACAGTTAAATCAACATTCTTTACTTTTATCCTACTATATTTAAATCAAATTTAACTTAAAATAAACATTTAAATACTAAATAATTAATCTGTCCAAATTAAGGGGAATTAACCTAGGCACATCAAGGCACATCTATTACAAACAAATGATTTTTTGATTTTTGTCTGAAACATAATGAAAATAATCCATTGGGTTATTATTTTTATGGACTTTAATGTCATTACAGACTTGTGATATTTGATTCTCTGCTCATTAAGGGGCAAAAAGTGTATTTAAATTTCTTTTTCAGAACCTGTCTGTCCATACAATTTGTCTGTTGTTGATTCATTGGAAACAAATGTCACAGTCATGTGGTATTTTGGTTTAAGCAGAGGGCATCAACTGGTCACTTATTTACAATACAAAATGAACGAGTCATCTGAATGGTTGCTAGTAGCGAATATGTCAGAACAGTCCAACCAGAAAAACAAAAAAATCATCATTGCAGATTTGATAGCAGAGACGCTGTATAATCTTAGATTGTTTACAGTAGATATGGATTACAGCGGGTTTGTCTGTAAAAACCTTACTACAAGCACAAAGACTGTAAAACAAGGTAATTATTAATTTATTATGCTTATATTCACAGGATTCATGCTGAATGTATTGAGATTTGTGCAGATATCTTTTAAATGTCTTGTTATATTGTCTTATTACCATAGAATCATTGCACAACCTGCTTGCTGAAGTTGGCAGTATATATATATATATATATATATATATATATATATATATAGTGATAGGGAAGTTGTCCAGTCTATGTCCAGTAAGGCATTACATTGGCATGTTGTCTTAGTATTTTATCCACAACTTTTCTGGAACTATTTGAAGGTTTGGAATTGATTTTGGGGGTTATTGTCCCATCGGTTTAGGAATTAGGGGACCAAAGGGGCCCAAAACATACATTTATCTAGTTTCAGGACAATAAGTTGTGTTTAAGTATTTCAATTACTCTGAAATTGTACCACAATGTTCATACTATTAAGTAGAAGGTTGGGATTTATTTGAAGGGTTATGGGGCAAACAGTCTGGGAATTAAGGGCCAAAATTGGCCAAAAACAAGCATTTTTTAAGTTTCAGGACAATAACTTAAGTTTAACTGTATGGATCTCACTTACATTGTCCCACAAGGTTCCATATGAAAATTATGTTAAAGGAAGGTGATCATTGTCTTGAGATTTGTAGCTGTAAATTTATTTTTAGAAGTTACTGTTAATTAGGAATTTTGGATCTCAACTTCGTACTTTATTTGGGTTTTTTCTTAAAACTTTTTTGGATTCAAGCGTCACTGATGAGTCTTTTGTAGACGAAAAGTGGGTCTGGCGTATATATATAATTTCGTCCTGGTATCTATGATGAGTTTATTTAATATTAATTTCAACCATGACTGTAAGTTATTTTATATTTAAATACTTTATGGTGTATTTAAATGAGTAGTTATTGTTGCCAACTTAATTAGAAATTTGAATTGAGATTATTTTTGGAATAAGAGATGGGGGAGGTGAAAAAAATGGGGAGGGGTTGGGGGGATGGGGTAAAAAAAATTCTCATTTCAGATTTCAGAAATTAAAAAGAATTTTTCTTCAAATATTTTTTTGGGAGGGGATTTACATTCAACAGTACAGTGTGTTGCTCAAAAGCAAAAAAAGTTTAAGTTCATTAGACCACATTCATTCTGTGTCAGAAACCTTTGCTCTTTTGTCAACTATTTAATCACAATCCAAATTCAAAACTGTATCAAGCTTGAATGTTGTGTCCATACTTGCCCCAACTGTTCAGGGTTCGACCTCTGTGGTCGTATAAAGCTGTGCCCTGCAGAGCATCTGGTTTAGTAATAATATTTCAAATTTTAGAACTGATATAATAAGTGCCATCAGCCAAAATGTTAAGAAAATAGGAGAGGGTACAAAGAAATGATTTTACCAAAGATGTGTACATCCCATATCAGTTTTTTTCTTTTCAAAATTCTTAAAAATGTACTTTTTCGATCACTGATAACAAAGAAGTTGGTCAATTTGTCAAGAAAAACACAATATTTTATGAAACTTTTAATATTAACAACAGCATATAGTTTTTTATGGTCATATTTATTCAGATTGACCCACTTCATCTTTAGCAAAAGTATTAAAAAAAAAATTGGGAAATTGTAATCATTGTCATGATAATAACCAATAAATGGATAAGAATTAATAAAAAAAGAGAAATTCATATTGTCTGTAGCAAAAAAAAAAGTACACCATCATATGATTTTTTCTTTATCAATAACTTTCTTAAGGTCATATTGACCCAAAAATCAGGTTAAGAAAAAAATTTTAATTCTAGAATTTTGGCTCCTCAGAGATGTACATCCTTAAATAGGAAAAACATTTTGGATAAGTTTTTTAAGTGGTACATACAGAAATAATAATATCTTTACTATGTAATTCAAATCATATCTTAAAATCTGTTATGGTTTATATTTCATCTTATCAAATCTGAAATTTAGGTAAAACCAATGATTGGAGATTAAGACTGCTTTCTTTCTGTTACTTTATTTATAAGCTTTATTTTATATTTTCAGAGCCGCAATTGAAGAAGCCAGACAATAAACCAATGATGCAATCGATTTTGGAAGGAATTTGTGCATGTCTAAGTGTGGCAACTATTATTGGAGTACTGGTCTTGCTGATAAGACTTAGGAAACACCTCCGTAAGTTTAATCACCTAAAAAGAACATTCTTCTTATTCTTTATATTATAATTTGTCTTATACCAAGCAGAGTTTAATTTATAAGATCTTTGATTTCTTTGGAATATACATTGAATTAGATTAAGAGATGTGTTATAAACCCACCTCATCATGCTCTTGATAATTTATATTGATGAGGCATAATTGTATCTCCTCTTTGCTTATAAAATTTAGGTGAAAACTATTATTTTTAAAGAAAAGTTCTGATAACCTATAGCTATTTAAGCACAAGTATTAGAGTTATCATCAATCTCTCACAAAAGCTAGGGAGAAGTCAGCATTAGAATAAATACAATTAGTGAAATTGTATGTATACATCATAGCTATAAAGACAGGATCTACATGAAGTACAGTTTAAATTTATTTTTGATGTACATAGGAAATTTTGAAAAATGATTATCAATATTTCTGGTAATGAAATGCTTGTCACCAAGCTTAGTTGTCTAGGATTACTAGTTTTCCTGCATAAGATTGGGGCTTATCTCTGGACACTCAACTGTTTTCCACATATAAAAACTGGATGCCACAAGACAAACAATATTGCTGAAAGGTGCTCTTAGCACAAAATAATCAACAAATATAAAGGGGTTTGAAATAGACTTTATGTTATTATTTTCAGTGTACATTGTTAAAAAGAAGGCTGCATCAAATGGGCAAACCAATGGATTATTAGCCAAATATAAGACCAACGGAAAGAAAATGGTAGAAGTTGTATGATATTGATATAAAAGTTAGAAAAACAGGTTCTCAATTGAAAAATTTTATTCAGTATGCCATTAGGCCAGATTTTTTTATATGAAAGATTTGTGTCATATCATTTGTCAATAATATATTTTATAGAATTTCTGTGTACTTTATTCTTTATTGTCATTATTCCATAAATATTTTTTCACTGCTGTTTTAAATATACAGTTCATGTAATCTTCATTGTCATATTATTTTATAATTCAAAAAGGAAGGGGTGGGGGTGGTCTGGTGGTAGGCATATGTGCATTTGAAAATGAACATAATTCCAAGATGAAGGAGGAACACAATATGTAGTTTGGCTTTGATTTCTATTAATTTTTAAGAAACATCACAAACATTGATCTTCAAGAAGGAAAGCATGTGTAAAATATAATGCATGAACAGATTTTGTACAACCTATGAAACAAGAAAATTCACAATTAAGTGTGGTGTTTGTTTTAACTCCACTTCTTTCCAATTCATACTAAGGAGAAAGTACATCTTAGGAGTGGTTAAACATAAAGTCTTCAGGTGTTATGGTAAAAATCGAAAAACATACTAATTTCAAAGGGCTAATATGGTTTTCTTTCTGTTTAACATTGTGTATGCAATATTTTAAGATCTGATCAATTGTCTATTTACAGAAAGTTGTTTTTTAAACACTTTTGATTTTCAAGATATTTATCCAATATTATTTTGGTATAATATAAATAATTTGAGGTAAATTTCCTCATACAATTTTATCTATATTCAGGAATAATGAATTTGATAGAGTAAGTGGAAATAAAAGAAATGCATTTTTTTTTCTTTCTTGAAAGTCAGAAATATTGGGACATTTGCTAATCTAGTAACCAACATTTTTAAATTCATGGCTTTACAAAAAAAGGTAAAATTTTATATTGCATTATCAATTTTTATACGACCGCAAAAATTTGTTTGCGTCGTATAATGCTATGATGTCGTTATCGTCAGCATTGTCGTCTTCGTAGTCGTCTTCTGAAGACATATTTAGTTTCCGGACAATAACTTTAGTTTTAGTGAATGGATCTTTATAAATTTTTACCAGAAAGTTCAATACCACTAAAGGAAGGTTGGGATTGATTTTGGGGGTTATGGTCACAACAGTTTTGGAATAAGGGGCCAAAAAGGGATCAGCATTTTTGTGGTTTTCAAACAAATAACTTGTGTTTTAGTGTATGGATCTCTCTGAAATTTTACCACAAGTTTTCATACTATGAAGGGATAGTTAGTATTGAATTTAGGGGTTATGTTCCCAATAGTTTAGGAAAAAGAGGGGCCAAAATAAGCATTTTTGTAGTTTTCAAACAATTACTTGTGTTTAAGTGTATTAAGGGCATATCCAACAGTTTATTTCTGACGGTGAGAATTTTTTCCCTTAAAGATATTTTATTCTTCAATTGACAGAGAATCAAATTTTGCCAAAAAAAAATATATGTTGTCGATTTCGTTTTTGCAAAAAATGCTGCTGAAAATTGAACATTTTTGCAATTTTGGAGTAAAAAACGTTTTTTATTCAAAAAAATTAATTATGATTTTTTAATCAACATAAACTTATATAATTGGGCTCAAATTGAAGCTAAATAATTTAAGATGGTAAGAAAAATCTAACTTTACCATTTAAAGCATTAGTTCTTACTCAAAGTCAAAAACGTCATGGTGAACCCAAACAACGGCAAGAAATGAACATTTGAAATGCATATTTTTGATTTTTTTAAATATTTCTAACGGTGTCGATTTGGCCAAAGAAAGATATGTTATTCTTTGAAAAAAATGGCACGTCATAATGTTTTGAAAAATATTTGTCACCATACTCGTTTTTTAGGAAAATTGAGAAATATAATATTGTTTACTCAATCCCTCCCGTAAGCCTCACAAATTGGGCCAAAAATTAAGACGTTTTCTGAAAATAACGTTATATTTCCCCGCTAATTTTTCAAAGGCAGTGCGGCGGTGTGGCAGACAAATGTTCTGAATATTCATTTAGTATGCCACTTGACGAAGGTCAGATTATTTAACAGATTAGTCACATCAGTCCTACTATATGGATGTGAAACCTGGAAAACCACCGAACGAGACAAGAAGAAATTAAACACCTTCCAAAACAGATGTCTAAGACAGATACTGAAAATAAGATGGCCTGATACAATATCCAACGAAAACCTTCACATAAAAGCTGGAACAAAGAAGCTAAGTGATGATATAATAGAACGAAGATGGAGATGGATTGGTCATGTACTAAGGATGGATACCAACAGAATATGCTCAGTTGCACTCACATGGAAACCTGAGGGAAAGAGGAAAGTTGAACGTCCCAAAACCACCTGGAGACGGACTGTAGAGACTGAAAGAACATCACTTGGATGGAACAGCTGGGCTACAGCAAGAACAGCAGCTAAAGACCGTGTAAAATGGAAAGAATGTATCAGGGCCTTAAATGCCGACCGGCATGAAGAGGATAGGTGAGGTGAGGTGATGCCACTTGACGTCCGTCATCCATAATCATTATTTATTTAACCGTTACTTTACAATGAAGCGTTTTGCTTATATCGAAATTAACAAAGAGCACGTTAAATTTTGCAACCAAACACTTGTCTAAAAACTCACTGACTCCGTATGATTTATTCATTTTGCAGTTTCGGGCTTTTTATTCTTTATAGGCTTCTAGCTATAACATAAATCTGTATGTTGACTCTTAGTGTTTCGAATTATATAGGTCGTTGTGTTGCTGTCGTATTAATGTATACCTTTAAATCTTTTTCTTCAAAAATTGATTTGGGTATGGAAATATTCACATCTCTGGACTTCTCCCGTCCGACAGTATATCTTTGCTAAAATTGGGTGCGGCTGTTTAGCTGCTCGGATGTATAAATTTGCAGCCTCGTTTAGTCGAAATAAAAATGTCGTATATCAGATGCATAGTGCAGTGAGAGTTTCGCGCTATCTATACGTTAAACAAACATCTAAATAAATGGTTGAAAGGATATACAAACTTCAAATAAAATCTCTAAACAACAACAAAGGTTACATGAATCTTCAAATAAGTCACATTGCTGATTTTAACACATATTGCAGTTGTAGATGAAAAAAAACTTTATTTAACAAAAGAGATCAGTAAAACAATAAATTGAGAATAAACAAAAGGGCCGAAAAGCGAGCATGACTGTCGTTGTTTTACGCTTCAATATATGAGTTATTGCATATACACAATGGAGATTGTTTTCTGTTCTACTGCCTCCACCTAGTTTGGCTGCATACAATGTAACTACTGATGTTGACTTCTATTTTGTTATTGATTATTCAAACAAATGAATTGAAAAAAAAAAAAAGCGGAAAGAAAGTCTAAAATTTTCGTTTAAAAATAAAATATAAATAAAAACAAAATACCAAAACTTAAAAACTGTTTGAGACAATTATCAATTGAAAACTAATGATTATGCATCACTATATGAAACTGATAAATTGATTGCTCCCGTGCTCCAGTGGCAAATATATCACGCATATTCACGACCAGGCGAAAGTGAATCAGAAGTAAATCATTGATACATTATTATGATAAAGAGTTTGCTAGCTGCAAAACGTATGCCGTACTAGAATAAAGTTGAATAAGATCAAAATCTTGAGTTAAGCTATTAGCCCCCCCCTCCTCAATTTTGAATTATGGTATTTCGATGGCTGTTTTTTTTTCCTTTCCTATTATGGATCCGCTGATTTTGTGAGGGCGTGTCTAATTAGTCAAGACCTACATGAAGACCTACACCGCTTTTTTTTTTGCTAAATTATATTTGTTTCCTCATACACCTTAAACACCAAAATCGTCAGATATTTTCTACTTGTATGTCAGTGTATATATTACAATGTTTTCCTATTTCATTTTTTTTTAAATTATTACAGTGTCATCTTTTGTTTTACATTGTTTACGAGTTAAAGGTCGTATTCATTTAAAAAGCTAAGTACTGTACATTAATAGCACTTCAACGCAAAGCTTGATGAATGTTAGTTTACGCCGTATTTCATCTTTCTCAAGTACAACCAAACTTTGAGTTTTCTATTCTGAATGACAAAATCTCGGAAAAGTTTTGTAAAGAATTAATTACAATTTGCATTCTAATGCAATAATAAATCATTACGCATTTGTTATCGTTGTTCCTTACTGCATGTACTGACGATAATTTCAATAAAACGGAAACTTAAGTGAGTATGGTCTATAATGATCAAAATAATTGCATTTCTTTTATGATAGACCAAGAGGACAAAAATATCTTTAAAGATTTGAGTTCTAATTTCTGTTAATATTCTGTATGAGTTTTTTGCCGATTCCCGATGTGCTCTTTCCTTTGATGAAAGAACCCTCCCTTTCCAGACGGCCATATCAATTCCAATGGTGATTCCGTTATGACGTCGTTGAAACAACGTTAAATTACGGGAAACGATAGACGACGTTTACGTTTGTTATTACCTCCCCTGAAACTGTTGGATATGCCCTTAAAGGGGCACTAACTGTCAAACTCATGTTTACCAATTTGACTCAAATTCTCATATTTTATTTATAATAATAGTATAAAAAGTATAAAATAAACAATTTACAGGCCATGGTCTCAATAAGGTTCATGTGAATTTTAGCAATGACGCCATCTAATTAAATTTCGAGTTGACTTTCTATGACCATATAAGCGATCTAAACATAAACATAGAGATAAATAGATTAAGCAACTCGTGCAGTTGGATTTTTATAGGTCTACTAAATTTTGTGTCATAGATTAAAAATTTATGTTTAATGTCGTTTTTTCCTAAATAATAATGATTTTTTTGTGGATCGAATCAGGCAATCAAATTATTTAACTTTGTTTCACTTTTAATGTTGACATTCTTTGCCTAAATAAATAACCGTACACGGACAATGCATGCGTAATTCTATCTCTTTCTACGGGGTTAAATTGGAGTTCACATGAATACAGGTTTTATGAGGTCGACTTATTCACTTGCAAGTGAATAATTCATTATCAATTTTAATTAGTTTAATTTGACCAAATTGAACCATTTTAGCTGCTTAAAGTGAATTATTATTTCACTTTTTCACGTACATTAATGATTGAACAAAAAAAATCATACTTTAGATTTTTTATATATCTCCTAGCTAGTGCCCCTTTAATATCTCTGAAATGATATCACAAGTTTCCAAACAATGAAGGGATAGTAAGTGTTGACTTTGGGGGGTTATGGCTCAAAATATTTTGGAATTAGGGGCAAAAAAGGGGAAAAACTAGGTTCTTCTGGTCAATGGACAACCCATTAAGACAATTTAAAAGCAGTGTAAGGGAGGTAATTCAAGAACATTTAACATACAATGTTGGTTATGTTCAGATTTACCTCCCTAACACTACTTGTAAATTATGTACAAAGAAATGTCAGGTTTTTGACTAATTGCAAAAAAAGGCGGGTGGTAGTAGTTTTCAATTTTTTTTTAAGGATAAATCTTTAATTGCACAATATAGTGCAATAGGTTTGTAAGATCTTGACATTTGTTTCGTTTAAGAAACCCATAGTATGTCTAAAATTTGATCATAATTCAAATTCAGAGCTGAATCAAGCTTGAATGTTGTGTCCATACTTGCCCCAACTGTTCAGGGTTCGACCTCTGCGGTCGGATAAAGCTGCGCCCTGCAGAGCACCTGGTTTATATGTTTTATGAGTAGCTATAGCAAATCATCAGTTTGCAGTATTCAATGCATACGTTACAGTAATTCATTTATCTGCACTTTGTTTCAGATTTATAGTGTTTTATATTATATTTTGTTTGCATTTTCATGATTCTTTCATTTATGTCAAGCCTGCTGAGACATGTTGGTGTCCTTACCATGTAGTTTCAGTCTTTGGTTAAATTGGTTTTAGACATTGATAACTTTGTCAAACCTTAATGGAATTTTATATATGGACATTTATTAACTAAGTCAGTATCAAGAGCAAAAGTTTGAAAATATTTTTTTTCTTCATTTTTCTGTTTTTTACTGGTAAATGTTTTTTTTATTCTTGCCCTCATCATTTAAACTGATAGCAGAACAATAATTGTGACTTTTATTTTAGCAGGATCTTCTTCAGAATTACAAAATTGTGTTTGAAGAAAAAAGTTTGAATATTATTATTTTGGCTATTAAGTGAACTTAGTTTTTGGAAGTCAGCATTACACTTTTACATTGACACCAGCAATTACAGGCTAAACAGAAAGAATCCTTTCTGATTTGGTTTTTTTTTTGTTATAGTCTGGGCTGTTTTAAAATCAATATTTTCATGAAATTAAACCTAAAGTTCAATAACCATTCACACAATTTGATTTTCCCTATTATAATTCATGTATATACAGAGTACTACACACAATAGAAGCAGAACAGTTTATGGTAGTAGTCAATCTAATGTTAAGTAAGGTTCCTTCAATATTTGACAGTTTTCATATTAAAGTTAAAGTCGTGCCAGAATTGTTGGACAACCATCAAAACCAATTTTTCGTGTATCTCACAATGAATCTATGCTTTCACAAATTCTAATGAAATTGTTATACTGTTTTGTTCATTTTTGAACAGGTTTCATATGTATATATTATGTACACTCTCATGATTTATAGACCAGTTGCATTGCTTCAATTTCTTTCAATTTTGTAAAAGTATATACTATCATTGCTCTTAAAATTATTTCATATTTCACTTGGTTTATTTATTTGCTTTTTAAAGTGTTGTCTTCCAAGTAGTTGATAAATGAATTTGAATTTAATACTAAAATTTATATCTTTTTTACAATTACTCCTTATGATTTGAACTTTTAGAACCAGTGTGTTCAATTTTATTTTAGAAAAGGAAACACTAATTGGGGTAACTTCTAGTATAAGTTTTATGTCCATTTTTATACATAATGGTTTTGTATCATGCAATTTAAAATTAAAAGTAACTGGATTTCAGGAAACACACACAAAATATGTTTTCAATTCTAAGTGGCCTTTTATTCCTTTTTTCTATCTTTTATCAAAAGGACTTATAATGTAGAATGGTATATATTTATCACAATTTATTTAGTTTAATTTTCTAATATGTATTTAAAATTGAAAATAGTTGATTTATATCAAAATGTCATGTGTAATTTATACTTCAGACACTTTGTGAACAGTTTGTTGAAATTTTCAAATGTTATTTAACAACAGGTATTTCACATTTTAGATTCAGCTTTTGTGCAATAAATGAGTTCATCATGTAAATGAATTTATAATAAATACAGACATGAATTTAAAGATCATCTCTATTAAGTATATATCATTTTATTCTGGTATCACCTAAGTTGAATAAAGGAATACAGAAAAACATATTAATTTACATTACATTGCATTGTACAATTGTTGAGGAAGTAAAACCTAGTCATATCAGGTCAACTTTGTATTGTTCTGCTGTGGTAACACTTATTTATTTTGAACTGAATTCAAAGTTCACCTAAACTATAATATCAGTGTTCCCTGGTGCTGAGAGTGACCTATTAACATATTTCACTGGTATAATGATTAAATACTTTATGTTAGGTTGAGAAACAAATGGTATAAGATACAAGACATGCAATGGTAAATTTGCCTGGAAAAAAAAGATTTCTCTAAATTACAGTTGTCTTCTTTGTTTTGGGGAATAGATTAAGTTCAAGCCATCTTATGACCAATACTAGAAGTCTAAGCACAACAGGGGGTGGTTATCTTCATGTATAAAGGTGCACACAGGCCTGCTGCTGTTGATGTATAGGTCACTTTATGGTATGTCAAATATATCAATGGGGTGCAATTGATGGATTGTTGGTGTTTTAACGCCTCTTTTAAGGGCCATTTTTTGGGCTAGTGTTTATGGTCAGAGTAAGCCAGAGTAGAAACCACTGACCTTCGCTAGTAAAACAGACAATCCTAGTGACTTGAGATTGCAGTCGAGTGTACCCACCTGAATAGAGTTCGAACTCAAAACCTCAGTGTTGACTGGCTAGTGATTACAGCAGTAGAATTATTTGGACCATGTGTCCAGCAAGGCTTCCTGGTGTGCAATAACCAAGTGGTAATATAATATGGGTAGAAATAAAAAATAAAAAAGATATGGTATACTAGTAGTTGCCAATGAGACAACTCTCCACAAGATTTAAAAATGACACAGAAATTAACAACTAAAGGTCACTGTATGTCCTTCAACAATGAGCAAAGCCCATACTGCATAGTAGGCTATTAAAGGCCCCGAAATGACAATGTAAACGATTCAAACCAGAAAACCAGATGCCTGTACAAAAAATGAACAAAAACAAATATGTAACACATTAACAAACAACAACCACTGAATTACAGGTTCCTGACTTGCGAAGCTTGTATGTCAAAAGTTCATACATATTCATCTGTAAACACTGTTCTGAATTTTTTGCGGTCGTATATTGGTATCATGTAGTTATTGTCAGCATCGTCCGAACACATTTGGTTTCTGGACAATAACTTGAGTATAAGTAAATAGAAATATATATGAAATTTCAACGAAAGGCTAATAACTACAAAAGGAAGGATGGGATTGATTTTGGGGGTTATGGGCCTAACAGTTTAGGAATTAGGGGCCAAACTAAGTATTTTCTAGTTTCCAGACAATAACTTGTGGAAATGTATATGGATCTCTTTGAAATTATATCGGAAGTTTTGAACTTTACAATGCAAAACAGCATAGTGTAATGCAAAACAAAAGGCAGTCATTTTTTTTATTTTTTTTTTTTGGGGGGGGGGGGGGTAGGCAATTTGCAACAGCATAGTGTACTGCACAAACGCAAAAAATTCAAATCATATAACCAGTTCTAAGTTATTTGACTACAGTTATTCTGTGGCAGAAACCTTATGTATCAAATGTTAACAATCCAAATTCAGACCTGTATCAAGCGCAATTTTTGTGTTTTCTATAGATGAGAAAAGGACATTCGTTTGAAGACCAATGAAACAATACCATACCATACCATACCACATCTCCTTACAAAAAAATGTCATTTAGTAGGCTCAAGACTTAAGTATTGAAAAACCTAATATTTAAACGTATAAGATTCCTAAAATGATATAGATGAACATTATGCTTAGGAAATGGCACAATATAACATTATTAATGTATGCACTTAAATTCACAGGTGCTTGAGGACAGGATCCTGTATGAGCCCCAAATAGTCCCTCCCCTTTTTTTTTATTTTTTTTTTTAATCATAAATCTCAGATTTTTCTATATATATCCCTTATTTGTACTTATTTGTACCATATATATACTAATATACCATATTTATACTCTAAATATGCATGTTTACTATCAACGTGAATCTCGACTATAACATGAGAGGGAAATTTAAGGAAGTTCAATCCAAATTCTTTTGGAAAAACGAAATTGAAAAAGCCCTGCACAAGGCACCAGAATATACTGAATATTTACACAACAATATCAATCATACCCAATATAAGGTTGTTTGATGATCATCTGCCTTCATCTTTGTGTTTGTTACATTTTAGTGTGGTGTTTCTGGTGTGTCGTAGTTCTCTTATATTTGATGAATTTCCCTCAGTTTTAGTTTGTAACTCGGATTTGTTTTTTTCTCAAACGATTTATGAATTTCGAACAGCGGTATACTACTGTTGCGTTTATTCGTCTGTTCATTGTTGTAATTCTAAAAGTATTGACACGCATGTTTCGTTTTGTTCCCTTTTTTGTAATCTTCACTATTTCATTCAAGCTGTTCAGGGTTCAATCAATATATTATACTCTATCACAAAAAAAAAACAAACACAATAGAAAAAAATTCAACAAAGAATACATATCTTAGCAAAAAACTATTTCATAAATCCAGAAAGAAAACAACAAAATAAACAAATATTTATGCGAATGACAGTACGTGTTATAAATCAGATAAAACTTGTATTGGAATTAAGGGAAGAGTTACTAGTATACAAAATTGAGAATAAACAAAAATATTTTGACTTTTTGACAAAGATGTGTGTTTTTATACGACCGCAAAAATTTTAAAAAATTTGGTCGTATATTGGAATCACGTTGTCGTCGTCGTCGTCGTCTTCGTCGTCGTCCGAAGACATTTGGTTTTCGCACTCTAACTTTAGTAAAAGTAAATAGAAATCTATGAAATTTAAACACAAGGTTTATGACCATACAAGGAAGGTTAGGATTGATTTTGGGTGTTTTGGTTCCAACAGTTTAGGAATTAGGGGCCAAAAAGGGCCCAAATAAGTATTTTTCTTGGTTTTCACACAATAACTTTAGTATAAGTAAACAGAAATCTATGAAATTTTAACATAAGATCTATGACCAAAAAAGGAAGGTTGGTATTGATTTGGGGAGTTTTAGTCCCAACAGTTGAGGAATTAGGGGCCAAAAACAGGTCCCAAATAAGCATTTTTCTTTGTTCTTGCACAATAACTTTAGTATAAGTTAATAGAAATCTATGAGATTTTAACAAAGTTTATGACCACAAAAGGAAGGTTTAGATTGATTTTGTGAGTTTTAATCCCAACAGTTTAGGAATAAGGGGCCAAAAACAGGTCCCAAATAAGCATTTTTCTTGGTTTTTGCCCAATAACTTTAATATAAGTTAATAGAAATCTATGAGATTTTAACACAAGGTTTATGACCACAAAAGGAAGGTTAAGATTGATTTTGGGAGTTTTGGTCCCAACGAATTAGGGGCCAAAAGGGGCCAAAATTAAACTTTGTTTGGTTTCATCAAAAAATTAATTATTGGGGTTCTTTGGTATGCCAAATCTAACCGTGTATTCAGATTCTTAATTTCTGGTCCTATTTTCAAATTGGTCTACATTAAGATTTAAAGGGTCCAAAATTAAACTTAGCTTGATTTTAACAAAAATTCTTGGGGTTCTTTGATATGCTGAATCTAAACATGTACTTAGATTTTTGATTATGGGCCCAGTTTTCAAGTTGGTCCAAATCGGGGTCCAAAATTATTATATTAAGTATTGTGCAATAGCAAGAAATTTTCAATTGCACAGTATTCCGCAATAGCAAGAAATCTTCAATTGCACAGTATTGTGCAATAGCAAGTAATTTTCAATTGCACAGTATTGCGCAATAGCAAGAAATCTTCAATAGCACAGTATTGCGCAATAGGAAGAAATATCTTATTGCACAATATTGCGCAATAGCAAGAAATTTTCAATTGCACAGTTTTGCGCAATAGCAAGAAATATTCAATTGCACAGTATTGTCCCGTTTTCACATTAAGGTCCAAATGGTCAAAAATTAAACTTTGTTTGATTTCAACAAAAATTGAATATATGGGGTTCTTCAATATGCTGAATCTAACCATGTTTTTAGATTTTGAATATTTGGGCCCAGTTATCAAATTGGTTCACATTGAGGTCTAAAGGTCTAAAATTGAACATGATTTGATTTCATCAAAAATTGAATTCTTGGGGTTCTATGATATGCTGAATCTAACCATGTATTTAGATTTTGGATATTGGACCATAAAAGGTAAATGTCCAATTTATAATTTTTAAGTTTTTAAGTTTAAGTTCTTAGACCACATTCATTCTGTGTCAGAAACCTATGTTGTGTCAACTATTTAATCACAATCCAAATTCAGAGCTGTATCAAGCTTAAATGTTGTGTCCATACTTGCCCCAACTGTTCAGGGTTCGACCTCTGCGGTCGTATAAAGCTGCGCCCTGCGGAGCATCTGGTTTACGTCTACTTTTAAACTATTGGTGGAATAAAGATTTGTGTTGGCACGTTTGACTAGGCAGCAAATTAAATCCAAATTTCCAGTGTAAAACTTGATATTTCCATAGTGAACTCTCCGCCGATAATCACATTGCAGTGGTTAGCCTGTTTTTGTCTTTTATTCCTACCATTAGGTAAGTGGTGGTGAATACATTACCATCTTGGGGATTTTCGTTGACACGGATCCACTGTACAGCATTACTGCCTCACATGTCTTTGCATTGATGAAAAATTATTTCACCCAGTACTACGGGGACGTCTACCTTTAATCGTTCATGGAACGTCATGCAGGTTTTGAGAAGTGAAATCTAGGTAATTTGTGTATTTCTAAATGTTTGATAAATTATATACATCGTTGTTATTCTGTGGTTAATGTTGTCATGAAATATCATATCATTTGTTATTGTATCTCGCTGTCCTCAGTATTCTTGCGTTTATTTGTGCTATATTTCTGTTACAGAATGTTGTCATTTCAGCGGCATTGTTTCAATTGTCATATAAAAAGTGAAATCACAAAAATACTGAACTTAGAGGAAAATCAATTCGGAAAGTCCATAATCACATGGCAATATCAAATAACAAAACGTATCAAAAACGAATGGACAAGAACTGTCATATTCCTGACTTGGTACAGGCATTTTCAAATGTAGAAAATGGTGGATTAAACCTGGTTCTATAGCGCTAACCCTCTCACTTTAATGACAGTCTCATCAAATTCCGTTATATTTACATTGATGCGTTAAATAAACAGACACAATAAATAAAATAGTCAAAATATGGGTACATCAGTCATTATCGTATAACAATTTTAAAAGGAACAATTTAACAGAACACAAAAACTTCTACTATCTACGAACACATTCATTGATTTGAGTGTCTGACGTCAGAAAATTTTATACGTCACATAAATTTGTCGTTCAATGTGCATACAAACGATTTAAAAATTTTACATAGGCAATGTAATTAGCATACAGGGTTAAAAAATCAAAAGTATGTAAGAGTAAATTTCAGAAATAGACCGAGATTTAAACTAGTCCAAAAGTTATATATAGAATTTAAAAGAATCCATAAATAGTTAATTCCACTACACGATTGAATGATTTTGACGTTTGTGGTTCAACGTATATAGTAATTCATAATAGAAATATATCATAATGACATATAATAGAACAATATCATACTGACGGGATCTTTTAAAGTACAGAGTCACGTTATAAGAACAAAAGAAATACAAAAAGTCGCATATACAAAACAAACCACCAAAAAACGAAAGCCAATACAAACACATTGAAGAGATATATAAGTACCTAGCCACGTCAAACGAATATTACATAAAATCATTCAACAGTAACAGTAATATTGATAATAGAACAAAGACAAATGAAAGAACTATAAAACACGTTGTTAAGATGATAAACAAAATCAGTTCGCAGAATCTATACATCAAGACCATCGTGTATTATTTGAGAAGTTGATACGGAATATTTATCAACAAGGTCTTGGTATCTTCCGATGAACTTTTTTAGAAAAAGGACGAGACGTTCTTTGACATAACCCTGGTTCATCAACTTTCTACTCAGACACTAATGACGTTTTACAAAGTCGGAGTAGGAGCTGCAAGCTCTTGAATATCGAATAAGTTGGGAAATATATATCCCATATGCAGGTGAAGTTGGTATATTGCTACTAAGGTGGGGGAAATTTATAATTTCAAAATTAAAATCGTCTCGTTTGTCATAGATTCTGGTACTGAGATGACTGTGTAAGTCAAAATTCGAGATATAAGTCTAAAAATGAGGCAGAGGCAGCCGTGTCTGTTGTTTCTTTAATCTCTAGTTCTGGGGGATATATTAATGGAACCCAATCAGAAAAGTTCGGATTGTTTATTGAAAGAACATCATCAATATATCTGAAAGTGAAATTAAATAATCCGGCTTCTTTAATCCTCTTGTTTTTTACTAGTGTCTGGAGGAACTCCCATTCATATGAAAATAAGAAGAGGTCGACAAGAAGAGGCGCACAGTTTGTCCCCATAGGAATGCCGACAATTTGTTGGAAAAGTCTACCTCCAAACTCAACAAATATGTTGTCGATAAGAAACTCCAGCATACTGATCACTTGATCTTCTGTGTAGCATGTTTTACCTTTTTGTTTGTCACTATTAACGAAATATGCCTTATGAAATCCAAAAGTAATAAATTTATAGCGTATGCTACCATTTTTATGTTGAAAGGCATTGTGGATTATTTCTTTTAGGCGATTTTTCAATTTCACATGGGGAATGGTGGTATACAGGGTTGAAAAATCAAAAGTTTTGATGGAACTAATTTCAGAAAAGACCGAGATTTAAAATTGTCTAGAAGTTCTTCAGAATTTTTAAGAATCCACATATGGTTAATACCACTACGCGAGTAAACAGTTTCACAGTAATTCTGAAGACCCTCTTTCACTGCGGACAGAATTTTAGTCCATCTAATGGACAATTCTTTAGTGGAACATGAAGATGAGCCAGCAATATACCGTTGTTTGTACGGATTTTTATGAAGCTTTGGTATCCAATACAAACAAGGTAAGTCCTCCGATTTGGTGTTCAATGTAATGTTTATTGAAGCCATGAAGGACTTATGATTTGCTAAAATCTCATCCTTGTCAAATGATATGTCTTTGTATGTGGGATTACCTGAGTGCTCCTTTATACCCAATTCTTTTACAAGACATTCGTAGTAATACGTTACATACAAAGACAATATTATTTGAAGCTTTGTCCGCAGGAACAACAACATACTTATGAAGAGTTGATAGACATTTCATGGCCTCTTTGTCTCTGAAAACGGACTTTGGTCGATCGTTCACACAGTTTTTCAACTTGTGAATGCGACGTTTTATCAGATACCTGATAGTTTTAACCCATTCTGACAAAGTGTCCAGTTCAACTTCTTCTCGCTTAGCCCATGCTCTGGCGTAGTCTTCAATGGAATCCATAATTATTTTGAAGTTATGGTTCCAATTGATGTGTTGGGGTTCTCTAAACTTAGGACCATGAGAAATCACCTTTCGGAGCACTAAGTGGGAGGATTGGCTTCCTATCAAACCAGGTGCAACCCACCAATTTTTCTTAAAATTTCCGGTTCCATGTAAGGAATATAGCAGTTGTTATCAAATAGACTATTTTTAAGTATGTTTGCGTTTGTTTTAGTTGCAATTTATTTATTCTGTTGTTTTCTATTTTCCTCCTATAGTTGCCACGATGTGATTTCTTTCGTTTTAGTTTCTAACCCTGATTTGTTTTCTAGTAATCGATTTTAGACCTTTGAACAGTGGTATACTACTGTTGACTCGATTTATACTTAATCATGTAAAAACAGTAAACATAACCGTACACAAATGTTATTATTCTTTGGCCCAATGAGTAATAAATTTGCCCTCACTGCTCACCAAGTTTTGATACTATCTAAAGGCCCTACATTGACCTATGATAGTTTACTTTTTTACACGTTGTGACTTGAATGGAATTGTCTAATTGGCATTTATTTCACATCTTTTTTTCTATAATATGTTAGTTGGGTTAATACATAATAACTTGTAATATGCAAACAAAAGTATAATGAATTACATGTATAAAAGAAAACAACCACAAAGATCAAGAGCCCTAAATACCTGAAGTTAAAGTTGAAATCAAACTAATGTGAATAAACTCATCATAAATATACCAGGACTAAATTTTGTATATACGCCAGACGCGCGTTTCGTCTTCATAAGACTCATCAGTGACGCTGGAATCCAAAAAAGTTAAAAAGGCTAAATAAAGTATGAAGTTGAAGAGCATTGCGAACCAAAATTTCTAAAAGTTTTGCCAAATACAGCTAAGGTAATCTATGCCTGAGGTAGAAAAGCCTTAGTATTTCAAAAAATTATAAATTTTGTACAGTTAATTTATGAATATAACCATATCAGTGATAATTCATGTCAGCACAAAAAGTGCTGACTACTGGGCTTGTGATACCTTCGAGGAAATAAATCAACACCAGCAGTGGCATCGGCCCAATGGTTGTAAATAAACTCATCATGTGAGTTTCTTCCCATTTTTAGGTCACCTGGCCCGAAGAGCCAAGTGAGCCTTTCACATTTATTGGCGCCCGTCGTTGTCGTCCTTCGTCGTTAACTTTTACAAAAATCTTTTCCTCTGAAACACCTGAGCCTTTAACAAAACTTTGCCACAATCATCATTAGGGTATGTTATTCAAAAAATGTGTCCGATAACCCTGCCTGGCAACCGAAATGACTAAAAATGTAACATAGGGGTAAAATGAAGATTTTGACTTATTTCTTTAAAACTAAAGCATTTAGAGCATATCTTTATCAGATAAAGATCGATCTGCCCTGGAATTTTTAGACAAATCAGACAACCCGTTGTTGGGTTGCTGTTCCTTAATTGGTAACTTAAGGAAATTTTGCAGTTTGCAATTATTATCTTGAATATTATTATAGATAAAGATTAATTGTTAACAGCAGTAATGTTTAGCAAAGTAAGATCGACAAATTAGTCAATATGAGCATAATTGTCAATTGACCCCTTTAGGAGTTATTGCCCTTTATAGTCATTTCGTTCTTAAATTTTTGCAATCTTCTACAAAACTCTTCTCCACTTAATCTACTTGGTCAAATAGAATTAAATTTAGCCACAATTACCAACAGGGTAATATATTCGATGAATCTGCTAATCAATTAACATGGCAGACATGGCTAAAAATAGAACATAGGAATTTACTATAGAAGTCTTCTGGAAAATTGAAAAAAAAACAAATTCAAATGGTCACAACTTGACAACTAATTTGAATAATGATAAGGGGTCTTCAGTAACTATTGTAAGCCTAGTTACTTGTAGGATGACCTGCTTTTTATTTAACTACTGGGGCAAATTAAATCAAACATGACCTCAATCAGTATTATGGTATCTAATACTATTTATTATGATTTAATACTTATTCACATGATTTTTCGAACCACATCAGATACAGGTGAGTGACACAGGCTCTTGATAGCTTCTAGCTATTTTACATGATTGCATGATGTCATTTAGTGGAAATTTGAGTAGTTAATAAATCTGGGCTTGAGATAATTATTTTATATTATATAATTATGTATATATAACGTGTCTCTTTCTGCTACGAAAAAACACGCAGCATTGAAAGTTTGGTAAAGGAGAGTCGAAAGATACCAAAAGGACAAACTTGAAAGTCGAAAATAATCTGACAACTCAATTGCAAAAAAAAAAACAAGATGACCAAATGACCAAATGACAATGAACAGTAACTATATACAAAACATAACAGATAAAACTAAATAATGCACAACTCGGAACTCATTCAAAACTCGAAGGTGATATCAGGAGGTCCGAGATAATTTGGAGATCCTGCTCCAGATGTTGCATCGCTCATGGGAGTATATGTAAGTACATGTTGTTCTGTCTTAGATATATAGGAGATTGTTAGTGTTTCTCTCACATATAATTATAAATGTTATAACATTAACGGTACCAATTGTACTGTACGAAGTACTGCACCAGATACCCAATGAAAATTTATGTCTCTTAAACGATACCCAAAGCTAACTATGGTACAAACGACGAAAAACTGATAAACCTTGACAAGAAATCAGATATATGCATGTGTAAGATACAATATTGATAATTTCTAAAATTCACATGATAATGTTTTATAGTTTTTTCACTTGATACAACTATTGGTTGATCTCTAAAGATGTTAATTTGACAACTTCGTGTGTTAAATTGTCTATAGATAAACATGTTCCATATTCTTCTTCTCTTTCACTAAAGGTTCGTATACATTTGAACTTTGTTCAGCTGGTCCACACTCATCATATATGTGTGGAATATTCTCAACGATTTTAAAAGGTAAAGTGTTGAAGTGTCTCTCTAGAATGCAATTGTCATAATGATGTGGATAATTTTCCAAATCGCCAGTGAGTTGAGTAATACTGTCGGACACAGCAATATTCGGTTCACTATATATGGAATTACTTGATGGTTCCACATTGTCAAACAGGGATTCACCTTGAATTTCCTCTGTATCTGTAGATTCTGACCGATTTGTTGATGCTAGTGTTAACTGAACATGTAGAGCATTTGGAGCCCAATTATTGCCAGCAGTAATGTTTGACGTATTTTGAAAGTTTTGGTCAATTGATTGAGTTTGCACTGGTTCTGTTCTCGGCGATGTTGCTGGGTGATCGTGTGTTGCAGAAAAACGTAGTCTCCGCTTTTGAAGCTGAACATAGATAAAGATTCCAAGAGAGATAATAATGCAACCTGTAACCGCTGCTATTAGATATATCGTCATCGAGGTAAAACCTAAATATTAAAGAAACAATTGACTATAAAGATAAGTAAAGACGATTGTATTTTGTAGCAACCATTTACAATACATTGGTGCATGACTTTTACGCTTTAACCTCTGATTTGCTGTTTACTCCAATTTCAAAAGTATAGTAAATATGATAGAAAAATCTAAAGATACAGCATTTGCACATTTTTTTTTTTGGTTCATAGCAAAACAATGATAGGAGTCGTTTGACAATTATGGTTTATATAGAAAGCAGGTATATCAACTATATATTTTAATAATAATAGTTTTACTTCTGTCCATTGAGTATGCTTTTGATATAGCTGACTATGTCTTGAATTTACCCTTTTGTATTTTGTCTAGTATCTTCATTCATGTTGATTGGTCGATATGAAAAACACCTGAACAAATTTAAAAAATAAAACACAAAGGATGAATGTGATAAATTTTGTTTGAGTAAGTATTGTGATTTCAGAAGAATATTTTTTTTCAAATTAAGTTTTCAGACGACAGAAATTCAAAGATAGAAATATCTCACACTGGCTTATATTGGAATAGCATCTCTTCAAGTATATATGTTCCTGCTAATCTGAGAACAGTAAGTCGATATATATATATATATATATATATATATATATATATATATATATATATATATATATATATATATATGTGTTCCTGGGCTAATTTTTCGAGCGAGCAAAAAAATAATATTTTGAGTAATTATAGCTCACAAGAAATCTATAAAACATATTCGAAGATTAAAAACATACTAGTCAACATTTTGAATTCTGTTCCTTTTGTTGATGTTTCATCAAGTAAGGTTATTTGATGATTTCCTGCCTTCCTCTGTTCCTTTATTGAAGTAATGACACGTCCTATTGTGTGCCCTATTTTGTAATCTACAATATTTCAATAATGATGTTCAGGATTCATTATATACTATATATTTTTTGGCAGAAAAATGTCAACCATTAAACAAAATGAAAAAGATGAAAAAAAGAACGAAGGGATATATAATAATAATAAAAAGTGTTATTTTTAAAAAACAGTTAAAAATTAAAACAATTCTAATCTAAGAGTAAATTAAAAAAGGAAAGTGTCTAATCAAATGGCAAAATCAAAAGCTCAGACAATTATATATATCAGGCTTACCTTCTACTTCTACATCAATGCAGAAATGCAGGGTTGCATTGGCACGTGACATTCTGCAGCAATATAAACCCGCATCTAAAAATGTAACTTTTGATATAACCAAAGTGTATTCTCCAACGATACTCAATCTGTCTGCCATTTTTGGATTTATATCTCTACCAATTGCGTATGTGGTGGTGAAGGCATTACCATCTTGGGGATTTTGGTTGACCCGGATCCACTGTGAATTAATGCTGCCCGATATGTTTCTGCATTTAAGAAGAATCGTTCCATCTCGCACTACGGTGACGTTTATGCTTGGTTCGTATATGGAACTTGCAGCTACAAAATAAACATAGTACTTATACATAATTATCGGCCGTATATCAGAAATTGATATAAGTTTGGTTGTTCATGAACTTTGAGTCAAAGAAAGAAGTAAAAATTATACTGACGGAGTTTAAAATCGCAACACACATTTTATTGACTTTTAAGAAAACCATAATTAATCTACAAATTAAATAATAATGCATGCTTACCATACTTCCTCTTTTGAAGAAATTAAATATTTGACTTACCTGAGGCTACTGAACATGTATACCGGACTAGTGAAGTCGCCGGATTTTTTTAAAAAGAAATTTGAAACCAATAAATGGCATTTTGTTTTAAGCTTTTTGTCTTCTTCGTTAAACAATTCTTTCAATACATACATACACTTAAATCAATTAAAACATGTTGCATCTTTATATTTCCTAGACTGAGTAAAGACAATTTGATTCAGTTCATATGAATTTTGCAGACAAGAAAACGTGAACGTACGTTCCCAAACAATTTTGACGTCAGAAACTCGTTCTTCCAACGACGATACAATTACACGGGGTTTGTTAATGACTATCAATGACTCGATCAATAAATAGTGACAACACAACGTCAATAGATCTAGCATTTAATCACGCAACGTCGTAAACGTGTTACGGCCGTAACGTCAACTGCTGATCAAATCGATGAATGCAATGATAGACAGAATCATGCCATAAATATTTCCTATAAACTGACATGTCTAAGAATCACTTCAGAAGAACATTTATAGCTCTAAAGTTTATACTGAATAATAGCAACTCTTTAGATTTGTTTTGTTGTAATAAATCAGTACGGTCAATTGATAAAGCATCGATCAGTAATACTATCATCTATTTCCACGTTATCATAACCCCTATCTAATAATTTCACTTTGAAATTAGTTAGATTGTTTATTAATTTGTTATGGTCACTTGTATTTCTAATTTGCCGTATTGCTTCACCTTTAATAAATCCTCTGAATACATGCTGTGAGTGACCGCTATTTCTGTGCAGAAACAGATAAGTATTTGTTTCTTTAAAATGTATTTCGAGGTCAAGGATGCCATATGTTGTAAATCGTTGACCTTTAATTACATCAACATCCAAGAACGACATTTTATCGTTTTTGATTTCATAGGTGAACTTTAATAAGGGGTTATAATCATTTGCTAGACGAAAAAAATCTATAATTTCATCTGATGTTCCATCATATATTATGAATCCATCGTCTCTATATCTGCCATGATAGAATATTTTGTCTTTATATTGAAATGCAGAAATAATTTGATTCATTATTTCAAACATAAGTATGTCACAGATTTCCGGTGAAGGAACTGCACCAATTGCCGTACCTATTACTTGTTTGTAAATTTTCCCATCAAATTCAAAATACATTGTTTTGCAAAATAATTCTCAACAAATGTATTAACACATTGACTGGCGGAGCATTGACTTTTGAAGTTTGATTTGTCAAAACTGTCATAGGCTCGTTCAACCGCACTCAATAACGCTTCTTGAGGTAGATTAGTAAACATCTGTGTTATACATGTTATATCATATGAAACCAAAAGGCTGTTTGCCATAGGTTTTAATTTCTCAATGATATTAATGAACGATGTAGTATCTTTTATATATGTAGACTGATTTTGAACTATTGGTATAAGAAAATAGTCAACGTAATGACCTATAAGTTCAGTTACAGAACCACACTGTGATATAATTGGTCTGCCAGGTGGAATTATATTTAATTCATTAAATCCATCATGTTGTATTTGTTTAAACGTCTCTGTTTCAAGACGGTGAATTTTAGGGAGAATATAAATTCTCCCTAATCGTGCATCTCTTAATTTTTGACCATTTGTTAAAAATTTAAATGATATTTTGTCGATTATGCCTTGGTCGTATAATGATTTAATATACTCAATGACATGGATTTTCAGTTCTGCCATGTTAAATGAATCTAATTGGCAGTAATGTTGAGTATTTAGTTGTCTTGTGACTTCTGTTATGTAGTCTAGCCTGTCTAAAATAACACAATTTGAATTTTTATCTGCCTTTTTTATTACTATTGTTTCATCATTTTTCAAATTGCGTAGCGCTATTCTTTCGCCCTTAGTAAGATTGTTTGTTACATTTCTTTCTATTGGTAGAAAAGACAACTCAAGATTGGTTAAATCTATATAATTTTCCAACGTATGGCACGTAGAGGCAGGTTTATATCCTGTATTGTTACAAAATGGATGAAGGTCAGTTTTTTCTTGACTGAACATATACCGACATCGTAATTTTCTAGCAAATTCATTGTAGTCTTTTAGTATAGACATTTTTGCATTTTTGCTTGACGGCGTTGGTATAAATGTCAAGCCTTTCATTTTGTTATAATAAAACACCCATGTAACCACGCATCCCATATTGCAGATAGGACCCGACACAAATAATTAATTTCGTGTTTCGGCAGTTAAGCTTGGGATGGTCATTTAAAGATGCAGTATTTGAATATAATCAAATATGAAAATTATTCATGTTTATATTGATATTTTAATTCTTCTAAATCAAATAACGTCAACGTTTGACTTATGACGTCCGGTTGCCGTATTTCCTGGCATAGAAAAGGAAAAAAGTGAGTTCCCACTCAAAAAATTTCCTATCATTTCAACTAAAATCGATATTTTTTAACAACAAAAAAGTGACATTATGAGCGATTTTTATAAAATAAATACAATAAGTTTTTTTATTGGAAACTCATTTTTGTCCAGTGACTGTGTATATAGGATTCTCCTGTTTGTCTGTTAATAATCTATGAAAAGATGATACTTGTTGTCCACATTTATGTTTGCAAATGAGCTCAGATTGTAGCACAATGATTAAACCTTAACAACAAGGTTGTGTTGTATTCTACAGGAGGGAACAGTTGATATTATCGTTAGTGAAGGCTTTTAAATATAACATGATCTTAAAGAATATTTTTTGGCAATTTCGTAACTTTATATTAAGCATGTAATAAGGTTGTAGGGGACATTACAATGTGGATATTAAGCAAATAAGGAAGTCTATAAAAAAAAACGAGTCAGCGGATTTTGCCATGTATTATTCTATATATATCATACATATCCAGGGTCCTATTAAAATTGGTAATGAAATGCTCTTTTCTTCTTTTCTAATTTGCACCTTAATGATGTATTCTTCTGACGTTTCAGTCTTGTTGAAATCTCGTTTTGGAATTATTAGTAGAAAAAATAACAATGAATTTTAAAAATAATATTATCAAACATTACTATATTTACAATGACTAGTTTTTGAGTAATCAAGTTTTCAAATTTTACGACCATTCAAGTCTGTCTTTTTATCCAAATTTTTTGAGAAAATGAATGAGGGGTACTAATAATTATTTTATAAGAATCACGTACATTCCAAATTATTTTTGTCTTTTCAAATTTCTTAGATATGTATTTTTTCAATCATTTATAAGAAAAAAGTAGAAATAATATGCATTTTGTTCTTAAAATTGCAAAAAATCACAAATTTACAAAAAATGGCAGCATGGCAAATAAAGGCACCAGTAGTATACCGCTGTTCGAAACTCATAAATCGAAAAAAAAAATCCGGGTTACAAACTAAAACTGAGGGAAACGCATTAAATATAAGAGGAGAACCACGACACAACATTAAAATGTAACACACATTGAATTTGACACAAAAAAGCATCAAAATATGATAAAACATTCTTATATTAACACCTATCTATAGTTTATGTTAAATTTATTCAAATTGGTCCACTTCATCTTTATTGAAAGTACGAAAAAAGTTTGATTGTGGAACTGTGATTTTTTTCACGATAATAGCCCAAAAATATGTAAAAATTTATGAAAAATCGGAAAATCATCATAATTGGATATCCTTAAAGGGCCGTCGCATAAATAGAACTGCACCACCGTATTATTTTTTCTTCACCAATTATTTTTTTTACAGTCGTATAAACTCAAAAACCAGGTTAAGAAAAAAGCTGAATTCTAGAAATTTGACAGAAGGTGAACATCCTTAAGGGTTCTGGATTCCAATAAGTACTGTAACAGTTGTATGCCATTGTACTGTAAAAAATACATACCTTTGACAATAAAATGAAACAATAACAAAATTTCTGGATTCCAATAAGTACTGTAACAGTTGTATGCCATTGTACTGTAAAAAATACATACCTTTGACAATAAAATGAAACAATAACAAAATCCGATAACGCTCCATGGTACTTAATATTTGATTTACATTTTGTTTCCTTATTCTACCATTGTGTAACTAGCTGTATTTGTCACATATAAACTTTATATGCTCGAAAAGTTAATAGACTATTTCCGAAAGGTCTCTCTCTATATATTATTAGTTACATGGTGTGTTAGTGACCTAATACGATATATATGGGGTCAGTAAATTCCATATGTGGTGAGAGCGAAACATATATATACATGATATACATATTGGGTTTTCAAAAAAATGATTCCTTCTATTTTATATTTAGAACAAAAAAGATGTATTCAATTAAAAAGTCAATTGTTCATGAACAATTGAAAGGTCTTTCTTTTTTTTTCTTTATTGATAGCCTTCTTAGTTAAAAAATAAATGGTTGAGAAAGGAAAGACCATAATAAGAAATGAAAGACCTTAATAATCAGAAGAAATACAGTAAGGTTTTTCCTTATAGAAAAAGGAAAGACCTTAATTAAACATCGCCGTCTTAATTAAAATACTGAATGACTGACCATCGGATAACCAAAAGTTATTTTGGATGATGAATAAGTGACCGGAGAGTCAGTGATATGATAACATACACCTTACTGTTATTCAATACACATGATATAAATGACATATTTATCCGAAGACACACTTTTTTGGTACGTACATGTGCATAGATATTAATGGTTTCTTTTTACTTATATATAAATAAATATATATATTTATATATATATATATTTCGTCAAAAAAATTTCATATTATTTATTTATATATATGTTCTTAACAAAAAATTCATGAGTATTAATTGAAGAAATGTATTTGTAATATTCAACTCAGGACCAATTGACTTTTCAAATGTCACATGGCCAGGTCATAGTACACTTTGAAATTTCATCATGACCTCACATTGATCTCAAATTGAAGGTCTTGAATTACTGATCATCTTTGCAGTTTATAGTAAGTTGATATCGGTTACCTTTTAAAAGATATACACATGTTACTATAGTACAAAGAATTATGTGGATGTAACTTTTGAACAGACGGTCGGACATTTTTGAGATTCTATACTATTAAACGAGAAGACTTCATTTTGTAGGTCGCTTCTTCTCTTCCTTCCCCAAAAATTAATTATCATGCCTTTGTGTCCTATAGGTACCATGCATAGTCGCATTTGGCGTCCATTCTTATAATTATTCGGTTTGGTTATTTTTGGATAAGAACGACGAAAGAGGCGTCCGGATATTGTTTCTGTCATCGACCGACTTTTCAGTCATACCCAAGTCTTTCGATTTAAAACTTTAAAAGAGGGTGTAAAGGGTTATTTTCGTGCAACGTGTTTTGCTACTTTTTATTTCACCTGCAGCCGTGAAAAAGTTTCGGAATTCACCGTGTTTCGTGAAATAGATAAAAAGATCAAAGTGCAAGGAATTTTTAATTGTTCGTTCATCATGTTCATCATGAAATGGCAATTTTATTTCGCATTCTTCCGTGCAGATATCCCCTTTACTCTCCTCTTTAAACATATTTTTCATGATTACTCGAGGACAATTATTTTCGCGTTTTTCTATATACAATATAGACACTCTCTTTATATATAATATAGCAGTGACCGCCATGGAGAAGAAAGTTGTAGTCCAATAACATATGACCTCGGGGGCATTATTTACTATTTTCATTTGCTGTTCTGATATAATTTTTTTACTATCAATGTGCCACCCGAGGTCATATCGCGATAGGCCAAAAACGCGTAGCATGAAAACAAAATTAATCCTGATTTGACCAGCCACGTAACTATTTTAAATGCATTAAGAAATGATAACTTTCCTGAAAAATGGTAATTATATATATTGATTGTTTCTCCTTAATTAATCCAAAGGAAAAAAAATATGCAAGTCGTTGATGTTGACACCGGGAAAATTCAAAAACTCTGGTCAATATAAAAATTGAAACTGAGAACAAAACGATAATTTTTTTCCCAAATTATATTCCTCCATTATTGGACGGCACCAGTGTCACACCGTACTAAAATGAAGCTGAGGCTACTATCTCAGAGTGAAGTAATAAGTGATGATGGATTAAAAAAAATCTGTATCTATATTAATAATCTTTTTTTAAATAAAAAAATGATAGCTAGATAACAATTTATGAGGTACAATATAATAACAATTTATGTATACAGTATATGTCCTTTACAGAAAATTTGAATAATTGCCGGATAACTTCTGTCAATGATTGTCTACATTGCATTGATGAAATTTCAAAATGGAATAGGATAAAACTGTAACACTATACATTGCATTTAGTAAATGGATCAGAAATAGACTGCTATACGCGGCTATCCTCATTTACCGTCTACCCTAGCTACCATATTTCAGTCTATTTTTGTCTTATTTACATTTCTAGTTTTAGGAAAAAATTCTTAACACTAAAATTACATCTTGTGTGCAACTGACATTTAGAGGCACAACATGCTACATTGATACCAATCTAAATCACAACTTGACCTTCACAAGATTATTTCTCAATTTCTTGATTGCTGTCTTCATCAGAAAATACATCTATAGTTTGCTTTCGAATGCATATCCCGTTTTTATTTTTTTACAATATGAGCAATGTCTTTGTCTGTTGTCTTGATGGTAAGTGTAAATTTGTCATACAAAATCAAACTATGTCCCTGTCTACCATCCCTAGCACAAGGACCCGCCTCCTGCCAATAGGACGCTAAATGGTCGTCTTTTATTTCGCTAATATTTAACATCAAATAGGAAAATGTACTATGTTTGCCAACGAGATATATAGTCATCAAAGTACAAATGAATATAATGTAAGCATTTATCGTCTTGCCTTCAACAATGAGTAAAACACAAACCGCCTAGTCCGTTTTAAAAGACCCCAAAATGACAAATGTAAAAAAAAAATCAAACTGGAAAACTAACAGATCTGATGTATTCCTATACTTCCTTGGGTTTTGGAAAGGATTATTTCGTGGAGTAAAAGAGGCGTGTCTTATTATTATATTCAGATTAGATAACTTTTTGTATGGAATGTATGCAAATTAAACAAAAAATCCGAAGATTCATTCCTGGAAACCGATTTGTAATTCATTTAATAAGTAATTTAATAAACTATTATTTATCGTACTTTTACCCCAAGGGTGACTGCGGTCTGGAAATATGGTCACTTAGTCTTCTCCCGACCAGCAGTAAAACGCTTGCTGAAGTGGGCGTCCGTTTGGCTGTGCGGGATGCATCATGTTCGCAGTCACGTCCGGTCAGAAGGGGGACGTTAAATCCGATGCCTTGTGTAAAGAGAGTGCCACGCTCTTTGCACGTTAAGAACCCTCGCAACAACTCTTTGAGGGGTCCGTAGGTTGCCTGTTGCTAGGCCAAATGTCTGTCCCTATCCAATATACCCTCATTTTCCAGTGGCAGTCCAAATTTCCCCGACCATCATCCTAGATGGCCTCTATTACAACAACCTACCTATTGTATTTATTGTGAACTTGTTCTCGTCCTGAATATGCATGAAATATTTGCCACTGGACGTTAAGCAACCAACAATCAATCAATCAATTTATCGTATCTTTAAGTTGTTTTGTATAGGTTTTTATTTTTTTTGGAGGGGGGGGTGTGTCTGTTCCCAATTCGTCTAAAAAGTATATTGTACCGTTATCATGATTAATAGCTTTGACATGAAATGAACGGAAATAAACCGGCCTTATACAGATATGATTTTTTTAATATATGGTAAACTTATTGATAAGTTGCATATGTCTTATATTTTATTTGGCTGGAAAATACCACGTTGCTTCCTTTTTACCTTTGTAAATTGACAAAATAGCGTATTCAAATTTAAGAAAACAACTTGACCGTTTTGAAACCGAATCTATTTTGGCTAACAGGAATAATCCTCGCAGAAAGGCTATTCTGATGACGGACAGAAAGGGCAAATACTTTAATACATTGATTGATTTTTGGTTGCTTAACGTCCAGTGGCAAATAGTTCATAGATATAGGAAGATGTGATGTGAGTGCCAATGAGACAACTCTCTATCCAAATAACAATTTATAAAAGTAAACCATTATAGGCATGCATGTTCAGGACGACAACAAGTTAACAATAAATACAATATATATAGGTAGGTCTTGTCATCATAGAGGCCATTCGTGATGATGGTCGGGGAAATTTGGACTGCCAAGTTGGAAAATGAGGGTATATTGGATAGGGACCGAAATGTTCCCGCCTTTCAACAGGCCATACACCTACGAACCCCTCAAAGAGTTGTTGCAAGCCTTCTTAACGTGCAAAGAGTGTGGTACTCTATTTACACGAGGCATCGGATTTAACGTCCCCACTCTGACCGGACGTGACTGTGACCGTGATACATAGCGCACAGCCGAACGGACGCCCCACTTCGGCAAGAAATGGGGGCAAATACTTACAAGATGTTGTCAATCGCGATGAAAATATAATAGGGATACAGTTAAGAAGGGGCAAAAAGTAATAATAAATCACTGCTTGCAGAGCGAAGTATTCTGTTCGAGGGTGTTACTCGCCGCTTTTAATGAATCGGACAGGGACCTTTGATTTTACCAACTTCTCGCAGGCGGATAATATATATAAATAAGTATAAATTGAAAACTACGTTCAATCATATGATTGCGTTGGATAAAAACCGCATTTTTATACATGTGCATGAAAAACAAATTTCTTTGTAGAAGGGTCTAAATACAGCACAAACAACATTTTCCAAAAAAACAAAAAAGTGAAAGAGTATATTTGAACAAAACGTATTTGACTTTAAATTGACTAACAGGTCGAACAACTGATGTTCTTAAACCCTGCTGACTGCCGTTGAGGATTGCCAAATAAATTGATCACCGGGCGTAACAAAATGGATCTTGATATTAATTTAATACTAACAGAAAACCATAAACTTGCGGAAAAGATGTTATACCACAACATGAGGTGTCAATTTCTTTTTTGTACACCAGATCTGGATTTCGACAATAAATGTCTCTTCAGTGATGTTAGGGATCGAAACGGTATTTGGAAGGCCATATAATTTACCTCAATTTTGGATAGACTCTTGAATTTAAAGAGTCAAATAGGATGAACGGATCATATAAACCGGAGGGAAAATATGATACAAGCCCAAACGAAGAAATATAAACAAGTCTAAATTGAAAACTACGTTCAATCATATATAATATTATATTCATTTTAAAAATAAAATAGTAAAATAAGTAACAAGTTAACAGCTCTATTCTATCGATTTCATCCTTCCATGGGGACTCAGGAACTAACTTGTTACTTATTTTACTATTTTATTTAATGAATATATATATCTGCACATGTGAAAATTATTTTTTACGCCTATATATATATATATATATGGTGATACATTTTTACGCCTATATATATATATATATAGATGGTGATACATGGCTGTATATATATATATATATATATATATATATATATATACAGCCATGTATCACCATCATTGTTGGCGATCCGATGGATACATCTGTTGTAGAGTTGTCACTGACTCAGACGTACTTATAAATATAATTATTTTCTGTGACTGTATAGTACATTAATTTGTAGGATCCTTTACTATAGATAATTTAGCTGATCTGTAACAATAACATCTTCATGCCTTATATCATGTACTGTAGTACGCCGATAGATTAAAACTGACGAGGAAAGGTAACACACGGCCAGCGAAAGCTGTTTTATTGAGAGCCCAGGTGGTCGTGTGGTCTAGCGGGACGGCTGCAGTGCAGGCGATTTGGTGTCACGATATCACAGTAGCATGGGTTCGAATCCCGGCGAGGGAAGAACCAAAAATTTGCGAAAGCAAATTTACAGATCTAACATTGTTGGGTTGATGTTTAGACGAGTTGTATATATATAAAAATATAAAAACTGTTTGTGAAAATCGTACATGAGGTACATCATGTAGACAATGAATAACCTTGAATATAACAAAGAAGGAGAAAAACGGCCGTGTATGACCCTCATGGATAGTCAAAGTCGTTGAACACCTCCATAGTTACAGAAATAAAACACACAGAATTGCCGTTAAGCTCGCCGACTTTATTCAGTTTATTTTCGATTCATGAGTTTGACTGTCCCTCTGATATCTTTCGACCCTTTTTTATTCAAAGTGGACAGATGTAAAACACACAGAATTGCCGTTTAACATAGTGAATGGGAATTGCCTCGCTCGTCGACTTTATCGAAAGAAGACTATAGTTGATAATGTGTGGACAGATATATTTACTGAAAGATAAAAACTAAAACATGTAGATTTGCCGTAAAACATGATGACTACTTTTTTGCACGCCGGCAATGTTTTTGTATACAATCAAGTGAATGAGGACAGAAAATATCATGCATACGTAACTTTTCAATATAAAATTTTAAATCCATCAGATGTAAAACAAAAAAGTTCGTTTTGTACGATTCTGATGTCACGGTTAGATTTATACATTCTGACAGCTAAATTTAAAATATGGCGGAGACAACAAACGATCAGTTCGGAATGAACATGCATATATTTATTAAGGAACCACTTTTTTGTCTTTTATTGGTACATGTTCATTTTTGTAGTGTAGCGTGTATGCTATTTTAGACTTTCCGCCGTCAAACCAGGGCGGAAAGTGCTAAAGGAAAATGATCAAATACGATATGACTTCGCATTAGACAAAAAATAAAAAATGAAAATATCAGCATTAAAACGTTAAATAGTGAATATATAATGCGAAGGCATATATTATAGGACTAAAGAAAGTTGGAACTTTGATAGTTAATTATAGCAAATACACTGTATTCATATTATATATGTATTTCATAGATACGGAAACGCAAAAATCATGGAATTTAACAGAAAGCAGAAAAAATAACGGACTTTGGAAAAAAGGGAGAGGGCTAGCAACTATTGTCACGTCTTTAAGTGCCTATGTCTCAGTTTGATCCCTTTTCTCTAAATTCTCCAGAAATAAAATCTTTTACAAAATTTCACCCACAGCAGTTTACATGTACATACTTTCAACCAAGCTCTGAGTACCCGCGATTTCGCGGATGTGTTCTAGTAATGTATAAAATGTAGAGCTCGTAGAGAGGAACATGTTATACATAGTATGTATCATGCAACAAACTCTTATCGTTTTCTTAATATGCAAACTTGAAATTGCAGTGTATTTTTTTTTGCACTCGGTGACCTTTGACCTTGGGTGTTATTTGAAGGTCACACACCTATGATTATTGGGTAAGTCCAAAGTCTCTACGACTTCCGGTTCTTGAAATACAATTTTTCAAAAATTGTGTATACATTTTTTCACGGGTAATAACTCCTTATAAGGCTTAGTAACAAAATGATTGTAAATGTTCATTAGCATTGCCATCTGTTCCTGTACATTTTGCCGTTTTCAATTTGATTCTATCTCTAATACTTTAAAAAAAAAACCATGCAAATAAAAGAAATTGCCTCAATGGGGATTAACTCTCATAGAGGATAATGAAATCCTATGCAACCTCATATGGTAATAAATCATGATGAGATCTACGTTTTCTCTAAATAAAGTCATGATATCTTTAAAAACAACGAAGGGAAGACATGTTGAAAAATCATTAAAAGGGAGATAACCTGGTAAAACTTCATGATGAGATCTATCGATGGTTCAAATTTGGTATTGATAACTCCAGTAGAAGTGATAGGAGAGTGCTGGAATAAGAAAAAAAAAACATTTGAAAAAAATAAGGTCTTTCCTTGTCAAGAGGAAAGACCTTAACAAGCAATAATTAAGGAAAGTTATTTTGCACTCGATTATATCCGTGTATTTATAGGAAACACGTTCGGTTATCAATCAAAAATTAAAGCGCGACCGCAGAAATGTTTGCAGCAACATAACATCGGCATCTCCTGTGATGGTCACAACCGATGTAAAACTAAAAATAACAATAATGAATGAAGAATTGTCCAATATTTTAGTATCATGGAATTGTTTCTTTAGAACTTGAAAGGTCTAAATCTAGTAAACGACAAATCCTTCTGTTTATGTTAGATTCATTTAAAGTAAGTTCTGTTGAGTTAATTTCGGTAGTACACATGGTATGTTTAGAGAACTCTGGATTATTTAACGAAAAAAATATAATCAAGATAACGTTAGGCATTATTGAATGTGTCAATCAAATGAAACAATGATGGTTTTACTGGGTTCGGCCATAAACTGTGATTGTGTATCAAAATATATGCCCAACACAACATATTTTTTTTGTTATAAAAAAAAGTTTAAAGTACAAGGAAAAAATCTCAATTAAATTTTATCAAACTTATGACGCATGCCATTGTTTAATCAAATATTTTCTTGATTTTGATACATTACACCATATGTCAGGAAACACTTTGTCAATTGTAACTATTTATTACCCATATAGGCTATTCAATCTTAAAAGAAGTATATAAGTAACTTACTTCTCCATCAATGCATTTTAAACAAAAAAACCATCAAACAGTACATTGTAAAGGCAACAGTAGTATATCCTTTTTCAAAAGTCATAAACCGGTTGAGAGAAAGTAAATCTGAACAGAGGGAAAACGGTACAGCAGAAACATTAAACTGCAATAAAAACAAACGTAATCATACTAGTACATAGAAAGAGACTTTTTATAACAACAGCTATATTCCTGAGTTGGTACAGGACATTCTTAGAAAGTTTAACATGGTTCTATATCTAGCCAAACCTCCTGCTTATATGACAATGTTAAAAAAATACTTCCATTCATATTTACAATTTAAAAACATAAAAAAATTATATGTTGAATTAAAATAGTAAAAACACTAGATTGGCAGCCAGCAAATTTGCTTGTGTTGAAACATCATCTAACTTAAGACATATCATATATAATTCTAACATTTTGTGGAATATCTATAATAACAGTATCAACTTTATCATTGAGCGGTCATTAAATGAAGCGCATCATGGTTTTTATTAACCTTGTTGATTGAAACTTTTATTTCTTGCTTTAATTCATGTGGCATATCATCAAAGTCATGTAACATTCCATGTGTAACTAACTTGTTCATCGCTGTTCTGATTTCATCCTCTCATGATTGGCTCAAAATCTTCCCACCTTCTAAGACTTCATTCCTTCCAAAAATCCTTTGCCTGACAGTTAATTGATACATTGCACGCTTCTTGTCCCAATCTGATAATGGTGTTCTCTTTGCAGATTTTGTCATGTCGATTTCTTCAGATCTGAATTGAAGAGGAACTCTTCGTTCTCTGGTGGAACGACGTTGCTGAACTAGTTGATCATCCTCAGATTCTGTATCAGTGTCCTGAGCTGTTTCTTCATCAGGCGGTTCCTCCTGGAAAGTCTCATCAGTTGCAGCGCTTCCTTCCTGTACGAGTTCGACATCACCTGTGATACCAGTAGTACCCACAGATGACAGGGCGTCCCCTTCTGTCTTGCTCGTATCCAAAATATTTTCATCAGCATAACTAGATACACTCTGTTCAGTGATGAATGGATCACTGAACATACCAATTTTTGTGTGATGACTCTATAATCCCATTAATCTGACTCTTCATCTGAATCTTCTTATGAGTCAGGTTGGGTTGTTTCCAGTTCTTGTGTTCTCTTGTCAAGTGCAGGTTCTGGTGTGTCGCTAAGAAAACCAATTGATAGCAGAGTGTTACGGTGGAGCGTCCATGTACGTCCCTCTCCATTTTCAATTCTGTTGGCTTAGCACACCGTATGGGGTTTTGGTCCCATCTATCCGCCAACTTGTGTTTCCCTTCAAAACTGACAATCTTCACCAAAACTCTATCGCCTACTTTTACTATCCCTCCTCTAACTCTGTTGTCGTAATGACTCTTTTGCTGATTTCTGGCCTTAATTGCATATGTAATTGTCAACTCATGTGCATGTGTAATTCAGTCCTTCAGATCCTTGATATTTTTTGTAGTTATCTCTTGTTGATTTTCTCGCAATTCTAGAAATGCATCTATCTGTAACCTAAGGTTACGCCAAAACATCAGCAGGTAAGGCGACTGTACTCTCATGTCTTGAGGAGTTGTACGCGAAAACCAATGGACTGACATGACTCCTCCAGTCAATCTTCTTAGTTGATCCAAGCATATCACACATCGTCCAATGAACAACTCACATTGTCCATTTCCTATAGAATGATAATATGTAGCTCTTGACTTGGACATTTCTGTGATGGCACATAGTTTTCAATTGATGGTACTTTCAAAATTTGCCCCCTGATCCGAATGTATTCTATCTGGTATTCCAAAGTGTAAGATGAAATTATTATAAAACGCATCCGACACTGTCTTGGCTAGCTGGTTCATGACTGGAACTGCCATTGCAAATCTGGTTAAATAATCCGTGATGACTAATATAGATGTTTATAGCCTTCCGTAGATGGTTCAAAGGTTAAAAAGTCAATACACAGTAACTCCAATGGCGATGTCGTTGATATCCTTACAAATGGTGCACGTTAGTTGGTCTGTGACGCCCTACGGACATATCTTCCAGATTCCTCTATCCATGTCTGTATATCTTGGTGCATTCCTGACCAGTGATGTTGTTCTCTCCCAGGATGTCCCATGTCATCATGTATGGCTTCCAAAACAGTTGGTACATGTTCTAGTGGTAGTACCAGTTGACATCTTTCCTCCTCATTTACAAAACTAGAGGCTCTAAAGAGCCTGTGTCGCTCACCTTGGTCTTGTGCATATTAAACAATGGACACGGATAAATTCATGACATAATTGTGTTTTGGTGATAGTGATGTGTTTGTAGATCTTACTTTACTGAACATTCTTGTTGCTACAATTATCTCTATCTATAATGAACTTGGCCCAGTAATTACAGTGGAAAATATTTTCTAAAAATTAACAAAAATTTATGAAAAATGTTAAAAATTAACTATAAAGGACAATAACTCCTTAAGGGGTCAATTGACTATTTTGGTCATGTAAACTTATTTGTAGATCTTATTTAGCTGAACGTTATTGCTGTATACAGTTTATCTCTATCTATAATAATATTCAAGATAATAACAAAAACGGCAAAATTTCCTTAAAATTACCAATTCAGGACAGTAACCTAACAACGGGTTATCCGATCCATGTGAAAACATCAGGGCAGATAGATCTTGACCTGATAAACAATTAAACCCTGTCAGATTTTCTCTTAATGCTTCGGTTTTTGAGTTATAAGCCAAAAACTGCATTTTACCCCTATGTTCTATTATTAGCCGTGGCAGCCATTTTGGTTGATTGGCCAGGTCACGTCACACATTTTTTAAACAAGTTACCCCAATGATGACTGTGGTCAAGTTTAGTTTAATTTGGCCCTGTAGTTTCAGAGAAGAAGATTTTTGTAAAAGATTACTAAGATTTACGAAAAAATGGTTAAAAATTGACTATAAAGGGCAATAACTCCTTCAGGGATCAACTGACTATTTTGGTCATGCTGACTTATTTGTAAATCTTACTTTGCTGAACATTATTGCTGTTTACAGTTTATCTCTATCTATAATAATATTCAAGATAATAACCAAAAACAGCAAACAAAAACAGAACCCCTATGTTCTATTATTAGCCATGGCGGCCATATTGGTTGGTTGACCGGGTCACGCCACACATTTTTTAAACTAGATACCCCAATGATGATTGTGGCCAAGTTTGGTTTAATTTGGCCCAGTAGTTTCAGAGGAGAAGATTTTTGTAAAAGTTAACGACGACGAACGACGACGGACGACGACGACGGACGACGGACGCCAAGTGATGGGCTAGGTGAGCTAAAAAGGCAAAATAAAAAAAAATACTGAACTCCGCGGAAGATTCAAAACGAAAAGTCCCTAATCAAATGGCAAAATCAAATAATACGACACATCAAACGAATGGAAAACAACTGTCATATTCCTGACTTGGTACATGCATTTTAAAATCTTACAATAGTTACACGACGAAGAACTCCGTCGTACAGATGCATATGATTAAACTACTTTAAGTGTGGATTCGATCCAATGTCTTTCCTGGTAAGCTTGGTGTTTCCTCTAACATACTCCACAGTACGTTATAGATCAGGATCCTATTCTTGATCTTTCCTCCAGTCAACAATGTTACCAATTTCACTGCCTCTTAAATCAAGATCTTTCAGTACGGCATCTGATGTCAACGTAAGACAGTCACTACCGATGTAAGATTCTGACATGCAGGGATCTCCATGGATGAAAATTGAATGATGGAGGAACTTTCATCATTACAAACCGTGTCTACGCTGTACAGTGTAGCGCGATCGGAAGTATTTTATCCCTCCATACAAGGAATGGTGAACATGCTAATTCATTACTTATTTAAATTATATTTATTTGAATTTTCATTATAGAATTAGAAGTATCAATATTTTCATTTATTGCCGTTTTTAACCATTCAAATGCCAAGTCTTTATGGTCCCCCTTAGTCGAGAATGACCAAAAGCTGTCATGAAGGTCCCCATGTAGATTTCTTGTATTTTTGGTAATTGTTATGGGGGTTAAAAATCATATGATGTGGAGCTTACTTTTCATGGACACTGTCAAATTCAGAACCCATTACCGGTATGGCTGATTTGCAGCAACAACAAAACGATTCGTACGGGTTATGTAAAAGGTTAAAGAGATTTGTAAAGCAAATGTTGACAAATGAAAAGGTTTTTAATGACTTTATCTGGCAAATTGATGCTGTGCAACATACATCTTAATTTTTTTTTTTAGAGTCTGAATAGAAACCGGAAACGCGGAAATATTTAAGTTTTTACTTTAAAACTTTTAACGTAATTCTAAATTATCGTTACAGCAGTACTCGAGTTATTTGCGATGAAATAATATTTACTGTTTTGCGTCTTATTTTGTACTTCTTAAAAAATGGGGATGCTGATAGCGTAAGTCAAAATAAAGCACGTGTTCGACTTGTTAATTTGTTTTCTTTGTAACTGGATTATTAATTTATTTATTTAATCTAAATTATCATAATCATTTGCTGAAACTTAATTGATTAATTCGACAAATGGATCGTCTATCCTCAGATAGTATTCGCCTGTCTGGTTTGTTGATCTACCTGTACAACCTCAGGTACAAGTGATTAGCGATCTTAATCCGGATATCCCTCAGGCGTTAGAACTGTATTGGATTATAACATAAAAAGCCTAAGGGTTATGCAATTACATGCATTTGATTATAATTGATAAAAAAAATGGCGTCGGGCTACAAAATACGATGAAGTTTTGAACGATGGCGGAAGACAATTTAACGATGGCGCCCAAACAGGCCATGGAGATCCCATGGACATGGCTACATTACAGATGGATTGGATTGATTCAATGATGATGGGTAACAGACTGAGTGTGTCTGCATGTGCGTCGGTTTTGCCAGGTCTGTACCTGATGCCAACGGTATCCTGTGACGTCTAACTTCGCAGTTGTCAATATATAGGTGACTGGGTTGTTATCTGTGTACACTGTGAAGTCTTGTCCCTAGAGGTAGTCTCTAAACTTTCCACATACTGCCCATTTCAATGCCAAAAATTCTCATTCGTGTATTGAATAGGTGCATTCAGCCTTGTTGAGTCCTCGGCTTGCATAACTGATGACTTTTTGTATTCCTTGCTTTACTTGGTACAGAACTGGTCCTAAAGAATCTCCGGAGGCATCAGTATGAAGCTCATATGGTAATGAACCATTTGCATAACTAAGGATTTGTGCACTTACAAGGCAGTCTTTCAGTGTCTGGAATACCTATTGATGTTGCTCATTCCACCTCCATTCTCTAGATGACTTGGATTTCGGCTTCTCCTTGCTTGGTGCTGAAATCAAATCGGTCAAAGGTTTTCCGAATCTGCTTAAACTCTGTATGAAGCGTCTGTAATAGCCGACAAATCCCCAAAATCTCATGACTTCCTCTGGACTAGTTGGTGTTGGCCAGTTCACTACCTTCTCCGTCTTCTGTTGGTCTATCTCCACTTCATATTCTGACACCACGTGTCCAACATACTTTACCTTGCGTTTGAAAAATTCGCACTTGCTGGAGGAAAGCCTTAGATTGGCCTCTCTTACTTTAGATTGGCCTCTCTTATCCTCTCTTATCCTCTCTAATTCCAGGTGTAGATTCCTACCATAAATTATTATATCATCGATAAAGATGCAGCATATCTTCAGGTTGTAATCTGCAAGGCAATCCTCCATCAGTCTCTGGTATGTTGCTGGAGAGTTCGTAAGTCCAAAAGGCATCCTGTTGAACTCATAAAAGCCAAGAGGGCCTACGTAGAACGCAGTACACTGCTTGTGGTCTTCTAAAATTTCCACCTGATGGTAACTTCATATCGACGACTTAGAAGAGTTTACTACCAGCACAGCAATATAAAAACTCTTCTATTCTTGGAAGCGCGTAACTGTCATGTTTACTCTGCTTATTTAACTGTTTGTAATCCACACAAGTTCTTAGCTGTCCATTCATTTTCCTTACAATGACAATGGCTAATGGGAATGGTTAACGTGATGATCTGATAAACTCCCATGTCCAATAGTTGTTTTTGATGATATTTCAATGCATCTTACATTGATGGTGAAATTCTTCTGTACCGGTGTTTAAATGGATTCCATCAAGAAGATCTATTCGATGTTGGTGTGTCCTAAATCGTTGTCTCCTCTACTGAAAATGTCTGTGTATTTTAATATGGGTTGTTTCCTTTCATCAAGTTGTTCATCTGTGAGATCACTCTGTGTCATAAAAGTAAGAATGAAAATGGGGAATGTGTCCAAGAGACAACACCCGACCATAGACCAGACAACAGCCGCCAATGGGTCTTCAATGCAGCGAGAAACTCCCGCACCCGCATATTCACTTCTTCAAATTCTTTTCAGCTGTATCGGTTGGTTGTGCTGAACTTAGTAACTTAGTAACTTGTTGAACCCCACAAATAATGGCCTTTGGTGGTATGGTTATTGTTCTGGTTAACGTTGTGATGTTAGATAGTCTGACTGTTAGTGTTCCATTTTCTATGTACTGATAAGTCCTAAAAGTTGGTTCTACATCAATTTCTCTGTAATCATCTGCCAAAATAGTTGATTGAATGAAATATATATGTAGTTTTGTACGGAATCTCTTTGTCATAGTAGCCAGAAACTTCAGTGGTGGTATTCGGAAGTATGGTTATTTTTTTTACATGTTCAAATTACAGCTACTCTGTTGTTATTCTTGCTTAACTCTTTTTCCCTCATTGCTAGACATCTGAAGATCATATACATTGGCGTTTTTAAAGCAGCATTATTGATATATCTGCAAGTATCTTGTCCCATGTTCCTCTTTCAGATAAAACATCATGTTGTCTAATATGTTAGTTCCAATTAAAGCTGGTACGTGTTGTCTATATCTGCTATCAGGTACAATTAGCTTTACACGTTGGTTAGTGGTGTTGGTATTTCCAGGTAATTTGATATTAACCTCTATATATCTTGTACATGGCAGCTGATATATTCCAGCGCATACAATTTCCAAGATGCTATTTTTTTTCAATGATACTGTAGCTAATAATTGATCTATATAAAATGATTCCGCAATGATATATACAGTTAAATTGACCCTGTATATAATAAAGCTGGTAATTTCTTTCCATTCAAAAATATTATTGTCTCAGTAGGTGTTCCAAATAATCCATGTAGTGTCTTCACTATGTTGTTACTTACCTTGTGACCTGATGTTCTTCTGTTCAGGTATAATGCCGGCCCCTCGTAGGCATAGGCTTCCTGGAGTAATAATCCTGTCTTGTATGGTCCAATTTCACAACGCGTCCTTTCTGTATTTGCACTTCTTGACCACAGGGTCTACACAGAATTGGGTATTTTTGTTGATTAGTATCTCCTTTTTGATCATTCTGCTGCTGTTGTCCTAGCTATCCGTTATACCAGTGTCCGCCTTTACCTCTAATATTACCTCTATTACCTCTAAAGTTGTTACCTCTATAATAATGTGACTGTTGTTGTGGTTGCTGCTGTGGCTGTTGTTGCTGTCTCAGTGCTGTCAACTAATGAGTCAATTGCTGTACCATTCCCTTCAGCTCTTCATAATCATGTGTATCTTCTTTAATAGTAGTAGTTGTCTTTGGCTGTATTATGTTCGTTTTCTTTGGTTGATGATCTTTCTCCAATTGACGCAATGCTACTCTTTGTTTGCATGGTTGTTTGAAATATTTAATTAGCAACTTTACCTGACCATATCGGAAAATAGGTATTTAGTCGGATCTTAACACGTACTTGTGATTTGGTTAAAACCGATCAAAATATACGAAGAAATGTCGAAATGTTCAGGACTTAATTAAATCCGTATTTCGATAGGATGGTGCAAGCATACGATTTTTATTGCGTCTTACAGTTTGAGAAGCGAATAATCTTCAACTACTTTATTCAAATATTGTGTAAAAACGTTAATTTTGAGCTATGAAAATCAAGTGGCTCGAGCATTTTTCTGAGGAAGTTTTAAAAAATTGCAAAGAAATATTTTTGCAGTGGGTAAGTGTTCATTAGTCTTAACTATCTATAGATTAACAACTTTTGGTTATATTTATAATTTAGAATCATCATTGAAGGTGGGGGACGATTGCGCAGATAATTAATTATATTGATGTGCCATTTGTATGCAAGAGTGACATTCCGTTGTATTATGTGCCAATTCGAAAAAGTTATGCGAGTATTCTCTCCCCTTAACAGGTTCATTATTTTATAATTAAGTTTAGGTTTCTAATATAATTTTGAATAATTACAAAATGTATCAATTCAATATATTTCAGTTTTTGTTATTGGTGTATCAAAAACATTGAAGTACGAATATAATTTCATAAATTTGAAACGTTTAAAATGATTACATACCAATATAAAGAACCGTTCTTCATTTTTTTTAAAAAACTATGAACGAAAACCGAATTATTTATCTTCCCTTGGTGATAGATTGATTGGGAGATAAAAAAAAGATTGGGAAACGAACCAGCGTAATCTAATGGTAATCACAGAGAGGGACCAGAAAGCAATTTTTAATTGTAGCTTATAATCTTATTCAACGTTAAAACAGTTTTCCACTATTATAAACGAATGTTACTTTATGTCCTTTATACAAATATAAGGACTTTGTTAGCTAAATCTTCAAATTTTATTAGATATTATCATTTTTCATACTTCTATCCACTTATATCCTTACGTTATTGTCCTAAACCTGTCTATAACAAGGCGTGTAACATGGAATTCGTCTCTGTGTGACTGACAATGCCTTCCAACGTCCTTTACTTACTAGATCATGAATTTATTACTCCGAATAGTAATATCTTCATCCTTTCGCTGTCTTAAAAGTTTAAAATCGTTTCATAGCACATTTCATAGCACATTGATATATATTTTAAAGTTTATATACAGCTAACAGTAAACATTTTAAAGACATAAAACACGTAGTCATCACAGGTCAGTTTAGCTTGATAACTGAAACCCAAGGAGTGAATAAATGCGCAATAATTTAAACTCGCATTGTGAAATATTTTATATGAATTAAACAGGATTTTTCTCAAAATCGTAAAAATTAAAATCGCAATAATAAATGCACACAATAATTTCTGAATTTACAGAACTTGAGAAATCCATTGAATACATAATTCTCAAGTTTGAAATAAATGAATCCCACCGTTATAAGATTGATGTCCATTCAAGTCTTTTGATCTCCCCATTCGGGCCCGAGTTGTGACATTAGATTTTTTTTTTGTTTTTGTTTAGATGAATGGAATTTAATAAATTTTATTTTTTGCAAGTTTGCAATTTGAAGTTTATCTATTGAAACTTCCAACATTGTAATTTCTGCATGGTCCGTTTACGTAAGTAATAAAGGTCCGTGTAACACTTATTAATTCAAAGTTTAAAAAAGTTTTGAAACTTTAGATTTTTGGAATTTTGATCAAAGTTTTAAAATATCGAAATTTCAAATTGTGTAAAAGTTTTGAAATTTTGAAATTTTAACCAAATTATTAAAATATTAAAATTCTAAATATCGTTTATAAATTTGATAGTTTAGGTATTTGATCAAACTTTTAAAATACTAAACCTAGCGTGCAATTTTGATTATTTCACTTTTTGAAGGTTTGATTTTTAAATTTTTGATTAAAATATCAAAAATAGAAAAGGGGCGAAAAGACGGGTACCTGTAAACACTGATGTACACACGGCTCTGATAACAATCATTTTTAGTTATGAATAAATAGCACGAAATATATCAAATAATTTTTAATTACAAAATAAATAATGGAAAGAAGAAGCCTTTTTTTTATATATAAAACATATTAGACATCACATGGGATAACAGCATCCTGAAATTTTAAGGTTGTGCATCTATCAAAAAAAAAAACAATTGTTAAACCTACAATGTATTTAAACTGGAATTAAATAAATTGATTTAAATCTCTACAAGGTTAGAGTATCATTGAACAACAGTCAGTGAATTGCATTGAGATTCGTTACCTTGATGAACACGCGTCCCCAGTCAATAATTGATAATGAAAAACTTGATTATTTATTTGAAATGTGGGCAGAATACTAGTCAGAACAGATAATAAACTTTATTCACTCCTTGGGTTTCAGTTATAAAGCTAAACTGACCTGTGATGACTACGTGTTTTATGTCTTTAAAATGTTTACTTTTAGCTGTATATAAACTTTAAAACATATATCAATGTGCTATGAAATGTGCTATGAAACGATTTTAAACTTTTAATCATAAAGAACATGTCTTTAACTCTTCAAGGTCAAACCTGACGGTTCTTAGACCGGATAAAAGAGAAGGATAGTCATAAAAATCATTTCAGGGGCGGATCCAGCCAATTTAAAAAGGGGGGGGGGGGGTTCCAACTATATGTCCCCATTCAAATGCATTGATCGGCCAAAAAAATGGGGGGTTCAAACCTCCGGAACTCCCCCCCCCCTGGATCCGCCAATGCCATTATTACAAAAGCGCAAATGTCCTTTTTTAAAAGCACAAATGTCTTTTTTTGAAAAACGCAAATGTCCTATGATTTGAAGCGCAAGTGTCCAAAATAAAAAGCGCAAATGTCCTATGAAAAAGCGCGACCGTCCCGCGCCGGTTAGCGTTTGAGATAAAAAATTCAGAGTTATTTGGTGTTCCCAGTGCCCAACATTTAGAATTATCGAAGTAACAGTGAAAACTGACCAACTCGCAGTAAACCAAATAGTATTATTCGCCTTTTTGACGTTCCTGATGAAGGTAGATCCAGAAAAAACTCTTCGGTCGCATGCAACTGTAAACGTTTTGTTTTCTTTTTTATCGATTGCATGACGATAATATATTGCCTTTTATGATTTGTTTCAGTTCCAAGAAATAACACGGAAGGAATACTTAATGTATAGCGTCGCAATGAACGTTGTGCTAGGCTCGCTTCAGCTGGCCTCTATACAAAAAAAGTGTACTGGTTTAGTGATTATAGACGTCATACTAAACTTCGAAATATAACAATGAACTAAAATTAAAATCATACAAGACTTAAAAGAACAGAGGCTCCTGAACTGGGACAGGCGCGCAAATGCGACGGGGTTAAACATGTTTCGTGAGATCACAACCCTCCTCTATACCGCTAGTCAATAAAGAATGAAAAGCACACAGTAATACCTGAGACTACTATACTATAGTAGTCTCAGGTAATACGAACAGTAAAACGCACTTGAAAAGGAAATGCAAGTCCTATGTCAGCATGGTCAGAATAGGAAACAAACGAAACTAATCAAAATGATAATGATAATAAATTAACAAAGGACTACTATATATAAAGCTAGCAGTTACTGCCATACGTCAGCTCCAAACCTCAATTAAACTGATTGAAAGGTTATGTCTTCATTATGCACAATCTCTCCCTGTTGTATTTATTGCTAATTTGTTCCGGAACATTCATGAAATATGCGTCACTGGCAACAAACTAAATCGAGTAATTTAAAATAGGTTGTTTACGTACAAATTACGGAAGAAACTTAGGGTTCAACTCCCTCGGACAAAGTAGCCGTTATAGATGGATTTTGATATGTTTCAACTTCACTTTGGTGAAAATATTATCTCGTCTATTTCTCAAGTATTGAATAATGTTTGTACCCTAAAGTTTTCACTATCCAATCCTGTCACTTTCAAACGTTATGTTCAATTATTTTTTTTAATATTTAATATCTGCGATTATGCACATACTGTACACTGTCACATGTAAGGGAAGAGTTAAAATTGTGCCTGTCCATATTGAGGACCCAGTAATTTGGTAATTGTTGCTGTATATCATATCCATTTTTCATAATTGTTTTGTACATAAATCAGGCTGCTGTAGTTTAATTGTTTTACATTTGTAATAACCTGGTCTTTTAAAGCTTACTATGCAGTATACATGTAGGTTTTGCTAATAGTTACAAGCTGCATGGAGGAATATTCTTATCAGATTAATAATTTCAATAATGGGGTCCAGCAGTGGTGTATGGTTTAATTTAACTATATTCTATAGTATGAATATGCCATATTAGCAGTATTAGTTGCATCAGTTGGTGCACCTACATTGTATGCACAATCATTAAATCATAGCTGAAACTATCTGAAGTGGTGTAATTTTCTTGTAAGTTATATTACAATAAATGCTGATTTCCATTTCCATTCTCAATTTTATTGATGTTGTTATAATGGCCTAACATGATACAACATTTTTTGAAGCCTGTATGGTTGCCTAACTATAATTGCTTACTTTCTTCATTTGAATTTTGGTGGATATATATATAGTTGTCTCATTATGATGCATTGGCTATCATTCCACAAATATTCTCATCTTTATAATAATTGTACATGTCTTATCTATAATCAGATTTTAATACAGAGACATGTTTTGCCTATTTGTTTTTTTGATAATGCAAATAATACAATTAAAATAGAAATGCATTAACATGTAAAATATATTCAAAGACAACGATCCATGACTGATTGTACAGGACTGAACAATCCCTATGGAAATAAGATGTGCCAACACTTATACAACTGCTTACCAAATACCATTGACTTTTCATAAGTTGTCCCCCTTTAAACAAACCTTAACACATAGATTACTGGTATCTTAAACTATCATAATTATATTCAAAGTCAATAGATCATGCATATGACCGAGGGGTAAGGACCAAATATCCTCTATGGAACTGAAATGTACTAATGCTTCTTCACCTACATGGCAATCATCATTGACTTATGACTCTATTCTATTGCTTAGAGTTCAGTAGAAAATATATATACATGCTCAACCTAAACATATATATATATATATATATACTATTTGACCTACTGCGAGTTGTTCAGTTTTAACTGTTACTCCTGTTTCTTCTTAAATATGGGTGCTAGAAAAAAACAGAAAATAAAATGGCCAATATCAGATCCGTACGTCTTGTTTTGAAATGAATTCTCTTCTTTTGAAATATTTATTTTGTCATCCATTTTTTCACCGCTTACAACTGTCTGTCTGTGGTTGTATTTCATACATTAACTTTTAAGTATCAATTTATATTGTTTCGTTTCGTTCCGCTTTTATTTCGTTTCGCTTTTTACAGGTACCCCTCTTTTGCTCCTTTTCTATTTTTGGATTGAAAATATGAATTTTGATATTTTAATCAAAAATTTCAAAAAGTGAAATAATCAACATTGCACGTAAGGTTTAATATTTTAGAAGTTTGATCAAAATCCTAAACTATCAAATTTATTAAAACAATATTTAGAATTTTAAGGGGGGGTCTGTTATTCTGTAAACATTCAATTTTCATCCCTTATTTCTCTAGTAATCTTCAAAAAATTAACCCCTGTCTTCTCAATCTTCATTTTTTTTGCCCGTTATTCTCTAATCTTAATTTTTTAAGGGCATTATTCTTTAATCATTTAACCCCATCCAAACCCTCTTTCATGAAGGAGAACATTTTCCGCTGGCAAATTTTATACTTTGAACATTTTGAAATAGCCCCCGGATATTTTGAAATGGTCCATGTGTAACTGAATAACTTAGTAACTGAATCCTAGTACTTGTTTTGCTTTGATAGCTCTGTGTTATAAACAGACAAAAAGGTACAAGAAGAGACATGCCCACCAAGTTATCGGTAGTACTTCATTTGCCACAGCGGCTTAACCCGGGTTAGCCCGGTCGACGCTTCCGGTATAGGCACAGTCGCTTCATTTGCTGTAAAATCAACCGCCGGCGCAAATAGGCCATACGCCGCCCTCGGCGGTCTTCACTCACCGGCAAGCAATCAGCCGGTCATGAAAGTATGGCGGGAAGCGTAATTTTAGATAAATTGTCAGAATTTGAAAGGTGAAGATTCATTTTTTTCAATCAGACTATATATATTATATGGTACTGCATTGGTCAACTTTGACGATAATAAATTGCCATGCTATGTTTTATTTTCAAGTTTATAAAATTTATGTCGGAGAAACGTTTTTATGATGAATAAGGCCTAAGAAAAAAAGATTGCATTTTAAAAATATATATTTGTATTGTTAACAGGTTCATTTTTTTATATTCCCTAGCTTAGAGAGCAAAATACTAGTAGTATAAATTTGAACTTCTGTCGCCATCTTTATATTGATCAACAAATGGAAGTTTTTAACGACCTTGGCTATACAGCACTCGCACGGTCGGTTCGGTGCCCGAAGGCGTTTGGTGAGAGTTTGAATAATTTTGCCATCGATCAGGAACGAGTGGTGGTCGCCATTATGGAGGTCGCCATCTTGGTTTTGTGAGTTGTTTTGGTTTGATATGTTGACTAATTTGATGTTATTTCTTCACAACGGCTGCTTTCAGGGCCAGTTTGGTCAGCTTGGCAGCCCGCTAAGGCAGCAACCATTTGATTTTCTGGGGGGGGGGGGGGCTATGGTTTTTTTTTCTGTACAAACTTTTTTTTTCGCCTGTGGCGAAAAACAATCTATTTTTTTCGCGACAAGTTGAAAACAATTTTTTTCTTTCAATTTTAGCATTACATATAGTGGTAGCTGAGGGTGAAACAAACATTTTTATTTTCTCAGAATCAAAAACAAATTATTTTTTTCCAAAAAAAACCATAGCCCCCCCCCCAGAAAATCAAATGGTTGCTGCCTAACCTCGATAATGGAGTACGTACTGGTAGATGAGTCGTGGACGTAGTTCTAAAGATGACAGGAAACGTTATCAGGACCAAAGCCGTGAGGCAGTGAAATGAAGGTCAATCACCCAACACCTAGGATACATCCCTCGGACGTTAATCGGCATAACACTCCCCATGATACAATGGTTTTGGAGTGCATGTTAACGCGGAGTGGCCCAACCATTGCATTTACTGTACGGCGTTGGATTGGTTACTGTCATCTAAAGTATTCAGATCTACCAATAATATCTCCGTTATATTTCATTTTTACTTTAGGCTAGGTAAAAGCTTTAAAATAAGCAAATAAAAAAATGGGGTCACCGACCTCGTTTTCGATTTAAAACGTCATCTTTTTCACGGAATTTGGAAATTGGGACTTCTAGTCAATAGCAGTGTAATATTTTTTTTTAAAGTCCGTATCCAATAAAAACTTGTCAGTTTTGTTAACCTAGTTGTTAATACAAATATTTTAATAATATCACCCTTTACTGAATGGAAAATAATAATGATAAGTCGCTTTTATAGTTTTCCCGCCTTTTTTTTATTGTGAAATACCTATAAAAAAAATAAGTTTAAAAAAAATTGACCAATAATTTCTCCATGAGTCTTCAATAGAATATGCGTTGTTTATATCTAAACAAAATAAGGAAATAAAAAGATGGGGTCACCGTAATGGAAAAAGAGATATTTCAAAAAAGGGGTTAACAATTTGAATTGGCGGGAACACATTGCGCCAATTCTAAAAACAACGTCGAAAGACGTTCGGCCGTTTTAGGCTATATTCTCACAAATTAGAGACAACCCAGTTCTCGTTATTTGCTGTTTTGTTGTTTTTTTGTTTTAAACTACGATAAATTCACAGTAATCTACACATGATAGTACTTAGTTTTCAGTCAGTATCACAGACACGTAATATAAATGCGGTGGTTGGAAAACAATGCGTTGTACAAAAGTACACACGAATGCTTCTATACATTTCATTTCAGGTTATTCATAGTGCTTACGTGTTGAACAGAAATTCTTTTTAAAATAGTGAAGACATTTTATATAATATCATTGTTCAATCAAAGTACATCTGAAAGACAAGACAGAATTTTGCTTCCGGTATCATGAATTTTAATTTCGTTTAAGAATGTTGTTCCTTTTTATTTTGATGATAATTACTTAAAATCATTAGAAATCTAAGACTCCGTTTCCAATAACAATGAAGATCGATCATTTCTGAGATCGCCGATCTTTAGTATTGCAAAAATGAGAAAGATCGATCTTCAATCGGACGTAAACATGCCATCCCCAGACGTAGTTTTAAAAGAACGATTTTTTTATGAACCGATTTTTCTTCAAGTGAAAACCTTTAGATACATCGCGATCGACTTTTCAATCAATCAATCGATATAAAATTCCAAGTGTTTTATGTAGATATGAAAATAAATCTGCGCATGGTCAGTTTAAAAATGTTTTCAGTGTTTATTCTCAAATGATTTGACAAAACGTGCCATGGAGATAATAAAAACCAAATTAATATATTCGACGTTTTTTGCGTCATTCTTCTGAAAATATATTAATAAAAAAAGAAAATGTGGTATGATTGCAAATAACACAATGCTCCACAAATGACCAATTGACACTGGAAATTATTAACTATGGGTCACCGTACTGCCTACAACAATGAGCAAATCACATACCGCATACACAACTATAAAAGGTCCCGAAAGGACAAATGTAACACAATTCAAACTAGAAAATAATAAAAAAAAAAATAATTAATGAAAAACAAATGTGTGACTCTTTTGCAAACAACAACCACTTTAAATTACATACTCCTGAGTTGAGACAGGACCCGTTACAGCGCTCGACTGATACCGTTACTTATTCGTTCCTTATACGTTGAAACACATTGCACCTATTACGAAACAAATCTTTTCAATTGTTTTCTTGTCTCTGGTGTTAGCTATAGGTTCTTAAAAGTGAAATATACCTATTAGCGCGTATGTTCCAGTTTTAGCGTTAGACCGATGACCTGCTACTTATTCGCTTACAATATGCTTGTTATAGGTCGCACCTTTTTTGTTCTTGTCTCTGATGCTATATATTGGTTCTAAGAGATAAAATAACCCTATTCTAAGGCGTAAATACTCGTTTCAGTGATCGACTGATGCCCTGTTACTTATTCGTTCCATATTCTCTTACTATACGTGTGATATTCGGTGCACCTTTTTAAAACAATATCTTTTCAATTGTATTCATTCAGTATTTTTTTTCTTCTGTAGATTACTCATCTTCAAACGAAATGAGCGTTATAAGTAATTTTTTTCTGACAATTTTTTTTACAATTACTTATGACATGTTAATCAAATATAATATTAATAAATGCAGAAGCATATAATTATCTAATGAACCAAATATTTCCTTATTCAATTTTTTACGATTTTTTGTCAACGAAATGGTTAGGCTGATTATTTTAGATATTCAATGTATACTAAATGTAAACGCACAAGTTCTTGTAAAAAGATCGAAAACCCGAGATGCTCTTCAGAGATCGATCTTATTTCAATTCCGTGCAAGTGTTAACGGGGTCTAATTAACACCATTTCTGTTTTTGATCACTCATCCTTAGGTATCTATGAATATCGAAATATTCCGTTATGTTGCTAGAAACTCAGTCTAAGTATACTCATACATCTGTCATACCGTGAGTATGAATAAAACCTAGTCCGACCTCTTTTCACAAATCTCCTTTTAATTATTTTTTTCCCATATGCATTCCTCTGTAATTCTTCATTCCGACATCTTTTTAACACAGACACGATTATGTTTTTTTAAACAAAAAATGCGCACCTTATACATAAATATCAAACAATCGGGACAAACTCGGAATGGTCATATAAAAAAACCTACAATGTTAGAATATTATATGTTAACTTCTCTAGATGTACTTTGTTTCACATGTATGCGTCATTAGGTTACTGTTTTGTTGGTGTTTATTTGAAATCTAATTATCATATTCATGTAAAAATGTAAGTGCAGTACACATTCAAAATACGTCAGTGCAATTTACCATATCCATACCTATTGCTAAAGATACAGTGAATTTTGAGGACATGATCAGAAAGATTGATGATTTTCGTACTTTCTTAATGATTTGTAAAATATCGATGTAATTAAGAACCTACAAAAGTCTATACATGTAGAAAATTAAGGAAAAAAGTATTATATTATAATTTGATTGGCTCATCTTGTTGTCGAGTATCCAGATTCTATTTCGTTTCTTTACGGTCATTTTTGTGTATTTTTTGTTGTTAGATTGCTGTATAGTTGACTCTCTTTTCATTCTCATATTTTATCCAATTCTGGAACATGTCTATTATTTAAAAACAATTTTCATTTTTTTCTCGGCAAATTAACCTATCAAAACGATTGTCACTCTCTCCATCGGCACAAAGAGGAATAACTCTAATAAACGTTTCCAGTTCGCGGAAACCGCGACGTCATAAACCACTGACGGCATAGTACTGTTGCGCTTGTATATGCGCATAAACAATAGAGGGATTTGTCTTTAAGACGCGTATACGCAAACTCCCCGGCAGTTCCAGTTCCGATCCGCATACGGGCCCGAATACTACTCTACACTAATTGATGGAGTAAGGGAAAAAAGTTCCGGAACGGAAACGATCACTGTCCGGAGTTTGGCGTATACGCGTCCTGGACGCATGGGAATCGAGATGGACGCGTCATTTTTTAAACCCGTGAGTCCCTGGGACGCGTCCTGATTGTATCCCCTGAGTCCCAGAAACATTGTTTTGCCTAGAAGATTTATGATATGACATTGTTTTGAGCCGTTATTTGACAAGAAACTAAATCGGAAGTCGATGTCAAAACATCGATGTGATGCGTAGATCAATATTTTTGACAGCTGATAGATTTATAATTTACATGATTTACATTGGTCTACATGGTTGAACAAGCCAATGAACGGCGATCATGAAACATTTGTCAAATTGAAAAGTAAAAATTGTTTGCAAACTATTTTTTAAATACAGATGGTTGACTGTACCTTAAATGGAATGAATATAAATCCAAACTAAATTATTAAAAGCAGAATAATCCAGAAATTAAATGAGTTCCTTGACCAAATGTTTTCTTTTGTTGACAAACATGTCACATGATCATTTTAGGCGGGAAAAATACTTGGAGAAACACCTAAGTAACTAGACAATTCTGTCTGGATATTTATAGACATTTTAATAAACAGCTGATATGGTAGTGCCATGAATGTAGTTAAACAAGGTGTATATATAATTCAATCTACACTTATTTAATTGGGAAAAAGGTGTAGAGTGGAAGGGGTTAATTTGTATAAAGTTATTTTTTTTTTGGTAATTTTAATAAATTTTGGTAACTAAAAATGACCAAACAAATTATTTAACAGAGTTTATTATTAAATAGTCCATTCATATTAAAAAAAACTAAAACCCTACCTATCGCATCGTTTCAGTTGTATTTCGTCATATTTCATTATATTATGACACAAAAAATACATGCATCCTGGACTCATCAAAAACTTTTGAGACTCACCATTTCTAAAAGTGATGAGTCCCACTCACCATGAAAAATTCCTAGTGAGAACCCTGAAACCCTCATCGAAGATAGCGGGTAAATGAGAGCTGGACCAGCACGTCCGTTCAGCTGTAATGACTGATACGTGACGATGGATTGGAATGATTGAATCGATGAAGTGATGAATGAATTTTATATTGATCGATCAGCCGGTTCCACTCGTTTTATTTTCAGCCATATTTAACCCGGTCACGTGATAGGGCGAACCGGGCATAGCCTAGCCTGGAAACCTGGCCCAATCATACTGCGTCGATGTAGCGGAGCTAATCAGTAGCCAGGACCCCAGGCTAGGCATAGCCCAACCTAGAACATTTAGACATTATTAGACATTATTTTATTTTTCCAATCATGGGCCCTTGTCAGGCAAGATACAAAAACATCATAATACAATGATTATATAAACATTAGTGAAATACACAATAAGTAATACACAAATAATAAATTGATAATATGAGCAATGTAGGATATAATTATAGTAATCTTGAGACATTGAGTGCAATGAGGCCGATTTAATATTAAAAGGATATGATATTAAGTTTATTTTAAAATACGGAAACTAAAAAATAGTAAAAATAGAACCGGGAATATAGTATCTCAATCTGCAGTAGTTCTCCTCATGACCAGTGCACAGTAGTGAGGGACTTCATCACAACAATGCAAAGGTCATCAAGGGGGGATCCTTCAGAACTAGCTACAGATACATGAGATTACTCCAATAGTGATTCTCCTCATGACTAATGCACAATAGCAAGGGTTAACATTGCTACTGGACAATATTCATCAAGGGACGGTGCTCTAGAACTCACTATGGAGAAAATATAAAGTTCAAATTACAACATTACAAGTAGTAGAGGGAAATAAATCCCATTAAAACTTTTCATATTTCTTAATGAACATACATAATTCTGATAATAACAAACGAGGCAGCCCCATCCAATCGTAACTACTCGGCCATTCTCGCTATGCAGTACAATAATTTCTTCGTGCAACCAGAAAGGCCGAGTAGTTCCGATTGAACCCCATCGTCTCCTACAAAAACCACACACACTTACAAGCAAAGCTCACGGAAAACTAAACTAAAAAGTATTGGTAAGTGAGGATCATATATTTTAAATCTTTAGTATGATGAGCTTATTAAAAAATACGATTACCATATAATAAAGTGATCATAACTTTAGGTATGGCAAACCAATGGGAGATAACTCCAAATTACCCTAAATAATTGTTCCCAGATGTGTAAAAATAAAATCTTTGGGTGACCTCCGATTACGACCTTTTGTTAACTTGTTAAACCTCAGAAGGTTCTGATTGCTTTTGATAGATATTATATGAATATTCATGATTCTGTATATAATTTTCGGGAATATGATGAAATATTTGAGGTACAAACAAGGGTTTGAAAGATACATTCGTTTCAAAAAAATACAAGGGAACATTATACAGCCATAAAATGTACTTTTTTATTAAGTTTAATATATTGATTAAATAATAAGGTCCAATAAATAAATCTAGATAGCTGTGTTCATATCAAAATTAATTTTTATAAATTACCCTCCTTTTTGTGTATACAGAGTTATTTCCCTTGCATGGACAATTTTTGGTTTAGTTTTGATTGGAAATCAGCGGTGATAGTTTTTTTTTTTTTGTATTATACAGCCAGTTTATTGCGATTTAAAGATTGTTCATCCACTTGCCATTGCACACGAGATAGTAAGGATACTGAATAATGTGGTTTAACAACAATCAATATATGTATTTTCAACATGTTCAACTAAAAGAATAGGAATCCATGCAGTAGCGGCCGTTCACTTCGAATGCTATTCACATTCAATGCATTTTGAAGTTCAGTCCTGAATGAGATTGGTTTACAGATTTCACTGTATAAATATTGTAACTGATATACAGATATGAATTTACTTTACTTTTATACATACAAGTATTTACAGTGATCTGACATAATTATTTTGTTTGAAATTTCTCAAATAAAAATAATGTTATATTATTTTCATTGTTTTTCAGTGCAACAGGTATTTTAGTCTGGTAGAATAATTGTTAGAAGGTTGTTGATTATTTTTATTTATAAGCATTTACTATACATACTATATAAGAATAAGAATATTTTATTAAATAGAATGTTAATGAAAAGGGAACATTATAAAACTATCATGACTATGCAAAGACAGATGACATATTTCAAAACTTTTCTCGTCTCTCATGGTACAACTGATTTTTATAGTTCATTCTTATGTTGTACTGACCGTCACAGGTCAGGGGATTGGGCACCCACTAACATGTTGATCCAGGGGGGGGGGTTCCGGGGGTGCGCACCCCCCCCCTTTATTTTTGCCGATCAATGCATTTGTATCGGGACATATGTTTTGCACCCCCCCTTTGCCCTGGGTGCCCTGGGTTAGCACCCCCCCTTTCGAAAATTCCTGCATCCGCCCCTGCACATTCTGTATGTATGTCCCTGTCCAAAGTCAGGAGCCTGTAATTCAGTGGTTGTCGTTTGTTGATGTGTTAATTATTTGTTTTTCGTTCAATTTTGTACATAAATTAAGCCGTTAGTTTTCTCGTTTGAGTTGTTTTACATTTGTCATTTCTGGGCCTTTTATAGCTGACTATGTGGTATGGGCTTTGCTCATTGTTGAAGGCCGTATGGTGACCTATAGTTGTTAATTTCTGTGTCATTTGGTCTCTTGTGGAGAGTTGTCTCATTGGCAATCATACCACATCTTTTTTTTTATACACACACACAAACATATACATTTGTATATAAAGAGTAGTATTCATATTTATTTTTTGTTTCTTTAGATTCAAATGTTTATAAAGTTTTATATAATTACTTTACATTTTCAATATTCCAACTGATGCTCTGAAAAAAGGAATATATAAAGGTATCGTCATGTTATGTGACTTTGGACAATAGAATTTCATGAGAGTGGTTGACATTTTCATGTTTTATGCTTCCATTTTGACCAAAAAACTTGATATGGAGGATTGAAATTGACTAACAAGATGTAAAAGAAGCAATATAAACGAAACTATAACCCAAATGATGAAAAAAATATATTTTATTATTTTTTAAAGAGAGGAAACAGTTTTTCCAGAATACATGAATAGTAACAAATTACCATTTTGAAAATTTGCTATTTCTTCGTTGTTTTTATGTGTATTGATAAAAGTGAAACTGTTTTGAAAATGTCTTCACAATGCCTTTAAAATGAGGTTAAGTTGTCTAAGATCAGTTGATTTAAAAAAAATCACCTTCCGTACCTAATAACTTATGAAACATTAATGATTTATTGGGTGCAAACTTACACTCGTTACAGGTTGTTCGCAGTTTCCATTAAGGTTCATCCTAACAAATGGACAAATATGACCGTATTTTCACCTCAAAAACTACTCTGTGTACAGACTTACCTGTGCTGTTTGGAAAGTTTTAATGCCTGGCATCCACTAATTGGTTTTTGATGGCCATTTTTTTTCCTTTCTGCAGAAGGTGCAAAAATAAACAAACACCTGAATTACTTTGATACTGTCCACTCACTGACTCAGATAAACTCTTTAACTCACCTATAGTTGTGAAGATACCTGGTGTCCAAGTCAATACACCTTATCGCTATTTGTCCACCATTACTGGATATCACACAAGTTCCCGTAAAATTTTGACGTCATAAAGCAAACTATCTGACGCCACAATGGAAAAGTGATTGATGTATGCGTCAAAAGTTCAAGCGTCCGGGTCAGCCGGATTAGCGATAAGGTGTATGTCGAGCCTGCAACTTTTTCAGAAAGCTCGACATAGGGATAGTGATCCGGCGGCGGCGTCGGCGTTAGCTCACTTCTTAAAAGCTTTATATTTAAGAAGTTGGAAGACCTGGATGCTTCATACTTTGTATATAGATGCTTCATGTCAGTTACATGTCCAATGTCCTTGACCTCATTTTCATGGTTCAGTGACCACTTGAAAAAAAAGTTCAAATTTTTTGTAATGTTGAATTCTCTCTTATTATAAGTAATAGGATAACTATATTCGATATGTGCGTACCTTGCAAGGTCCTCATGTCTGTCAGACAGTTTTCACTTGACCTAGACCTCATTTCATGGATCAGTGAACAAGGTTAAGTTTTGGTGGTCAAGTCCATATCTCAGATACTATAAGCAATAGGGCTAGTATATTCGGTGTATGGAAGGACTGTAAGGTGTACATGTCCAACTGGCAGGTGTCATCTGACCTTGACCTCATTTTCATGGTTCAGTGGTTATAGTTAAATTTTTGTGTTTTGGTCTGTTTTTCTCATACTATATGCATTAGGTCTACTATATTTGTTGTATGGAATGATTGTAAGGTATACATGTCTAGCGGGCAGATGTCATGTGACCTTGACCTCATTTTCATGGTTCAGTGGTCAAAGTTAAGTTTTGAGTTATGGTCATTTTATCTAATACTATATGCCATAGGTCAACTATATTTGGTGTATGGAAATATTTTATGATCTTTATGTCAGTCGCGCAGGTTTTATTTGACCGTGACCTCATTTTCACGGTTCATAGCACAGTGTTAAGTTTTTGTGTTTTGGTCTATTTTTCTTAAACTATTAATAATGGGTCAACTATATATGTTGTATAGAAGCATTGTTAGCTGTACATGTCTGCCTGGCATGGTTCATCTGACCTTGACCTCATTTTCAAGGTTCATTGGTCTTTGTTTAGTTATCTTGGTTAATGTTAAGTTTATGTGACAGTTGTAATAAAGCTTAGCTTTATACTTCTGAAGGACTATCAACATAATACCAATGATTAGTATAAAAGGCGAGACATTTCAGCGTGTGCACTCTTGTTATGAGAAATTCAAGATTGTTGTTTGTAATTGATTTGATGTAAATACTGCATGTATTTAGCTTGGTATGAGTAAAACATTGAAGATTTTAAATGAAAAACACAAAAGATTTTGACAGCTTGGCCATTTTGATCTGAAACAATGAAACATAAAGGTTGACCGTGTATGTATATAGTGACAATCCATAGGATTTTAAAGTGTTTAATTCACACTGACCAAGGACAACAGTGCCAGTGGTTCATCTGACAGAGGTGGCAAATACAGGATAGGTAAAGGTAAAGGTTATAGCAATACACTAACCAAAACATGATTAAAATTTATTCAACATGTTCAACACAAAAAATACGTTGTCAGCATGGTCAGAGTCTCACTTTATTTTGAAACAATAAAATAAAAGTTAGCAATACACAAACCAACACAAAAAAACAACGTTGTCTCACTTTAATTTCAGACAAGGGCAACAAATATACTTATATGAATACACTTGCCAAAACTTGATTACAAAGTTATTAAACACAAAAGCAATAAAAATTGGGCGAACGTGTAGGGTGCGAACGTGAATGGATGCAAACGGACCCAGATTCTGTTAGTACAGGGTTTACAAAATGGAGAGCTATCATGGCTATGGCTAAAAGTATAAAGAATCAGAAAACTATGACTGAAGGTATACAGAATAGAGAAAAATTTACTATAAAATAAGGAATACAGCAAATGATGTGCTAGAAAAAATTAAAATATCCTAGCCAGACGTCATAACTATTTGAACTAACGATGTGCTAATTTATATATTGAGAAAAGAGAAATGATTGATAAAAAGTTTAAAAATAGACAAATGACCTTAAAGATTAAATGATAAAGAAATGGAGAACACCCCATCCAGACCCTTGCTTATGTGAACAATACTATTATTTTTGTTGAATAGTGCATATGTGCATGTAAAATATCTTTAACAGATTTCAGGTATATGAAATATTAACCAGTAGGAAAGTATAAATTCTGCCTGGCCTCCTTCCATGCTAAAAAAAATAAATTATGTGATTTATTGTTGAAATTTATTGCCACATTTAGTATTGGCTAGGTGTTGTGGCCAGGTTTTATTGGTTGTGGATACATTTAATATCATTTACCTGTATGAAGAATTAAAGATATGAATGATTGAATGAAAAGTTACCTTTAAATAACAGATAAATGTACATGTAGATAATTTAATGTTGCATATGAAGTTAAACTTTATTTAAACATTATTTTAAATGAAATACCTGTGATTATTAAGAAACTTGCTTTCGCTGTCACTGACAAATGACTGATAATGGAAAGATGTAGCAGACGATGAAACATGGCGTCAGATGTTGTCCAAACTTCAGTTATTTCAGTGGTACAATGAAATAAAAATAAACTATACAAGATTTAAAATATATTAATTCTTGATTTTGTAAACAAATAAAAATTCGTGTCGTATTTAACATCAAAATTGTTCCATTCTGTCCCTTTTTGTCAAGATCGCAATGAAACGATAACCTCGGCACCATTAAACATGTTTAAATAAAATAATCATACAAGATTTAACGAGAGTGACGAAACTTTTAAGATGGTTTGTGTAGAGAGAGTTATTGTTCTTTATTCCAAAACAATGCTTCTACCATAAGAGCCAGCTAAAGCTGGCATATAACATTTATCTACTTATATGTTTGTTTAACACCGCTTGAAGTTGTATACAGCCTGCACAGTGCAGGCAATTTGGTGTCACAATATCTCATTTATTAGCATAAGTTCGAATTTCTGCGAGGGAAGGACAAAAAAAAATCGTCAAAAGGTACAGAAAAGAGGGGCTAGGTTCATAACATCTAATTACAACTACGAACCAGGAAGTATCACAACAATTTTAGAACAACTGCAATTAATATCACTAAAAGACTGCTGTACACAAAACAGACTGATCCTTTTCAGCAAAACTATACACAGTCGAGCAAACTTGCCATGCTTACCAACTGCCCAACTGAAAATATCATCAGCATGCACAGCCAACATTTCCTCAGACTTCAAACAAAAACAGACACATTAAGATAAAGTTTCATTCTAAATACCATTAACAATGATTAAAGACTGGAACTTACTACCACCAGATATCTTCATCAAAATTCGGACAGCAGAAGAACCAGCTAAAACCTATAGTGAAATTGTACATGTTGTAAGGGGCCCCCACTTAAGTAAATTACTTGATGTATGCGCTGTATTAATATCCTTGAATGTATCACCGTAAACCTATCAAGACCAAGAATATAATATCCTTTCAAGATGCTGTTACTTGGACTAGTCATGGACATTGACATGTCAGTACTAATATTGTTTTACTAATAGTAACACTAGGATATCAATTTTATAATTCAGTTTGGGCATTCAGACCTTCCAAATTGTCACTAATATAATTGCAGGTTTTTTTCCCCCATATAGGTTCCAAAATAAGCCTTCAACCCCATTGTGTCCATTGTGGTATAATTATGCAAAAAATTATTTAATAAAAAATTATCATATTATTATATATATAAAAAGCCACTCTCAGCACACTTCAAAATGACTTGGCTATATCATGGAAACCACTTATTACTGGTGAAGCTTTTTGAGATGAGAATTCTGCACTTGTCAAATCTTGGCTGGAGTATCAAGTAAGATAACAGTTACATGATGTATTTAGGGAAGTGGATGTCCTAGCTTATATGTTTTGGCAAACCATTACAGATAAAGATGAATATCTTGTTTTTATCATTTCTAATCCAATTTGAATGACAAGAAATCAATGAGTTTATCAACTTGTTTTTATTTAGACAGGAAAAGCTAGATTTTAATTGAAGAAGGGAGTACTAGTGTGTGAAGAAAGAAGATACCCAAAGTCATATTCATATTCAGCTTATTTAATCCAGAGTTTAAAAAGGATGGATGATTTAGACCTGCAAGGACTCCACTGTGGTATGTATTTGTATGCCACAATCACTTACAATTTTTTATACGACCGCAAAAATTTTAATTTTTTGGTCGTATATTGCTATCACGTTGGCGTCGTCTGCGTCGTTGTTGTCGTCGTCGTCGTCGTCCGAATACTTTTAGTTTTCGCACTCTAACTTTAGTAAAAGTGAATAGAAATCTATGAAATTTTAACACAAGGTTTATGACCACAAAAGGAAGGTTGGGATTGATTTTGGGAGTTTTGGTCCCAACATTTTAGGAATTAGGGGCCAAAAAGGGCCCAAATAAGCATTTTCTTGGTTTTCGCACTATAACTTTAGTTTAAGTGAATAGAAATCTATGAAATTTTGACACAAGGTTTATGACCACAAAAGGAAGGTTGGGATTGATTTTGGGGGTTTTGGTTCCAACAGTTTAGGAATTAAGGGCCAAAAAAGGGCCCAAATAAGCATTATTCTTGGTTTTCACACAATAACTTTAGTATAAGTAAATAGAAATCAATGAAATTTTAGCACAAGGTTTATGACCACAAAAGGAAGGTTGGGATTGATTTTTGGAGTTGAGGTCACAACAGTTTATGAATTAGGGGCCAAAAAGGGGCCCAAATAAGCATTATTTTTGGTTTTTGCACCATAACTTTAGTATAAGTAAATAGAAATCTATGAAATTTAATCACAAGGTTTATGACCATAAAAGGAAGGTTGGGTTTTGGGAGTTTTGGTCCTAACAGTTTAGGAATAAGGGGCCCAAAGGGTCCAAAATTGAACTTTGTGTGATTTCATCAAAAATTGAATAATTGGGGTTCTTTGATATGCCGAATCTAACTATGTATGTAGATTCTTAATTTTTGGTCCCGTTTTCAAATTGGTCTACATTAAGGTCCAAAGGGTCCAAAATTAAACTTAGTTTGATTTTAACAAAAATTGAATCCTTTAGGTTCTTTGATATGCTGAATTTAAAAATGTACTTAGATTTTTAATTATTGGCCTAGTTTTCAAGTTGGTCCAAATGGGGGTCCAAAATTAAACTTTGTTTGATTTCATCAAAAATTGAATAAATGGGTTCTTTGATATGCCAAATCTAACTGTGTATGTAGATTCTTAAATTTTGGTCCAGTTTTCAAATTGGTCTACATTAAGGTCCAAAGGGTCCAAAATTAAACTAAGTTTGATTTTAACAAAAATTAAATTCTTGGGCTTATTTGATATGCTTTATCTAAATATGTACTTTGATTTTTGATTATGGGCCCAGTTTTCAAGTTGGTCCAAATCAGGATTCCATATCAAGTATTGTGCAATAGCAAGAAATTTTCAATTGCACAGTATTGCACAATAGCAAGAAATATCTAATTGCACAATATTGTGCAATAGCAATTAATTTTCAATTGGAGTTATCTTTCTTTGTATAGAATAGTAGTTGATAATATATGTTGGAAATTTGCCAGACATGACTATGATGTCATTTTCTATTTTTATTTGCCAATAACTTTATGTAAATAACTTCATTGGAAATTTGCCAATATAAAATGTTGCTGATGAAGCTTTTTTTCCTTATCTTATCTAAAATGTTTTTAGATAATGTATGTTGGAAATTTGCCAGACATGACTATGATGTCATTTTCTATTTTTATTTGCCAATAACTTTATGTAAATAACTTCATTGGAAATTTGCCAATATAAAATGTTGCTGATGAAGTTTTTTTTATTGTTTTATACAATAAACAATGTATATTCACTTTTACTACCAACCAATCTTTACCATTCAGTGATAACAAGCACTTTATTTTACATTTTAATATTTTATGATGTATTTAAAAGAGTAGTTATTGTTGCAAACTCCATTAGAAATTTGAATTGATATCAGTTTTGGAAAAAGGGAAACGGGGATGTGAAAAAAGGGGGGGGGGTTAAATTTTTCTCATTTCAGATTTCATAAATAAAAAGAAAATTTTTTCAAACATTTTTTTGAGAGGATTAATATTCAACAGCATAGTGAATTGCTCAAAGGCAAAAAAAAACTTTTAAGTTCATTAAACCACATTCATTCTGTGTCAGAAACCTATGCTGTGTCAACTATTTAATTTTAGATTTAAATAAGTTTGAAGAAGAAATCTTTAATTGGTTTGTAAAATCTTGACATTTGTTTTGTGTAAAAAAACCCATGTAATGTCAAAAATTTGATCACAATCCAAATTCAGAGCTGTATCACGCTTGAATGTTTTGTCCATACTTGCCCCAACTGTTCAGGGTTCGACCTCTGCGGTCGTATAAAGCTGCGCCCTGCAGAGCACCTGGTTGTTTATTGTAATGAACATGGCTTTCATTCATTACTTTATTGTCAAAAATGTTTTTTTTGTATGTAATTTTCTTATGGGCTTAATCAGATTTCTTTACTGAGTCTCTGAAATAAGGAGATGCAACATTTTTTTACTATTTTAAGTGATGGTATGGACTGAAATATAAAAAAAAAGATGTGGTATGATTGCCAATGAGACAACTGTCCACAAGAGACAAAAATGACACTGACATTAACAACTATAGGCCACCATACAGCCTTCAACAATGAGCAAAGCCCATACCGCATAGTCCGCTATAAAAGGCCCCGATAAGACAATGTAAAACAATTCAAACGAGAAAACTAACGGCCTTATTTATATAACAAAATGAACGAAAAACAAATATGTAACACATAAACAAACGACAACCACTTAATTACAGGCTCCTGACTTGGGACAGGCACATACATAAATAATGTGGCAGGGTTAAGCATGTTAGTGGGATCCCAACCCTCCCCCTAACCTGGGACAGTGGTATAACAGTACAACATAAGAACAAACTATAAAAATCAGTTGAAAAAGGCTTAACTCATCAGAAGGACAAAAAAACAAGTGGACGTGGCCAGGTACTTATACATCCCGACACAAAAAGACACAAAGAACAGATCTGAGAGTACTCGCAGTTATCTGACAGCTAGTTCAAAGCCACTAACAACTAATAAAAAAATCATGCATTTAAGACTAAACTATCAATCCGTAACATCCACCATCCAATGGATTTAGTGTAAAGACGTCATAAACAGCTAGAGAAAAACATGACCTTGTGCAATGCCAAGTAACAGGTATCGACAGATTATATCCATGAATATGTATATATATAAAATACTAGTAATATTTAGTGAGCTTTTAATTTACTGATAACAAAATCAATATTTATACCAATAAAAACAATATTCAATGATCGTATTACAGTGTAGAATAGGTAACCTTTTAGAATAACTTTATTTAAAGGAGCGACAAGTTTACATGGATCATTTCTAAATTTCCGGGCACGGTAGTTTCAAGATCTTTCAAGAAGAAAAAACCTTAAAAAAATTGTTTATGGGTTTTAAATTTCACTTTAAGATATCATGCGACTTAAATAACCCAGCATGTTTAATAACCATAACCTCAGGTAAGTCAGATATTGAATTATTGTAAACAGAAAGAAGTATGGCAAGCCTGTAAAGTACATGCAGGTACAATGTTTTTGAGGATCAATCATGATTTGGTTTAAACAATTTTGTATTTTTATATCCATCAGTATAAGAATTGCTAAAGATATTGACAGCGCAACATTCTCAACCACCAATACTACCTAACTCTTCATGCTCTTAACACACACTAAAAGATATACAGACAAACGTTCATAACAAATAACACATAAATACAGATAAAATCAATTGGGTTTAATCCAGTTTTATCATGCACACCGCCATGACCGCATGTATAATGACATAATGACCAATATATGATGAATTTAATATTCATATGTTTCTAAATGCTTATTTTTTTAGGCAAAACAGAAGAGTCTAATCTGGTGGAAAAGGAAAAGATTAGAATTGGAAAAACAACAACTGAAGGTACATTTTTATGTATTTAGATGTGTGCAGAAATTACAAACTTAATTGTTATAATAAATTTATCAGCATGAAATCTTATTTCAGTGTGCATTTCCAAATTTCAGAAATATTTTCTGTCAGGTTACCTTATTCACTATGATTTATTTTCAGAGCATATATCTACATCAGTTCAGTTAAAGGAGAATAAGGAAAATAAGGAAGACTATAAAGCTTCTATGGTATGTACTAAATTATATGTCTCATTAAGACTGGATGATTTACTAAATTCCTTGCACAGTTTTGATACGACCGCAAAAATTTTAATTTTTCGTCGTATATTGCTATCACGTTGGCGTCGTCGTCTTGCGTCGTCGTCGTCCGAATACTTTTAGTTTTCGCACTCTAACTTTAGTAAAAGTGAATAGAAATCTATGAAATTTTAACACAAGGTTTATGACCACAAAAGGAAGGTTGGGATTGATTTGGGAGTTTTGGTCCCAACATTTTAGGATTTAGGGGCCAAAAAGGGCCCAAATAAGCATTTTCTTGGTTTTCGCACTATAACTTTAGTTTAAGTAAATTGAAATCTATGAAATTTTGACACAAGGTTTATGACCACAAAAGGAAGGTTGGGATTGATTTTGGGAGTTTTGGTTCCAACAGTTTAGGAATTAGGGGCCAAAAAAGGGCCCAAATAAGCATTATTCTTGGTTTTCGTACAATAACTTTAGTATAAGTAAATAGAAATCAATGAAATTTAAACACAAGGTTTATGAACACAAAAGGAAGGTTGGAATTGATTTTGGGAGTTTTGGTCCCAACAGTTTAGGAATTAGGGGCCAAAAAGGGGCCCAAATAAGCATTATTCTTGGTTTTCGCACCATAACTTTAGTATTAGTAAATAGAAATCTATGAAATTTAAACACAAGGTTTATGACCATAAAAGGAAGGTTGGGTTTGATTTTGGGAGGTTTTGTCCCAACAGTTTAGGAATAAGGGCCCAAAGGGTCCAAAATTGAATCCTTGGGGTTCTTTGATATGCTGAATCTAAAAATGTACTTAGATTTTTGATTATTGGCCCAGTTTTCAAGTTGGTCCAAATCGGGGTCCAAAATTAAACTTTGTTTGATTTCATCAAAAATTGAATAATTGGGGTTCTTTGATATGCCAAATTTAACTGTGTATGTAGATTCTTAATTTTTGGTCCCGTTTTCAAATTGGTCTACATTAAAGTCCAAAGGGTCCAAAATTAAACTAAGTTTGATTTTAACAAAAATTGAATTCTTGGGCTTTTTTGATATGCTGAATCTAAACATATACTTAGATTTTTGATTATGGGCCCAGTTTTCAAGTTGGTTCAAATCAGGATCCAAAATTATTATATTTAAGAAATAATTCATGGGGGCTTGAATATATCGTGATTTTACCACGGGTTGGCCCTTTATGACAAATATTTTACCCCTGAGCGATAGCGAGGGGTAAAATATCGGCATAAAGGGACAACCCGTGGTAAAATCTAGATATATTCAAGCCCCCATGAATTATTTCGATTCTGATAGGACACATACGGCAATTCTTTTGGATCGAAGCGCTCTAGGTGTAGGCAAATATTTTCCGTTCCCATAAATAGACGCACTAATAAACTAGCGTAAAAGAACGGAGCAAACTGCATTAGTGACATGCTTAAACTATTTAAAATAATGTATTTAGACAGTTTTGGATGAATTTGAATGATAATTTATTTATATGTCTTATATTATGTACAATAAAAGGCTTTTGCCACATTTTAGCATCATTTGTGTATGTTTCCTTGTGATGATTTTCGGATTCACAAGCGTGTATTTTTTCGTAAAATGCTTACATTCTAACGTCATTGTTCTATGACGTCGGGTATCTCGTTCATAAAAAAGCATATGACGTGGGAGTACAATCGGAACAGCACTGGCAATATATTCATATTTTACCACGGGTGTGTACTCAAAGCGTTTGAAGGACGTCATGTTAGAATAAGTATTGTGCAATAGCAAGAAATTTTCAATTGCACAGTATTCAGCAATAGCAAAAAATCTTCAATTGCACAGTATTGTGCAATAGCAAGCAATTTTCAATTGCACAGTATTGCGCAATAGCAAGAAATCTTCAATTGCACAGTATTGTGCAATAGCAAATATTTTCAATTGCACAGTATTGCGCAATAGCAAGAAATATCTAATTGCACAATATTGTGCAATAGCAAGAAATTTTCAATTATCTTTCTTTGTCCAGAATAGTAGTTGAATCAACTTAAATCATTGTTTTATACAATATACAATGTATATTCACTTTTACTACCAACTGATAAATTAAAACAATCTTTACCATTCAGTGATAACAATCACTTTATTTTACATTTTAATATTTTATGATGTATTTAGATGAGTAGTTATTGTTGCAAACTCCATTAGAAATTTGAATTGAGATCAGTTTTGGAAAAAGGGAAAGGGGGATGTGAAAAAAAATGGGGGGGGGGGGGGTGAAATTTTTCTCATTTCAGATTTCATAAATAAAAAGAAAATTTCTTCAAACATTTTTTTGAGAGGATTAATATTCAACAGCATAGTGAATTGCTCAAAGGCAAAAAAAATATTTTAAGTTCATTAGACCACATTCATTCTGTGTCAGAAACCTATGCTGTGTCAACTATTTAATCCCAATCCAAATTTAGAGCTGAATCCAGCTTAAATGTTGTGTCCATACTTGCCCCAACTGTTCAGGGTTCAACCTCTGCGGTCGTATATAGCTGCGCCCTGCGGAGCATCTGGTCTATATATAATTGACTGGTAGAACAATTCAAAGTTACCTCTTTTTACAATATTACAGCATAACATAAAAAATCCCCTATAAGAGTGCATGAAATATTTATTTTCTAATATGAAACTGGACATAGAGTATCATTTATCATTGTCATGATTGTAAAGCTTCAACAGACATATTGTTTTAATTTTCCATCATTTTTTACATAAACAGACATATTTTCATGGCATTTATGAATATCACAAAAATTGTAATGGCAGTGTGTAAAATATTGTGAAACAGCTGCATACACAATATTTATTATCACAAAATACAGATCAAATTCTAATTTTGGTGGTGTCCCTATAACCATTCTAGAGTAATGTCCCCTTAACAAATGGAAATATTGCTGAATTTTTTTATTCCCTTATCTTACTTAAGTATTCTTCTACCAAATGTTATGAAACTTATACACAATGTTAATAACCAAAAAATACAGATCAAGATTGAATTTTGGGGTGTCACTATAACAATCCTAGAGTTATCATATAAAAGAAAATGTGGTATGATTGCCAATGAGACAACCGTCCACAAGAGACCAAAATGACACAGAAATTAACAACTATGGGTCACCGTACAGCCTTCAACAATGAGCTCCCTTATGCTCCCTTACAAATGGAAAAATTGCTGAATTTTTTGTTTCCCTTCCAAACTTAAGTAAGCCTCAACCAAATGTTATGAAACAATATACAAAATGCTTATTGCCACAAAATACATATCAAGTTTGAATTTTGATGGCGTCACTTCAACCATTCTGGGGGTGCTCCTTTACAAATGGAAAAATTGTTGAATTTTTCGTTAACTTTCTCTAACTTAAGTTAGCCTCAACCAAATGTTATGAAACTTATCTATACAATGCTAATTATAACAAAATACAGATCAAGTTTGAATTTTGGGGGTGTCACTTTTATTGTTGTAGAGTCATGTCCTTTTACAAATGGAAAAATTGCTGAACTTTCTTTAACTTAAGTTAGCCTCAAAGCCTCAACCAAAATGTAATGAAACTTATATACAATGCTATTTACCACAAAATACAGATAAAATTTTGATTTTTGTATACCCCTGCCGCCTCTGTATTGGAGAACCAGTTACGGCCTTGATAAATAGGGTCATGTATAACCATTGATAAAAAAGAATGATATTATTCTTTGTTTAATATGCACATATAGACCTAGATGAGCGACACAGGCTCTTTAGAGCTTCTAGTTTGATTTTTCATAATTTTGTATTCTTTAAAATTAAACTTTGAAATTTTGATTTCAAACATTTTTCATAATTTCATTGCAAATTTTCTTTTTTTATACATGTAAAGGATAAGATATACATGTGAGCTCATAACTTGTGACTTAATAAACCCTGATTTCAAATTAAACGTCTAGAGAACAGATATAAACTAAGCTATAAAGCTATGCTAATTATAATAAAAAAAAGTTTTTTTTACCATTTTGTTTAAAATAAATGGTAAGTCTCTGAAGGGAAAGACCTAGTTCACATGGTTACATTCTTGTTCAAATATTTGATGTTCAATAAATTTGCATATTTTAACATACTGTACATGCTGTATGACATATAACCTAGAAATGACACAATAATAGTTTATTTATCTAATTTTTTTTTTAAATATTTAGGTGCAGGTTGTGGAACCCCTCATAAGAAAACAAACAATGAATAAAGAGGATGGAATTGTATGTGAAACAGCTGATAATAAAGGTATTTCTTATTAAAACTATCATAGAGAAGAGGATAAACATTTAACATGTTTAAGGTGTTGTTTTCTTATGATACTTAGATAAATGCTGTCTGTGGGACAGCTTTTTCATTTCTGGATAAATGAGGGTGGATGTGGTGGTAGCTTACTCCAGTAAAGGGAATAAATATTACTGAGCTGAGCAAAACAGACTTATTTTTGGACAATTTCATTCTAAAATGGATTTAAATCATAAATAAAATTAGATTTTTTTTGCATTCAAATAGGGGTCTGTACACTTTCTATGATCTACTGTTAAGTGTTTGGCAATTGTACTTAAAAAAAAAAGTTTATAAAATTGATTTAATGATAAAATATAAAGCAGAACTTTGTGTATATATTTAAGTGTTTTAAGAAATGAACAACCTGGAGTACAATTATATTATTTATTTGAACATTATCTTGAGAATTAATAATACAATAACATGAATAACAAAACTTAACGTCATTTATAGAATATTGTTTGATGTGTTTGCTGGTTTCGAAATTTTTTTTTAATTTCTAATTAAACAATGCAACCAGCCATCCATACATGGGGGGCATACCTGACTTGCACAAGCTTTCATCTTGTTGGATATAACGGTAACGTTGTCCATTTCTTATATTAGTTTAAGCTGTCAATCATTTTATTTATGTTACATGTATGTTACAAATCTTATATACCATGTGTCTTACTCATTAACATATTTAAACAAAACAACTCATCCTTCAGATTCGTTTGTTAAAACATGTTAACTTGTAAGAACCATGGTATATATAGTAAATAAATATCGTCTCAGTTTAACTACAAAGAGTCTTGTCAGCATGGATGTCATAATATTTAAACTGGTTTCTTAGAGTATATTATATGTATTATATGTATATTAGCTTTTATACATTGAAGAATATGTATTAATATTTCTTTCAAAAACAATTAGTATGAATGTATTGTCAATATATTTTAACAGCTGGTTAATGTAAGTTTTCCATCACATATTTTATTAGAGAATGACCATTCAACTTTAAGAGGTTTGAGTGGGGGTATGGTGTTTTCCTAAAAAAAAATTCTAATCCTCATTTTGATTGAGAAAAAAGATTTGGTGGTCATGCAGATGACAAAAAAAATATATGTCAGATTTTCGCCATATTTCATTTTTTGTATTTGAGTAGTGTTCAATTTTGATGAAAAAATATTATTTGATTGATAATCATTGAAAAACTTTTAAAAAAATGTTCTAACATGGATAAAAAAAACATAACTCCCCCTTGAAGTTTAATGGTTGCTCCCTTATTTGATTTGTTATGCCCCATCTTTACTGTTTTGTTACTTGTGTTATTGTTTGTTTTTTTGTTGGTCATGGTCATGGTGTTGTCTATTTTTATTGGAATAATGATTTTTGATTGCACCTTAACATCTTCCCTTTTTTCATTATGTACATATTTTGATTCTATAGTGTGCATTTATAAATCACTACATTGTGAGGAATGTGCACATGGTCTATATTTTATTGATATAAGTTTGGCATGTTTTAGATTGAAAAATAATGGTTTGTAGATAGAAATCAGATAATTTAGTATACAATGTATAGACTGTGGATTCATTATTATTCGTTGGATACCAATTTTCATGGGTTTGGTGCATGTGTATCGCTGAACCACAAATTTAAATATTCATTGAATATCACATTTAAATAGGCTTTGTATACAGAGATTGCCAAACTAAGAAATCAAATATCCCCTAATATGCAAGCTTTCAGCAATCCACAAAAAAAAGGAACCATACCAGTCAACCTTCCTTACCTTACCATGCTTACTTCTGATCCATTTTAACACTTTTTTTACTTTTAATATCTAATTTTCCCCTATATTTTTCAACCTGCCTTTGTATAGTTATACTTTATGGGGTATGTGTTTGAATAAAATATCTTTGTGTTATGGTATCATTTAAAGTTTTTGAATTGCCTTCTTGTTAAACATGATAAAAAAGAAATTGTTTCAATGAATCACTTCTGTTTTATTTGACTCTGTACATCATTCTCTAACTTCAGTTTGCCTTAACCATATTTTATGACACTTTTATAACTATCAATCACTGATTTGGGTAGTCTCACTTTAGCTGTTCTCCAGTTATTCCCCTTTACAGATAGAAATCAGCAGCCATAGCAGAGATGATGCATTGTCATGATAGCTCCAAATTACTTAAGAAATAATTCATGGAAGCCATAATTTTTTTGTAAATTTACACATGGCCTGGGCCGTGATATTCGTTGATTTTATCCCTTGCTAACGCTCAGGATAAAATTCTAATATCACGGCCCAGGCCATGTGTAAATTTACAACAAATCTATGGCTTCCATGAATTATTTCCATTCTAATAGGACAAATATGGTAATTAAAAAACTGAAGTGAGGGTGTGTATGCCGTGTGTGTGGCTGTTCTTTTTTTACTCCCTATTAGATAAAGCTAAAACATTCTAATGAACATGTAGGTTGCATGACTTATTTCGTAAATAACCACTAGCATGCCTAGGAAACATATGTTTAATTCTTTTTATTCTCAAACCCAAGATTTGCAATTAGTAATTTACATGTTTTTTTCGTAAGCAACCGTCAAATCTGTCAAAAATCCGTCAAAAAGGTGACATTTCGTAACTAAGGAACTGCCATGATGACTCGCTGAAATCAGTTTTAAAATATGCAAATAATGCAATAGAATAGAAAATAAAACAAACCCTTCCTCAAAAATCCATTTTAAAGCAATATAATAAGAATTTCGATTGTTAACGTAAAAGAAAAACCTTCTGCTTTTATAGTGTTTACATTTGTATGACGTCTTGTTTTGAAATGACTTAAATGCGCCAAAAGCATTAACAGACATTCACAGAATTTTATTTTATTTTGATTTTGTAGATTTCTCCAAGCTCATCTTGTACATAAATTCTTTGTGTTATGCATCTGAATAAGAACAAAAATTCTTTGTGTTATGCATCTGAATAAAAACAAAAAATCTGTAGTCTTTTTAGCTCACCTGGCCGGAAGGGCCAAGAGAGCTTTTCTCATCACTTTGCGTCCGGCATCCAGCGTCGTCGTCCGTCTTCGTTAACTTTTACAAAAATCTTCTCCTCTGAAATTACTGGGCCAAATTAAACAAAATTTGGACACAATCATCATTGGGGTATCTAGTTTAAAAAATATGTGGCGTGACCTGGCCAACCAACCAAGATGGCCGCCATGGCTAAAAATAAAAACATAGGGGTAAAATGTAGATTTTGGCTTATAACTCTGAAACCGAAGCATTTAGAGCGAATCTGACAAGCGGTTAAATTCTTCATAAAGTGAAGATCTATCTGCCCTGAAATGTTCAGATGAATCAGACAACCGGTTGTTGGGTTGCTGCCCCTGAATTGGTAATTTTTAAAGAAATTTTGCCGTTTTTGGTTATTACCTTGAATATTATTGTAGATAGAGATAAACTGTAAACAGCAATAATGTTCAGCAAAGTAAGATCTACAAATAAATCAACATGACAAAAATGGTCAGTTGACCCCTTAAGGAGTTACAGCCCTCTACAGTCAATTTTTAACAATTTTCATAAAGTTTGTAAATTTTTGTAAATTTTTAACAAAAATATTTTCCTCTGTAACATATGGGCCAAGTTCATTAAAGATGAAGATAATTGTAAGTAGCAAGAATGTTCAGTAAAGTAAGATCTACAAACACATCACCATCACCAAAACACAATTTTGTCATTAATCCATCTGTGTCTTTTGTTGAATATGTACATAGACCAAGGTGAGCGACACAGGCTCTTAAGAGACTCTAGTTTACCAATTTTTCATAATTTTTTGTAATCTTTTACAAAAATCTTCTCCTCTTAAACTACTGGCCCAAATTTAACCATACTTGGCCTTAATCATCATTGAGGTATCTAGTTTTAAAAATGTGTGCGATGATCCTGCCAACCAACCAAGATGGCTGCCATGGCTAAAAATAGAACATAGGGGTAAAATGTTGATTTTGGCTTATAACTCTGAAACCAAAGCAATAAGAGCAATTCAGACATGGGGGTTAAATTGTTTTGCAAGTCAAGATCTATCTGCTCTGAAATTTTCAGATGAATCAGACAACCGGTTGTTGGGTCCCTGCCCCTGAATTAGTAATTTTCAGGAAATTTTGCTGTTTTTGGTTATTATCTTGAATATTATTATAGATGGAGATAAATTGTAAACTGCAATTATGTTTAGCAAAGTAAGATCTACAAATAAGTCAACTTGACCAAAAAGGTCAGTTGACCCCTTAAGGAGTTATTGCCCTTTATCATGTTTATAGTCCATTTTTAATAATGTTGTAAATTTTTGTAAATTTTAACACAATATTTTCCTCTGTAACTAATGGGCCAAGTTCATTATAAATTGAGATAATTGTAAGAAGCAAGAATGTTCAGTAAAATAAGATCTACAAACACATCACCATCACCAAAACACAATGTCATTAATCCATCTGTGTCCTTTGTTTAATATGCACATAGACCAATGTGAGTGACACAGGCTCTTAAGAGCCTCTAGTTTTAAACTGCAATTTTTAAAATAATAAAATCAGCATAGCGCTTTAATACAAATGGGTTCTGATGCATGTGGATTTATGTGGGAGGTATATTGTAACATCCATTATAATGTTTATCTCTGAGTCTGCGCTTAGAATAGATATATAGAGAATTTTATCATGGTGTTCTATGTTGTGCGGAAGAAGCATGTCATATTAGAATGTTAATTTAATTCACTTTGCATCAGTACTTAAAATTAGTATTTAGAAAGGTAAATGGTTGTTCTAAACTAATTATATAAGTAGCACCAAATGAGATACCTTGTATCAGGTTTTCTTGAAATGAGGATTTTAAAAGTTATTATATCATAAGCATTAAAATATAAATGTAGTGGAATAGAGAAGATATATAGATTGATTTAGTTATGCATATTTAAAGGACGAAGCATTATGGACATTTGAACGTAAAACATGTTCTCAACTTTCTCTTCATGATAGGTACCATTTTCTGGAATCTCTTATCTTTAGGGTATGTGGAATTTTTTCAACAGAATTTATTCATATACATATCAAAATTTATTTTAGAATTAGCAGGTCAACATGGGGAGAGGAAAATTCAGGTCTCTAAGAAGATATGTAGAAAGAAGATACCTGAAAAAGTTCAATGGATCAGAAGTTTAACATCAATCCAAAGTATGTACAGCTGATTATTATCTTAAATTAACTTTATGAGAAAAAAAAATAATAGCTCCTTGATTGATAAATTTCATTGTTCAAAGAATGAGTTTTAATGCAACCAGAATTGTCTTTAAATATCCATTTTATATATATAGTTGATTTAAAAATAAAAAAAATAAAATTTAATCATGTATACAAACTAATATGATATCATGGTTATTTTTTCCAGAATTGTTTTGAAATTTTTGTAAAGTAATTTAGGATTGTTCCAATTGTATGTACTAAGCAGCTCAGATTGAAATTATTAAACGTGTTTAAAGCAATAAAACAAATGTATTGAAGATAAACCTTTACAATTGTTATATGATTAAATTAGTTATTGCTTCTCCTAGAACTCCTTTTAAATAAAGGCAGGATTCAATATACAGATAGACTATATTAAAATATTTACTTATTTCAGCGTCAAAGTTAATCATCTGGATCATTTTGGGTTTCCTATTCCCAGGATTTGCTGGCTCAGTACATTACCATGAAAAATGCACAGGTATTTGCATTTTTATTGTAGTTTGTATGTATGGATGACTAAAGTGTCAAGGTTTAATTTTTAAGACCCTTCATTAAGGGCATACGATACAGTTTTGAACCTGTATTTACAAGTTGATGAAAATTTGCATATAGGCTATTTTTTACCTGATTAAATCAAATATGTAATAAAAAATATACCTTCATGTGCTACTTTTTGAGTAAAATGAGGTCGAAATTTTGTATATTTGCTCAAAATTCAGATTTGTGTCCGTATTTTCTTTTTCAAAAGAAAGACATAACTTTTTTGTTTTAAAAGATAAACACAAATGGTTTTTTGTTAAATAATAGGTAATATCTGTATTTTATAAGTATCATTAAAAATTATGCAATTTTTATTCAGAAATAACTCATATTTATCAAATGTTCATGAATAGAGGAACAAACGTCATTTTTTGCTGCATGTTTATCAAAATTAAAAAAAATCCTCTATTTACAGTTTTATAAAATTTGGGTCACATAATCTCCTTGCAAAATGAAACAAATTGCCGTTTTAAAAAATAGGGGTCCATGCACTCGTTTTCAAATTAAATCAGTTTGAATGATAAAAATCAGTCGAAAAATGCGTCTTTTCCCGATATGTCATAGTTTGACGTCGCGAAAATAACATTTTACGTTAGCAACGTCATTACCTCCTCTGTAACTGTATCGTATGCCCTTAAACTAACCATTGTATTACACTAAAAAAAACTAGTAATTTAGAATATGGTATAAAAATCAAGATTACTTTCTACATTAAAAATGTTTATTGTATAAGCTTATAAGGAATGTGCTGCTACAAGAGGTTTCGGTCTTTCAGAAAACCCAGATTTATCATTGTTTTTCAATGATTATTTCCTGTTCTTAAATATGAAGATTGGAAATAGTGAAATCATATTTTTATGCCCCTGTCTTATGGGAGATGGCATTAAGTTTTACCCTTGTCTGCCTACTTCCGTCTGTCTGTTCATCCCTCCCAAAGTTGGTTTCCATTCTCTAATTTTAGTTTAATGCAAGCAAATGTTATGAAATTTATACACAATGCTTACTACCACAAAACACGGATCAAGTTTGAATTTGGTGGTTTCACTACAATCGTTCTAGAGTTATGCCCCTTTACAAATGGAAAACTGCAGAATGTTTTGTTTCTGTTCTCTAACTTAAGTTTGCATTAACCAAATATTATCAAACTTTTACACAATTCTTATTAGCACATAATACAGATCAAGTTGTAGTAAAGCTTTTAATTAGGACATAATATCAATGGTCATTAAAGTAGGGAGACATTTCAGTGTGTGCACTCTTTTACTGTATTTTATTGGTAAATGGACTTAGTTTTTGAAGAGCCTCACAGTGACTTCTGTCGCAGAAAGCTCGACATAGGGATAGTGATCTGGCAGTGACAGCAGGGGTGTTAACAAATTACTTCAAAGCTTTATATTTTTAGAAGGAAGGAGACATGGATTCCTCATACTTTTTATAAAGATGCCTTATGTTACGGAGTTTCCGTCTGTCATATGTCCTTTGTCCTTGATCTCATTTTCATGGTTCAGTTACTTCTGTAAATTCAGAAATTATTGCGAGGTTTTTATTATTGTGAAATATGCAATAGAGTTGTAAACGCATTAATTTAAATTCGCATTTTGAAATATTTTATATGAATTAAACAGGATTTTTCTCAAAATCGTAAAAATTAAAATCGCATTTATGTCTAAAATGACAATAATAAATGCATGCAATAATTTCTGAATTTACAGAACTTGAAAAAAAATTAAGAATTTTAGTATAAAAAAATTAGAATTCTTAATTTTTCTCTTATTTTGAGTAAAAGGCTAACTATATTTGGTATGTGCATACCTTGCAAGGTTTATATGTCTGTCTGGAAATTATCATCTACACATGACCTTATTTTCATTGTTTATTGATCATTATTAAGTTTTCTAGTTAAATTTTGATGCTCTGACATAGCCGAGGGGCATTAAGTTTTACCAATGTCTGTCTGTCTGTCATCTGTCAGCCCGTTCATCCAAAGTTGTTATCTGTTCTCTAACTTTAGTTTGCCTCAACCAAATGTTATAAAACTTATGCGCAATGCTTATTACCACATATTACAGATCAAGTTGGAATTTTGGTGTTGGACTTTAAGGTACAGTTTAAGTGTGAATTTTGTTCCAGCCTGAGTAAAGGTCCTTGGACTTAAAAAATTCACTTAAATAATCAGTTTTCAACATTTTTGTTGTCATGCTTGAAAATAATGACTTGATATTTGTTATATAGTTTATACCATGACAAGTTATAAATCAACTTAGAATTGTGTTCCAATACAATGAATTTTTAATGGGTATATAGGGGACTATGAATTGCCAAGTAATACTCACAGAATGCTTGTTATTAATTATATTGTACATCGATCAGGCCATTAGTTTTCTTGTTTGAATTGTTTGACATTTGTCATTTTTGGCCTTTTATAGCTGACTATGCAGAATGGATTTTACCTATTGTTGAAGGCAGTGACATGATCTCTAGAACTTTGTTTATTTCTTTGTCATTGGTCACTTGGGGAGAATTGTACCATTGGCAATCATACAACTTCTTATTTTCACAGATGAGATAAAGTTTAAAGTAGTTCTCCCAATGCTCTCCATCAACAGTTGTTAACTAAAACTATCTTAAATTTTTTATCAACTAGCATTGACCAGGGAGATCAATAAAATGGTTGGTTTTACCTGCATGACCTGTTTAAATTTTGCACTCTCATGACTATTGCAATAAAAAAGTATAACAAGAAAATAAAAAAAAAATAAAAAAGATAAGATAAAGGAACACAACCTCCACCAAAAAAAGAAGATGGGATTATGGCTTAAACATTTGTGGAATATATTCCTTGTAATGTGAAACACGTATATTCTGTAGCAGTTAACCAAACCTTGATATATATCACATTTTATTGTATACAGGTATTGATCTCAAAGTTACTAGTAAGGAGAATTTTATAGAAGGTGGTAGTGCTACCTTTATTATTCCAAAAAAATGTACGAAATATGACATGACAGCAGCACCAAATGGGAAAGTGCTATCAATAGTAACAGATAGAAACGTAGAAGACGATTACCTGAACTTGGTTACCAGTGAAGTTAGTTCTTCTGGATGGACAATAACAATTAAAACCCTGACCTCCTCAAACCTTACTACAGTATATGAATTCACATGTGGTTTCAAATGTGAACAAACTAAAAGGTTATCGCAGTATAGAAAAGGTAAGTTCTTATACAAGTTAATTCATGAGTACACTATAAAATGTTTGATTTAATTATGAGTCTTGAACAATAAATGCCTATATGGTCTTTTAATCTCCCTGTTTCTGTTTGAGAGAAGTCAATTGCTGTGTATCCCAAAATCAGTCTGACCAACAAAATATCAGACAAAAAATCATTTGGTCAGACAGAATTTTTAAGATTTTTTGTTTGAAAATATAGTAGAAAAGTAAAAATTATTCTTTCAGTCAGACAAACCATAAAACACTTTGGCACTGATTGCAATTGATTGTCATTATCAATAAATAAATCATGTCAAACCATTTTTAACATTCAATTTATCATCATGGACATGTCATTTTTACATTAGATATAAATAATATACATGTAATCTTTTACACTTTATTTATAGAAAATGGAGCTAATGGAATTACCTACAACATCCTGCTAATATGGTTGTGTTGCCTTCTGACATGTCTGTCATGGATAATGCATTGAAATGCAGTCTAGAGGTAAAATTTGTTCACTGAATGATTATCCTCCTTTCACTTTGTTTAAATATTAATTACAGATCTGCATCTAGTGATATTATTTATGATTCTGTACTCAAATTATAGGTACTTTTTATATATATGATCTAAAAAAGTAGCCTTTCTTTAGTGTTTATTTTAATATTTTATTTTTCACTCATTTTAGATTCTCCATATTATTAAAATCATCTACTAGTATACACTTCTCACTTCTGTTTTCAAATAATTTACCATGAGTGTCCAGCATACTCAATAAATGACTCACAGTCATTTGAAAAACACCAGTACCAGTAAAATGAATATTCTATGTTGCCATTTAAGTTGGAATATTAGGGTAGGAAATATACCATACTTTGACCTATAAAGATTTATATAAAAAAAAAATATGTGGTATGATAGCCAATGAGACAACTCTCCTCAAGAGACCAAAATGACACAATAATTAACAACTTTAGGTCATGGTATGGCCTTTAACATTGAGCAAAGCCCATACCGCTTAGTCGGCTATAAAAGGCCCCGTAATGACAATGTTAAACAATTCAAATGAGAAAACTAACAGCCTTATTTATGTGAAAAAAAAAAATGAACGAAAAAACAAATATGTAGCATATAAACAAACTGCAACCACTGAATTACAGGCTCCTGACTTGGGACAGGCACATACATACAGAATGTGGCTGTGGCGCTGTTAAACATGTAAGCGGGATCCCAACACCCCCCCCTAACCTGGGACAGTGGAATAACAGTACAACATAAGAACAAACTATGTTTTTAAAAATTGTGACATGGATGGAGATTTGTTTCATTGGCATCCATACTAACTGTTCTTATATATCTGTTTAGCTTGAAGAACTGCAATTTTTTGTAATTCATTCAAATGATATAGCTGTAGAAAAATTTGGCCTCATGAGTCATGCAAGTGTTTTTCAAATGAAAATAGTTGCAGCTGTTATATGCATTACACCAATCATATCCGTTTTTTTTTTCAAATAGTGGATTTCACTGCTTTTAATTCTATTTTTTACAGAACAGTTAAAAAAAGAGAAACCAGGCCATTATGAATTGCTGGAAGATGTCTTAATATATTCCTTGCACAACTGACATTCTTGATTTCAAATAATGTATAGTTATGGTTGATTTGTTTTGTTATTTTATTGTGTATATCTTGATTTTTTAAAGTTTAGTACTACATGTACTATTAATTTGCCTATTTTAGATATTATTTTTAGAGCATTATTATGACAAAGTTTTATTTGTATCATCTAATTGTGATTTTATTGTTTAACTCATGATGTTAATACTAAATTAATATATCTAATGATACTAGTCCCAGCTAGGCAAGTGGACCTGTTTTTTTGTGAAATCCATACTTTAAAAAAAAAGACTATAAGCAAAAGATCAACTGAAATTAGTGTATGGAATGATTTGTAAGGAGTATTGCTTTCACATATGGCTATGATCTCATTTTAAAGGCTTGTTTGCTTCGTTAATATTTCGCAGTTTGTTTAGTCTTTTTTTCCAGATACTATAATTAGTACTTCAACTGATTGTAAGGTGGGCATGTCCATCTGGCAGGGTATATTTTACATAATTATCTTTATCATTAAGTTTTCATTGTTAGTTTGGTTTGTCAGATATTGAAAGCAATAGATCAACTGTATTAGCATGATAAGTTGTATGGAAGAATTGTAAAATTAAAAGTCTGTCTGACAGGGTTAATCTTACCTTTTCTTCATTTACATAGATCATTGATAAAGGTTTAAATGTGATTCTTAAAGAAAAACTTGTATATTTGACTTTCAACATGTAATTGACTATAATCAGTAAAGCAGACATTACATTGTAGCATCATCGCCATGTCCCCCCTCTTGAATACTATATGTATATGTCACGTTCTAAGATAGTTTATTTAGTTTCAAACTGATGTGTTATATCTTTCCCGAAAAAAATTGTACGAAAGTTTTCAAACTAGTATACATGGTATAGACAAAGCTTGATTCTATGTCAAATGGAGATCTGTATTTATTCTTTTAATGCATCATGATGGTTTGCATTTGTGTTAGATATAAACATGGTCAACTTCCTTTGTTAATATGCGGCCGATGCACCCTGATACTATCTGGAAAACTTTTACAATTTTTTTATTAAGAAATTATTTAGAGCTGATAAATATCTATAGCAAATTCTGTCACTTTCAGATGCTTCAATAGTTCATGCTTACTCATGCATGGTCTCCTTGATTTTTAGATAAATGTTGTTTTTTTTTAAATTTGTTCAATTTTTGACTAAAGCAGATTTTTTTAATAGTAAAATTTAAAATTTGAATTTTTAAAGTTATCTTCTTTATACAAAGCAACAGATCATTATTTAATGTGTTGTAAACTATATGATATTTTAAAAGATACATTCCAAACATGGGGTAATTGAAATTTTTAATTGTAATTGAGCATGTTTTTCAATTACAAGTAATTTAAAGTAATAATTGCATAGCCAAAATTGTTGTACAATTACAGTGGTAAAAAATGTCAATACTAATGAGTAATTCAATTGAAGATTTTGTAATTGTATTATTGAATGTTATTTTACTTTTAAATGCAATTAACCTTATGTCTGATACATTCCTGTTAAATGTAGTAACCGAATGGTGCGCTGAATGGAAGTTATCCGTAAACATTGGCAAAACTAAAATTGTCCATTTCCGTCCACAGTCATCCATACGTTCAGATTTTACGTTCCGATGTTCTGGAAAAATTATTGACTACATTGATTCATACAAATACCTTGGAGTGTGGATGGACGAACATTTAACTTTCGTAAAAAATGCAAAAGAACTGGCCAAAGCAGCGAGCCGTGCTTTGGGTGCTTTAATTACAAAAACTCAATCCATGGGAGGGATGACTTTTAAAGTGTACAATAAACTATATACGTCCGTTGTTGAACCAATTTTACTTTATGGTAGTGGTATCTGGGGCACAAAATCGTTCAGTGCCATATCAGCAGTACAAAACCGAGCATGTAAATTTTTCTTATCGGTGGGAAAGCGCACATCGAACGTAGCTTCACGCGGTGATATGGGATGGACTTCACCAATAACAAAACAACGAATAAATTATTGTAGACTTTTGTGCAAATTGATCCGTACTGACCAACAAAGAATTTCCTACAAAACTTTTAAATGGACGTCTAGAAGAAGAAAGGGTTGGTCATTTGAAGTGCATAAGATTGTTGATCGGATTAGACTAAAGGATCCGACGTATGACTTAACATTATCGACTAAATCAGTTATGCATATGATAAGTGAAAAACTATGTGAGCTGGACAACACAGAATGGTATGAAGAACTTTTTGATGACCGTCGTAATATAAAAAACGGAAACAAATTGCGCACTTACAGATGTTATAAACAATGTGTGAAAACAGAACCTTATGTGCTTTTAAACATTTCTAAACAGGAAAGGCGTGTTATGGCTCTGTTTCGCTCCGGGGCTCTACCGCTAGCGCACGAAACTGGCAGATACTCCAGGCCGCCTACACCCGTAGAAGATAGACTTTGCTTGTTTTGTGAAAGTTGCAGTGTAGAGACTGAAAAACATTTTCTGATGGAATGCGCACTTTATGACGATATTCGGTATAACCTTTTTCATGAATGTTCAAAATTAATTCAAAATTTTAACAGCCTTGATATAGATAATAAATTTATTGAAATTATGAAATGTTATGATATACAATATTTCCTATGCAAATTTTTATATAAATTTTTCTGGCGAAGAAAATTGTTTAACAGCTCTTTATGAAATTTTTACTAGCTTCAGAGTTTTATCATTTTAATTTTATCAGGAAAGTCAGATTTCGACAATTTTTATATATATATATTTATTGAATTTAGTGATTTTTGTATTTTAATGGTGATTTTTTTTGTGACTTGTATGTTTTTTACGGAATATATTTGAATTTTTATAGAATTTTAAGCTTTTTAGTGTCTCATAAGTCGTTTTTATGGCTGGATATTGATTGTTTTATGTGTATATATTTATATAATGTTGCTTATATTTATGTCAATCAATATGTGACACTTTAATAAACTATTTACTTACTTACTTACTATAATTTATCAATTTGTTATTTTTATAATTTTAATCTTCCAAGACAATGTGGTTATTTGAAATGAACAAAAGTTAGAAAGAAACTATTATTTTGTAAATTTATAAACATTAATCATATCTATTTATATATATCTGCATATCTATTTACAAAAGAACAAGTTCAAAACCTTTTATACATACATTTCTACATCTATTTACTGCTTTCCTTGTGTTTGATGATTATTTAAATAAAATATCTTTATTTTCTATTGTCATTGTTATTTTTGTTGTTTTAAACATGTTACAGCAAGCAAGTCGGATTCTAAATTAAAATCCATAGAATGTTTTGATAAATTGTCAAAATGTAGTTTTTTTCACCAATATAATAAAAAGCATTTGTCACTAGAATTTTTGACACTTCATTTTGTGCAAAATTTGTACAGGTAACAAGGTTCTGTTCAAGTTTAATAGAAATCCAGGATAGTTTAAGAATGTTATAAAAATTTCAAAAACTCTTAACCACAGAGTGAATGTAATGTTTCCTGTCAGAAAAACTAAGTCCATTTATAAATAAAATACGGAAAAACAGGATATTTTTTACAAAATTTACTTCTGAATACTATCTTATGATCATAAACAAGCATCTGTCCAAGTTTGGTAGAAATCCCGGATAGCTTAAGAAAGTTATTGAAACCACAGAGTGAATATTTGTGGACTCTGACGATGACGAAGAATTGTAAGATGACTATGTCTCCCTTTTTTGACCAAATGTCAATCTCTACAAAAATCAGACATGACAATCATGAACCAATAACAAACACTGAATTACAGGCTTCTTGAGACAGGGGCATGAACAAAGTGAAGATGTTAAACATATTTGGTGAAAAAGCACAAACCTAACAAGCTTTATAAGTCAATTTACATAGATTCATTAGACACAAAGGTTCAAATAAGAGTCTTTGCAATTATTGAAAGCTGGTTCAAAACCAGAAATATTTTTAGAAAATTGATAATGTTTAGAGGTATGACATGAGACTCGTACCAAATATGTGATATGACTTTAGCATTGAATCATGTCTAATCTAATTTAACAGGAGATTGATGACCGGTGTCACTAATTGGAATCTGATCTCCTGACATTCCTAAAGTGCTTGTTTTGGATTGATTCCTGTTTTCTAATCTTTTGTTTTCTGTTAAAAATGTATGAGCTAGGACAACAACAAATGGAATTTTTTAAAGACCTTGACTGGCTATACAGCCCTTGCACGGTCGGTGTATGAGGACTGTTGTTTAAAATTTTTATACGACTACAAAGTTTAAATTATTTTTGGTTGTATATTGGTATCACATCGTCTTCGTTGTCAGAAGACAGATGGTTTCCTGATAGTAAATTTAGTATAAGTAGAAAGAAATCAATAAAATAAATTTTAACACAAGGTTTATAACCACTAAAGGAAGGTTAAGATTGATTTTGGGGGTTACGGTCACAACTGTTTAGGAAAAAGGGGCCCAAAAAGAGCCAAAATAAGCATTTTTGTAGTTTCCAGACAATAAGTTGTTTTAAAGTGAAAAAACATTCTCTGAAATTATACCACAAGTTTTCATATTACAAAGGGATGGTTAGGATTGACTTTTTGGGGTTATGGCTCAAACCATTTGGGAATTAGGGGCAAAAACGGGGAAAACAAGTGTTTTTCTGGTTAAAGGTCAATTGAGACAATTTAAAAGCAGTCTGAGGGAGGTAATCCAAATCAATTAAAAAAAAGTTGTTTGATTACGTCCCTTACATGAGGGGGGGGGGCAATAGGGGGTCCGTTAACATGTTAACAACACCTCGATTTTGTCAAATACAGTTAACAACCAATTTAAAATGCTGATAACAGTTTACAGCAACCGTAATCTTCCCTTTTTTCTCAAATCAACCCAAAAGCAATAAAAAAAAAACACACCTTCAACATGTTCAGAACCACAGTAAAAAGTTGCAGAAATGTCAAGCTCTAAGGAATCTTTAATATATCAAGTTTCATATTACTCACACAAGGAACAGATTTTAATGATGGACACAAGGATAGACAATTGAACGGACGGAATGATTGACTCCTAGAAAAATGTCTACATAATGAAGGGCCTCCCCTACTGAAGTCCAATTTTTCAGACATGTTTAATCGAAATCTGCTTCAAAATCAGAAGGGAAACTTCTGCTGGTTATGTGTATTGTTTTTTATACGTTTAATTTCAATCAATCAATAGAAGCAAACTTTGGTAACAAACACGGTGACAGCAGATAGACAAGAGTGATTTTTATAGGGCCCGCCCATTATTCTTTAAAACAGGGACCCTAATAAATTAAAGTTACATCTCAATGTAATCATATGACTATTGTCTTACACGCTTTTATAAAAAAGGAATTGAAAACAAATACTTATTTCAATTGCAAACCATTAAAACCAATGTATAAATCACAAAGTATCTTGTAAGGTGTCACAAGATGAAGCAGCTAACACCACTTCCACTAAAAAAATCAGACATGACAATTATGAACCAATAACAAACACTGAATTACAGGCTTCTTGAGACAGGGGCATGAACAAAGTGAAGATGTTAAACATATTTGGTGAAAAAGCACAAAACAAAAGATGAGTTCACAGAGACAAATTATGTCAAAAACAGTGCACACTTTAAGTGTCAAGTAACAGATAACAGGAATCCCATTTTCAAAAAAACTAGTTAACAGCATTACAAAATCTAACAGAACAGATAACAGACAGTTGGTTGAAAACAGTTAACAGTTTAATTTTATCTCAAATAACAGTTAACAACACTTTGAAAAAGTCCAAAAACAGGTTAACACAAAAAGGTATTACCCCCCTCTTACACTGCTATCAAATTATTTATTAAGAAATGATGATTGTTTTGAAGTGATTAGCAATCATTAGCTGTCAATTTACTTTTTCGCCATTACTATTTATTAATATTCATTTTAGCTATGATTATGAATGTCATTTTATATTTCAAAACTTTTATGATGTATTTAAATGGGTAAGGGAGCTACCATTTGATTTTTATGGGGGGGCTAGGATGAAAAATGTTGTCCTGCATTTTTTTTTAGCTGTAATCTCTGTCCTGCTTTTTTATTTTTCACTCTGTTCGGTCCTGCCTTTTTTTTTTTTTAGTTCATCCTGACTTTTTTTACCTAAATTGTCGTCCTGACTTTTTTTTTTTGCAAGTGTCTCATCCTGCCTTTTTTTTTTACTCAAAACTCCTGTCCTGCCTATTTTTTTCAAATTTCATCCTAGCCCCCCCATAAAAATCAAATGGTAGCTCCCTAATCATGGTTGCAAATTACATTAGAATTTTAAATTGGAATACCGACTATACATTGTTTGAAAGAATTGTGGAATAAGGGAATGGAGGGACATAAAAAAAATTGAAGGGGGGACAATTTTTTCTAATTTCATATTTCTTCAAATGTATCTTTTTGGGAGTTAGTATTCAACAGCATAGTATTGCACAAACGCCCAAAACACGGGGTAATTTTTTTTTTTTGGGGGGGGGGGGGGGGGTCAATTCGCAACAGCATAGTGTATTGCACAAAAAGCCACACAAAAAAATCATATTATAACCAATGTGAAGTTCTCTGAGGACAGTTATTCTGTGTCAGAAACCTATTTTGTGACAACAATTTAAATGACAATCCAAATTCAGACCGGTATTAATCTTGAATATTGTCAATTTTGGCCCCAACTTTTCAGGGTTGGACAGTTGCAGTCGTACCCTGCTGCGCTCAGCGAAGCAATTTATTATTTCATGGCCAAGGTATTGTTTGTTTTCTTGGAATTTTGTTCTTTTGAACCTCTATATCTTTTCTTTCATTTTTAAAAGCTGTAAATACAAGTCCTTAGTATATATATATATCTGCCAACAATTTAAAAATAGACTGGCATCCACAAGCAAGTTCTAGAATTGGTCGTACAAAATGTATGAGTGACAGACCATTTTTTTAAACAGTTAGGGGAAGGGTATTTTCTATTTTAAAAAACACAACTTTTTAAAAGGAAAACCAGGGTCAAGATTTTTATTTTAAATTCAATGTTTTATTCATTTGCTTTTTTAAAAACTTTTAAAGACATTTTTAATTAGCTTCTTACTTTCTGAAAAAGTCTTAAGGATGTCTGCTTGTCATGTTTTGGAATTTTTGTCAGATTTTCGGAATCCTCTGGTTTTATTCCTTTGAATGCCTTAAACAAATTCCCATGAACCCCCATTTTTCTTTTTATAAATCTTTTACATGTATAATTATAAGTCATATGTTAAAGTCTTATAAAATTTTATTTATTTTTTAATAGTATTTGAGAACTTTAACTGGTCAATGATAAAGCTATGAAAAATCAAGAGAGAACATTTTCCCGCAAAAATTTCAATGGTTTATATCTCAAAAACAAGCACATTAACCCTATATTTTTTTTTGCTTTTTTGCTTTTTCAATTCATTCCCTATCAATGCATACTAGTTTTATGAAAAGTTATTTATTTTGAAACTGAGCAGCGAACATTCTTAAATCGACAATTTTCTCCAGAAAAGACGAATAAACATTACCTGAATAAAATATATAGTTTATATCCTGTGTCGTAGGAAACATTATATATACCAATACACTTCTGAAATGTACATTAATTTAGGATAATAACAAATCTTACCGAGGTAGGTCAAGTAACCATGTCAACCAGTGAATATAATTATCACCAGATCAATTTCACCACACTTTAACTTCGCGATGAAAAGGTTAATTTTGTCTCCTTTGAACAATTTTGCGAAGGTGAAATTAAGGCGTACTATTTCTTGCAGTGAAGACATAAACAATGTTTTACATTATTTAAGGTCAGTTTTAAAAGAACCATTAGTAGACAGACTACGATATGTATATAGAGTGCAGTATTTGTACGTCTCATTTCCATTTGCATTATTTGGTCCCAATTTTTCAGTCATGGTCTTTGGAAGTTTTGCTTCGTTCACATGTATAAGCTTTATAATTAGGTCAGTTTAAAGTTTATCTAACGAAAATGACAAATTTAAATTAAGTGTTAAGCTTTACAATTTACTCTTTTGCAGGCAAACCTTTGCGCATTGAAAAGTTTTAAGGAGCGACAGAAATTGAATAAAAAAAATTTAAACGGATGTTATGTGTCAAAAAATCAAAAAAATCCTGATACTTATATTATGTCTAGTACAGGCGCACTATATATGGGTGACGTTTTCACGTTTCTCGTACATCTGATATTTTGGTCAAGAGGTAAACAATTTCTTATTGGAGAAATGTGATTATTAATTAATATAAATTTATGAAATTTACCTGCAGTAACTTAGCGCAATTTTACCGATGATTTTAAATCTAGCAAACGTCTGATTTGACAGAAGATAAGGGCAAAATTTGATGTATTTTTTTTCAAAACTAATAGTGACTTATAACAAAAGAAAGAAGATCGTATTTATCTTATGTAATTACCTCGTAGTCAAAATAGAAACATTCATACATATATAGTTGTACAGATTAGAAAGTGGAAAGAAATGGTAGGAAACCTTAATCTGTAACCATGGTAATCAGACCCTTGACCATCGAGAAAAACTGCTTGAAAGGAATCCAATTATATGTGTATAATTCAGATTTTGTAAAACACTATTTTGGAGGACCTTAAAGAGTGAAATATGTTCCAAGATCTTCCCCAAAAAAAAAAACAGAAATATTTGTTATATTGATATTTCTTATTAATTCTTTGTATTTATGATAAATATTCACATAAACAAGTAAAATAACAAGAGAAATCGAACTCTAAGGGAAATTCCAATCGGAAAGTCCTCAAATACGGATGTCAAGTTGGTTCAATATTCAATATTCAACTCTCAACATTCGATTTCAACATTCAACATTCAACATTCAACATTCGATTTCAACATTCAGCATTCAACATTCGATTCCAACATTCAAAATTGTTGAACTTTATTTCACTTTTCAACATTCAACATTCGTTGCGTCTGGCGTAAATACAAAATTTAATCCTGGTATCTATGATGAGTTTATCACCACATTCGATTTTCAACTTTCAACATTAGTTTTCAACACTCAACATTCGTTTTCAACACTCAACATTCGTTTTCAACATTCCACATTCATTTTCTATGTTCGATTTTCAACTTTCAACATTCATTTTCAACATTCAACATTTGTTTTCAACAAATATATATATTTTTAACTTTCAACATTCGATTTTCAACATTCGTTGTTAACATTCAATTTTCAACTTTCAACATTCTTTTTCAACATTCAATATACGTTTTCAACATTCGATTTCCAACTTCCAATATTCGATTTTAACATTTAACATTTAGTCCATCAGCTAGTTTTCAAAAGCGCTCTAGTTAAGGAGTTTGTGTTACACCCCTAGGTACCGCGATTTTTTTGATAGAATTCAACTTCAGTATCTTATTAATAAAATACAAGGTGTTAGACCCAAAAAAAAGTGTCCAAAAGAGGTTTAAAAACGTCCCTTACAATGGTCCCCTTATTTAGCTATCACGACTAAGTAATTTTTGATTAAATTTTTTAATATAAAGCGATTGAAAAAAATAAAGTATAGGTTAAAACAACTAAAACAGATATAAAACTATCATATTTAATGTAAAACTAAAGATTTTTTGTTTTAAAAAAGTGTGTATTTATGTTCCAGACCGTATGAGTATTTGGACCGTACGCGTACGGTCTGGACCGTATGCGTACTTTTTCAAAATACGTATACGGTCGGACCGTACGCGTACGGTCTGACTAATATTAAGAAGTTGGTCAAGTTTATTAGATACAAATGTATATAACAGATCAACATAACTTATATGTTAAATTAATATAAAAAATTCAATAGTAATTGAAATAAAAACTTAATATTTTAACTATTTAAAAATAACACGCTTATTTAATCTGTTAATCTCCTGTATTTAGCATGTCAGTAATTCATTAATTGCAGCCCAGTATGCTCATTGAAATTGAAGTTATCGGAAGTAAACATAATGTGGGAGGACAATTGTCATAGAATATTTAGGAACTTTACAAAAAAAATGCATATGCAAAGGAACATGCATGAACAAAACATGTTAATGTAAAAAAAATATGACGTTCCTTGTGGTAACAAGACTAGTGTCACCTTGGGCCAGAGTAACAAAATAGGATTCAGATATACAATTAAACAAATATTTAATGTCAATTGTTCGCTAATTCACTTCATCCATCTATTTGTAATAATAACAATTTGTATAACTAAAAATAAAGATTTTGATAAATACTTGTTTTTAACCCATATGATCTCAAAACATGTCTGGTCAGCTGGACCGTACGCGTATACTCATACGGTCCGACCGTACGCGTATGGTCGGACCGTACGAGTATACGTATACGGTCCGGACCGTACGCGTACGGTCCAAATACTCATATGGTCTGGAACATTTACATTACAAACAATCCGATTTTTTGGGGTTAAAATTAAGGCATATTTTCTCATTTCATGAAGAAATTCGTAATACAATTGTCCGTTTTTGTGAATTAAACTTTAAAATTGACCAGTATGCAATGTTTAAACTATTTGCAGTATGTATATATCGTCTAAAATATGAATAATTCAATAAAACATATGTACGTGCAAATACTCGTAAAATACCGGAAATCATCAAATTACCGTCTTCGATTCAGTCGACAATATATTCATACCTGAGTGCACACATACGCACTTTAAGCTCACCAATTTGCAACTGAAAACAAACATTTAATTGTCGATTATGTTGTTTTTGTGAGACAAATTATTTTATAAAGTAAATGTGTAACAAAATATTTATGAAAAAATACAAATTAAAGTGAATTTTTTGCGTTTTGAAAAGGTGCACTCTATCGAACTCAATAAAGGTGTGCTTGTTTACATTTTGTGTTTTAGCTATGTGGTGATTGAGTTAAGATTGTTAAGTCATTCAATAGACAAACATTGCTTTGAACGTAGGTCAAATAGTCAGTTGGGGAATTTGTTAAGACTTTTTACTTTCTTTGGCACACAATTATGTCGATTTGACATACCATCTGGTTATTATTTATTTGCTTTTCGTAATATAAACATTGTTCCTCATTTGATAGTGCCTTTTATCATTTTTCTTTCCTTCTTGATTGGATATATTGCTTCACTATTGTTTTATAAATTTTGTACATATTGTCACACTACATGTGCTTTTAAAGCAGTCATTGGGAAACGGTTTGGCGATGCAGGGCTGGGCGATCTCCTGTTGGAGTCTGGAGTTATTGGGTCAGGTTCTTTGACTGGTGTATTTGAAGGTAAACATTATAATCGAGCGCTGCGATTGCTCAAAATTGTTTTTGAAGCTTTTAAACGATTACGTTGGGAAGCATTTGGCTCTTGGCTTAATTCAAATGATGAGAATGAATTTTTCGATCCTAATTTTCAGCATCTGTTCTGTCAATCTTAGCTCAAATCAGACAAAAATTAACAGAAAACAACTTAAAAACCTTGATAATTTCACCTTATGTTGGTAAACTATTTGAGGCCTTTAGTGTATATTGTAATCTAAGTGAGGGACTAATGAAAAAGTTCTGGAATTCTTACATAGAAATGGTCGAACTTTTATTGGCATTTATAAAAGCAACAAGGGAAGGTAATTGGGAACTTCATTTGGCATGTGTTGAAAAAATGTTACCATGGTTTTTCGCATATGACGTCAAAACTATTCCCGATATATGTCAGTCTATTTGCTTCATATGCAAAATCTGCCAAATACATATCCTGATGCCCATGTATATCTTTCATCTGGTGGTTTTTGTGTTCAGAGAAGCTCTCATGGATTTTCTAGATCTCCAGTTGACCAAACAATCGAGCAAACGTTGAACAGAGATACCAAAACAAGAGATGGCGTTGTTGGTTTCAGTTTGAATAAAGGTTCTGTTAAACGTTGGTTGCTAAATGCACATGAAAGAGCTTCAATATCATCAAAATGTCGAGATTTGGCATGAATAGTTAATCCTGAAACATCCACGCAAACAGAACTTGACAAAACTCGAATGAAATGAGATGAAACTGACGTTTTGAAATTGGTTCAAACACTGCAAAGGTGGACAAACCCATTTGAGACATATGAGCAGCTATCAGGCTTGTCCTCGGGCACTGTTTCTTCCTCTGAATTAATGTGCGACGCCTATAAAAAGGGACAGTTGGCATCAGACAATTTCATCAGTGAACGGCTTGTTCAAAAGTCAATCGGCATTTTCAAACAAATTAAAAGACAATCACTGCTTACATTTTCAACAAAGGAAATAAAAGGTAAGCAGTTAATAACTGATATATGAACAACAACACATTGAAAGTAGATATAGAGTAATAGCCCAGACAATACAGTTGGATATGCGAGAGGTCCTCAAGTTTGAATTATGTCCTCTTCCATAGTCTCTTGCAAACGTTGATGGTACACTAGTAAAGACAAATAAATCTGTCCTTGCTGGTCTTTTAGAAAAGGTCGTTGAACAAATGCAAGCTATTCCTGAGGAAAGCATGTGGATATTTAATGGCATGGCAGTCATTCAATCAATCACAAGGATGCCAAGTACTTTTTCTGATTTGGCAAATGTTGTTTTTAAAACCATCCTCTCAGTTTCAAAAAGAGCTCCCCGCATTGATTTTGTCACTGATCAGTATCCCACAATATCCATAAAAAAAAAAATAGAACGGGATCGCAGGTCCTTGGGTGGGCAAATCATAACAATAATTTCGAGACCATCACAATCGTGTCCTCGGCAATGGAAGAAATTGTTGTCAGTTGGTAGAAACAAAGTTGCTTTTGTTAAATTCTTGTGTCGGAATGGAGTAAACAATCCTATAGATTTTATACACTTGAAGGAATTGATTTATTTGTATCACTGTTGAAAATGAAATAGTGACAAGTGTAAAATGCATTGAGCTTCTAAGCAAACAGGAAGAAGCCGACACAAAAATGTTTCTTCATGAAAAACACGCAGCTGACAAAGGTTACGAATCCATGGTAATAAAATCAATCTGATGTGGAAGTATTGGCCTGCTATTTTCAGAATCGCATCAGTTCAAATATTATTCTTCTGGTACGTCTTCCAAATGCAGATTATTAAATGTGCAATCAATGTGCGCAAAATTTGGGGAGAATGTTTGTAGAGCACTGACAGGATTTCACGCCTTTAGTGGTTGTGATTCAGTTAGTGCTTTGTCTGGTAAGGGAAAAAGCAAAGCATTTGGCGTTTTGAATCGTTCTGTGGAGTTTTCAGAAGGTCTATCCCGTCTTGGTGAAAATTTTAAAGAGGTAGGCGAAGAACTGTCAAAAACACTCGAGAGGTTTTTGTGTGCTATATATGGATACGATTATAATAACATCAATGAATTTTAGATTTTTTTTGCAATGCAAAAAACATTCATTGTCATCTACTGACCCAACAAAAGATGCAATGTTAAAGCACATCAAACGATTCAACATTCAGGCAAAGATTTGGAAATCTACTCTATAACACAACACTGTTCCATCGCCAAACAACCATGATTGGATTGTTAAGAACGATTTGATCAGCATCAATTGGCTAGACCAACCGCCAGCGTTAGATGCTTTATTGATACTGATAAGCTGTTCATGTATAGCTGCGCTGGTTGTGCCACCAAAAGTTGTTCATGTATTCGACAAGGTTTATCCTGTACAGATGGCTGCAAATATACAAGTGATTGTAGCAACAAGAATAATAAAATCGTTGATATGTCTGACGATGACGACGAAGATGATGGTGATGATGATTCGGTAGATGGCGTTGACGAAAAAGAAGATGATTCTATGGATTGACCTTCTTCATGACCTTAAAAAGTGGTGATTCTGTTGTTAAAATAACTTTGATATAGATCTTGAAACCCTGACAGTTCTTTTATTTTTTTAGTACTATGTGTGTTTTTCAATGACTGTGATGTACATTGCTTATGTTTGTGTTTGTCATTGATTCCATGTTTGTTTCCCTTTCTTACCTTTGAATTTTGTTCAACTGCCTTTAGTTACTTGATGCTTTATGTTTCAATGTAAAAAATATACCTTTTTTTATCAAAAAAACTAGTATGTATGCTTTGGTTCATTCAACATCATGAATTTTGGATATTATCCTCCCCCTTTTTTCTTGGTCCTATACGATTTAAAAATTAAATAAAAATTAGCCTCCGTATTAATAAGATATGATTTGTTCAATTTAATAAGGGTAATTGTACCGAATACTTGGTTATTTTTTTCTTTTTTCTGTATATATGTGTGAAACAAAATTTTTGATATACTCTTAAATAAGACCCCTTTTGGACACTTTTTCAAAAGTCTAACACCTCTTAAAATATTCCTCAGACATTACTCTTTAGACTTATACCAAAAAATTGCGGTACCCTGGGATGTAACACAGAACTGAAATTTTGCCTTACCAGCTGATGGACTAATTCGTTTTCAACATCAAACATTCGTTTTTAACATTCAACATTCGTTTTCAACATTCAACATTCGTTATCAACATTCGGTTTTTAACATTCAACATTCTTTATTGACATTCGATTTTCAACATTCTACATTTAACATTCGTTATCAACATTCGTTTTCTACATTCAACATTCGTTATCAACATTTGATTTTCAACTTTCAACATTCGTTTTTAACATTCAACATTTGTTTTCAACATTCAACATTCGTTTTAAATTATACTCTGAATAATATGTATTGCACGAAATGAGACTAGTATAATAAAATATTAAATCTGAATATGAATCTTCAGTATACAACTGACAAATCAATGAAATCATAAGTAAGTTACGCACGACCGTAAAATCCGTTACGTACAACTTTTAAATTTTCATTCTTAAAGTTACGTACGGCTTCTTGATTTTTTTAACGTCGTATATTATAATACAACCATTTTTTCGGTATTCTATCTTCAAAAGGCTTGGTATCAGTGTTGTCCTACATATTATACAAACAATTATCAATATTATCTACCAGTAAAGCTTTAATTCAGGAAACATAAAATCTAATCGGTACGGTCATCTGCAATATTGGGCCGTCCGTAACGGACGGCCGCTTTATCCCAGTGTTAATCATCTCCTAAATACTAGAATTTAATAATCCTTTTAATCTATTTAAGCTTAATAAACCTTATCATAATCGAAAAATACTGTACAGAATATCTCGGATAGTCTATAAACAAAACAACGGTATTATATTCACAAATAAAATTAAAAGCAATGCATGCATACATTCGCAGCCTTGTTTCGGTAAGCGAGGAAAGAATTTTCAAACGTAAAATGTTGAAAACGAATGTTGAAAGTTTAAAACGAACGTTGAATGTTGAAAACGAATATTGAATGTTGAAAACGAATGTTCAATGTTGAAAACGAATGTTCAATTTTAAAAACGAATGTTTAATGTTGAAAACGAAGGTTCAATGTTGAAAAAAGAATATGTAATGTTGAAAAAAAATTGAATGTTGAATGTTGAAAGCTGAAATCGAATAGTTAAAACGAATGTTGAATGTTGAAAACAAAACTTTTTTTTTTGAATTTTGAATGTTTAAATTGAATGTTGATGTTTTAGTGTTAAATATTGAACCAACTTGACATCCGTTTATCAAATGAAAATAGCGAAAGCTCAAAACACATCAAACAGATACAAAACAACTGTTACAGTGTAATATACCTGACTTATAAATATAGAAAATTGTGAATTAAACCTGATTTTATAGCTAACTAATCACTCAATTGTATGACAGTCTCAAGATTTTTTTATATCGACAAAAATGTATGAAATGACACAAGCATATCAGTTGAGATTCAAGTATCTTTCTAGGGACGGACACCACGGCACGTTAGCAGTGAGACCTCTTAACAAGAGTCTATTTAGTAAATATGTATGAAGCCAGAGACCCCCTTCCAAACCTGATTAATTTACATCTGTACATGCCTTTGTAAAATTTCATGAAGGTTTTTCAAAATGTTAAACCCTTTCACAACAGACTATACCTAAATGTTTACTGTCAGCAACTAGTAACGGAAGAATGCATGAAAAGTTCAAATTGTACTCTTCATGTCAGGTATTTATTGCGTATGCAGAATCTTGTTTAAAAATTTCCTGAAATTCCCTGATGGTTTTAGGAGGTTTCGGACATTTTGTTAACTTTAAAAATCTGATGTATCTTAATGTTTATTAATTAAACATTAGTATAATTATCAGTAAAATAAGGAAAAGTAATTAAAAAAAGTAACATCAAAATAATTTTTGGCTCAAGAAGAAACTTCAGGCCTTGTAATTTGCATTCTTTAAAGTTTATATTGATGTCTTGACTTTAGTCTAAGACTTTATTCAATAATTTAGTATTAACTTATAAAATGCAATTGATTAGTATATAGATTGAATCATATTTTATTTAGTTTTACTTTGTATCATTCAAGAAGATCCTTATATCATTCTAGAGGTCTTGATGGTCAGGTGGTCTAAGTAGTCGAACGTTTGTAACACTAGCCTGTCAATACTAAGAATGCAAGTTTAAATAACACATGTGGTAAGTTGGGTCGACTCAAATTGTAAATAAGGAAACAATACGATTATCAGGTTTTTTTGGGGTTATGAATTTTTAACTTCTTTATAATCTCATGTCGGATTTAAGACATCATTGTTTAGATGATATATTATCAAATGATGAATTTGGTACGAGAACATTGCTTTCAATATCTTCTTGAGTTTCAATCCCGTTTACATAAGAAAATGGCTAATTTAATTAAAAAGGGGCCCATGGTATTCAGATGCCCGACTAGCACTATCATTATTTATTTTCAGTGGACCGTATAATAAGGGTATAAACTCTTATTTGGCATACCAATTAGTATGATCATATCATAGGGTACTTGTGTACTAATTTTAAAGATGATTAGGCTTCAGTGTCATCAAAAACTACCTCGACCAAAATCTTTAACCTCAAGCGGACAGTATCATTTTCTTTATTCAGTGAACCGTGACATTGGGGGACAAAACTCTTATTTGGAAATAAAACTAAAAACATCATATCATAGGGAACATGTGAACAAACGCACAGACCGAAAAACATAATTATACATTTAGGTGGAGCATAACACATAAGTTTTATCTGATTCATATATTTCATTGTAGTGAATGCGTGCTTAAATAAAATATAAAACACTTAACGCAAATACTCAATTCCTCAAAGGTCACACTGTCTTGTATTAAAATTAAAAGGGTGGATCTTGTTGATATAATTTCAAAGGTCATTATGCAGTTGTCCAATGATTTTGATAACAAATTGATTTACGTGTAACTATATGTTCACAATCCATAGTAAACAGTTGGTCATTTATGATAAATTATCTACATTATTGTCGTAATCAGCAAATTTCTGCTGTAAAGACAGATTCACAAAATTTGATTACATGATGTTCCAATAAGCTGTTAATTGGTTAAAAATCTTCTATTAAAGCATGCAAAGCAAACAATTGATTAACTTTTGCTTGCTATATTTGTTTTAATGTTTGTAAACAACAGGTAGGTAGTCTTTTTCAGTCTGTTTACTATTAACTGGAATATGAATGGACAATAAACATTAAATTCATTTCCTGTCAATTCTTATTGTCCAATCAAATCCCAGTATATATAAAAACCGACAGATACTCCGCCTAGATATTGTTTTCAAACATAGCAAGCAAGTTGATCAATGTTTTGTTTTGCATGCTTTTATAGAAGAACTGTAATGTTCTGACTTTGTAGCTGACGAAACCTGAAATCTGGAGTTTATTTCATGGACAAAATGCACCATAAAACCGTAAATTATGCAGAAAAGCGACAATTGCAGAAACAATTATTAACAGACATAAGTATTTTGACAAAGGCCCCGCTATGAACGTATTCAGATAAATCATTCGTTCATGTAATGTAAAATGCAAATTCCTCAAAAGAGGAATACTTCAGTCATAATTATTTTTAAAGTTTTAAGCATACTATTAACAACACGAATATCCTAATAAACAAACTTGTAGCAAACAAAAATAAAAGAATTTGAACAAAATATAACTATACCCTATTTTTTTTTTTTATTTTCTTTTCTTGGATGTCAAGTTCTGTTTACATAAATCGTTCTTTTATCGCTGACCGTCTGTTATGAGTGTTATATAATATGTGTTTATATGGGTCGTTAGATACATAACATGGCTGCTATCTATATAATATGTAAGTCTTTTCAGTTTATCCATGTATGCATATTTTACATTGAATCAAATCATTTATTATACAATTCCTTGACACAAAAAAACTCAGTAAAATCAGAGAATGTAATTTTTATATTTAATCACATCCCTTTTCCTTTTTTTTCTAAAATTAATTTATATATATATTTGAAACATAATGTGTAAGACTGTATGTTATATTATATATCATTGAGGTTGCACTTAACAGTGAACAAACCATCACCATTTTGCTCTAAATTTGAGCAAATGTATATATCATGTATATATTGCACTTTTGACAAAATTTTCCTCCACGGCCTTTCCGAAATTCTATCTGAGTTGTTCTTTCTCATATGCATGATGAATATGATAGTATCATACTGAGTCTGTGGGAAATCCCGCTTTTGGTTAATTGTTCAAAAATTCAATAAAAGTTGATCTGTATGTTTTTCCTTCCTGGTGTTTGCATTGTTTTAAGATCCATCCGTTGTTTAGTATTAAAAGTATGCTTTACAGTTAAAAAGTTAAAAATGCAGTCATGACATAATTTGTGACGAATAATATAAAAACAAAGACACAAAATATTTTACGATTTTACTTTATTCTTTATTATAATCCATTCTAATCATACGAATGAATAAAAACACTGAAAAGACAGTACAGTTGGGTAAAATCGGAAATGCAAACGGTGTTGGGGAAACATGTTCACAAAACACGTATAAGATATGATGTAGAAAAATCATACAAAGACATCATGATGAAGTCAGTTTCAAAGGAATACTTGATATTTATATCACTAACGGAAAACTGAATACTAAAATTTATGATAAAAGAGATGATTTTTCATTTCCTATCGTTAATTTTCCATTTTTAGATGGTGCCGTTCCCTTGTCACCATCTTACGGTGTTTATATATCTCAACTTGTACGATTCGCTCATGTATGTAACAATGTTTTAGATTTTAACGAGAGAAATGTATGTATTACTGAAAAATTATTACACAAGGGTTTTCGATATCACAAACTAGTCAAAACATTTACTAAATTTTATCATCGGTACATGTATAAGTACATCATTCGTAAATATAGCTCAACATGCAGACTTCTTATACGTTCAGGTATTTCACATCCATTTTTTATGGAAATATTCTTTATAAAGCACAAAGGTGTCAGTATTCACCTCAAAAACCAACAAAACCTTTGAATAGACTTATCAAGAAGGGATCTAGTTACGATAGTGTTGTCAGGTCATTAAAGTTTGCATATTTTGGCGTTAATATTGATTCACTTATAGGGTATTTATAATTATATTACTATTTACAATATTTATATAGCGCATTATCTAATTAAAATTACCCTAACCGCTTAAATATGGGTCTTTGCATCGGAACTAAACACATTTATTCAAAAACCAGTTGTTGGCATGACACGGTTTATGTTTTTCTCATACATGTTATGATGGTATGATACTAAACCCCTAACGGGAGGGATTGTGTCTGATGTTAATATGATGAAATCATAATCTTTCAGTCAGTTTAATTGAAGCCTGGAGCTGGCATGTCAGTTAACTGCTAGTAGTCTGTTGTTATTTATGTATTATTGTCATTTTGTTTATTTTCTTTGGTTACATCTTCTGACATCAGACTCGGACTTCTCTTGAACTGAATTTTAATGTGCGTATTGTTATGCGTTTACTTTTCTACATTGGCTAGAGGTATAGGGGGAGGGTTGAGATCTCACAAACATGTTTAACCCCGCCGCATATTTGCGCCTGTCCCAAGTCAGGAGCCTCTGGCCTTTGTTAGTCTTGTATTATTTCAATTTTAGTTTCTTTTGTACAATTTGGAAATTAGTATGGCGTTCATTATCACTGAACTAGTACATATTTGTTTAGGGGTCAGCTGAAACACGCCTCCTGGTGCGGGAATTTCTCGCTACATTGAAGACCTGTTGGTGACCTTCTGCTGTTGTTTTTTTCTATGGTCGGGTTGTTGTCTCTTTGGCACATTACCCATTTCCATTCTCAATTTTATGTAACCTTTGTATAATATATAAATGATTGTACAGGAAGGAATCAATAGTGACTGTCATGAATCATGTGTACAATGTCTATCTTTTATCATATATTTTGATGAAACATTATATCCTGTCAAGTGATTCTATATCTGATATGTTTTAGAATGCATTTTGCTAAGCAGAATAAAAGTGCACAGAATCCACATATGACAGTATATATCAATATTGCTGATACAGTAATTTGACTGGTACTGTTATCTGAAAATGAAAGAAGAAAGCATAAACATAGTATTTGTCACAAAAGTAAAGGAAAGCAGATATCAGACTTTTAATCTACATTCATTTGATTACCTCGATTTCCACGTGGGGTATTATTGAAATACTTATATATTATTTCACCGCTAAGTATGACGATATTATTCCATCAAAATAGAATGGAAACATCGATTGACGAGTTGTATATGTATATCTAGCGACATAGCCAATAAGGCTTAAAGTGTCATTCAACACCAACTACCAATGAACAGATTTCAATAAAATGACAGATAATAGAAACTTGATTTAACTTTTTTAACATGTTTAAACACTGTTTAAATGCGTTAACAATATTAATTTTTGAACGGGGGAGAGTATTTGAAGAAATATCTCACATTCACGAATTAAAACCAACAAATACAAATAATGTAGTTTTCTTTAAAACATGTTTATGTTAAAATTCAGGTACGACTTTTGTACAACAGACAAATGACAGTCCTACTGATTGTTATTGTTAACCCTTTCTGAACGACATTTGTATTTGTAACGACATTTCATACATTGGATTTTCATGGGTTGTTTGTTTGGTTGCTTATTTAAGCCTAGGGATAAATAAAAAATCCATAAATTTGCTAAATTCATCGCTCGAATTTCGTGTTGTAATCAATGCTAAACTTTTGGTCTTTCTATGAATTTGTAACAGTCATTATTTGATTCGTGGTTGGTGAATTTGTTTTATAAACTCTTCAAACTTTACAGCTAGACGTGTAGCTTTTTAGGTATACTAAAGCTTGCCATGAGCATCATTTCAGAAATATAAATTGTCGGAAAAGCTTATCATATGTAGTTATAATGGTTTTCTATTTTTGTTTTTCAATCAAAATATCAAACCCTTATTTAACTTTCCCAATGTAGGTGAACCTTTTACAGAAGTTGATATCTGTTTTTTTTTATTCTAAGAAATACATCATTTTAGAATTTGATTGAACACGGTTGTCTAAACTCGAAAACGTTAACTGCATTTACCAGCGAACCATTAAAACTTGATAACAATATAACAGTACAAAATGTATATAAAACCAGACGCATTGAAATATTGTATAAACAAAACCCATTGACCTATTAAAAAGTTTGTAGTTTAAACTACCGTAAACAGTTTTGAAACGTAATTCAAAATACTAATCATGAGTAATGCACACCAATTCATCAAAGGAGTTACCTAACATGCAAATGAGAGACAACAGAAAGGAATTTACAGTAGTATACCGATGTTCAACTCTCTTTATTCGTGAAACCTAAAGGGAATAAAATAAGCTCCAAACAGGAATATACCGGGTTCATCAACAGAGTAGCGTCTCCTGTTATATAATCTTTATTTGTTATGCGAAACCACTGTCCTGTCAGTCAACATGGCAGAAGGAGATCGAGTGCTCACATGACTTGCATGCCAGAACGAGTGTAAATGCTCAATTTTTTTGCCATCAATTGATATACATAAAGAGTTATATGAAAAGAATTGCTGATATTAAAAACAATTGTCAGTGATGTGTCTGCTTTTAGTTTAACTTATGATCTAACATGACGTACCAGTTATCTTATAGTTGAAAGTACAATTCTGGTTTCCAAACTTGTTTTCCAAATTCATAACTAAAGCCTTAACATTTCGAAAACGTTTGGCACTGATTGTCACTCTGACAACATATCCTGCTACCAAAAAAGATCTGTCACAAGATTGTATGCTAAAGTAATTATGTTGAACAAGCAAATTGTACATAGAGCAGTTGACGAACGTGTTGTACATTTCATCGAGGCATTTCAAATACAGATGTCCACTAGGGTTGTAGACATTAAATGAAATACTTATATCATCGTTTATGGACGATGTAGTTTGATTGTTGTCATGAAAACATTCTGGTTGGCCTGAAAAAGCAAACAAATATGTTTACTGTTAATCCCTGAAATTTATCATTATAACTCAGAATACTCCTGAAATTATGTGACTGTCACAATAATTGTCAAAGAAAAGGCACTTATAAAATTAGTTTTGTTTCCTTTTGAATTTTGAATTCCAATGATTAACAACAAAATGTCAGTGTTTTGTTACTCATGGTTGCACAACATCAAAATCAAGATTGCTAACCATGTGTAATTAATTTATTACAAATTCATTGTAGCAACTAATGAAATAATACAAATGTTTCCCCCTAGAGATCTGATATATATATTTACATGCACACGTATAAAAATTGCAATTTTTATCCAACGCAATCATAGGTTTGAACGTAGTTTTCAATTTAGACTCATTTATATTTTTTCGTTTGGGCTTGTATCATATTTTCCCTCCGGTTTATATGATCCGTTCATCCTATATTGACTCTTAAAATTGAAGAGTATATCTAAAAAATGAGGGTACTTTTTATATGGCCTTCCAAATACCGTTTCGATCCCTAACATCACTGAAGAGACATTTTTTGTCGTAATCCGGATCTGGTGTACAAAAAAAAATATTGACACCTTAAGTTTGTGGCATAACATCGTGGCCACACGTTAATTGTTTTCTGTTTAGTATTAAATTTATATTAAGATTCATTTTGTTACATCTTATGATCAATTTTATTTGGCAATCACCAATGGCAGTCAGCAGGGTTAAAGAACATCAGTTGTTCGAACTGTTAGTCAAATGCGTTTTGTTTAAATATACTTTTTCACTTTTTTGGTCTTTTGGAAAATGTTGTTTGTACTGTATTTAGACCCTTCTACAACAAAATTTGTCTTACATGCACACGTATAAAAATTGCGGTTTTAACCAACCACAATCATATATATATATATATATATATATATATGTAATTAATTTTATATATCAATTAAAGCATATCTACCGGTATTTCTCTATTTCAACCTTATCACACGCACTGCTGAAAAAAACCAATGAACATACCCTGAACAAATATTAATTTAGACGTCTGAACATTGAAGACATCGTTGACAGCTGAACATGTTAAACATTCCAAGTGGTCGTCTTTTGAGGGTATAAACAAGTATTCAAGCATCGATGAATTTGTGGTATTCACCACCTGTTCTTGATAGGATAAATATAACATCGGTTCTGGTAAGCCGTCTTTAACGTAGCACTTTATTTTTAACGGTATCCCCTCTTCTCCAGATAATATGTCTGAACTGTTGTCAGTAACTAGTGTGAGTTCTGCGGGCCTTTCTAAAACGTGAAACTGTATTATTTAAGTTTCCTATTCAGCACTAGAAATTTAAACCTCATTATCAGTCTATGAAAGAAGCGTATCGATAAAAACGTTTCTTATATCACATAACAATATTGTCTAATATCAATTGTAAATATGCAGACATTCCATGCGGAAAATGTTGTTTTCGGCAACGAAAAATTAAGAAAATACTAACTTTAAAACTTATTGTTCAAATATAAACATTAATTGAGTCTAAATATACATTCAGATGTTAGTTAGAAGCTAATGTTTATGTCCGTGTAAAATTTGAAGTGCTGTGTTTTTCTTACATACATAAATAAACAAATGCTATTTGTTCTTATATCAATGTGATACTTTTAAAATATCATAGCGGTGTTTTTGTTATATCAATATTAGTACTAACATGTAATTAGTAATAATATTAGACTGCTGTACCCATATTATGAAAATTTTACCGATTATGTCTGTTTGTTCACGCATCGTTGTAAACATGACAGACTTTGACGAGACTGTCATACACGTGAGAGGTCAAGTGCTATAAAACCAGGTTCAATCCACCTATTTCAAAATTTAAAAATGTCAGTACCGAGTCAGAAATATGACAGTTGTTATACATTCGCTTGGTATGATTTATCATTTGATTTTACCATTTGATAAGTGACTTTCTGTTTAGAATTTTCCTCGGAGTTCAGTATTTTTGTGATTTTACTTCTTAGTAGTATTGTATGTAAATCAGCAGTTTTAAGACCATTGCTTAAATTCAAATTGTTTTTGGTAACATCTTACAAATTTCTCAATTGGTTTTGGAAGCAAAACTAATCAAATAAGGGTTTAATAATCAATGTCGTTATCAAATAGCTAAGTATGAAAATGATTGTTCACATATATAACATTTAGCAAATTTTATAATGAACACACCGAAATAATTTATATTCGATATACTCGCAACGTACGCATGGAGGACTTTTTTTATTGATAACAATGAAACTAACTTGTGACAAAAATGAATCATACTGTCCTCGCTCAGATTGATTCGACAAAGTCTGACCTGTACTTTTGAATCTCCTTTTTTTTTTTTATACAAAAACCGTTGGTTTTCCTGTTTGAATGGTTTAACACTAGTAATGTTTTTGTTCCAATATAGCGTGGTGTTCGTTGTGAGCCATGGCTCCGTGTTTAAGGCCATACTTTGATCTATAATGGTTTACTTTAAACAATTTATTACTTTGATGGAACGTTGTCTCACTCGAACTTAAGCACCATCTTCTTATATCTATAAATCTTTAAGATTTCCCCTTATAAATAAATGCTTTCCAGTCCTCCAACTGAATGATCTAAATTTATAAATATAGAAAAGATATATACACATTCCTTACGTCAAAAGACATTTACATCTTATTTATTTGTGTTCTTAACATTTTTCTTTAGTACTCATTGAAGAAATTAATTTATAACAAGCGATACGGATTGTTATTTTGCACTAAGAAATGTTCGCGTATTTTTACGATCGTTTACTAGTCAAAAACGAAAGTCAAATATCTGTGGCAACAGCACATCAGAATGCCCTCAGAGACATCTCGAGGTTAAAGAGCGTCCACGCGGCGAGCTGATTATGTTCATAGAGATATCGATTTACCAACGGGAAAAGTCTTTGATATCCAAAAAGAACTGTTTTCCTTCTCGATATTTTTTTCTATGTTAATGATAAATGCATTTTCTGTTTGACAAGATTTTTTATTTTCGTTGTATCTGAAGTTGTCCAATTTAAAGTATGAGGCTACTCAGTTGGTATATACAAAGTTCGGGACATTAGCATTTGTACATTTTAATTTGTTTGGATTATTTATTTTACCATTTGAATATTCATTGTAATTTGGAGCTGTATTGGATTGGATTGTTTGAATGAATGTTTCTTTTAAGTAATGATATTTTTTGTCTATTTCGATATTACCAAGGTGGATATGCTGTAGCAGTGTGACCAGTTTATTAGAATCTTATAGGTCGGTAGACTATTTGCAACCGCATTTAAATTCCGCCATTGCATCATCACTTCAAATAGAATAAGTCGGTTAAACCATGTGATTGAAAACAATAGACTGAACAGGTTGTTAACACTTGTAACTATCAATAGGGTCAATCAACATTTTCGAAATGATAAGTTCATGTAAGCGTTAATTTTGTTACAGTTACGTAATTTTAGTGATATTGATCCTAAAACATTAAACGGTCATGATCTAAGTTTGTGAATTATGTTTGCAGTTTTCTTGACATGCATTGTGACGTGTCATCGTATTCATTTTATGTCAGAAAACTATAGCAGTTATATCAGAAAAGTATCGCATTCATAAATTTTTGATATTAAAAAATCATCGCTATGATATAAGACAAATATCGCATTGATATAATACAATATAGCAGTATCTTTGACTTATATGTGATTTTGGCTTAGCAAACAATTGAATTCATCTCAGTTGCATTCCACTGAATTTGCTACATGATATTTATAGAATGTGTACATCTACAAATGAATAATCGTGCATTTATGTTGCATTTGTTCAACAATTCAAATTTCTCGTTTAAATACACCTTGCTTGTTATTACATAAAATAATTCATGGAAATTATACACCAGACGTATGTCGTGTTAAATGTCACCCTGGTTTTAAGAAAAGAGTCATTTCTTTATACCGAGAAATCTGCCTTTCTTCGTACAAATGCTAACATTCGTCTGAAATTTCCCATAATGCAACTCGTTGATATAAGACAATATCGCTCGTTGATATAAGAGAAGTTTTTATCGAATCGCTTCTTCCATAGACTGATAATTCAAACTAGAAATGTTTTTTTATAAAATAAAAATTTGGGACTTTAAATGCTTATAAGACAACTATATATCTTTAGAACACAGCAAAAGGATATAGCAATTATGAATCACCAATGATAATAATGAAATGATAATAATAATAATGATGATGATGATGATGATGATGACGACGACGACGACGACGACGACGACGACGACGACGACGAGGAGGAGGAGGAGAACAATGACGACGAGGAGGAGGAGGAGGAGGAGGAGTAGGAAAACGACGACGACGAGGAGTCAAAGGAGGAAAAAGAGGACGAGGAGGAGGATGAGAAGGAGGACAACGAGGAAGAGGAAGAGGACAACGAGGACGAGGAGGAGGAGGAGGGCGATGGCGATGATGATGATGATGATTATGATGATGATAATTATGATGATAATTATGCTAATGATGATAATGATGATAGTGGTGATGATAGAGTACCTGCAATAATTGCTTTCATTGCATATTGTATTATTTTCTGGTCTTTAACAGTTTCGCACCGGTAAACGCCCTGGTTTTTCTTTGAGAACATTCCAATGTTCAATATGTATTGGCTTTTCTCATTTTTCGTTATGAACGCTTTGTGTTTGATAGTTGTAATATTTCCATTTATTGCCTCCCTAATTCCATATATCGTCAAAGAAGGAGGACCTCGCCATACAATTGATTTTTCTTCTTCCAAGAATGGACATATCAAAAGAATCGATGAGTTTTCTTTCACATAAATAACATCAATTGAGACTTCTGTTAAGAAATACAATCACAATTTTAATATAGTGTTGCAGGTTGATAATGAAGCGAATGTAATAGATATAATTTCTGCATAATTTATGTTTTTGTCTTCCTTCAATGTCTTTTATTTGTGTAAATGCCCTTTGATGTAAAATTAAAAAATGCTTGAAAAGGAAGCGAATGTGTAACGAAGGACAGAAAGTACCCATAGATCGTAACGAAATGTGACTGTGCAGTACTGCAATTATGATATCATTCTTACAGCTATTACCACTGAAAAAAATAGTTTTTGAGAGGTTTTCATGCTATAAAACAAAAGTCATTCCTTGTAGAATATATTGCACTAGTAAGCTCAAATAATATACATTCTATTTGCGACAATAGCTCATATATTCAGGCAAAAACCCTATATCAGTTCATTTCACTTTTTCATGATTATTTCATTTTGAAATAAATCGAAAGTTTACCTCAGTTAATACACACATATATATTTATATAAGATTTAAATTCCACAAAATATATGTAAATGTCAGCTAGATATATTGATTCTGTTATGTCATTTGTCTTAAAATAAAAGTTAATGTAAAATATTTTACTTTACCGCCAGTATGAAATATCAGTACACAGCAGCAAAGCGAAATCACAATCCATCTGTGCACCATCATCTCATGTAAAGTCTAAAAAAAAAACACACACACAACTTCATTATATAGTTACATCTGTGTAGATACTCTTTTAAATATATGTCCAATCCACTAATGCAAAGGTACGTCAATTATCTTATTTGTTATGTTTTGTTTTGTTTGTCATTATTATCGTTATTATTCTATCTCGGACCCCTTAAACTGTCCTTCCATTTTCCTGAAAATAATAGATGTTAGAAACTTTATATTACAGTTATTTAAAGTCATATACAACTTCAAATTAAAAACATATGCATCTGTTTTATATACCTGGGTTGTTTTTAAAAGAAAACCTATGTACATATACTTTTTTTTCAAGAAAATTCTATAATTTGTCCTTTAGAAGAAGTTTCCTTTTTTTAATTGCTTGCTTCCAGCAAACAATTCACCGACATGTTTTCCGTATGCAGCGTGATCTTTCCGGTGATCGAAATACGCAAGTTCAAAGGGAAAACTAAACGTAAACATCGCTCTGTCGTCAAGATAAACTTTATCTTATTGTACCTGTTATACACGTGCTTATATTACCTGAATATCCATGCTTCGTTGTTAATTGCGTACAATGGGTGACAATCGTTAAATTCGACTTCAATACACGACCATTAATAAGCTGTCATATTTTCACAACACTGACCGATTAAAATATTTTTTGACGATTATCATGATTTATGAGAAAAAATTGTAAAATCCTAGACAGAAAACTAAGTGCATGACATATGATATCAATGGTTCAAGAATTGGATTAACATTATTTTTCACCGGCCACTCGTTCCATATGACTTTAAATCACCTGGGAGTAGACTTTGCATAATTTGTTATATGATGGTATTAATATGAGTACTACCATATGCAGAAGCAAATTGACCCTGAAATGTTCAGGATGACCGCCGTTACCATGGAAACTGTACAAATGCGAACAAATTCAAAATGTTTCAAATTTAATGTTATTTTATACTCCTGTTGCCTAACATATTAAGGTATAGTATTTGACTAAGATTTAAAAAATGCCTCTTCAACCATGCAAACAGCAGAAACGCTCAATAATAAAAACAATGTCACTATAAAAGTCGTAAAAAATATAACCTGACATGTGTAGACGTGCAAGTTTTGGAATTTTAAAACGGCTGCCGTTAACATAGATACAGCAAAATAATCATTTGGCGTTCGTTTTGGCGACTTTTGAGTTAGCATTCAAACAAGAGTTACTAAGTTACCTGTACGAAGAAAAGGTAGGAGTTATTTTAGTTTTCTTATTGTGAGTATGAATGTAAATCATGTAATATTTAAAGGAAGAATCGTGGGGTTTTTTACAGTCCAAATTCGTAAATTCTTAATTTGAGTTTCAACAAAATTTTATTCTTTAAAAAAGAGGGACGAAGATACCAGAGGAACAGTCAAACTCATAAATCGAAAATAAAGTGACAACGCCATGGCTTGAAATGAAAAAGACAAACAGACAAACAATAGTACACTGACACAACATAGAAAACTAAAGAATAAGCAACACGAACCCCACCAAAAACTAGGGGTGATCTTAGGTGCTTCGGAAGGGTAGGCAGATCCTGCTCCACATGTGGCACACGTAGTGATGCTCATATTATTACAAAGCCGATTAATAGTTTAATTCAGTAGGTCACGTTATGAAAGGGAATGGGATTGTAGTTACAACGTAAGGAACATATCTGATATCATTTTAAAAACGGTTATTCCATAACGGTCAACCAACTCGTGATGGCGTCCGTAAAATTTACGAAGGGATGATTTCAACTTCACCATTTGGAACTCTTGGTTTAATAGCTTCCTTGTGAGCAGCAACCTCTATCCAGAAAAAGCATAATAGGAAATGCAAGCACGGGAATGTCGTATCAATTAACCTATATGTTGTATCCGCTTTTAAGAGCTAGTACATAGTGTTAGATAAATAAATAAAATAAAGCGTTAAACCTGCCCTTGATATCTAATTCAAAAGTCAATTTATTTTCCATGTTTGATTTATTGCATTGAAACATCATGACTATTCTTACAGCACTAACTGCGTATCTAACAAATCTGGATTACCTTGATTGTGATTATTTTTGAAAAAAAACGTATCATTGACGTATCACCTCATGGTCTCACATCATAACATTTATTAGCATAAAAAGAATAAGAACGTGAATTGTTAAGCCATCACGAAAAATTTTATATATTAATGTTGTATATTTTTTTATAACACACTTTATTTCATTTTCCCACCATTATTTCAGGATAAAAGTAAAAGAACAACTAGCAATTAACATACTCTAATGGTAATGACTTTTAAAACAAAACTAATATTTATCTTATAGTAAAAAGAAGATCATGCATCATTATTATGAATTAAACACTTACATTATATGGATGGAGCGTCCCAATCTGTTTGTCCTCGCTTTTATAAATATCATGAGATTAAAAGGCATAAGCACAGGAAGGAAGGAAAGTATAATCAACTTTTCGATTTAGACGCGGAAACTCTACTTTGTATAGTATTAAAAAAATATTGGCATGATTAATTTATCCTATTCCTGATTGTGACATTTTGACTGAATTTAAATTTGCTTGGCGGTGACGCAAACATACCAGGATTGCTTTCACTATCTATGTATAGGTATAGGCTCCTTTTGGTGTCCATATTATTCCTTAAGAGTTTGTTTGATATTTTTTATCTTTCTCTTCTCAATCGATTTTCGAAATTTGAATCTTGGAAAAAGAGAGGCTTGTAAGACCAGAATGACATTCAAAATAATACATGTAATAAGTAAAGAAAGATAAACTGACAACGCCATATCTAAAAAAGAAAAAGTTCAACAGACAAAGAACAGTATATGTAACAAAACATAGAAAACTAAAGACTGAGCAACACGAAACCATCAAAACCAGGAGGTTTGGCTAGCCATAAAACCATGTTCAACCGACCATTTTTTCTTAAAATGTCTTGTATTAGGTCAGGATATGGAAGTTTTTTTTTCAAATAGTCCGTTAATGTGTATGCTATCATTTGTTGCACTTCAGAGTTAATATTGTTTCTTTGTTTTCCTCCTACAGTTGATTTTTTGTATTCCGGATTTGTTTTCTCTGAATCGATTTATGACTTTAGAAAAGCTACTATTGTGCCTTTTGTTTTGCTTTCAACCGACTCTTACTGTTCATTTCTGGATGTAAGTCAAGATATAAGTAAACTTCGGTCATCTTAAACTACTCTTATTGTTTGTGTGAGATAACACAATTGGAAACGAGTAATGTATAAAAACCATAAATATTATTCAACAACCCATAACATAAGTTTGAAAGATTATATCGTAATAAATTATAACAATACATTCATACCAAGGTCAACACACAAAAAAGACACTGCTTGCTTTAATTACAGTCCCATGTTTAAAGTCTGTCAGATTTTCATTTTTCATTTTTAATAAAAACATTTGTGTAGAATTATTTAGATTATATGAATCAGAGATTGAAACAGACACCCTTAATATATATATATATATATACAACTCGTCTAAACATCAACCCAACAATGTTAGATCTGTAAATTTGCTTTCGCAAATTTTTGGTTCTTCCCTCGCCGGGATTCGAACCCATGCTACTGTGATATCGTGACACCAAATCGCCTGCACTGCAGCCGTCCCGCTAGACCACACGACCACCTGGGCTCTCAATAAAAGAGCTTTCGCTGGCCGTGTGTTACCTTTCCTCGTCAGTTTTAATCTAGCGGCGTACTACAGTACATGATATATAAGGCATGAAGATGTTATTGTTACAGATCAGCTAAATTATCTATAGTAAAGGATCCTACAAATTAATGTAATATACAGTCACGGAAAATAATTATATTCATAAGTACGTCTGAGTCAGTGACAACTCTACAACAGATGTATCCATCGGATCGCCATCAATGATGGTGATACATGGCTGTGTACATAATGTATATACAACTCGTCTAAACATCAACCCAACAATGTTAGATCTGTAAATTTGCTTTCGCAAATTTTTGGTTCTTCCCTCGCCGGGATTCGAACCCATGCTACTGTGATATCGTGACACCAAATCGCCTGCACTGCAGCCGTCCCGCTAGACCACACGACCACCTGGGCTCTCAATAAAAGAGCTTTCGCTGGCCGTGTGTTACCTTTCCTCGTCAGTTTTAATCTAGCGGCGTACTACAGTACATGATATATAAGGCATGAAGATGTTATTGTTATATATACATAAAAATTGAAAATTGATTTCTGTTGAAAGACACTATCTAACTTCAAACTTTTGGCCTTTTTACTAGAAAAGAGGATTCACCAAGAAAAAGTGTCGCACAAACTAGTGTGAGGTCAACATTTTATTATAAACATTTGTTTGATTCCTCAAATATAACAAATAAACATGTCATTTGTATGATCAACCATTCCTGCAATTACAGTATTATTGATCTTTTTCTAAAACGTTTAAAAAGGCATCCTGCTACACAAATCACTAGTGCAGAAAACCCACAAACGACTGCATATGTTGTTATGAATGACACAGAACTATTGCCTGAAAATATCAAATTAAAATTTAAAAGAAGGTATATACGTTGTAAAAGCTATATCATTTCGTGACCAATATCCATTTAATTTAATGCTAGTCTATTCAATGATACTTTTCTGCAATAAAATTATCAATTTCGTAATATGTCACACAATATAAAACAATTATATCCGTTAAGTCACTGTGTTGTTGATATCCTTCAAAAGCTCGACGCATGATATTGATAAATCAAAAATGAAGAGTAGTTATGCATATGCGATAAGAAGAAAGTAACGGGAGAATACATGCCTTCTTAAGATTAATCTGAATTTTGGTAGGGCTTGTACACGGACAGTATCGAAAGTAACGGTCAACCAACTCATGATTGCGGCGGTACTATTTGAAGGCATGCGTTCATCTTTACCAATTCTATATATTGGTTTAGTACCTTCATTTGAAGATCAACCTTCATTGTCAATATCTACCTGTTAGTCAAATTATAGTAACCTGTGTATTTCTTTATTTTAAGCTCGATGAGATAGATGCGCTAAACAAAATTACTAAGCTATGATACATTTATTGATTGCTAAGACACCATCTTTATAGAGGAACGTTAATTTAAAATATCATATATATATATATTTTCGGTTCTTTTTATTCTGTCTAAGAGACGTATGTATGAAGTCATTTAATGATGTTTATTTAACTTTTAAGAACAAAATATGTATTCTATCGTATGGTTTTAGTTCTTTTTTCATTAACACACACAAATCAATCTTAACTGATCGCGAATCGTAATTATTATATAAAGGTCGGGAAAAATCACTTACCATCTGGCTGTATTTCGTGCTGTTACATAATTTGTTATCGAAACAATGTGTACAAATTAAAAAGAGTAAGAAAATAGATTAAGCGAATGGAATAACTAGAATTAACTAGCTACAAAGAAATGTCATTAGCCATCTTGATAACAAGTACCAGTTAATTCCTTTTGCATATTTAATATTTTATCTATATTTTCATATTAAAATATCTATACCACAATAAATGTATCAGTTTGTCATATTCAAATTAAGATTGAACCTCCATGTCAAATTCATATTTTTTCCATTTGTCTAGTTGATCATCCGAATTAGCACAAAGCAGTGGCTAAAATATTATAAATAAAGGCAACAGTGTATACCGCTGTTCAAAACTCATAAATCCATGGACAAAAAACAAAATCGGGATAACAAACTAAAACTGAGGGAAACGCATTAAATATAGGAGGAGAACAACGACACAACAATATAATGTAACACACATAGAAATATAAGTTTAGTTTTAAATATAATGGCTTAGCTATGCACATGTACTGATGACAAAAGTTCGGGGTATATGTATTTATTGCATTAAGCAACATTTACAGTATCAGAATTAATATAACACTTTGTACGTACTTTGAATTCGGTCTGTTGAATGATCAAACATTTCAAATGATGTAGTTCCAAATATATCTAGGAAGAAAAAGAAAATAGAAAAAATATTCCAAAATTTCAGATTCTGAAAATGCGGATGAGTGCGTTGACTTCTAACATATTTTACTATTTTAACCATGCTAGTTGAAGTAAACATTATAGGCTGCACTTTGTAAATACAGATGTTTCTCAAGCCACGCCTTTTTTGGGAGATATATAAATTTCAAAGATATTTTGTTTTGTTTACGTACTGGTTCCCAGATTGATCTCTACGTTTCATGTCATAGAATTATAACTACGGAATGTTATCAGTATAAAAACACATGGTAGCAGATAAAAAATAAAAATTAGAAGACACACATTGAAACTATTTACCGGATTTGTTATCACATAAGCAACACGACGGGTGCCGCATGTGGAGCAGGATCTGCTTACCCTTCCGGAGCACCTGAGATCACCCCTAGTTGTTTGGTGGGGTTCGTGTTGTTTATTCTTTAGTTTTCTATGTTGTGTCGTGTGTGCTGTTGTTTGTTTGTCTTTTTCATTTTAGCCATGGCGTTGTCACTTTGTTTTAGATTTATGAGTTTGACTGTCCCTTTGGTATCTTTCCTCCCTCTTTTGAAGAGGGTAGTATAGAAATTTTTAGAAGTTTTAAAGTGCGGGGCATATACATGTTGAAAATATGCAGCACAGTCTAATGTTGTGACCTTTGTATAAAAAAAAACGTAGTACATTAACCTATTTGCATTTAAAATAACTAAGCGATTGCAGAGTTCGTAACCTTTCAGATCCAACCAGAATCCGTCATTGAAATTAGTAACCGGAGTTATTTGCGTGTTTGTGATTTCGCTTTGCATATCAATCTGTTACAACACATGGATTTAAAAACGAGAGACGGAAAATACCAAAGGATTATTCAAAACTCAAAAGTGGAGATGACAACGCCATTGAAAAAACCGCTAGTCGTCAAAAAGAGAAACACGTATACATGTATTCTATAACGTAAAACATTCGAATGGATAACTTAAATTTTACTGCTGGGATACTTCATTCAAAAGCATCCTTTTAAAGAAAACCCCCTATCAAATAAATCAGAATAAGAAACGCAAGTTCTGACATTTTATATTCACGTAAGGATTTATAGCTATACTGAAAAGCCGGTCCGGTAACATAGTTATCGTCCCTTGATTTTCGTAGTCCCTAGTGTGGACAGTGTGTTACTTGTTAATTTTTTTGTAATACTCCTTCCAAATGTATTTTTTCATGTTTTATGCCTCAAATAGCAAGTAAGAGGATGACATTACACTGTAAAAAATATGGGTCATTAATTTTAAAGTTCAGTAGTGATTCGGTCCAGCTTAAAAAGATTAAAAATTAGCACTTCAGAAGCAGTCAATACTTTTTAAAATTGTATATATTTTGAGTAAGAGCCGATGAAGGTTTGTATAATTTTGATAAAAAAAATTCCCAAAAGTAGTACTACACTATAAAAAATATTATTGATAAATCGCGGATAGGAATTTTTTATTTTCATTTTTGTTGTTATTGGTTTTTTTTTTTTTTTTTTACATATATTGCAAAAATGGTAATATATACCAAATGAGAAATGTACTATATCCTAATGAATCAATTGATTTAAATCAGTTGAACATAAGAAATCTTCATATTCATTTTTTTTAAATGTATAATTATTCTATTACTTCACTTATTGTTATTTTTTCCAATGATATTTACGTAATCCATAATCTGATTTGAAAATTCGCCAGTACTTACCATTTGTATAAAAATTGAGTGTACAATTTACTTTTCCATAAGTGTTTTTCATAAGCATTACTAGTACACCAAACGATTTGAAGTCGTTTTCTGTAAATGTCAGATTAATAGTATATCCAAACCGTATCTTGCCACACAGGTAAATAGAAAATATGTCAACAAACAGATTGTACCGTGAACAGTTGTGAAACATATTCAATGTTTGGTTAAGACATTCTACATTGATATATTTAGTAGGGTTGTAAACTTGGAATGATATGCTGTGATTTTCACTTGTTGATATTTCTATAGGGTTATCTCCATTCATACACACTGGTAGATCTACAACAACACAAAGGTGTTATCAACTATTTCTAAATAATATATTTTCTTCAATATTTAAAGATGATCCAAGGCTTAACATCAAAACATTTTTGTTACAAGATTGATTCTTTAATAATATGTAAATTATCTCATGTGGGTAAGGCTTGTGTTCCTCTCTAGTTTGACATAAAACAAATAATATGTGCATAATAAACATGTCAAGTAAAACAAATGTCATCATTGTATGTACATGACGCCGTAGTGACATTTCTGCACTGGATATTAAAAAAAGTTACTAAACAATCAATTAACTTACTTGTACACATGTTCGTATTCTGGTGGCCTTTGAAAATGCGAGTTGGAACATGAACATTGGTGCCATCTTGTAATAAGGATATACAATAAATTACAATATTGATATGCACACACACTAGTCACAAATGAACAAGAGAAATTTGGATTGGTGTGGTAACTTTCTAAGTTCCATTTGTTGAAATAACTTTTAAAGGATAACTGTTTCTTCATATGTTCAGTGCATATTTAAAATGACTTTTCCACTAGTCTTTTCTTTTTTTTAAAACTTATTTTCTTCAATATTCCAAAAGCTTCTTTGACACGTTTATCTTATTATGAATATGTTAAACCAAAATTTACTAATAGAATGACAATAAAGTGCACCGGTCATTACTAGGTCATTTCACTTTACCAAAATATTTAGATCTCAAAGTGACCATTCATAAAACTACTAAATCAAAATTAATCGAGGAAAAAACACTGCAATGTGAACCGTTTTATATATATTTTTTTAATTTATACGTTATAAAGGTAAATCAGAAGTTTCTATCACCAATGGAAACCAGTAAATATTGATTGTTTTTCATCTCTTTGATCACTTTAATTTCACAAATAATACACGAAGGTCTTGCAGTACATATTTTAGGTGCTGATGTTGTTTATCATCTTATATTGTGTTGTAGCATTCTTTTATTTGTCTTTGTAAATTTTTACCTTAACTGTTTAGTCTAGTTTTGTTAATTATTTGAAATACTAAGGATTTTTTTATCCCAGGCATAGAAAACCTTAGCCGTATTAGGCACACTTTTTTTGGAATTGTTGGACATCAATGCTCTTCAACTTTGTACTTGTTATTGCTTTTGAACTATTTTGATCTGAGCGTAACTGACGAGTCATATAAAGATAAAACGCGCGTTTGACATATAAGATTATAAGCCTGATACCTTTGATAACTATTTGAAAATATCAGTTTGAAGTTAGTTGATACTTATATATCTCGTCTTTGTGTTATTGTACTGTGGTAAATGTCTGTATTATTGTCTTTCGTTTGTGCTAATGGAATTTGTGTATATGCCTTTTTTGGTTATATTTGTTGAAATAGGGATTAAGAATATAACACAATGTTGACAGCTGTCCCCCTTTTTTTTGGACATTTTAATCAATTATGTATGGGTGTTTTCTTCGAACCTCGTTATCAATATAACGGAGTTTATGCAACTGTAACACATGTGAGAGGTTTAGCAAGCTATAAAACCAGGTTCAATCCACCAGTTTTGAATATAAGAAAATTCATACACCAAGTGAAGAATATGACAGTTGGTATCCATTCGTTTGATGTGTTTCGTGTGTATGAGCTTTTGTTTTTGCTGTGTACATAGATTTCGGTATTTTTGTTATTTTACTTTTTATCCACTTTAATCTTGAAAACATGACCAATAAAAAAACCACATTAGCTTATTAAAACCTACCTTTTATTAGGAGTGCCATCAATACTAGGAACATAATTTCTTATGAAGGCTGATTAAACCTGCTTTCAAATTTTGTAAAGGAATTTAAAATGTCCCTGCATAAGAAGGTTTCATATCAATTTTACACATTGCATCGTGATATAAGATACATACACTCTTTAATGATACAAAGCATTTGCGAATAAGTATTCAAATCGTAATCTTTTCGTGAATGTATGTAGATGTAGATGACATAATACATAAACGTCATTTGACTATTGGTTGGCTTGAAATCTATGTCAGTAAGATGTTTAGCAATGGAATGAATATTCCATTTGGAATAATTTCCTTATGAAAACCTATGAAAAAGCATACACAAAAACAAAGACAAGCAAAAACGGAATATACATGGTCCAAATGGACTGACTTATAATATCGAGTTGTTATTTTTCTTTCATATGAGTGGTGTTATTTGATTGATTGGTCAATCTTCAATGTAAAATGCAGCTGTCAGCACATTTCGTATAAGTAGTTTTGTTTTATTGTATTTGTAGAGGAAGCACGATAACCCCGCGAGATCTAACGACCATCAAAATGAAACTTGGTAACATTATGTTATAAAATGATAACATATTTTAAACACTTTCTAACTTACTACCCTCATAGACGTAGTTGGCACAACATTTCGAACGTTTCAGTTGTTATTGTTCTTCAATTTTGTATTTGATTTGTATGTTCAACTGTTCTGATTTGAGCATACTTTTTTAGTGTAATTCAGACGGAACGCCATTCTAACGTACCTCATTCCATGCCTGGGATTTCGTCGGGTGATCATCAGAAACATAAACAAACTGTAATGAGATCAAACCAGTTTTGCAGTCATGCAAACATACATATTGCATTGCCTATCTAGACAATATATCATTTTAAAACCAAAGACACAATTTAATACTTACTCAATACCATTAGGATAATGACTAACATATTTTGAACTAAATAGGGAATAAATAAGTCAGTTTATACTTACAGAAATTTTAAATTCAATTGTGTCAATACAATATAATATCAATTGTAAATTTTGTGATGATAGACCTATTGATATTGACATGCTAATTTCCTTGTCACATCCTTCTTTCGATTAATTCCATTGAAACATAAAAGCATTATGTAAAAATGTGTTTGTTTACACTTGAAAAAAGTATATAGACTAAAACAATGCTATCGAAACAAAGAAACTTAAAATCAAATTGAGACTACACACATTATGAGCTATGAAAAATCACTTAGACATGTATCAAAATTAAGCAGATATGAACATCATATACAAATAAGAACATGTGGAATAGTTGACATTGACCTAAACATTTTAACAAAAGTCTAAGGATTTAACCAGCTAGAAGGAATAATATTAAAAGTCAGCGAAGTTTTTTTAAAATAGTTTATTTCTAAAAAGAAAACAAAAACTTTGAATTTTTTTGAACTCAAAACTGCTAAAAACATCAAAAGTCATCTGTTTAAAAAAGCGTTTGTAATAAAAATGTGATTGGTGAGTGCTAATTTCAAACTGACCGTCACGAAGTAGCACAATAGTGTCGAAAATTGAACGTTAAACATCAATCAATTAAATACTCAAACTAATTTCAAAATAGTTCATTTTTAATTAGATAAACTGCGAGCATTTTTTTTTTTTTGGAAATTCGTTTATTAAAAAAAACTCGTTTTGGTAAAACAAAACACATTACGATTATTTGGCTATTTCTTTAGGTATGTATTTTCATAAAGCTCTTCAATTGTTTCAATTTAAAAAAAATCCTTTGCTTGCAAATATTTGGCTTTGAGCGTTCCTGATGAAGGTCAATTTAGAAAAGCGCTTCGAACGCCTTAAATTTGTATGAAGTGTTTTCTCTCTCTCTCATGTTTTAGAGTAATGGGTCAATACCTCTGCTGGTGAACTATCAGTCAACGACAGAATCATCTGCTCTGTAGTCAATACTACGGTACTGATATGATGTGATTAAGAACAATCCTTTATAAACGTTTCTGTAATTAAATATTGAAATCATAAACCAATTAAGGTTGACCATAGATGGATTTGGCTATTTCTTCGGTTTTTTTTTTGTCATATCGATCTCTATTTGTATCGGTTCTTTTACATCCTTTGTCTTCAAATATTTGGCTTTGAGCTTTCCGTCTGAAGGTAAACTAGCAAATCGCGTCGGACACTTGAAATGTTTATGACGTTGTGCTTTTATGTTCTTCGAAGCTCATATTAAGTCAAGCAACGATGGTTCGGATGATTTCCCTTCAACCCATCAATTATATACATTATATATAAAACATTTACTCATTATACAGATTTTAATTCTCACCGTTATTTATTATTTTCTTGTACGTACACACAGATTATGTTATATTATAGATCTTTTATGTTGTACAGCTGGGTCCGCAGCGATCTATATCATATTTTAAGACAGAAATTTAGTTATCGTATTGTCATTCGATAAAGTAATGCTGATAAAAAGGTACACAGTTGTCTCCTCCATTCAAAACCATTCTGTTATGGTTTTCTTACTACAACAAGAAACTTCTTGTAGACATACTTTTACGAATAATGAGTGAATAAAGGAGGGTCAGGTGACGTTCGGTGTGATAATGACCCGTGTCTATAGCAAATCCTAAATACACTGTTTGGTGGTGCGCCTTTCAGAGGTGGAACTTATATATCAGATGAGAGGTGTTACTGGTAACGGTTTCGGATACGACCAGTTTTATGTTTATAATGTGGAAAGCAAAAGGGCCTAGAATGGTGTCAATTTTTTTTTACAGCATTGTCATTTATTAGTGAAATATGAAGACATATAAAAGTTAAATTCTTTCATTTGCCAATTAGGCCACACCAATTTAATTCCTTGTTCGACGGACCCGCCCGCACCTATTTTTTTCAAAGAAGAATTTTTTTATTTGTTTTATATTCCCGCATCCGGAAATGTAATCGTGTCCATTTCCCGCACCGTTTTTTTGGTAAATATTATAAACAGATATTTGCACAAGTCTTGTTGTTATAATCACAATCTAACATGTATTTATAACGATTTTAAACATATAAGCACCCAAGTACACTGTGTCAATGTCTGTGATAATATTTGATTCAGCATGAAACCCATTTATCCCAAATGGGAGTGCTCCGATGTAAGTAGAAAACAGAAGAAAATACATACAGAACAAAACAATGGTTTCCTCCCCCCTTACTTAGATTCCCTATCAAAATATGTACTTGTTAGAAATAAACTTCAAAGAACTTCGGAAATAAATGTCTTCAACTGCAATATGCTGGCGATACAAAACTATCCATACCCCCTGCATGTGTATGCACCTGTCCTGATTGATTCAGGGGCCTGTCGTTCAGCAGTTAGATATCGTTCGTTGATGTTCATAAATATTATTTGGTATTTTCCCGTTTGTATATACATAAATTAGATCGTTGGTTTTCCTGTTCGAATTGTGTACACTTATAATTTTTGGGTCCCTTATAGCTTGCTGTTTGGTCTGGATCAAGGCTCTGCCGTACGTACTATGACCAGATGACCTGTATTTGATATTATCCCTCAGAAGGTCACATATGGGGTCATTTTACTGTTGTAAAAAAGAAACGAAGAAATACCAAGGATTTGCATAGTGTTACTATACAAATCCTTTGAAGAACTTAAAAAAATTAACTAAAAGAGAGGAGAAATACATCATATTTAAATAATTTTAAACAACATTACTATATTCTTAAAGAGAATTATTTATGATATTATTTATTTTGAATAATATTAAAGTAAATGTGTTAACATAGCCTATAAGTCCAGGAATATTACAAAATTCTTGGGCATGTTTTGACCATTTAATACCAGCTGATAGATATATAGTTCTTTGGGAAAAGATGAGCTCTTTTGTACTAAAAAGTTATATTTACAAAAAAATATATTGTAACTTATATTGACCCCTCATAAAAAGGATATTTATAAAATTTAGGGGTTGTTCTCAACCTGATTATGACTTGGATGGAGAATTGTCTCATTAATTGGCACACATACATACCAAATCTAATTATTAATTGGTGAACAGGGGAAAATACTTCATTAATTAAAGAAATGTCCAAGTACAAGTGATAAATCAAGTTTTAATATTGTCAAAACCTACTATTTTATGTTTACAAAAAAAAAATATAATCGCTCGCCTTTACTTTTCAAGCTTCGCCTCAAAAATTTGCAAAATAAATATTTTTTTATTAAAATTTTCAAATCGCTCGCTCGCCCCAATTTTTGGAGTCCAAAAATCCGTAGAACAAGAAATTAAATTGGTGTGGCCTTACATCATAACAAATTGAAACTCTTTATTTATAGGTATAGATAGTGAAAATAATATCTAAGTTCGGTTTAGTTTGACTTATTATATCACAAACACAACTGGTACTAGAAATCAAAGTAGTCCTTTCTTCAGTTAACGAAAAACATACACTAGGTTCATTTGTTTCTGAAGCTTTCGCTTAGTTTAAAAAGATAACATGTTTGTTCAAATGGTTAAATTAAAAAAAAGTCATTCTGTTGTTTACTGTTTCTTCATTGTCAAATTATGATATTGCCAAAAGATAACACTCAAGTTACCAGATGTTCTATTTATTAAAGCAACATAAATTACATTAACTTAGTAGATAAAATTGACAAGTATAAGTGAAAAGAAATTATTGCGAAATTTAATTACTTAATAATGTGAAAACGGCATCAAAACATAAAGTTATTCCTGATTAATTTTTCGAACTATTTTAATATTAAAGGCATTAAGAACCTTTGGTGACCCCACAGTTTAATTTCTATAATAAGTAAGTAGTGAGCAGTTGTCGTTGCAGACACACGTTCACCTAATCTGCCCCAGTCAATGGGATACTTTAAGGTTGTCAATCAATGGCCACAGCTACACTGTTTTGAATATGATTCTAAGTCAGCTATACCATGTGATGCGTTTTCAGATTCATCACTCGACAACTCCCTGTTTACCGAACACTTTTTTTACACTATTAATATTATCCACTTGCGGCGGGGGTATCATCAGTGAGCAGTAGCTCGCAGTTTCACTTGTTGCTTTTGAACTAGCTTTCAGTAAATGGAAGTTCTTTCAGATCGAACTGTGTTTCGTTATTGAATTTGGTAGTTGTATAAAAAAAGGAGATGTGGTATGATTGCCAATGATACAACTGTTCACAAAAGACTGAATGACACATAAATGAACAACTATAGGTTACAGTACGGCCTTCTACAATGAGCAATCCTATCCCGCATAGTCAGCTATGAATGGCCTCGAAATGACAAATGAAAAACATTTCAAACGAGAAAACTTACGACCTTATTCAAGTACAAAATAATGAACGAAAAATGTATGTAACACAACAATAAACGTTAATCACTGTGGTTGTTCTTTGTATCAAACCGGTATACCAATATAGACCAAATCTACTAGGATAATGGAACTATAATCATTACGGAAATATAAGCAACTGTCATATAAGTGGAATGATAAGGTAGTAATAAACAGTTAGGAAAAAATACTAAAATTTGCCCTTATGAATTTTACCATCCCCTTTTCATTGCTTTCTTGCAATATCAAGCTTACTGTTTGTGTCATATATGGGCATATGTATGGAATCAGAATCTTCCATAGATTTTATATCCAGTATATGAAATGGTAAAATATAATTTCTTTTTGGTGTATCCATGGCAACAATCTGCATTTATTTGTTATAAAATATTGCAAAAAAGGGGGGGAAAGATGTCACATATTTCCTCGAAATTTGGCTAAAAGTAGAATTTCAATCGCTTGAAGTAATACCTTTTCTGAAACTGTGTACATATATCATTCAGCAAATCCAATGAAAATCATATGTCTTTCATCTCATTTTTTTGTAAAATGGCGTCAAAAACTTCGTGTAGAAAAAGAGTGTTTGTAAACAGTACATTAATTTCTGGACCGATGGCCGGTGTAGCTATGAAAATACGGATTGACAAACAGAAAACAACCCATAAAACATGTAAAAAATAATCTTGATGCACTTATAAACCATCTTTGAAGGCTAAATTAGCACTTATCTGTCTGAAAATGAATTTTATTATACAATAACTTTCCTATTTGAAAAATCCACAGGGGCCAAAATGCGAAACTAAACTACTAACTGTGTATTGCTACCTTAAGCTAATCATAAAACCAGGTTTATCCCGTCATTTTCTTCAGATAATGTCTGTACAAAGACAAAACAATATAGCAGTTTTCCCCCTGTTCCATATATTGAATAATAAACTCATCATAGATACCAGGATTAAAATTTATATTTACGCCAGACGCTAGGTTACAATACGGCCTTTTACAATGAGCAGCTATGAACACACAAAAATGATAGCGTATTATTTTTTCAGTTTGTTGAATTTTCCTTTTTGAATTTGTCTGTAGTTCAATAGTTTTGTGTATCTACTTTTATACCTCAGGTAGTAAACTGTATGACCACGATGTATTACAACCAGTATTTTGGTCCTGACAAACACACATTGTTTTACTGTTACTAAAGAAGGGACGAAAGATACTAGAGGGACAGTCAAACTCATGAATCGAAAATAAACTGACAACTCCATGAGTAAAAATGAAAAAGACAAACAGACAAACAATAGTACACATGACACAACATATAAAACTAACGATTAAGCAACACGAACCCAACCAAAAACTGGGGTTGATCTCAGGTGCTCCAGAAGGGTAAGCAGATCCTGCTCCACATGAGACACCCATTGTGTTGCTCAGGTAGCAATACACAGTTAGGAAAAAAACTTAAAATTGACACTCATAATTTTTAAACAGCCTCTTTCCCCTCCTGTCTAACAAATAAGGCTTAATATTTGTGTTATGCATGTATATATTTATAGAAAGAGAATCTTCCATAGATTTGATTTCTATTGGTCACAATGGTGAAATATAATCCCTTTTGGGTGTAACCATGGCAACAATCTGCATTTCTTTGATACAATATATAGCAAAAAAAGGGGGGGTGAACAGGTCACAAAAGTCTCCAAAATTTGGTCCAAAGGAACATTTCAATCAATTACAGTGATACCTTACCTGAAACCATAGGTTTATATCTATCAAGTGGTTAAAAAAAAATCGTATGCATTTCTGCTGGTTTTTCCATAAAATTGAATGGAAAAGATCGAGCGCAAAATCTTTGTTGATAAACACTATAATAATTTATGGACCTACAGGCGGTACGGATAGGAAAATACGGACTGTCAAACAGATAAATGGCCTATAAAACATGCTAAATAAAGGCAACAGTAGTATACCGCTGTTCAAAACTCATAAATCCATGGACAAAAAACAAAATCGGGGTAACAAACTAAAACCGAGGGAAACGCATTAAATATAAGAGGAGAACAACGACATAACACCGAAACGTAACACACACAGAAACAGACCAAGCATCAGACAAAACACCACGAGAATAACAAATATAACATGAAAACCAAATACATGAATTTGGGATAGACAAGTACCGTGCCACGTCTTATCTCAATTTCTCGAAAATAAGAGAAAACACAAACGACTCAACGTTAAAATGCAACACACACAGAAACGAACAATAATATAACAATGGCCATCTTCCTGACTTGGTACAGGACACTTTTAAAGGGGAATAAAAGTGGTGGGTTGAACCTGGTTTTGTGGCATGCCAAACCTCGCACTTTAATGGCAAAGTTAAATATAACATTGAAATGACAACATAATATTACAGGACTACAATACAAATTAATAGAACATATTAGACAAAGAAAAACATGATTAATAGATAACAAAAAGCATCAGGTTTAAAATTCAATACGCCAAAAACGCGCCTTGTCCACACAAGACTTACAAGTGACGCCCAGATATAAAAGATCGAAAGTGAAAAAAGTTCAAAGTTGTACAGCACTGAAGATAAAAAGTTGAAAAGGTTTTGCCAAATACGGCATTGTTTTTATACCCGGGATAAGAACATCCTTATTATATAGAACAATTCATGCTATTGCAAACAGTAAATTTTAACAAATGAATATGAAAGAAATATACATAATGAAACTGAAGTATTAACTAATTACAGAAAACTAAACCCGAATACATAATGCTATAAAAGTTCAACACAGAATAGACACACCCGAATCAGTCCAGGCGTCAACGTAATTAAAAAAAAAAATGTGACGTCACATACGATGGCGAAAAGGCACAAACGTTATGCCACATTTGAATTTATGAAATTTAGAAACAGCATGACGTCACATATGAAAAACTATCAAAGTGAGATAGAATTAGGATTGATTTAAGATTATATTAGAACTAAATACTGATAATTCATTTAAACAAAATGCATATTGCAATACTTATTAATAACAATTAACTGTAATATATATATATGTCCAGTTTGTTATGAATCCAACTTCAAACGTAAATAATCGTACAAAATTTAATATAATTAATAAAGGCGGTGATTAATTTTTCTATCCGTAACACCTAAATATAATAAAAAGACGTCAACACATTTGACAAAATCCGATGAGAATTACAAATATAACATTAAACATGTAAACTAAATACATGAATTTGGGATCAACAAGTACAGAAACACGTCTTATAGTAATGCGAATTCACATTCAGCAAAACAGTCACAATCGGGAATAAGTCACGTTTGGTAATTAAAAGATTAGACGACATAATGACAAACCACAATCTACCATGTGATAAAAAATGTCCTTAGCTAGTTTGGTTAAAGAGACATCATATGGATCCACCAATTCGTGATGGTGTCCATAAAATTTACGGAGTGTCAATTTTAATCTGTCCTCCTCATAACTTTGTTGGAGCAGTTTCTGCGTAAGGAGCACACTCCTGTATATGAAGTCCGTATAGTGTGAATAACGTATCAATTGTGATATGTAAACACCATACGAAGGGGCAGAGTGTATGTTACTGCTGAGAAATGGGAAATTGATAATTGGGAAGTTGAAATCGTCCCGTTTATCATAGATTTTCGTGTGAAAACAATCTAAATGTTCATATAAACCCACTAAGAAGGCTATATTAATCTTCAATTATCTAAAAATCAATTTTATTGTAAAAAAAACTTTCATATTTAAAAAATTCACCATGGCCATAATGCGAAACTAAATTTCTAACTTTGTATTGCTACCTCATGTAATAACAAATCAGGTAGGTCACATTCATGAAAGGGAAGGAGATTGAAGTTACGACGTAAGGAACATATCCGATATCATCTGTGAAACGGATATTTCCTGATGGCGTCCGTAAAATTTACGAATGGATGATTTCAACTTCATCATTTGGAACTCTTGGTTTAAAGCTTCCTTGTGTGCAGCAATCCTCTATAAAGAAAAACATGATAGGAAGTACAAGAACGGGAATATAGTATCTGTATGCGGGTGCTGCTGGAATGTTGCTTCTTAGAAATGAAAAGTTCACAATTGGAAAGCTGAAATCATCTCTTTTGTCGTAAAGTTTCGTTTTCAACCGACCCGCATTGTCAATTTCTAGATGTAAGTCAAGATATGAGACTAACTTTACTGTATCTGTTGCATCCTTTATCTCTAGTTCGATAGGATAAATGCGTTCAACATAGTCACCAAATATTGAATTATTACGTGAGAGAACATCATCTACATAGCGGAAAGTAAAATTAAACGATATTGCTAACTTCTCATCTTTCTTCCTAAGAAGTTCCTGTATGAAGTCAGCCTCATAATAATAAAGAAACAAGTCGGCAAGAAGAGGGGTACAATTGGTTCCAATTGGAATGTCGACAGTCTGTTGAAAAACACGTTCTCCGAACGTAAGAAATATGTTGGCAATCAAGAAATCAAGCATCTTGATAATGCCAGATTCAGAGAATTTTTTGTTTGAATCAGAGTGATCCTTTACAGAGTAGGATTTATCCCTCCCTAACACAAGATACTTGTATCTACGTTGGCCATTCTTTTTTATGAAACAAAGCAATACCAACTCTTTCAATTTGCCTTTTAGTTGGAATGTGGAGTACTTGTGTAAAGTGTAGAACAGTCAAATGTTTTAATACTATTACAAGATGAAAGAGAGTTAAATTTTATGTACTCTAAAAGATCTTTGGTGGTTTTTAGTATCCACATCTGATTCACGCCACCTCTAGAATAGGCAGTTTCACAATAACTTTGAACCCCGGCTTTGATTGCTGATATAATATATGTTTAGAAAGAGGTTTCGTGGAGCAATGGATGACCCAGCAATATACCATTGTTTGTAAGGACATTTATGCAGTTTAGGTATCCAATACCGTAATGGATCATCCAGTTCTTTATTTTTTGTTGAAATTCCAAAGGAACATAGCACAGACCTATGATTATCCAGGATTTCCTCTTTGGTAAGTGTCGTGAGGGTATATGTTGCGTTTCCAAGTGAATTGTCAATACCTAATTCATTTATCAAGCAGTTAATGTAATGAGTTTTACACACAGAAACGATGTTGTTTGTGGCTTTATCTGCGGGTACAACAACAAATTTGTCATGGAGGTAGGTGTTTTGTAACATTTGGGTCTTTAAAGATTGCCGTAGCATGAGCATTGATAGACCCATTCAGTTTCTTAATTCTGATTTGTATCAACAACCTCACAGCCTTAATCCATTCGGAAAGAGTGTCTACGTCTTCCTTCTCTCGATTAGTCCATTGCTGGCATAATCCTCGACTAGATCCATCAACATTTTGAAGTTGTATTCTCAGTTGATGGATTTAGGCTCACCATATTACGGACCTTTCGATAACACATTTCGCAGGGAAGTGTTATTGACAATGTTGATGACACCGGTAATAACGTGGCCAGCCGAATTATATGTGAATTGGGAACTAGCACAAGTGCAACCAGGAGGTTTAGATTTGAAGTTGTCAATATTGAGATCCTGCAAAACGTGTTTGTAATTGAAAATTTTAGTTGCAATATGTTTGGTATAGCAATAAGAAATGATTGGTGCAGACTGATCTTTGAAATAAGAAGGTATTTTCGACTGAACTGATTTATGATGAAGGATTTTGCCTAAGTTGACGCCATCGAGGCCTTTGTTTGACATCATATTACATTTAAGAATGTAGTGTCATCATGCATATACCTGCTGCATAAATCCATAGCCTAATTTGACAATTTGTATTATCCTTCCGATGTTTATTGATTTGGATGGCGTTCAATATGTTTCGTCTACATAAGACTCATCAGTGACGCTCAGATAAAAACAGTTATAAAGTCAAACAAGTACAAAGTTGAAAAGCATTGAGGAATCAAAATCCAAAAAGTTGTGCCAGATACGTCTAAGGTAATCTATTGTTGTGATAAGTAAATCCTTAGTTTTTCGAAAAATTCAGTTTTGTAACAGGAAATTTATAAAAATGATCATATCATTGATATTCATGGCAACACCGAAGTGTTGACTACTGCGCTGGAGATACCCATTCGGGACGAAATTTTCAATAACAGTGGCATCGAACCAGTGCATGTGTAAAAAATTTTCAAATACTCCAAATTGACAACAACACTTCAAATGGTCTGCAATTTTATTTGCTATGGCCTACATTCTAGGTACATTATGTTTTTCGAGAAAATTTGACTTCACTGATCTATGCATTTCAAATGTTTTGTACTTCTCATTCATATATGGCCTTATTTATTTATATATATATTATAATATTTCCTTAAAATGAAATCAACATTTTTAGAAAATCAATTATTACCTGTACCGTATTTCAAGATATATTTAATTTTATGAAAACCGTTAATACATATATAGTAAAATAAGCCTGTTGAACTGTGTGTTATTGTGGATTTAAACCTATCAAAACTATTGACATTGAAAAAAACAACATTTATACCTGCAATTGACATGCATTGATTGCGTGACGTATGACTATATACATGTAAGTCATATAACAAAACCAAAAATAAGTTGTGTGTCATTCTTTTAAAATAACTTGGGTGGACAATACAGGATGTATATCTAGATGACACATCAGCATATATTGAAATTTTCACAATGTCGGAGTTGCATGCAAATATTACATTTTTTTCAAATGAGCCCTGTTAAAACAGTTTAACTGAGTTATTTAAATTCACTGCTTATAAGAAACATGAACATATTAAGGTAATCACTCAAATCACAAGATATGTTTTACAGATGTGTGGCAGAAAAAAAACATTTATAAATGCATCACATGCTTTTAAAATATTTTTTTCTCTTTAGAACCGTTAGATTGTTATCGTCTGTATGTTGTCCAAAATATTATATAAAGATTAATATATATATATGTATGATGTGTTTTTATGATATTCAGAATATACGAAAAGGTAATGGTTTTTTTTGTCTGCATCTTTTATTGCCGAGGCTGTGGATAAATATCGAAATGCAGACAAATTCTATCGTTTCTTGCGAATGATCTGGGGGAAGAAATGTGTTCTGTCAATGGTATGTCATCAGGCATGTCAGCCTTCTATCATGACTTTACAACAGGACATTTAGAGGAAAGCACGAAGATTTAACGTCATAATGGCTGTTGTCTGCTCTTTGGTCGGGTTGATGTCGCTTTGACAAATTCCCCATTTCCATTCTTAATTTAATTTTGACCAATAAATAGATCAAATTTAATTAGATAAAAATAATCAACAGGTCAGGACATGGAAAGATTCTTTAAGAGGAAGAAACATTCCCTTATTTGAAATTTGATGGATAAAATGTCTCATTTTCAAGTATACCTCATATTCTTAGTTTGAAAAAGATTATAAAATAAATTGCCGTGTTGGTTTTATCAGCTCTTCAACGATTGTAAAAGTTTGTTCTTTTTTTATGTTCATTTATTCGAACAGCGGTATACTACTGTAGCCTTTAGTTATTTCGCAATGACGCAATATTTAAATATATGCAACCTATCGGAAAAAGTATATTATTAAGACCTTGCAAGATAGGAATATTTAAAGACCCAAGTGCAATTTATTTTCCGAAAACGTAAATGGTATTTTGGCCATAATTGAGATTATCTGAACGGTACGTACATATTTGTTCTAAATGTATATTTATCATTGCTTAAAAAATGGTTTATAATTTGGGCAGAGAGAAATTTAAGAAGAAAAAAAACTCCTTAACATTTTTTACTTTCTTTCCATCAAGAGTCTCATATGGTTTGAATGTGCTTTATAGTTGAAATTTACTTGAAGTGAAAGAGCACTATATAAAAATGTTTGCATTTTCAAAATTATGGAATGATTTATTGTTCAGACTTTGAAGAACTTCTACAAATTACATGACAATTTCAGATCAAATTGTGTTCACAAATGATATCTACGATATGAAATAACTTGGCTAAAATTTTATGCATGAGACATGATCTACACTGCAATGAAATACAGAAAAATCAAGAGCAAATCTGCTTTTGACTTTCCTTTTCAATTGCTGCAATTACCAAAAGAAACTTACTTTAAATGAATAATACAAGAAAACAGTAAAAAAAACATCACTAATTTTATACTAGATTGGGATATTCAGAATTCATATCTTTTAAATACTAGAACTTGGACGATATTTCACTCGCTATTATAAATTTTCCCATTTGAAACACTAAGGCTTTTTTTTAACTCAGGAATATATATTACATTAGCTGCATTTTGCAAAACTTTTAGAAATGTTTGGTCCTCAACGGTCTTCAACTTTTTACTTTATTTGGCTGTTTTATGTTTTTCGGGCGTCACTGGTGAGTCTTTTGAAGACGAAACGCATGTTCACACGGACATTTAATTCGAATTGAATTCGAATCGAATGCGAATCGAATTCGCTGATCCCGTTCACACACTCTTCTTTTTTAATTTGAATTGGTTAATTCGAATTACCCGATTCGAATTAGAAATACGTTTTTGTTAATACGAATTAAAAGTTAACGTCGTTTGGACAGTAAAGCGAATTTGACGCGCATTGTAATTCGAATAAGAATTCTAATGCAACAACGCTTGTAACGTGCATTTGATTGGATAACGTCACTTATTTACATGGCATCAATTGACAATTGATGCTATGGGACGTACGCGCAAGCGCAGACGGCATATGACAGATTTTAAAAACATGTTTTAACGTTGTTTTCTGTCAGTTTCATTAGAATGGAGATAACAATATTGTATTTTAAGCTCCGACGGCATCAATTGTCGATTTGATGGTCACAAATACCCGTTTACTGTCTCCGCTAACGCGTCGCCAGTAAACTTAATTTCCGGCCATCAAATACCCAATTGATGCCGTCGGAGTTTAAAATACAATACAGTTATCTCCTAATTGACGTTAGGACGTAAAACGTTTCGAATGCGAATTAAACTAATTCGAATTAGTTAATGCGAATCGAATTCGAATTACGTGTGAACTCATCATGAATCTAAAATGTTATGAATTTAAAACTGTAATAAGATGTATGAATATTGATTTATCGGCGCAAAAATAGATTATTTTATCAATAAACGTTAGCATATATTAAATAAAAAGTATCGTTGCATAGCTAAGTACATTAAAAAGTACTGATGTTTTTTTGGTGGTTGAATTTTTTTGTATGAAACACCTTCAGTAATTTTGGAAACTCTTACAACTGTACTTTATGTCGTACGCCTTTACATTTGTATGTTACACGTTTCGTTACGTTCTTAATTCCGACCGGATGAGTCAAAATACTTTTGATCGAATTCATAGTTTGTTTTGTTATGTTATCTTTTTCTCTTCGAAAACTGTTGCATATAATACCTATCACCGTCATGTGTTGCTGTATATCAAATATGGTTTCTTCTTTTTAACATACATCTAAGTGGAAGGTGGAATTTCTATCGTATTGACACTCATATCACCTCTTTTTATGTTATAGGTATTTAAACTGAAATGAGAATTTTCGGAAAATCAATTATGTTCTCAATATTTTTATTATCAATGTATTCTTTACATATTATTTTTAGAATTCTAGTTCTGAGAAAATCATTGAGATATATAGTTAAATATGTCTATTTTACTATACAAAGCAAAAATATAGGTCTGCAAACGATTTCCAAGAATAAGGCTACCATTTTTTCAACCTTCTCGACAAGTTCATTGTCTTTGTTATGATATCAATGAAGTTTGTATGTTGAAAAATTAATTCTTCAAACAAGTGAGATAGAGAAGTTGCATGTAGTAAAATGTTTAATTGTATGGACTTTAACAGATCGTTGGACATTTTCAGTATCCACAACTGATTCATACGGATTGTAAAAACAGTAATTTCTATTTGTTGTTATAAAACAACTGTCACCTGCTTTTAAAATCTATTTTATTAATTCCGTCAAGTGTTCGATGACCATTCGACAGACCATGATAATGATTTTATGTTATTTTGATATCCAGTATAGTGAAGTACAGTACAGTTCTTTTCATCTTAGTGATTTCAAATAAAATAGACTTTATCATAAATACTTAATAGAAAAATTAAATTAAAAAAATGCGGTCACCGTTCATTTATGCTCACAATCTGCCTTCAAAAGTTGCTGCATTTTTGTTAAGATACTTGTTCTGTTGAACTAAGAGGAAAAATAGAGGTATTATAATATCGAAATAAAAAAAAAAACCACTTAATTACAGAACTCGCTTAAATCTTACATTATTTAGGGCCAGGTGAGCTTTTCTCATCACTTGGCGTCTTGTCGTCCGTCGTCCGTCGTCGTAAACTTTTACAAAAATCTTCTCCTCTGAAACTACTGGACCAAATTTAATCAAACATCATTATCAGGGTATCTAGTTTTAAAATTGTGTCCGGTGACCCGGCCAACCAACCAAGATGGCCGCCATGGCTAAAAATAGAACATAGGGGTAAAATGCAGTTTTTGGATTATAACTCAAAAACCAAAGCATTTAGAGCAAATCTGACAGAATATTATTGTTTATCAGGTCAAGATCTATCTGCCCTGAAATTTTCAGATGAATCTGACAACCTGTTGTTAGGTTGCTGCCCTTGAATTGATAATTTTAAGGAAACTTTGCTGTTTTTGGTTATTATCTTGAATATTATTATAGATAGAGATAAACTGTAAACAGCAAAAATGTTCAGCAAAGTAAGATTTACAAATTAGTCAACATGACCGAAATGGTCAATTGACCCCTAAGGAGTTATTGTCCTTTGTAGTAAATTTTTAACCATTTTCATAAAATTTGTAAATTTGTATTAACATTTTCCACTGAAACTACTGGGCCAAATTCATTATAGGTAGCGATAATTGTAAGCAGCAAGACTGTTTAGTAAAGTAAGATGTACAAACACATTATCATCACCAAAACACAATTTTGTCATGAATCCACTTGCATCCTTTGTTTAATATTCACATAAACAAAGGTGATCGACACCGGCTCTTTAGAGCCTCTAGTTTAGTTTAAGTACAGATTATTTCAAAATAGTATTAAAGTAGAGGCTCTAAAGATACTATGTCGCTCACCTGTATTTTCTGATGCTTTGGAAATCATGTAAAATAAGATTAAAATCATCATTTATAGTATTTTATCTAAGATAATAGCAAAATTTCTGTAAAATTACTAACTCAGGGGCAGCAACCTAACAACTGGTTGTCGGAATTGTCTGAAAATTTCAGGGCAGATATATCTAAATCTGATGAACATTTTTGTCATTGTCAGATTTGGTCTAAATGCTTCAGTTTCAGAGATATAAACCAAAAACTGCATTTTACCCTATGTACTATTTTTAGTCATGTCTGCCATAATGGTTCACGGGCAGAGTCATCGGACACATTTTTTTAAACTAGATACTCTTATGATAATTGTGAACAAGCTTGGTTACATTTGTCTGAGTAGTTTCAGAGGAGAAGGTTTTTGTAAAAGATTACAAAAATTTAAGAAAAATTGGTAAAATTGACTATAAAGGGCAATAACTCCTTAAGGGTTCAACTGACCATTTTAGTCATGTTTAACTTATTTGTAGATTTTACTTTGCTGAACATTATTGCTGTTTACAGTTTATCTCTATCTATAATAATATTCAAGATAACCAAAAACGGCAAAATTTCCTTAAAATTACCAATTAAGGGGTAGCAACCCAACAACCGGTTGTCTGATTCATCTGAAAATTTCAAGGCAGATAGACCTTGACTTGATAAATAATTCTAACCCATGTCATTTTGCTCTTATTGCTTTGGTTTCAGAGTTATAAGCATAAATCTACATTTTACCCCTATGTTCTATTTTTAGCCATGGCGTCCATCTTGGTTGGCAGGCCGGTTCACTGGACACATTTTTTAAAATAGATATCCAAATACTGATTGTGGCCAAGTTTGGTTTAATTTGGTGCAGTAGTTTCAGAGGAGAAGATTTTTGTAAAAGATTGCAAATATTTCAGAAAAATGGTTAAATTGACTATAAAGGACAATAACACATAAAGGGGTCAACTGACCATTTTGGTCATGTTGACTAATTTGTAGATCTTATTTTGCTGAACATTATTGCTGTTTACAGTTTATCTCTATCTATAATAATATTCAAGATAACCAAAAAACGGCAAAATTTCCTTAAAATTACCAATTAAGGGGTAGCAACCCAACAACCGGTTGTCTGGTTCATCTGAAAATTTCAAGGCAGATAGATTTTGACTTCATAAATAATTCTAACCCATGTCATTTTGCTCTAATTGCTTTGGTTTCACAGTAATAAGCATAAATCTACATTTTACCCCTATGTTCTATTTTCAGCCATGGCGTTCATCTTGGTTGGCAGGCCGGTTCACTGGACACATTTTTTAAATTAGATATCCAAATACTGATTGTGGCCAAGTTTGGTTTAATTTGGTCCAGTAGTTTCAGAGGAGAAGATTTTTGTAAAAGATTACAAAAATTTAAGAAAAATGGTAAAATTGACTATAAAGGGCAATAACTCCTTCAGGGGTCAACTGACCATTTTGGTAATGTTGACTTATTTGTAGAACTTATTTTGCTGAACATAATAGCTGTGTACAGTTTATTTCTATCTATAATAATATTCAAGATAACCAAAGCGGCAAAATTTCCTTAAAATTACCAATTCAGGTGTGTCAATCAAACAACCGGTTGTCCGATTCATCTTAAAATTTCAGGGCAGATAGACTAAGATCTTGACTTGTTAAACAATACTACCCCATGTCAGATTTGCTCTAAATGCTTTGGTTTCAGAGTTATAAGCCAAAATCGACATTTTGCCCCTATGTTCTATTTTTAGTTATGGCGGCCATCTTAAGCTTGGCTGGCTGGCCGGGTCAACGGATTCATTTTTAAACTAAATACCCCAATGATGATTGTGGCCAAGTTTGGTTAAATTTGATCCAGTAGATTTAGGGGAGAAGATTTTTGAAAAGTCAACAGACGGAGTGACGCCGGACGACGACGACGACGGATGCAAAGTGATGAGAAATGCTCACTTGGCCCTTCGGGCCAGGTGAGCTAAAAATATAGGTCACCAATGAGTTGAATAGGACATTTCAATTTCAATGCCATTTGTTTTTGTTGCACAAAAGGGAGATCATTTCGAGCTTTTTTAAAAGTCATTTTGGGCCAAAACAAACCGACTGTTTTTGGTTGTTTCTTGTACCATATTATAAAGTAACAATTAATAGTGTCATAAATAAAGTTTGTAAAAGAAACTGTTTAAAATTTTGCTGATTTTTTTGTACCCTCGAGCCTCCTTCAATAAAATTCTAATTCATTTGAAAGTCCCTAATCGAATTTCAAAATTAAACGAACGAAAAAGGACTATCATATTCGTGACTTGGTATAAACTTGAGAATGGAAATGGGGGAATGTGTCAAAGAGACAACAGCCTAACCATAGAAAAGACAACAGCAGAAGGTCACCAACAGGTCTTCAATGCAGCGAAAAATTCCCGCACCCGGAGGCGTCTTTAAACTGCCCCCTAAACAAATATGTATACTAGTTCAGTGATAATGAACGCCATGCTGAACTCCAAATTGTACACAAGAAACTAAAATTGAAAATAGTACAAGACTAACAAAGACCAGAGGCTCTTGACTTGGGACAGGCGCAAAAATGCGGCGGGGTTAAACATATATAGAAAATTGTGGACAGAGCGGTAACTTGCATGCACAGCAACAGATGTATACCATATCAATCGATCTTGCTGCTTTTGGAGTTCATGCGATATCTATTTTGTAGGTTTGAAGTCATCTTGCGCACAAGCAATGCCCCAATGGATAATATCAGTGCAATAGTTATACTTCTTATAGCATGTGGTTGTATAGAAGGAAATAAAGCTTCGAGTAAGTTGTACTTATTTATTCTGTGCGTAATTTGTTTACTTTCAGTCCTTATTTTGATTTTTCCTTAATAGCTGTGTCCGAGATGAATATCAATAGCACCGTCGAGAATATTCTTGTATCTACGGATACTCTGTATTTTTGGTAATTTGGCCTTTTTAACATGTTACTTTGATACGAGCGTCAATGATGAGACTTGTAGATCTTGAAGACGAAATGCACTTCTGGCATAAATAAAAAGTTTTAATCCTGGTTTCTATGATAATTTATTTCGTTAAGCATTATTGTAAAAATTACAAACACCAAATTCCTATGATTAATTTTCCGCCAAAACAAAATTCTTTTACCTGAACCAATTAAACATTCGTTCTCAAACTTTTTAAAGACAATCATTCAAAAAAAAGAAATTTCAGCTGGTCATAGCACAAATGCAGACGACTGATAGTCCAATTCAATTATGTGTTCAAAGGTCATAACATCAATCAAAATCGCACACCCTAAATATATCCTAAACTAGTATAACTAGAGAATAACTGCGATATGAAAATATACCAAATACCAACATTATAGAACATCGTAAAAAAGTAAATCATTTCAATATAAAAAAAAAGAAAATGTGGTATGATTGCCAATGAGACAACTCTCTACAAGAGACCAAAATGACACATAAATTTAAAACAACTATAGGTCACCGTACGACTTTCAACAATGAGCAATGCCCATAGCGCCTAGTCAGCTATAAAAGGCCCCGAAATAAAAATATAAAACAATTCAAACGAGAAAAGTAACGATCTTATTTTTATATAAAAAGATGAACAAAAAAAAAAACTGTGTAATACAGGCACAAACGACAAGCACTGACTTACAGGCTCAAGCATGTCTGTCCCGACACAAAGAGAAACAACTTCAGCAGAAATGGCTAAATCCATATGTTTGGGTTATATACCAAATATCATATCATTGCATTCAAGAATTAAAGATAAACATGTGAAAAAAACATCGCGGACAGAATGACGAGTAGACATATTGACAAATGTAAATCTGCTGACAAACGAACCTGTTGTAGACGACCAGACAAACATACAGAGTTAACCACATTTAGGTAAATCTATAAAGTTTAACAATTTTTGGATAACAATCATACTGCGAGATCTGTATAAGTATATGACCAAACAATGAAATATGGAATTCAAACAACTGCATACATAATTTTGAAACAACATTTGTAAACCGATGTTCTAGTATCTCAAATATATGGCATGAGTACGCTTTTTATACGTTTTTTTTTATAATATTATACAATTACTGTCTTTTGGTGAGGTAAATATGCGGTTTTATTGACTTTTGAAAAAATGATATTCACTGAGGTCGACGACCGAAGTGAATATCAGTTTTTCAAAAGTCAATCAAACACCATATTTACCGAAACAAAAGACCGGAGTACTGGCTACTGGGCTGGTGATACCCTCTGGGACTAACAGTCCACAAGTAGAGGCATCGACGCAGTGGTAGTAATACCATTAACGGAACCAATTTTTCTGCACCATATGCGCATTTCGACCAAACATGTCTCTTCAGTGATGCTCGTGGCCAAAATATGTAGAATCCAATGCTTATATAAAAGATGAAGAGCTCAAAATTCGGATTTGTGGCCATATATTTCTTTTCGAAAGAAAGACATAACTTTTTTTGTTTTAAAAGATAAACAGAAATTGTTTTTTGTTTTAAAAGATAAACAGAAATTGTTTTTTGTTAAATAATAAGTATTTTTTTTTTAATAAGTATCCTATTTAGATATAACTCATCCTTATGTTCACGAATGAAGAAAAAAAAATTTTTTTTACTGTATATTTATCAAATTAAAAAAAAAGCACTATTTATGTTTTCATGAAAATTTGCATACATAATCTTCTCGCATAATCAAACCAAATGGCATTTTAAAAAAGAGGGGTCCATGAACTCGTTTTCAAGTTAAGTAAGTTTGAATGATAAAAATCAGTCGAAAACTGTATCATTTCCCGGCAAGTCATAGTTTGACGTCGCGAAAATATCAATTTGCGTAAGCAACATCATTACCTCCCCTGTACTGTATCGTATGCCCATAAAACTTTGCTGTATTCTACCTATGCGCTGCGATTCCTGAGCACTATCTGTCCTGTTCCGCCTGTGCGCTGCTTAACCAGTGCACTCTCTTATTTGTGCTTTACTTGTGCTCTTTTGTTTACCTGTGCACTATAACCACACACTCACATATATGCACCTTTAACCAAGTGCGTACGTTTTTACTTTAATATAATATTCTCCTGCAACCTTATTCAGGTACAACTGATATAACTAGTTGAAAAGTTCCGCCGGAACAAAGTAACTGACGGAACATAGTGGCTGTTACATATGCAGGTACTAGATTCTTATTCAGAATCTATTCAATCTTTTATAAATGAAATACTTTTCTACTTGCTTCTTCTAGACGTCTTAACTATTCATTAATCGACCTTTTTTTGTGACAGCGCATCAGGTTTTAAACTAAGTTTTGAACCATAGCATTTACTTTTGACGATACCACATATCTTTTTCTTATGTGTATTGATATAATGACTATTCCTTATTGATTAAACGTTTGAATGACGGTGTCATATGGTATTTTGAACCCCCTAAAATGTGAACCCGGGGTCAAAATATCATGCGGTAAAATGACCCCCTGTTTTTGATAAATAGTATTGCAGATAATCTAATTTACAATTTATTGGCTATCATTTTTTTAATTTGTGGTTTTAAGTAGGGGTGCAATATACCGCAGGGGGGTCAAAATACCATGGCTAAGCAAAATTTTCGAAATATCTTTTCCAGCATGTTTAACACATACAAACTACTTATTGGAGTATTATAACTATCTTAACAAGTTAAAATAGCTTGAATTTTTGAAATTCAAAGTCTATAGTAGGGGGTTCAATATATACCGCAAGGGGGGGGGGGGGGGGGTCAAAATACCATGGCTAAGTAAAATTTTCAAAATATCTTTTCCAGTTTATTAAATACATACAAACTACTAAATGGAGTATTGTAACTATGTTAAGGATTTAGAATAGCTTGAATTTTTGAAATTCAAGGTCTATAGTAGGGGGTTCAATATACGGCAGGGGGGTCAAAATACCATGGCTAAGTAAAATTTTCAAAATATCTTTTCCAGAATATTAAATACATACAAACTACTTATTGGAGTATTGTAACTATGTTAAGGAGTTAGAATAGCTTGAATTTTTGAAATTCAAGGTCTATAGTAGGGGTTCAATATAACGCAGGGGGGTCAAAATACCATAGCTAAGTAAAATTTTCAAAATATCTTTTCCAGTATATCAAATACATACAAACTACTTATTGGAGTATTATAACTATGTTAAGGAGTTAGAATAGCTTGAATTTTTGAAATTCAAGGTCTTTAGTAGGGAGTTCAATATACCGCCAGGGGGGGGGGGTCAAAATACCATGGCTAAGTAAAATTTTCAAAATATCTTTTCCAGTTTATTAAATACATACAAACTACTTATTGGAGTATTATAACTATGTTAAGGAGTTAGAATAGCTTGAACTTTTGAAATTCAAGGTCTAAAGCAGGGGGTCAAAATACCAAGGCTAAGTAAAATTTTCAAAATATCTTTTTCAGTATATTAAATACATACAAACTACTTACTGGAGTATTGTTATTATGTTAAGGAGTAAGAATAGCTTGAATTTTTGAAATTCAAGGTTTATAGTAGGGGGTTCAATATACCGCAGGGGGGTCAAAATACCATGGCTAAGTAAAATTTTCAAAATATCTTTTCCAGTATATTAAATACAAACAAACTACTTATTGGAGTATTATAACTATGTTAAGGAGTTAGAATAGCTTGAATTTTTGAAATTCAAGGTCTATAGTAGGGGGTTCAATATACCGCAGGGGGGTCAAAATACCATGGCTAAGTAATATTTTCAAAATATCTTTTCCAGTATATTAAATACAAACAAACTACTTATTGGAGTATTATAACTATGTTAAGGAGTTAGAATAGCTTGAATTTTTGAAATTCAAGGTCTATAGTAGGGGGTGCAATATACCGCAGGGGGGTCAAAATACCATGGCTAAGTAAAATTTTCAAAATATCTTTTCCAGTATATCAAATACATACAAACTTCTTAATGGAGTATTATAACTATGTTGAGGAGTTAGAATAGCTTGAATTTTTGAAATTCAAGGTCTATAGTAGGGGGTTCAATATACTGCAGGGGGTCAAAATACCATGGCTAAGTAAAATTTTCAAAATATCTTTTCCAGAATATTAAATACATACAAACTACTTATTGAAGTTTTATAACTGTGTTAAGGAGTTAGAACAGCTTGAATTTTTGAAATTCAAGGTCTATAGTAGGGGGTTCAATATACAGCAGGGGGGTCAAAATACCATGGCTAAGCAAAATTTTCAACATATCTTTTCCAGTATATTAAATACATACAAACTACTTATTGGAGTATTATAACTATGTTAAGGAGTTAGAATAGCTTGAATTTTTGAAATTCAAGGTCTATAGTAGGGGGTTCAATATACCGCAGGGGGGTCAAAATACCATGGCTAAGTAAAATTTTCAAAATATCTTTTCCAGTATATTAAATACATAGAAACTACTTATTAGAGTAATATAACTATGTTAAGGATTTAGATTAGCTTGAATTTTTGAAATTCAAGGTCTATAGTAGGGGGTTCAATATACCGCAGGGGGGTCAAAATACCATGGCTAAGTAAAAGTTTCGAAATATCTTTTCCAGTATATTTAATACATACAAACTACTTATTGGAGTATTATAACTATGCTAAGGAGTTAGAATAGCTTGAATTTTTGAAATTCAAGGTTTATAGTAGGGGGTTCAATATACCGCAGGGGGGTCAAAATACCATGGCTAAGTAAAATTTTCAAAATATCTTTTCCAGTATATTAAATACATAGAAACTACTTATTGGAGTAATATAACTATGTTAAGGATTTAGATTAGCTTGAATTTTTGAAATTCAAGGTCTATAGTAGGGGGTTCAATATACCGCAGGGGGGGTCAAAATACCATGGCTAAGTAAAATTTTCGAAATATCTTTTCCAGTATATCAAATACATACAAACTACTTATTGGAGTATTATAACTATGCTAAGGAGTTAGAATAGCTTGAATTTTTGAAATTCAAGGTCTATAGTAGGGGTTCAATATACCGCAGGGGGGTCAAAATACCATGGCTAAGTAAAATTTTCAAAATCTCTTTTTCCAGTTTATTAAATACATACAAACTACTTATTGAAGTATTATAACTATCTTAAGGACTTAGAATAGCTTGAATTTTTGAAATTCAAGGTCTATAGTAGTAGTTCAATATACCGCAGGGGGGGGGGGTCAAAATACCATGGCTAAGTAAAATTTTCAAAATATCTTTTCCAGTATATTAAATACATACAAATTACTTATTGGAGTATTATAACTATGTTAAGGAGTTAGAATAGCTTGAATTTTTGAAATTCAAGGTCTATAGTAGGGGGTTCAATATACCGCAGGGGGATCAAAATACCATGGCTAAGTAAAATTTTCAAAATATCTTTTCCAGTATATTAAATACAAACAAACTACTTATTGGAGTATTATAACTATGTTAAGGAGTTAGAATAGCTTGAATTTTTGAAATTCAAGGTCTATAGTAGGGGGTTCAATATAACGCAGGGGGGTCAAAATACCATAGCTAAGTAAAATTTTCAAAATATCTTTTCCAGTATATCAAATACATACAAACTACTTATTGGAGTATTATAACTATGTTAAGGAGTTAGAATAGCTTGAATTTTTGAAATTCAAGGTCTTTAGTAGAGAGTTCAATATACTGCAGGGGGTCAAAATACCATGGCTAAGTAAAATTTTCAAAATATCTTTTCCAGTATATTAAATACATAGAAACTACTTATTGGAGTAATATAACTATGTTAAGGATTTAGATTAGCTTGAATTTTTGAAATTCAAGGTCTATAGTAGGGGGTTCAATATACCGCAGGGGGGGTCAAAATACCATGGCTAAGTAAAATTTTCGAAATATCTTTTCCAGTATATCAAATACATACAAACTACTTATTGGAGTATTATAACTATGCTAAGGAGTTAGAATAGCTTGAATTTTTGAAATTCAAGGTCTATAGTAGGGGTTCAATATACCGCAGGGGGGTCAAAATACCATGGCTAAGTAAAATTTTCAAAATCTCTTTTTCCAGTTTATTAAATACATACAAACTACTTATTGAAGTATTATAACTATCTTAAGGACTTAGAATAGCTTGAATTTTTGAAATTCAAGGTCTATAGTAGTAGTTCAATATACCGCAGGGGGGGGGGGGGGGGGGGTCAAAATACCATGGCTAAGTAAAATTTTCAAAATATCTTTTCCAGTATATTAAATACATACAAATTACTTATTGGAGTATTATAACTATGTTAAGGAGTTAGAATAGCTTGAATTTTTGAAATTCAAGGTCTATAGTAGGGGGTTCAATATACCGCAGGGGGATCAAAATACCATGGCTAAGTAAAATTTTCAAAATATCTTTTCCAGTATATTAAATACAAACAAACTACTTATTGGAGTATTATAACTATGTTAAGGAGTTAGAATAGCTTGAATTTTTGAAATTCAAGGTCTATAGTAGGGGGTTCAATATAACGCAGGGGGGTCAAAATACCATAGCTAAGTAAAATTTTCAAAATATCTTTTCCAGTATATCAAATACATACAAACTACTTATTGGAGTATTATAACTATGTTAAGGAGTTAGAATAGCTTGAATTTTTGAAATTCAAGGTCTTTAGTAGGGAGTTCAATATACTGCAGGGGGTCAAAATACCATGGCTAAGTAAAATTTTCAAAATATCTTTTCCAGTATATTAAATACATAGAAACTACTTATTAGAGTAATATAACTATGTTAAGGATTTAGATTAGCTTGAATTTTTGAAATTCAAGGTCTATAGTAGGGGGTTCAATATACCGCAGGGGGGTCAAAATACCATGGCTAAGTAAAATTTTCGAAATATCTTTTCCAGTATATTAAATACATACAAACTACTTATTGGAGTATTATAACTATGCTAAGGAGTTAGAATAGCTTGAATTTTTGAAATTCAAGGTCTATAGTAGGGGGTTCAATATACCGCAGGGGGATCAAAATACCATGGCTAAGTAAAATTTTCAAAATATCTTTTTCCAGTATATTAAATACATGCAAATTACTTATTGGAGTATTATAACTATGTGAAGGAGTTAGAATAGCTTGAATTTTTGAAATTCAAGGTCTATAGTAGGGGGTTCAATATACCGCAGGGGGGTCAAAATACCATGGCTAAGTAAAATTTTCAAAATATCTTTTCCAGTATATTAAATACATAGAAACTACTTATTGGAGTAATATAACTATGTTAAGGATTTAGATTAGCTTGAATTTTTGAAATTCAAGGTCTATAGTAGGGGGTTCAATATACCGCAGGGGGGAGGGGGGTCAAAATACCATGGCTAAGTAAAATTTCGAAATATCTTTTCCAGTATATCAAATACATACAAACTACTTATTGGAGTATTATAACTATGCTAAGGAGTTAGAATAGCTTGAATTTTTGAAATTCAAGGTCTATAGTAGGGGGTTCAATATACCGCAGGGGGGTCAAAATACCATGGCTAAGTAAAATTTTCAAAATCTCTTTTTCCAGTTTATTAAATACATACAAACTACTTATTGAAGTATTATAACTATCTTAAGGACTTAGAATAGCTTGAATTTTTGAAATTCAAGGTCTATAGTAGTAGTTCAATATACCGCAAAGGGGGGGGGGGGGGGGTCAAAATACCATGGCTAAGTAAAATTTTCAAAATATCTTTTCCAGTTTATTAAATACATACAAATTACTTATTGGAGTATTATAACTATGTTAAGGAGTTAGAATAGCTTGAATTTTTGAAATTCAAGGTCTATAGTAGGGGATCAATATACTGCAGGGGGGTCAAAATACCATGGCTAAGTAAAATTTTCAAAATATCTTTTCCAGAATATTAAATACATACAAACTACTTATTGAAGTTTTATAACTGTGTTAAGGAGTTAGAATAGCTTGAATTTTTGAAATTCAAGGTCTATAGTAGGGGGTTCAATATACAGCAGGGGGGTCAAAATACCATGGCTAAGCAAAATTTTCAACATATCTTTTCCAGTACATTAAATACATACAAACTACTTATTGGAGTATTATAACTATGTTAAGGAGTTAGAATAGCTTGAATTTTTGAAATTCAAGGTCTATAGTAGGGGGTTCAATATACCGCAGGGGGGTCAAAATACCATGGCTAAGTAAAATTTTCAAAATATCTTTTCCAGTATATTAAATACATAGAAACTACTTATTAGAGTAATATAACTATGTTAAGGATTTAGATTAGCTTGAATTTTTGAAATTCAAGGTCTATAGTAGGGGGTTCAATATACCGCAGGGGGGTCAAAATACCATGGCTAAGTAAAATTTTCGAAATATCTTTTCCAGTATATTAAATACATACAAACTACTTATTGGAGTATTATAACTATGCTAAGGAGTTAGAATAGCTTGAATTTTTGAAATTCAAGGTCTATAGTAGGGGGTTCAATATACCGCAGGGGGATCAAAATACCATGGCTAAGTAAAATTTTCAAAATATCTTTTTCCAGTATATTAAATACATGCAAATTACTTATTGGAGTATTATAACTATGTGAAGGAGTTAGAATAGCTTGAATTTTTGAAATTCAAGGTCTATAGTAGGGGGTTCAATATACCGCAGGGGGGTCAAAATACCATGGCTAAGTAAAATTTTCAAAATATCTTTTCCAGTATATTAAATACATAGAAACTACTTATTGGAGTAATATAACTATGTTAAGGATTTAGATTAGCTTGAATTTTTGAAATTCAAGGTCTATAGTAGGGGGTTCAATATACCGCAGGGGGGTCAAAATACCATGGCTAAGTAAAATTTTCAAAATCTCTTTTTCCAGTTTATTAAATACATACAAACTACTTATTGAAGTATTATAACTATCTTAAGGACTTAGAATAGCTTGAATTTTTGAAATTCAAGGTCTATAGTAGTAGTTCAATATACCGCAAAGGGGGGGGGGGGGGGGGGGGGGTCAAAATACCATGGCTAAGTAAAATTTTCAAAATATCTTTTCCAGTTTATTAAATACATACAAATTACTTATTGGAGTATTATAACTATGTTAAGGAGTTAGAATAGCTTGAATTTTTGAAATTCAAGGTCTATAGTAGGGGATCAATATACTGCAGGGGGGTCAAAATACCATGGCTAAGTAAAATTTTCAAAATATCTTTTCTAGTATATTAAATACATACAAACTACTTATTGAAGTATTATAAACTATGTTAAGGAGTTAGAATAGCTTGAATTTTTGAAATTCAAGGTCTATAGTAGGGGGTTCAACATACCGCAGGGGGGTCAAAATACCATGGCCCTGCGGTATATTGAACCCCCTACTATAGACCTTGAATTTCAAAAATTCAAGCTATTCTAACTCCTTGACATAGTTATAATACTCCAATAAGTAGTTTGTATGTATTTAATATACTGGAAAAGATATTTTGAAAATTTTACTTAGCCATGGTATTTTGATCCCCCTGCGGTATATTGAACCCCCTACTATAAACCTTGAATTTCAAAAATTCAAGCTATTCTAACTCCTTAACATAGTTACAATACTCCAGTAAGTAGTTTGTATGTATTTAATATACTGAAAAAGATATTTTGAAAATTTTACTTAGCCTTGGTATTTTGACCCCCTGCTTTAGACCTTGAATTTCAAAAAATCAAGCTATTCTAACTCCTTAACATAGTTATAATACTCCAATAAGTAATTTGTATGTATTTAATAAACTGGAAAAGATATTTTGAAAATTTTACTTAGCCATGGTATTTTGACCCCCCTGCGGTATATTGAACCCCCTACTATAGACCTTGAATTTCAAAAATTCAAGCTATTCTAACTCCTTAACATAGTTATATTACTCAAGTAAGTAGTTTGTATGTATTTAATATTCTGGAAAAGATATTTTGAAAATTTTACTTAGCCATGGTATTTTGATCCCCCTGCGGTATATTGAACCCCCTACTATAAACCTTGAATTTCAAAAATTCAAGCTATTCTAACTCCTTAACATAGTTACAATATTCCAGTTAGTAGTTTGTATGTATTTAATATACTGAAAAAGATATTTTGAAAATTTTACTTAGCCTTGGTATTTTGACCCCCTGCTTTAGACCTTGAATTTCAAAAAATCAAGCTATTCTAACTCCTTAACATAGTTACAATACTCCAGTAAGTAGTTTGTATGTATTTAATATACTGAAAAAGATATTTTGAAAATTTTACTTAGCCTTGGTATTTTGACCCCCTGCTTTAGACCTTGAATTTCAAAAAATCAAGCTATTCTAACTCCTTAACATAGTTATAATACTCCAATAAGTAATTTGTATGTATTTAATAAACTGGAAAAGATATTTTGAAAATTTTACTTAGCCATGGTATTTTGACCCCCCTGCGGTATATTGAACCCCCTACTATAGACCTTGAATTTCAAAAATTCAAGCTATTCTAACTCCTTAACATAGTTATATTACTCAAGTAAGTAGTTTGTATGTATTTGATATACTGGAAAAGATATTTTGAAAATTTAACATAGCCATGGTATTTTGACCCCCCTGCGGTATATTGAATCCCCTACTATAGACCTTGAATTTCAAAAATTCAAGCTATTCTAACTGCTTAACATAGTTACAATACTCCAGTAAGTAGTTTGTATGTATTTAATATACTGAAAAAGATATTTCGAAAATTTTACTTAGCCTTGGTATTTTGACCCCTGCTTTAGACCTTGAATTTCAAAAAAATCAAGCTATTCTAACTCCTTAACATAGTTATAATACTCCAATAAGTAGTTTGTATGTATTTAATAAACCGGAAAAGATATTTTGAAAATTTTACTTAGCCATGGTATTTTGACCCCCCCCCCCACCTTGCGGTATATTGAACCACTACTATAGACCTTGAATTTCAAAAATTCAAGCTATTCTAACTCCTTAACATAGTTATAATACTTCAATAAGTAGTTTGTATGTATTTAATAAACTGGAAAAGATATTTTGAAAATTTTACTTTGCCATGGTATTTTGACCCCCCTGCAGTATATTGTACCCCCTACTCTAGACATTTAATTTCAGAAATTCTGGCAATTCTAACACTTTTATGTAGTTAGAATACACCAATAAGTAGTTTGTATGTATTACACTTGTTGGAAAAGATATTTTGAAAATTTTACTTTGACATGGTATTTTGACCCCCCTGCGGTATATTGAACCCCTCACTCTAGGCCTTTAATTATAGAAATTCTGGTAATTTGAACTCTTTTATGTAGTAAGAATACACCAATAAGTAGTTTGTTTGTATTTAACTTGCAGGAAAAGATATTTTGAAAATTTTACTTTGCCATGGTATTTTGACCCCCTGCGATATATTGAACCCCTTACTCTAGACAATTCAAAAAATTCTGGCAATTTTAACTCTTATATGTAGTTAATATACACAAATAAGCAGTTTGTATGTATTAAACTTGATGGAAAAGTTATTTTGAAAATTTTACTTTGCCATGGTATTTTGACCCCCCTGCGGTATATTGAACCCCTTACTCTAGACCTTTAATTAAAAAAATTCTGGCAATTCTAACTTTTTTATATAGTTAGAATACACAAATAAGCAGTTTGTATGTATTAAACTTGCTGGAAAAGTTATTTTGAAAATTTTACTATGCCATGGTATTTTGACCCCCCCTGCAGTATATTGAACCCCCTACTCTAGGCCTTTAATTTCAGAAATTCTGGCAATTCTAACTCTTTTATGTAGTTATAATACACTAATAAGTAGTTTGTATGTATTAAACTTGTTGCAAAAGATATTTTTAAAATTTTACGTTGCCATGGTATTTTGACCCCCCTGCAGTATATTGTCTCCCCTACTCTATACATTTAATTTCCAAAAATCTGGCAATTCTTACTCTTTTATGTAGTAAGAATACACCAATAAGTAGTTTGTATATATTTAATTTGCTGGAAAAGATGTTTTTAAAATTTAACTTTGCCATGGTTTTTTGACCCCCCCCCCTTGCGGTATATTGAACCCCCTACTCTAGACCTTTAATTAAAAAAATTCTGGCAATTCTATCTTTTTTATATAGTTAGAATACACAAATAAGCAGTTTGCATGTATTAAACTTGCTGGAAAAGTTATTTTGAAAATTTTACTTTGCCATGGTATTTTGACCCCCCTGCAGTATATTGAACCCCCTACTCTAGGCCTTTAATTTCAGAAATTCTGGCAATTCGAACTCTTTTATGTAGTTGGAATACAAATATAAGTAGTTTGTATGTATTTAACTTGCTGGAAAAGATATTTTGAAAATTTAACTTTGCCATGGTATTTTGCCCCCCCCCCCCTTTGCGGTATATTGAACCCCCTACTCTAGACCTTTAATTTGAAAAATTCTGGCAATTCTAGCTTTTATATATAGTTAGAATACACAAATAAGCAGTTTGTATGTATTAAACTTGCTGGAAAAGATATTTTGAAAATTTTACTTTGCCATGGTATTTTGACCCCCTCCCCCTTTTTTTACCATGGAAAATCAAAACTACCCTTATATATATATATATACATCTGTTATAATTACAAATAATTAAAGCATTCAAGCTACATATGGTCTAGTTATAATGTGTCAATAAGTATTTTGAATGACATTGTGTTGGTAAGGACTTCAGAGCACTTATACCAAGCAAAGATATTTCTTTTAATTAAGCATGGAAAATGTACCTCCCCTTCTTGTATGAATGATCTTTTAATCTATGATAAGCTTTAGAATAATGTAAAATGTTCTAATATTCATCTAGGATGAAAAAAACAGGGGGGTTCAATTTACCATGGGGGTTCAATTTTCCATACAGGGGGGGGGGTCAATTTACCATAGCGGTATTTTGACCCCGGGGTCAATTTACCATGGGGTTCAAAATACCATATGACAACGGTCCTTATTTTGACAACTACCGATCGGAATATACCCGGGTTTGTTAACCACAATCTGTCCTCTCCTGATTCTAAATAATATAAATTTCCATAGCAATGTAGACAAAACAAAACCGAAAGTGGACAAATGTTAATTCTTTTAATCTAAGCAGTGTTTCAGCTTGATAAAAGTAATGATATTAAGTTGAAATCTGTAAAGTAAAAGAAGTGAACTATTTTCATCACATTTTACAGAAAGAGTATTACTGTAATACCAGGTTCGTAGACCGTACGTGTCATGTAAATTAAATGCTTACGGTTACATTATCTGTAATGATAAACAAAATAAAAAGACCATGCAATTCGATGCAATGAAAACCTTTTGCAAAGCACATCAACATTAACATAATCATCTACAAATACGAGACTAGACAAAACGTTGGATTTTAAAGTATTACATTAATTCTTTTTTCATATGTTCAGGAAGTAAAAATGTACACGCTAAAAAAGAATACTACTTATTCGTCGTTGAATGTCAGATAAATAGGAAAGTTGAAAGTCAAATAAGTTTGGCTGCTTTGTCGTCTTATAATAGTAACATGAGATACAATGATGAAACTTGAAAAAGGGAAATACCGCTTATTTGAATTTACACTATAGATAGGTTAAACAAATTCAATACCACAAAACTGACTCATAATTAATTAGCCTTTGGAAGTCTTTAAATGATTGTGAAAATATTTTTTTTCATGTTGGAATAGAGATGGCATCTTTAAAGAAAAGAAAAATTGATGCTTAATTTCATATTAAATATTTTCAGTAAGATGGAAACTACTGAATCCTCCAATTGTTTTTGAAGAGGATGTAGTGTTGTACTGCAATGCATCAGGTGCTGAAAACTGCTGCACCAATACAGCAACATGGATGAAAGATTTTGACATTATTATCCATCATGGAGCTTCTATAGACACTTATAAGTACAACCAGAAACAACATATTGATGGGTTTTCATTAATTATAAAACATTTTGATGAACATGATATCAACCACCAATACACATGCCTTTACGATTTTTTCTCATACAGTGAAGTCCTGGAACTGAGCCCTAAAATTATTAGATGTATGTATAAAACGCAGTGGCAGACCTTTAAACAATGTCATTTAAGTTTGCAAATCAAAACAAATATCGTGTAGCGTTTATCATTTGCACTGTCCCTTTACACAATTTACACTTATAAATTTAATTAAAGAAATAAACTTTACAAATAGAACCTAATAGCGGTACTCAGTGATTCGATACTGTCAAGATTTATTACATACCTACTTAAAATATTGTGATGATGGAAGGCTCCGTGTTGAAGACCGTACTTTGACCTATAATGGTATACTTTTATAAATTGTTATTTGGATGGAAGGTTGTCTCATTGGCACTCATGCCCCATCTTCTTATATCTATAATATAATTAAAAAAAATATGCTTTCAATGTTATAGAAAAATTTACCTTCACGTTGATTAAGCTATTATCATGCGACCGTTTGTTAGTCTGACTGTCTGTAAATCAGTCCGTCCGTCGTGAACTTGTCGGACATTAACTCAAAATAACACTAACTTATTCGCTTAAACTTTGGTGCAGTTTTTATATCTATTGACGTTAGCTCCCTTTTCAGTTTTACAAAGTGTGAGTTTCCAATTTATGGGGTTTTATTCATTAAAATAGGGGAATTTTTTCAGTTTTCGAACAATGACTCAAAAATGCATTGAGCCTTTTTTGTGAAACTTTAATGACTTGTGCATGCCTACTTAAATAACATTAATATTGAGGAGTTAAGGAAATTCTTCGAATAAGTGACGAGCGTAGCATTAACTTTTGACACAGGTTTTTATTTTAAGGTTGCAAGGATTGCTGTCGGTTAAGTAAATTTTTGAGTTGTGATACATATTTGTATGCTTTATTTATTCTTTTGGAGTTGTGTTTCTATCCCAAAGCCTGCTTAGTATATTCTATCTGTTGTTTAGTACAATAAGAGCAGTTATACAAATATTTCATTTTGGAATTACAGATGAGCCTGTCAAAGAAGAAATTAAAACAAATATAACGATGTTGGATAACTTGATTGTGGCAGATGTTATGATTGAAATGGTATATCCATCTCCAGAATGCAATTTTGTTTTAAATGTAGGTAGTGATTTTGATATGACATGCCATTTAATAACAAATTTTAAATCACCATGTCTACACAATTTCTATGTTTTTGTAAAGATGGGATTTACCAAGGGAATCATCATGTGTCATAACAACTCTTTTGAGGGTAATAGGAGTATCTCATTAATTGCAAAATATATTCTCAATATGTAGGATATTCTGGAATGTTGTAACATAGAAATTAAAAATTCATAATTGGAAAGCCTAAATCCTCCCTTTGTCTTAAATATATACTTTCAACCCAATTATGAATTTTCAATATTTAGTTTTAGATCCAGTAATAATATTACTTTAATGTACTTGTTCCTTTAAAAAAACAATAATCTACCTAAATAACTACCAACAACAAACAACCTTGAATTTTTATTGGTATTTTACAAAATGAAGATGTCTATACTTACACGGATTTGATTAGATTTCCGAAAATAGATGATGATGAAAAAGGATTCACACACACTTTTGTGGGAAGTAATCATGAAATAAAGAGATGTGATATGATATCCAATGTGACAAATTCCCACCAAAGTTCAAATGAAGAGGGTGTAAGAAATGTTTGCAATCATACCTGTCGACAATGTGAAAAACAAATCCGTAAAGTCGGCGATACAAACTCTGAAATTACAATACAAAATAATTGAATTGAGAAAAGAAACGGCCTAACATATAACAAAACAATTCAGGAAAAACAAACATGATAGTCAAGAATCAATCATAACATCTGAATTAAAGGCTCCTGACTTCAGACAATCACATAAAGGACTTGGCTGGATTAAAGAAATTTGTGGGCACGCAACCCTCTCTATAACCTAGGACAGTGGTGTACCAGCACTGCATAAAAACATATTATAAATTCAGTTGCAAAAATGCTTGACATATTAGATGGACACAAATACAAAACAAACATCAAACAATACGCAGATATGGCGTGACAGTTTATACATTCATCCATCCATCATCCCTAACAACAAAAATGACGTTTATTGGTTGTTTTTCCTTGACTGGCTACTGGTTGCTTTTCTTCCGGAGGCAAATTTTTCATTTAAGTACCAGTAGCTGAAAAATGATTTGAAAACAAAAGACCAAGAAAATATATTTTAGACCAATGGGTTTTAATTGAAATTTTTAAAATCCAATTTGTCCAATCTTATCATTTAAGTGTCATACATATTTGTTTTTGGGCGATCCACAATTCTACACATGAAGAAGTGATAAAGCAAACTTTTGATTAAGTGACGTGAGATGAGTTCAGTTAATATCCTCCTACCAATCTTCAGCTTATCAATTAAAAAAAACACCGATCGATTGAATGAGTAGATTGTAATTTAAAAAACAATTATCTGTTATATTTAGGTCCTGTTTTAGTTTGATTCTCCAAAATCGTTTGATATTACAATTTTTTTCAATATTTCAAGTTCATGCATACCATACACAGGTTTTTTTTATAAACCAAACGTCTTTTGATTAAAAATCCGTAAAATACTTTAACCTCTTTTTTTAAAATAAATTAAAATTTTCTTTTCAAATTTGTTGAAATGGTTGAAGTAGTTTTCCCTGACTTTATCGCCCATTTATTGCATTAAATGCTAATGCTAATAATTACTTTTTGATCTGACAAAGTGATTATACATGGTTACATTTAAAAGTCGAAACTGAACATTTTGTGTGAATATATTTTTAACAGAAAGTATACCACTTACCTCTGGTATGTGGTGGGGTTTGTCTTTCAAAGTCTTCTATTTTTTGTTTTGTATTTTTTTGTTTCTTTTTTTATTCCTTTCCTGGATATCACTTACCCAGTAGTCAGCACTTCGGTGATGACATGCATATCAATTACATGGTCATTTTAATAAATTTACTGATTGTAAAAGTATGAATCATTCGTAATACTATGGTTTTTCTTATCTGAAATTTTGGGTCCGCAATGCTCTTCAACTGTACACTTGTTTGATTTTCTTACTACTTTGATCTGATCATCACTGATGGGTTTTATGTAGTCGAAACACGTAAATGGCGTGTCAAATTATAAGCCTGGTACCTTAACCCATTCAAATATTGGGCTTATGCAATAAGCGTCCAACAAGACCAAAGTAAAAATATGAGGTAATATGAAAAAAAACAAGATTTCAAAATACCAATCTCAATGAATATTCAACAGTAAAGTCCATAAAAGTCCATAAACACTGACAAATTATTATCAACAAATATAAGGCATGAAACACAACTGTCATATTCCTGAATAAGTACATGGGTTTATATTAAAGAGGAGATGTGGAATGATTTCAAATGAGACAACTCTACACAAAAGTTCAAATGAAGTGGATGTACCTTGGTTTTATATCAATTTAAGGTCATACTTGTATAACATTTTAAAAATTTATTGACCAAATTTGAAGATCAACCCTTACAGACATCATACGTCATTGTGAATGGAAATTAATAGACTATGTCTTGTAACAGTGACATACAAGAAAAAAAATTTGTTGAGCTGTTAAAAATCGGCAATACATAGAATAGTTTACCTTCAAAAACATCTGTTCCTTGTAAATATTTTTCTGTGGTCAGGAAAGGGTTTAACTAGTCCGAGGCAAACAGGTGAAAATGTCTGCAACATAAAGAGCTGATAAGACTGTGTTAAACACGTGCTATATTTTCTGACAGGGCGAGATGACAGCAACAAATATGACAATATTTGAAGAAACACGAAATAGACTGTTCTTTAAAATGAAGATTCATTTAGAGTGTGAGATAAACAAAACTAAATGCATCGGAAGTATTAATGTTGCAGTCAATTGTACAGTTGGCGGAGATGACATGGGTATTAAAGAAAATACCACTATTTTTTGTCCAGGTAAATACATGCATTAATTGATTTAAGACTGATGTAGGAAATTAAATGCAATCATGAAATTGCATGGAGAAAACATACTTATAGTATGAGTTTGAATGTATCAACTGCAGTTTAATGAATTAAAAAGCAAGCTCTTAGCCGCCATGAGTGTATTAACAATGTAAGGATATTGAACATAAAATGTCAAAGATCTACCACCAACATCTTATTCTTTAAATAACAAAAAATAATGAAGTGGCATTAATAACATGCTTCAAACTATAAATCAAACTAGCGTTTATCTGAATACCAGACGCAGTGATTGGTCAACAAAAGTATAGCTATATAAGTCATTGATGCATATATTTCATTTTCACTCAGATAAAAAACATCCAAACATTCGCGTAAAGTGAACTATTCAATAAAGAGACTTCGTAACATCACAACAATGATTTGGAATAGTAAAATGCCTTAAAAGGAGGAAAAACGTCACGTTTATCTTAATTTGTCCATGAATATTACCGTGTACATATTTTGCCTTCAAAACTGTGGGGTTTTGTGTAATTGTTCAGGAATTTACTTTGTTCAAATCAAACAAATCTGTAAGTAAAATCATTGCTTTGTTGAAATTTAAGAGATACATACGTGACCTTATTTGTTTAACACTTTTGCTTTCCAATAGACCGACACCACTGCTTATTGATTGTTAGTTCCGGAGGATATCATCAACTCAGGAGCTTTTGATATGATTTTGTTACGAATATTACCTAAATTATCCAATAATAAACTAACAAATTATACAGAAACTAAGGTTTCAACTCCCGTAGACCCACATGTTCGGCTATTTTCCAAAGCTATTCGGGTCATGAAGCTCTAAGAGAATTAAGGTCTGTTACTTACTTAAGAATTGAATGCTTCTTTCTGTAACTTCATTGGGGTGTAAAAGCGTTGAAGGAAGTACATTTTGCATGAAACAACCATATGAAGTTACAAAAAGAAGCATTCAATACTTATAATTACATTTCTTAGATAGGATCATGAAAACACGATTTTAATAAAGTTTTTATTTAATTTATATGTGCACTTTATTGTGGGACCTCGTGTCATCATGAATGATACATTTTATTGTGTAATGAAGTTGATTAAGGAATAACGCGAGATTGCAGTTATCTAATCAGAATAACGTATTATATTGAAACATACCTCTAATGTAATTATTTTGGTTTAAGTATTTCTTATGAAAGTAAATAAAAAAATGCTATAAGGATGCACGAGATTGATAAAATGTTAATTGTATTAAATATCTTCTGTTTTGTGATGTTTAGAATTCCAACAAATATAATCCTATGCCATTTTGTTCTAAATATGTGACAAACTGCTTTGCTCTGATGAACTTTATTCAAATAGGATGGATATATATATATAAGCAGACCATTATGGGTTTCTATTTCATTTTGAAGACCCTCTTGTGACTTTCAAGATGTTATTTCATCGCATTCCTTGAGATTTTTGTCACACGTGATACTTTATCACTTTTTATCTGTTCTTATTTCTGAATACAATTAATAATTTTTTATTTATTTTCGTAGATACAACAACTGTATATTTTTTAAACGAAACATCAAAAGAGAAAACAACCAGTCTACCAATTACTTTGGTTTTCATTCTGACACCATGCATAGCTGTAGTAATTATTGTGATAACATGGAGAATAAATGGAAATACAAGTAAAGCAAATCTGCAAAATATAGAAGGTAATACTAATGATGGTGATATTTATGTTGAGTAATCCAGATTGTAAAAATAAAGTGCAGTTATATTGATTTTGGATACGTCGTGTTTCTCTGGGTAACCGAAAGCCCAAGTGTGATTAGATACACAGCGCCTAGAAATACATGTAATATGAGATTTAAACTAAAATAGAAAATGAGAATTCCGATAAGTGTGATCAAATATGAAATCGTTTATTTTGGTTTATTAACTCCTACATAATTGCAATTTGAGGCCATATTAGCTCTTGTAATTCGTTTGCATCCGTCATCAATCATCCGGTATAAGTTTTCAAAGATCTGTCCTAAACCACTTGATTAAATTTAGTATCTAGTATATTTTTTTTATATTTTCATTCTTTAAGAAAGATGACCACCATGGGTTAAAATAGAAAACAGGGTTACAGTTTTGAGCTTATATTTATAGACTAAAGCAGTTGGAGCAAAATCGACATGAGTTTAAGCGTATTTTTGTTTTTACCTCTCAAACCATCACATTAAAATAGCAATTTGCACATCAAAAATATTAAGCAAGTTAAGATCTACAAATAAGATATAGTTGTTTCATTGGTAATTAAATACCTAGTCTCCTTTTTTAATTAACGATCACCGAAATTTTTAATTGATCTCTTAAAGCCTTTCAAGTTTTGCAGAAACTAAGATAGATAAAAAGAACTTTAAACATGTTAAATGGCAGTATGCTTAAATCTTGAAAATTAACAGGAACAAAATTGTCAGCTGGTCCTTGACAGGGTTTATTGTCCTTGTGATCTTATTTTTTTCAAATACATTTGTTTACAGAAACTATGCTACATACGGATAAACTTTATATCACTTAGAGGTTTAAAATAGTTAGACCTACAAGTAAGACAAAATGACTGACATTGTCAATAGACATGTCCTTGTTTTAAATTTCCATGATTAATCCACAGGAACTAAGTTAAAATTGTAAATTGAAAAATTTATCAGCATGAAATATATCCACCTTGAAAATTTAAAATAAATATATTTGTGCTGACTGTGAGATATGTCGTTTTTGCCGATATAAAAAAAACTAGGCGGTAGGGTTAATATAGTTATCAAAGGTACCAGGATTATAATTTTGTACGCCAGACGCGCGTTTCGTCTACATAAGACTCATCAGTGACGCTCATATCAAAATACATGATAATTGCAAAAATTATGAGCATCACAAATAGTAATAATAATGTGTGTATAAACAAGTTCTTAATATAAAACTATCGCCGATTTTTCACCAGATGAGCGATACAGGCAAATGTGTGATAATGGTTTATATCATCTTGTACGCTGGGGGGATAGAAGGTTAGAAATCACAATTGATATAGCATTTTAAGGCATATAAGCAAAACAATCTTTGAAAATGTTAACCGCTGTCCTGTGTCCAAAGCCAAACACGTACAAAGTTGTAGAGTATTGAGGACCCAAATTCAGGAATATGACAGTTGTTATCCATTCGTTTAATTTTTTTAGCTTTTGGTATTGCCATTTGATTATGGACATTCGCTTTTGAATTTTCCTCGGAGTTATGATAGTGATTTTACTTTTTCGCTAGTTGCAACCTTATATTGTGTTACAAATTATAACCTGGTAGTTTTTGTTTTTTTGAACGTCAGTATTACGTATGGTATCAATCATCCTTTGTTATTAAGCCTCGTGTAAAGTTAGTGCCACGCTCTTTGCACGTAAAGAACCTTTGCAACAATTTTTTGAGGGGTCCGTAGGTGGCCTGTTGCAAGGCAAAATTTCTGTCCCTATCCAATGTATCGTCATTTTCCAGTGACATTCCAAATTTCCCCGACCATCATCCCGGCTGACCACTTATTACAAGACCTACCTATGTATTTATTGTTAACTTGTTCTCGTCCTGAACATGCATGAAATATTTGCCACTAGACGTTAAGCAACCATCAATCAATCAATCCTTTGTTATTATCATTACATAGGAATAGACTTTTCCGTTGTGAAAATCAAATCAGTAGTCGAAGAATAAATAATGACAACTCCATGGCTTAAAAAACAACAACAAGACAAATTATTATCCACATATCACTGAACAGAAAATCCAAGATCAACTAACATTTACTCTAAGAAAAACAAATAGTGAACTGAATTTATTTGAGGGTTAAATTTATTTTAGGGTTAAAAGTCCCTGTTGTACTAGTGACACACGTTTTCAGATTGTTAAATTTTTATCTAAAAAATTTAAATATCCAAAGAATTTTTTAACATTTGTTTTTTGTAGACTCGCACAGTATCAAGAACGTTTTTCTTCAGTAGGTTAATATGAATGAAAAAGAAATTTCAACATAGTTTTAATCAAATGGAAACAAGTTATTGGTCTTACACTATCAATTTTGCCGTTCTATAACAATTAAAACAGTCAGCTCGTTCGTATTATTTTATCTGATAACATTTTCGAAAGTATTTTATTGAGGCACCTACTACGGTAAAAAGGGAAGATTAATGTATTATCTGCTATATATCATTTTCAGCCTGCAGTTATATCGGTTCATTAAAGTCGTAAAATAAGCACCCTTTTCTTGATTTGTTACTCTACTAACCAGGGTTAAAACTGTGTCCTCCACAAGCACATTTGATCTATAAAAGACTCACAAGTGCCACTCGAATACGAAACTTTCAAAAGCAAAATAAAGTAATTAGTAGAAGAGCTATGATAAAATATAATTGATAACATAATTAAATTAGAGGAGATTTAGCTGACAAACGCGTACGATGACGTAATGTCCTGCTATAAATATCAACTGTATGTCTGGCACATTGCAGATCTGGTTCAAACATATCATATTTATTTTCACGAATTCAATCCAGTAAATAGAGTTGTAAAACGCCGAACGTTTACTCTTAAATTTGGTATGAATTGGTGGCTGTCCTATCTACCTCATAAATATTACAAATGAACACAATTTCTCATTTTATTAATTTTCAGATTTCAGACTTCACCGCCAAGCGACAGATCATTATTTATGTTACACATATAATATATATAAAGGCCTAATAGTTTAACTTAAACATGTCATAGTAAGTTTCATCCTCAAAGACCTATGTACTCACACATTTGGTATTAAATTCGACTCTTGAGATTCGATTTTCAAACCATTATTCACATCCTTTGATAACCATGCGTCTAGCATGTAAAGACAGATGTACTAATCACTTCGCAAACTTCAATCCTAACTGGTGTAGTGTTAACTTTGTTTGTCAAAAAATTTTCAAACACAGCGTTCGGTGCGGTCAGGGGCTTTTTAAAATACTTCGATTTCAATCCGCTGCTGACATATGGGTAAAAAAGTATAATAAATATACATCTAATATTGAATTTTGTAAATCTATTTATTTACTTTCTAACGAAAAATGCCCGCGGGTTAAACAGTTACACATAGGTACTTAAGAAATGTACTAAAGATGATAAAATGAAGATATATTTATATGGGAAAAGATGAAATACTTCGATTTTGAATAGCAATAATGGTACCATTTTTACTGACCAATTGATTTTCCAGATTTTTCCGCATTTAAATGCGATTTACTAGTATTTCGTGTTTGTATAGTTACCCTTTCCCTAAAAATTCTCATAATTTGAATAAAGAGCATAGAATAAAAAGGTACTTATACTTAACTTTATAAAACATTCTATGTTATCTTTATTACATTATTCTATATAGACATTTCTCAGTGTTTCTGCAAATGTTTACTTTATTCTTTAGATAAATAACATCCATTAAATCAACTATAAACTACCATGTGTTATAAAATTTTTTAAATAATCAGGTCTAATATTCTGAAAACCTGGTTATGAAATTATCAAATTATTAGCCTTACCCTTTATGTATTCATATCAATAGTATTTGAAGCCTACTACAATTATTCTGAAAAGGTAAAAATGGCGTTTTGTGCACACATGAAATAACGATATTTAATGAGGAATGTTATCTTTTCAAAATATTTGATACAGGCGGCGATTTGCAATCTAATAGTTCTGAGATGAGTTGCGGAACAGTATGTTGGAGATATTGTACTAGCATAATCCAGGATTCAGAAACAATGCCGCTTCTTCCTAAGAAAGTACTTTCAGGTGAGATAGATGACTACTTGTGGAATAGGTGTAACGTATTGCATTACATCCTTATCGTATTATCAATGAGTCATTCCGCAAAATACATGCAAATTTTAAAAGTAACATATTGATAAGTATTACAGATCCGAACATGACATTACCTTATTACTTCCGACACCAACATTCATAGGATTAAATTTGCTGATGACAAGTTTTCATAAAACAAATGGCCCTTGGTGTTGCCACCTAATATAACCGGTCGTTGCTACCAATTACAACTGAAAATCTCATGCGCGTTCCTATGCTATTATTCCTTAGCTCCGTTGTTGTTCCGAGATAAAAAAAAAATCGATTCTGTAGATTATGCATGATGAAATTAGAATAGAAATGGGGAATGTGTCAGAGAAAATAACCCGACAAAAGAGCAGAAAAGAGCAGAAAACATCCGAAGGCCAACGAGGGTCTATAAGACAGCGAGCAAATCCTGCACCCGGAGGCGTGCTTCAGTTTGACACTGACAAACGCGTGTACTAGTTCAGTGATTATGGACGTCATACCAAACTCCGAAATATATTAATGACCTAAAAGTAAAAATCACACAAGACTACCAAAGGCAAGAGGCTCCTGACTTTGGACGGGCTGAAACTTGTGGCGGGGTTAAACATGTTTCTATTATATCTCAACCCTCCCCAAACCTCACGGCGATGTAGAAAAAACCCGCACAGCAACAATGATCAATACACACAGTAAAACTCCGTTTAAAAGAAGTCATAGATTAAAATAGGAAACAAAAGAAACTACAAAAACTGATAATGATATCTAAACTAACAAAGGACTACTAGTAGTAATTGACATGCTAGCTGTACATTTTTGTAGAACTCAATTCAACTGATTGAAAGATTCGGTCTTCATCGTATGACTATCAAGCCCAATCCCTCCAAATATGGTGTTTAGTATCAAACTTTCATAAAATTTATGAGAAGAACATATAACCAGCATCATTCCAACAACTGGTTTTAGAATAAATTTGTTTGTTTTCTATATGCAAAGACCCTATAAGTGAATCAATACCAAAGCCCAAACCTTCTATCTATAATGACCTGACAACAGTATCGTGACTATATCCCTTCTAATTAAGTTTGTTTATTTGGTTTTTTTTTTGCCTTTGAGGTGAATCCTTACATTTTTGTGCTTTGTAAAGAGTATTGCTATAAAAGATTAGATGTGAAATGCCTTAACGTATAAGATGTCGTAATGATTTTTATTTACGTACGCGCTCAGATATATAAAAACCATAAGATGGTGACAAGGGACCGTCACCCCCTAAAAATAAATAATGGAAAATCATATCTGTTATCATAAATTTGGGTTCTAAGCGTCCAGTTAATGATACTGATATTAATATAGAGGAAAGGGCAGTGTTCATGGTTTTATATTTCAAAGTTTACAGATAATTTATCATCCTGTTCATTTATTAGATTTTAGTTTGGATCAACGAAATTTCCACAATATATTTGGTTCACAGTTTGAATCAGAAGAACACCGACATAGCTAAATAATACAATTAATAATCTATTTACTACTACAATTTGATATTAATTAGTATTGTAATTTTCACATGTGACGTCACTTTGAGCGTAACACTGGTTATGGCTAACAAGTCTGTGAATTTTTGTAATTTGTCCGTTTTTGTTCTGTAGCTAGTCACCACTTCAGTTTAATCATGTATATCTATTATATAGTCATTTTATAAAATATACTGTTTGCAAAAATATGTATTATTCTAAATTCTAAATAATATCAAAGGATGTTCTTATCCCAGGTGGTAACCCTTGCCGTATTGGTCACGCCTTTTTTTAAATTTTGGTCCTCAGTGCTTTTTAGCTTTGTACTTGTTTTGGCTTTCAAACTTTTTCATCTGGGCGACGCTGTTTAGTCTTGTGTGGGCGTGGTGTACGTCTTTTTTTCAAAGTACCTTTTGTTGGCTATTATTCGTTTGTTTCTCTCTCATATATTTTCACCCATTTATTTGTATTGTAGTCCTGTCATGTAATGTTGTCATTTTAATGTTATAACTAACATTGCCATTAAAGCAGGAGGTTTGGCATGCCACAAAATTAGATTCGACCCACCATTTTTATCTTAAAATGCTCTGTACCAAGTCCTGGGAATGACCATTGTTATATTATAGTCCGTTTCTGTGTGTGTTACATGTTAATGTTTTGTTTCTGTTGTGTCGTAGTCCTCTTATATTTGATGTGTTTCCCTTAGTTTAGTTTGTAATTCGGATTTGTTTTTTCTCTATCGATTTATGAGTTTCGAACAGCGGTATACTACTGTTGCCTTTATCTATTCAACAGGATAAATCTCTTTAGTGAACATACTGAAGTCATCATTACTGAGAGCCATTAAACCATTCTGATGTCTGCAATTAAATAGGCAATCCACTAACGAGGATATTGGTTATTACGTTATTCAGGCAAATAAACCGTCTATGATGGAAATCTTACCATGAAACGTTTATTTTGAGATATTCTATTTTCTCTGTCTTGATTATATAACTTTCTTTTACTTAACTACTCGTGGGTCCTAACAAATAATTATATAAAAAATATAAAGAATATGTCACATTTCCAAATTTCAATAAAAAGTGTCCAAATAAAACAAAGTTGCTTTTAGTGTGTCTGTGAACAGAACAAGACAGATTTCAACAAGTTGGATAAAAAAGACATGACAGAAAATAGTACAGCATATAACCCAAAATATACAAACCTACTTTAACTCAGTATTTGTTACGGGCTAGTACATATTGAAAGTCGTCAGACAATTGAAAGAAATGTCAACTTCACAAGTTAAAATAATTCTAACATTTACATTACAGACACGAAGAATACAGTCAACCCCATACCAGCACAAAGGGATAAGCAAGTGAAGAAAGTTGTGCATTCTTATTCATATTTCGCCTTCGGTCTCAAGTAATAAATTAGCTTAACTTCTCTATGAGGGGTGAAGCTTACATGTAATATCTCTGTTTAAAGAAACAAACTATAGCTGGCCAGTGACCTTGACCCTAGTATATAAGCACCTGTTCCACAATAACTTGTCATTATTTTTCTAGAGGGGTGAAGTGAACACTTCACTTGAATTCGTTTTAGTTAATTTATTTTTATTTTAGATTTAGGGGAAAGTTACTAAAGTTACATTTAACTTGTGTACGATGTACGACAAGTTCTAATGTTATTTTGTTAATTAGAAATAATAATTCCTCAATTGTCTACGATGTATGACAAGTGTTGATGGAAATGAATTTAAATTTCTTGTCTACGATGTATGACAAGTGTCGATGGAAATTAATTAAATTTTTTTATTGTCTACGATGTATGACAATTTTATATATTCATTAAGTTTTTGCCTTAGTACGATGTACAGCACATTTGTTTCTTAATTCATACACCTGTTTGTTAAACAGGTAGATATTTAAAAGTATTTCTATTCACCTGAAGGTCGTGAGTACTCTTCAGAATTTACACGTGTTTTACCTGCACAGGTACACATTATTTTATTACAATGGCTGAATTTGATTATGCAAATGTATTGCTTTTGCAAGATGTATAGAATTATGTTTACACTTACAAGGGTGATGGCTATGATTTTCATCATTTAAGTTGTTTTAGAAATTAAAGATGATAAATTTAATAGGAAAACAAGAGGTATTTTGAATAAATCCTCTTCTTAAACAGTTATAAAACCTAGTAGTTTTATAAAAGATCATAATGGCATTGCAATTGGAAATAATTGACAAAGCAACAGAACGAGTCAAAAGTAAGTTTTTAAATCTAGTGCTACTTGTATAGCTTCAAAATCTCCTTGATTTGTGAATTTTTCTTAAGATAGTGCTGTTGAGATTTAAGATAGGCATGTACATTTGTATACATATTGATGCATTGACTCATTTTTATTAATGTAGTAAAGAACATGTATGAATCATGAGGTTTGAGACAGTTTCTCTGCCTTCAACTCAAGCAGAGTTTGTAGAGAAACCTGCTGCTTTATTCGAATTTTGCCATTAGAGGCTTACTTTAATGAAGATTTAGTTCTAATTTTGATCTGAACTACTGTAATGATACTGTTCATGTACCTCCTTTTGGAGTTTGTGCCATGGCTGATGATAGTCCAGCCGGAACTGAATTTTGATACGTCTTTTGTTCCTGCATTAAGGTTTTCAGAAGCCTTTAAGGCTTCTCTAAATGAGATTAATGGTCCATTATCTCATCCTGTTTGTTGAACAGTTTAATCATGATTTTGCTTGGAAAATCCCAAAATTGTTTAAAAAGGCAGAAAACTGTGTAAGTTTTCTTCTGGACTTTCTGTGACTGTTAATAATACTACCATGTCAGTAAATATCAAATCAGGAAAATATCAAGTTCATAGAGGAGTAATACTATCACCCTGAGAACTGTGAGAATCCTAGTGTGTCTAGGATAAATAACAAGATTGAAATGGCACTGCCTAGACAGGCCCACTATGTGGTTTCAAAGATGCAGGAAACCCAGAGATACTTTATTAAGGGGTTGATCATCACCCCTATTGTTGAGGATTTTATTGTAAAATTCTATTTGTTTGTTTGACCATGGGTTTCTATTTTAACGCATAGGAGATGCTCAGAAATATCTAGATGATAAAACTTATTTGTAATTCTGATGTGATAGTTGATTTATTACGTTTTTAGTTATGATTGAATGAAGCAAACTTGGTGATTATACAAAGATTCTTAAGCAAATTCTAGATTCCTTGGAAGAGGTTCCAGGTCTAGCAATTATTTTACTCCCAGCTGTTATGGGAAAGGCAATATCAGTCTTTTAACTGTGGAGGCTCTGTTGGTTAACAGGGCATATACTAGTAGGCAATTCCCTTCATTGAGAGGAAGAGGTTTCCCAAAAGGGAACAGAGAATCTCAAAGAGGTCACATTTCTCAACCAGTTGCTATATACAGTAGATAACTTAAATATTATGATTTGGAAAATGTTACTAATGGTCTATTGAAATTAGATTTATTAAGAAATGGTTATAAAATTATTTTTAATGATGTACCACATATTTGAATAAAATACATTTCACCTTTCATAAGGATGAAATAATTTCAGAAGTCCAAAAATTGATAGCTAAGGGAGCTATTTAAGAGGTTGATCGATCATTGGAAAATCAGTTTATTTCCTATATTTTCTTAGTTCCTAAGAAAGATGGGTCTTCAAGGCCTGTTACCTATTTGAATAATTCAAACATACTTAGCTTGTGGCTAATCAGCATTTGGAGCAGGACCATTTATCTTTTGTTTAGATGTAATTCTTAGGGATGATTATCTATATATATATAGAGAGAGAGCTAACATCTATAGATCTCACAGATGCATATTTAAGTATCATTTATGATTATATCACAATTGCCTGATTCATGTGGAAAGGACATTGATATGATATTTATGTTCTTTGTTTTGGATTGGCTTCTGCATCAAGAGTTTTTACTAAGGTTTTAAAACCTGTCTATGTATTTTTATGAAATAATGTCACTTGAAGTATATACATGCTATAGTTTATACATTGATGATTCTTTTATTATGGATCAGAATTTAGATGGTTGTATTGTGAATACAGAAGAAGTGGTGCAAATGCTTGATAAGCTGTGCTTCGGAATAAATTTTGAGAAGTTGGTACTCATTCCTTGGAAGCATATTGTTTTCCTTTGTCTCATTATTGATACTGAGCTATTTAAGTTTTTTCTGACGGATGTGAAATGGTAAAATTATCTCCCTTGGGAAATTCTTCTTAAATAGAATTGTGTAACTGTATTATAGATGATTTGCATCATATATTGGTCTTGTGGCACATGTTTTTAATGCAGTATCTGTGGGAATGTTGCAGAAACATGGCGAGAAATAATGTTGAAACACTATAGTTGTTACAGTGTTTATTATCATCAATCTATAGGTGAAATTTTTAACGATTTAAATCAGAAATTAAGAATTGATTTTTAGACCCATCCAAATAAGTTTTTGGATTGGACCAGATGCCTCATTAGAAGGATTTGGGATCCAAATTTGAAGAAAATTTTTTGATTTGGTAGATGGAGCTTCTTTAAGAACATGCGCTCATTTCATATAGATTTCTTAGAATTGTTGGCTATATTTTTCTTTTGGAGAGAAATTTTTAGTCACAGAGAGTTATACAATCAGAAAATACAATTTCAGTAGCATTTATTATGCAATAGGAGGTACAACCTCTTTGTCACTTTTAAAACCTGCTTACTACAAATATTTCATTATTTGGGCTTGGTGTTCAAGAAAGAACATTTTTATCACAGCTCTTTATATTCCTGGTAAGAAAATTTTGATGCTTATCATATGTCTAAAAAATTTACAGATTCAACAGGATGGCAATTGAAAGAAGATATATTTGTTTTGTTGTTATCACGTTTTCATTTTCAAATCTGTAGATAATTGATTCGTTGTCTTTTGACCAACAAGATGTTTGTACTTTTCATGGTCAGATTTAAGACCTTATATTTTCCCATCTTTTTCATTGTTGGGGATAATTATAAAGAAAATTATTAGTGATAAAGTTCAAAAGGCTCTTTTGATTATTCCTTTTGGTCTGCTCAGAGTTGGTTTCTTTGCTAAGACCAATTTTAGTTTATTTGACAGTTAAAAGTTCTGCTAAACATAAAAGTTAGTAACAATGTTACATACTGAAGAATGCCTTTCCGTCAGGAAGAGATTTGATTTAACTGTGTATTGTAAAAAGTATAAGTGACCAACACCTGAATGGTTGATTGTGCGGTAGGGTAAAAATGTGTGTATTTATTCAGAAATCACTTTCATATAAACAGGAGATTTCAGAATCATTTGTAAATATATTTACACTTCATCTTGGAGATCATGCATCTATGATCAAGCATTATTAATATTTTTTGAGAAATTTCATTATTTGGTGTGTTCAAAGAGAATCAATTCCTTATCACCATCTCAAAAGGATGTTATTGATTATTAAAATTTTTTGTAAAACACAAGCTTTTCATATTCAGCATGTTTAATGTGAATTTTACTTGTTTTATGTTGAAACAGACTTGATCCTTTAAGAAGTAGCTAGATGTTACTAAATTTGTTTGTTTACTACATGCATATGTGAAAGGTTGTTTAAGCCTGAATCTGCAATTGAAGAGTTCGATACTCTTTCACTATGGAGATGAATTTAGTGCTATCTTTTTAAGTTCTTTATATTCATTAGAGGATTTTACATTGAAGACTGTCTTTTATACTTGTGTCTTTATTTGCCTTGACTACAACTGCCAAAGTACAATCTTTATCAGCTGTAGATTTACATTCTATGTTTTTCATTCAGAGACATGGCACTTTATTTTTTCATATACATGAGTTTTTGAAAAATACTAGATCTGTTAGTTAGTCTACCTAATGAGGTGATCAAGGGTTTTGATAAACCTAAACTTTGTGTTGTTAAGACAATGTTTTATCATGTTTTGTGTACAAAATATGTGAGAGAATTCATCTAAGTCTTTTTGTAAAGTTTAGATAGTTAGAGAGAGTTCTAATTTTAGCCGAGGTTTTAAGGTTTACTCATTTAGAGGAACCTTTTCATAAGTGCATTTAGCTTCAGGATGTTCTATTAAAGACATTATGGCAACAGCTTAGTCTGGACATATGGTAAAACTTTTTATAAGTTCTATAAAAGGGAAAGTGAATAATATCAGTACTAAAACACTTTTCTTCAGTTGTAGTTACTGGATGATCTTGTGATTTCTATGCTTTATTAAATGTTGGCATTTATATAAAAATTGTTTTTAGTTTGTGTCTACACTTTAAACAAGCTAATTTATTACTTGAGACCGAAGGCGAAATATGAATAAGAATGTTCCTTCATCCAAGCATATCTTGGATGTGCAGGATGAAGGTCATTCTTAGAATATGAGCCTGAGGCTCGAAAGTAATTAATTCCCACCCTAGGGATTATCAGTCAGACCCACCCTTTTTCCAATGGGTTTTATATTTGGTCGACACAAACTTGCTTTAAATTATGACAAGTTATTGTGGAACAGGTGCTTATATACTAGGGTCAAGGTCACTGGCCAGCTATAGTTTGTTTCTTTAAACAGAGATATTACATGTAAGCTTCACCCCTCATAGAGAAGTTAAGCTAATTTATTACTTTCGAGCCTCAGGCTCATATTCTAAGAATGACCTTCATCCTGCACATCCAAGATATGCTTGGATGAAGGAACATTATTCAATTCTAAATGATAAATCATATACTCAAAAGATTAGCAGTGATACCCGAATAAATATTGCTCGGAAAAGTACGCAATCTAAGGAAAACTTTAAATGTGTTATCTGTCCAATGACAATGAGTAAGTATAAGATCGGTCTCAATATTTATAAAAGCTTTATTTCAGCATTAGGGAAAAGCTAATGTCTTTTCATTCACTTTGGAATCCTCAGTTAGTGTAAACGCCGGATACTCAAAAGAATTCGTTAAACATTTATTTGGCAGTTTATTACTCACATGGTTCTAAAGAGTCTAGTAAGCTTCTCTGATATCTTGGCGTTCGTCGTCCGTCGTCGTCCGTCAACTTTTAAAAAAATCGACTCTTTGAATCGACTTGGCCAAATAGAAATAAACTTGGCTAAATAGAAATAAACTTGGCCTAAATCATCCTAAGGGTATCTAGTTTGAAAATGTATCCGATTATCCCACCTATCAACCAAGATGTCTGCCATGTCTAAAAATATAACATGGGTGTGAATAGCAGTTGTTTGCTCATATCTCTGAAACTTAAGCATTTGTTTGCCAAAATCGTATCCTCAAAATCTTTTTGACCAAATTAGAACAAACGTTCCCTTACAATCCCATTTACACAAATCTACTATTTTAAAACTGTTGGGCTAATGGAAACAAACTTGGCCACAATCATCATCAGGGTATTCAGTTAATAAATTATCCCAATGATCCCGCCAATCAAAGAAGATGGCCGCCATGGCTAAAAATAGAACATGTGGAGGTAAAATGCAGTTTTGGGTTTATATCTCTGCAAATAAATCATGTAGAGCTAAATAAGATAGTGAGAAACTAAACAGACTTCAATGATCAGTAGCAAAATAAGATAAAAATCATTTACAGTAGTTTTTTTGTTATTAACTCAATTCTCGTCTGCAATGTTGGAGAGTGTTCTTTGTTTAATATGCATATTGACCATGGCGGTCGACACAGGCTCGTTAGAGCCACTACTTTCGTAAATGTTTTTGAATAACGTTGTCCAACTATTATAATTTATCTAAATTTATTTTCTAGACAATTGCATTATATCTCTTTTTTTGTACTGTACGTATAAGACATGTGTAAACTTAAATCAATATTGAGTTTCTCATATATGTAACTTGTTTATTTGCCATAGATTTTTAATTGCTGTTTGTAATTTTCATAGCGACAAATCTGTTAATAAAGAAATTAGAAGATGCGGTATAATTGCCGATGAGACAACTCTCAAACAGAGACCAAATTACATAAAAAATAGCAACTTGGTGTCACCATATGGCCTTCAACAATGAGCAACAGCAATACCACATTGTCTGCTTAAAGGCCCCGAAATGAAAAACCTAAAAGAAAATCAACCGAGAATAGCATGTTTCTTAAGTTTTTTTTTATCTTTGCAGTGTTCTTGATGTCCTTTTCCTAAAGATGACCCTCTAGCAATGTTATTTGAGCAATCGTAATAGGAAAATCTTACTTTTTCGTATTAAATAATCATATCATCTTAAAAAAGATAAAACTACTGAAAAATGACAAGTTGTGTATGCATCTTCTTTTAATTAAACAAGAGAACATTTGTCAGAAAGGCGTTAGTGAGGCAGCATTTTACCTTCTAGTTGGTACGTGGTGAAAAACAAAATGCTGTAACTGGAGAATGTTTTTTTACATTTGAAATATTAAGAGATTAAGATTAATATTTGTGAGTTTAACAGACTTTGCCTATATTTTATCATGGAAATGCTTAATAATGTATTATTTAGAGGAGTTTGTGATAGCATTCTGATAGAATGTTACTAATTAATTATGTAATTATACATGTAAATGTTGTTCTGGTTTCAGCCAAAAGTCAAAGAAATCGATTTCCAACAAATGCAAAAACGCAACAAGTCGCTAAAATTATTCGCATGGTTTTTCGAGTTATCTTAGAATTCAACGCAATTGTTGAAGCACTCAACACCATGAAGAGATTAAAAGATGTATGGTATTTTATAAACAACATAAAAGAAGGAAATGATTTTGGAAATGTGAAACCATCATTGTGTCCCTCTGTTTATCGAGGTTCAAATGGTAAGTATTCGTGCCATACCATTTTGTGCTGATTTCCGTTAAGAGGGGCTGACAGTCAGGATTTAAATTTCACGGAAAATCATATTTCATACAGACTTGTGTATATCAAGTGCTATCGTAAAGAAACAATTATTTGTTTAAAAAAGTCATTATTATTTTATAAACAAAAATATTATCATAGTTGCCACGAAACTTGCAACTATCAAATATCTGGTTATTTCAATGGATACTTTTATTTAAAAAAAGTCAGTATTGTGTTGACATGACCATTAATTTCTTCAACCTCAAGTTCTTCTACAAGTAACAAAATAAAATTGACAAAAAAAAGTTTTGGTTACCATGTCAACACATTACCAGATACTTGACGAAATGTCATTATTGACAAAAATTGGTCATTTCTAAAATTTTATTGACGAAAAAATGCAACCACTCAATGCTCTTCAACTTCGGACTTATTTGGCTTTTTTTTAAAACTTTTTTTGGATTCGAGCGTTACTGAGGAGTCTTATGTAGACGAAACGCGCGTTTGGCGTATATACAAAATTTTGTCCTGATATCTATGATGAGTTTACTCACAAAGAAATGAAAATGTCTTAACAGTTTCGTAACATGTGTCTTCACTTACGAATAATCATCTATTTTTATAAGCAGAAAAAGAAACTAATGACATGTGCATATAAAACAAATAAATACATACTATACTCTCGGACAACTGTTACGGTAGATAACATCGCTATAAATGGAGTGTAAACTTTCGGTAAATTAATCAACAAAAAAGAACGTTTCTTACATCCCGTGCACATCCTTCAATATAACCATAGCTTCTTTGATTCTTTATTTTTTATTGTTGCTTGTTATGCTTTGGTCCATTCTTTTTGGTGTGTTTTAGGTTTTGATTTTGCCATTTTATTAGGGACTTTCCGTTTTAAATTTTCCTCGGAGTATTTTTGTGATTTTACTTTAGATAGAGGACACAATTGTATAATCAAATAGAACTTAATATTTAACTAAATGTTTTGCATTAAATGCCTCAACACAATCATTACTTTTACAGTATAATAGATACGAAAGACTTTCAGCAATGTTAACTTTAAACAATGCTAGAGGAAGGGTTGGCGTTTAAGAGTCTTTTTAAGTTTTGATTTAGTATCTTTGATTAATAATTTATCATTCAGGATAAGGTCTAAGTAAATATGACGTTCTAGATTTTGACCTTTGCTATGATTTTTAATACTGGTTTATGAGTTTCTTGTGTATATTTCGTAAGGTTATTAAACAAGTAATATTGGAGGTCACTCAAAATTTAACTAAGTAAACCGGAAGTAGATATTACCTGGACTAATTTCATTTGAATGTTACTAAATCTAAATGTTTCTTGAACCAGTTAGTGTAAAGTAAACTATCAAAATATAACAGACTTTTTTGTTAAACGGAAGTTTTAAAGTATCTCCCTTATTTGAAACAAAAATAATTACACTAAAAACCAATATAGCGAAATTTTAGTTGTCACCGGAAGTGCTTATCATCCATCGAGCTTAATTATGAAAAATGTACAGTATAAATTCTATTTTGGGACCCCTCATGAGAAAATTTATCTGATTATGAATCGAACCTTTTTTTTTTAAATTTTAAGTGAATTTGGATGGAAATACCTCCATTGTTCTCTAAACTATTAATTTAAGAAATACTTGATGCAAGCTATACTTTATTGTAGTTTTAACATAGGTAGGCATTATATTCGTGATTAATTTTGCCTAGGCATTAGTGAGGTCTTACGAATATAATGCCTACCCTTGTTATAGCTACACTAACGTATTATATAGCTTGCTTTCATTATTTCGATTCTGATTAGGACAATTATGGTAATTTATGTGTCCGATGTGCATATAAGTGAAGAGCCTATACATTTAGAAAGGGATTTATTGCCCTTGAAAGTCATTATATACATAATTTTATTTTTAGCTCACCTGGCCCGAAGGGCCAAGTGAGGTTTTCTCATCACTTGGCGTCCGGCGTCCGTCGTCCGTCGTCCGTCGTCCGTCGTCCGTCGTCGTCGTCCGTCGTTAACTTTTACAAAAATCTTCTCCTCTGAAACTACTGGGCTAATTTCAACCAAACTTGGTTACAATCATCATTGGGGTATCTAGTTTAAAAATTGTGTTCGGTGACCCCGCCAACCAACCAAGATGGCTGCCATGGCTAAAAATAGAACATGGGGGTAAAATGCAGTTTTTGGCTTATAACTCAAAAACCAAAGCATTTAGAGCAAATCTGACATGGGGTAATATTGTTTATCAGGTCAAGATCTAACTGTCCTGAAATTTTCAGATGAATCGGACAACCCGTTGTTAGGTTGCTGCCCCTGAATTGGTAATTTTAAGAAAATTTTGGCTGTTTTTGGTTATTATCTTGAATATTATTATAGATAGAGATAAACTGTAAATAGAAAAAATGTTAAACAAAGTAAGATTTACAAATAAGACAACAGGTCCAAAATGGTCAGTTGACCCCTTTAGGAGTTATTGCCCTTTATAGTCAATTTTTAACCATTTTTCGTAAATCTTAGTTATCTTTTACAAAAATCTTCTTCTCTGAAACTACTGGGCCAAATTTAACCAAATATGGCCAAAATCATAATTAGGGTATTTAGTTTAAAAATTGTGTCCGGTGACCCGCACAACAAACCAAGATGGCCGCCATGGTTAAAAATAGAACATAGGGGTAAAATGCAGTTTTTGGCTTATAACTCAAAAACCAAAGCAATTAGAGCAAATCTGACAGGATGAAAGTTGTTTATTAGGTCAAGATCTAACTGTCCTGAAATTTTCAGATGAATCGGACAACCCTTTGTTAGGTTGCTGCCCCTGAATTGGTAATTTTAAGGAAATTTTTGCTATTTTTGGTTATTTTCTTGAATATTATTATAGATAGAGATAAACTGTAAATAGAAAAAATGTTTAGCAAAGTAAGATTTACAAATAAGTCAACAGGTCCAAAATGGTCAGTTGACCCCTTTAGGAGTTATTGTCCTTTATAGTCAATTTTTAACCATTTTTTTCGTAAATCTTAGTTATATTTTACAAAAATCTTCTCCTCTGAAACTACTGGGCCAAATAAAAGCAAACTTGGCCACAATTATCATTGGGGTATCTAGTTTAAAAATTGTGTCCAGTGACCCAGCCAACCAACCAAGATGGCCGCCATGGCTAAAAATAGAACATAGGGGTAAAATGCAGTTTTGGGCTTATAACTTAAAAACCAAAGCATTTAGAGCAAATCTGACAGTGGAAAAAATTGTTTATCAAGTCCAGATCTACTATCTGCTCTAAAATTTTCAGATGAATTGGACAACTGGTTGTTAGGTTGCTGCCCCTGAATTGGTAATTTTAAGGAAATTTTGCTGTTTTTTGTTATTATCTTGAATACTATTATAGATAGAGATAATCTGTAAACAGCAATAATGATCAGAAAAGTAAGATTTACAAATAAGTCAACGTGACTGAAATGGTCAATTGACCCCCTAAGGAGTTATTGTCCTTTATAGTCAATTTTTAAAAATTTTCATAAAATTTGTAAATTTTTACTAACATTTTCCACTGAAACTACTTGGCCAAGTTCATTATAGATAAAGATAATTGTAAGCAGCAAGAATGTTCAGTAAAGTAAGATGTACAAATACTTCACCATCACCAAAACACAATTTTTCATGAATCTTTCTGCGTCCTTTGTTTAATATTCACATATACCAAGGTGAGCGACACAGGCTCTTTAGAGCCTCTAGTTTATTTTTGTAATCGATTACAAAAATCATTTACTCTGAAACTACTTAGACAAATTTAAACACATTTGGCCACAATCATCATAAGGGTTTTATAAAAAGGTGTCTGATGACAAAGCCTGTCCAACAACATGGCCGACATGACTAAAAAGCTTATGGGTAAAAAGCAGTTTTTGGATTGTATCTCCGTAACTAAAGCAAAAGTATAATAGTTTGAACGTTTTAACAGGCACCAACCTTCTACATAGAAAGAAACACAATAACATATTAATTGCACTGGCTTAACTCAATCAAAGAGACATTTTGAAAAAAAAACCAAGGAAACAATAAAAACATCAGAGACTTAAATCAACTAAAACTCATCCCAGGTATTAGTGTTTTAACGTCATGAACAGGCAAAGAAGACATAACGTGTACATTACCAAAATCAAAGTATCGTTAGGCAGTAAGATAGTTATGATGCTTGATAACACTCGCTCACCTTTTCGATCATGTACTTTGTAGGCAGGATAAATGTATTTGTACTATATTCTTTATTTGATGTTAGTCTCTGTTTGAACCTTCAGTGTTTTTCGAGGCGCCGAGAATCACTAACTATTGGTAAGCACCCGGGTATCAACAATGATAAAAAACATATAACCTATAGACTGCACTAAAAGCCCCGTCCTGACATAATGTGAATCAACTGAAACGGAAAAAACACCAGATTTGCATTGGAAAAAGTAAAATAAAAAAAATTTCTGAACTCTGAGGAAAAATTCAAATCGAAAAGTCTCTAATCAAATGGCAAAATCAAAAGCTCAAACACATCAATCGAATGGATATCAATTGTCATATTCCTGATTGGTACAGGTATTTTCTAATGATGAAGATTGGGGATTAAACTTGGTTTTATAGCTAGCTAATCCTCTCACTTGTATGACAGTCGCATCACATTCTATTATATTGTCAACGATGATTGAACAAAACAAACAGATATAACAGGTAAAATTGTCAAATAGACAGCAGTCAACATTGCGTTATAATCTTAATTACTAAAAAGAACAAAGCAAATATGTAACAAAGAAGCACAAAATGGCATATATTAGCAAAAGTAAAGACAATAACACATAAATGTGTCATAGTATAATAACACAATGACGGGATGTATAAGTACAGAGCCACGTCATATATGTAACAAAAAAACATAAAAAAGCATATAAACAAGACACAATGCAAAATTGAAAGACCAGCAACAAACTACTTTTTCAATAGCACCATAACGAAAAGTTAAATCACAGAACCAAGCCGCATGCATCGGAGTAACAGCAAACGGCATACAGACGGCACATCAGCAAAAACAAAGGACAACAATACAATAATATCTAATTCAATAATTACAGAACGTACAAGTACCACAAGCATCTTAATCACAACAAAAACAAACAAATATTTAAAAAAGAATCACAGTACGGTATATATAAAACCTAACAATTCCACTCATCTGTTTCTCCAATGTAAGAAAACCACAAACTAAATTATTTGTCTAAGTTAATAGAAAGATATTTACTCACGGAATTTTTGTTATTCGACTTAAGTTTTTGATTCACTCTTGATATCACCACTTTAAATTCACAATGAGTAAGGCTAGCATGGATTTAAAGATATTCGTTGGTCAATCCTATGCTTTAGCCGAGATGGCGAAAGGATAAAAAGCAATTCGGCTGTTATCTGCTCTTTGGTTGGGTTGTTGTCTCTTTGATATATTCCCTATCTTCATTCTCAATTTAAATGATAATTTGATTATCGCTATTTTGCATATGACGACGTTAATGTTTATATGAGACAACGGCATGTGTGCCCGTAGTTTATTTAGCGAACAGTTTTCATATCACTCTTCTGAGCTGAGAAAAGACATTATCTTTCATTAAAACATTGTTGTGACGTCATTCTATTGTAACAGTTGTATATGTTCTTTATTTCAGTGATAGGACTATCATTTACCTGTAAGAAACCATTATGTTATCTTTAGCTTTCCAATATTTTTAAGAATAGCCCTCTTCTTTCTTAAAAATATTGGACAGCCAAAGGTAGCATAACTGATTCTTACAGGTAAATGATAGTTCAATCACTGAATAAAAAAAACAAACTATTAATGACCCTTATTGTTTTCATCATCTATAGAAAAATACAAACAAATAACAAGTTACAATTAAAACAAAAACATTAAATCAAAGTCAATTTCCAATGCAATAGTTTTGTCTCTCATCAAAACGTTTTTTGGTTTTTTTTTAAATCACTTTCAAATTGAGTTTTAACACTAACAATACTTACATCACAGCCATTTTTCTCATGTTTTTGGGTTGTCTCTTTTCGCACTAATTCAATAAGTTTATTATGCCCGTTGTAAGTCTTGTTTTTTGTCGCCAGTCTTGTTTTTGCTGCCTTTGTGAATTTCTTTTTTTTTTTTTGAAAGATTTATAAAGGCAACAGTAGTATACCGCTTATCAAAACTCATAAATCCATGGACAAAAAACAAAATATGGGTAACAAACTAAAACTGAGAGAAACGCATTAAATATAAGAGGAGAACAACGACACACCATTAAAAGGTAACACACACAGAAACAAAATCTTATGAGAATAACAATTATAACATCAAAACCAAATACATGAATTTGGGATAGATAAGTACTGTGACACGTCTTATAGTAATGTGATTTCACACTCAAAAATAAGAGAAAACAAACGACACAACGGAAACACAACGTTAAAATGTAACACACACAGAAACGAATTATAATATAACAATGGCCATATTCCTGGCTTGGTACAGGACATTTTTAGAGGAAAAAATGGTGGGTTGAACCTGGTTTTGTGGCATGCAAAACCTCCCTCTTTTATGTCCATGTGTAATATAACATTAAAATGACAATACACCATTAAGGGACTACAATATAAATAAATAGGAGGACATAATTGACAAAGAAACACACGAATAATAGCTAACAAAAGGCAACAAGTTTAAAATTGTAATACGCCAGAAGTGCATTTTGTCCACACAAGACTTACTAGTGACGCCCAGATACAAAAGTTTGAAAGCCGAAACAAGTACAAAGTTGAACAGCATCGAGGACCAAAAGTTGAAAAAAGTTGTGCCAAAAACGGCCAGGGTTTTCTTTGAGGTACCAGAACATTCTTATTATTTAGAATAATTTATACTTTTGCAAACAGTAAATTTTATAAAATGACATACAAAAGATATATGATCAAACTGAAGTATTAACTAATTACAGGAAACAACCGAAATACACTACATAACCCGACGAAATGCAGCATATCCGAAGAAGTTTAAACCTCAACGCCAAGTGACGTCATATTTGAAATTGTAAAAATTATCTTCGTCCGTCTTTAGGTAATCAAAATTTACCTCTGGTGTTTTGTTCTTTCGTTCGCAGTGATCGTTTTATAAAAGTTTTTTTTTCTAAAGAAAATCGAGACAAATTACGTTTAGGTAACATTTAAGAAACACAAGGGACTCAATACACAAATTAACGAAAAAAAGAGCGAGACGACCTTGCAGAGAGAAAAACACAGAAAAGGGAAAAAAGGGGATATTCAGGTGGAACCGTTTGGGTAAACAATAACAGTGTCTTGAAAATTCCCACAAAAGAACTGAATGCATGTTGTTATCTCTTCATTTGTTCACATTAATTATATATTTGTAATAAAGAACAAGAACCTGTCTTCCTATGCTATTCTTTTTTTTTTCATTCACCTAGTAAAAAATAAAACCCGAGACGAAACAAGAAACTTATAGGAGAAGACCACATTTTGAAAGATAATATATAATATAACTTGCCATTATTAGCTATTTTTACTATATCATCCTTGTAATCCAAACTGAAATATTGTATCTGAATAGATTCTAAATACACAGTTGACTTTCATCCACAGTTAGAAACAAAACAATCACTAGTAACGACATAATTTTCTTCGATTTTGCATTAAGGATATACTTTCATCACTTTATCCATTTTGAAACACAAAACGCATGCAAAGGTGTTCACGGAAACTATGATTGGAAAATATGAGTTGTCCTTGCGCACTCAAAAATCATTACATGCATACCCTGTGTCTTATTATTTATGTACAATACATGGTGTTTACCTTCAGCTGTACTTTCTTTTTGCCTATTTATGTTAAATTGAGCTACTGTTTAAAGGGGCCAAAATGTAGGATACAATTTAATGTAAGGAAAATGTATTCACAAAATCATTTCATACTTGATGAAAATAGATATTTGCTTGCTTTTTCTTTTGTTTTACCTATTTCTATATGTTAAACAATGTTTTAAGTAAGATATAGGCCTGTAACAGTTTATTCTGTGAAATATTGAACAGGTCTTCGGCCTGCTGCCTTAGACCTGTCCAATATTTTACAGAATGGACTGTTATTGGCTTATATCCCTTACGTAATAACAAAGTAAAGTTCCGAAAAAAAGTAAGACAAACACTATAAATGATATGTCCGTTAAGGTAACAAGTTATGAAGAAATAGTTAAAATGATTCAATTTTATTTAATCAATCATATAAATGTAATAAAGCCTTAAGAATAGATAAGATCAATCTATCAAACAAATGAAATAATGCTTCAATATTAATCTATATTATAAGTTGATATTCAATGAACAACATACAGAAAAGCACTAGTGAGCTACAAAAGTGTGTACATGCGACAAGAATTTAATTTTATTAAAGTATTGAACTCAAAGGAAAACTCAAATTGGAAAGTCCATTATAAAATATCAAAATCAAAAGATCAATCACATCAGAGCGAATTTTTTTTGATTAATTTTTTTAAAGTATTTTTTGTCATTTTCACTCAATCAATTTAAAGACAGTTTAGACAAGGAAACAAATGTTCTTCAATTCAATGGTATGTATATAAAATGATCCCAAATATTTGGAAGAACCACTTCAAAACTGAAAAGAAGAACATCAACATTACTTGTGACAATTATGGGGGGTACATTGTATTTTTAAATGTTTGTTTCTATTTATAATGAAGAAAAAAAATACAAATAAATGGAAAGAAATTTTGCATACGAAAAATCACTGGGTCTTCTCTATATGCATCTTTAAAGTGTTTTTTTTTAAACATCTTAAGCACAAATAATATGTTTTATGAACATGATTAGTGTTAACTTTAAGAAACACAAACATGTTGATTATGCAATGAAACGAAGTTACTATAGGACATTTTATGTGGAAATGTTACAAATTTGTCAAAACATTTTGGCCACAACTTATTGATATTTTGCAATCAGATTGCAATTCTATGCTTCTCATATTAAAACAAAACATCATCTTCGGATCATATATTATAGCTAGTTCTGGATCTGTTTCATTCTTCCCATGAAGTTCTTTATGTTAAATCTTGTTGATTGAGCTCGGTGTGACCTTAAAGTTACGATTGCACTTAAAATGTTAAAAAATAATCGCACTAATAAAAAACTATATTCAACATGTCTTCTACATAAAACTGGGAACCATTTCAGCAATTAATTTTATATCACAAAACCAATAACTTATACTAAATTGTGAAATAAAGGTGTAACACAACTGGATCCATTTCACATGTACAGTTGATCAATGGTTGGTAGCAAGGATGTGTAACAAAGCTACAAAAATTGGGGCTAATTTTATAATCGAAATCATTTCAAAAGGGAATCATTTACTACTGATCTGATGATAATCTCGGATACAGCAAGTCCACAGCCAGCAGAAATGAGAAAATTCTAGTAACTGTTACAAACTCGTAAAGATTGCGGGCATCGGAAATATAAATACTGACATGTCACAATCAACTATTATTTACTCGCAAACAAATATTTGGTAAAACAAACGACTTTTGGTATTGTCGCTTTCATACACATCTCACTCATACAAGGCTAGTGCATATTGGAATATAAGTGTTACAAAACCGAAGTCTGACTTGTTATTTAAAAGAGGATATAGATCGTTCATAATACAGAATCACACTGGCTGCAAAGATGACAACCTACAAATAATTGCTATAGAGCAAATAATCGTTTTATTTTCTGTATTTGTATATAAAACATAATGAATATATCTAATGAGTGAACTATATAGTATGATAATCATTGTTTGACGTTTTCTTTATAGAATTTAATTTTTTTTTATGTTTAAGTCATAAAGAATATTTAACTTTATTTTAGATGTAAAACATTGTAACAGATCTATTTCACCTCCCGCACAGAAGATGAAGGATGTAGCAAGGATAGTAATATATGCTAGTCTACACGATAACGATTATATTCAAGTACTTACAACTAATATTCGAATAAATCTTGCCCGATGTCGATCAAGTAATGGTGGATTGGATACTTTAACATGTCTCCCCCATTCGGCTACAAGAACAAGTATGTATAATACATTAATGAACTATATTTGGGTTCGTGTTGTTTATTCTTTAGTTTTCTATGTTGTGTCATGTGTACAATTGTTTTTCTGTTTGTCTTTTTCATTTTTAGCCATGGCGTTGTCAGTGTGTTTTAGATTTATGAGTTTGACTGTCCCTTTGGTATCTTTCGTCCCTCTTTTATCAACTTCGTCTTGCAAAGTTGCTAAATCTCTATTTCCATTAAAAAAATCGAATTATGTTATCTGTTCAATTACTACAGTAACTATGTATTACCGATCTTTGATCTTAGTGTGAAATCTTATAAACCTGAATTTGAATCTATAAATTTCCAGATTTTGTTCTATCAACTATGGGACATTTGATTGGTTGTGATGCACAGAAAGGGTTGTGTATAGCTAGCCAACCAAGTCGTACACCGGATCACGTTCGCCTAGAATTCATGCAATCCTTTTGTTCAATTTTTTACCGATATTACCAGTAGACTTTTACACCAATTTATAAGATTCAGGCATCTGTAAACCACTGTAGTCTTCAAAAGTTTATTCTAAAGCACAAACTAGCGACAAAAGAGACTAAAGGGGTATTTAAACGCATTAATCGAAAACAATCTTGTAATGTCATGGAAAAAAACAAAAAGCGACAAAAATACAAACAATAGTATACAAAACCCAATGAAAACGGAAGACATAAAACATAAACGAGGGATTAATTATAGATACAACAAATATAGCATATTGTTATCAGGAGTGATCTGTTATAAACTAGCTTAATCGGTAGAGTAACAATTATGACTTTCGAGCGTAAGAAAATGTTTTGGTACGCTCCTGATTATTTTCTCTTCTGTTTTAATATAGAAAATTGAATGATTTAAATGCTAAATAGTTTGCGACGTTTTTATTATTACGAAAATTAATATGACAAAATAGATTTCACAAACAAACAAAACATTATAAGTCATATTACGGTCTTTGACAATGAATCTTGTCTCACACTAAACAGCAGGCTAAAAAGGGCCACAAAATGACTAAGAAAAAAACAGGAAAACAGGAAAACCAACAGTCTAATCTATATTTAAGACACGAAATACGAAAAAAAATATGTAATGTAAATTAGAAACAGCAAATTCTATGTTTCAGAATTTAAATAATAAACACCTTTTTTACCCGGTTAACGTTAAGAATGGTTAAGATTCATTCATATTAGCTATAGATTTATTCATTATTTTTTTAGATTTATCTTACAGGGAATAAAGTAACAGTCACTCACACGACATACCCACCCTCGTTTTAGTATTTTAGTGATCGTATTTATCCTACTATAATAGAAATAATGCATGGTATTCATGGATTTGTTTGAAATTTACATATGTCCTGAATAAAATGCAAATATCTAGGCCCAGGATCCCGGACATGTGTAAATTCCCAACAAATTAATGTTTTCCTTGAATAATTTCTTAATTAACGTATAGCATGTTATTTTGGATATAGGTGAAACGTGGGGTATTGGTCCTGCACAGAAAATGGTCGATGTAATCAGAATGGTTAATTATTTAAAACTACATGACAAATTGTACATTCAAAAGGTTGTAACCAATACCAGAGTTAATTGCGCTCGTAAACAATGGTCTATTAGCAGCAGAAATATATCAGCGTCTAGTTCTGTTCCTGGTATAGCAAATGGTAAATATCTATACTACTGAATCTAAAGACCGTTGTTTTGTTTACCTAATAAACGTATAAACGAAAAAAGCTACAAGTCAAACTTATATAAGGGTTTATATACTTGATAAAGGTGTACTGAAAAAATTTCCCTTTTACATCGATTACTGTTTCAAATAATAAGCAATTAGAGAAATTAACAAGTTCAGGAACTATTCGATGCGATTTCCTTTTAGTCTGGTTATTGTCACATGTTACCTATTACCTTATCTGTACGATCCACATCTGTCAGGCGCACCACCAAGCGGTGTATTTAGGTTTTGCTGTATACACGGGTCTTATTCAAAGGATTGACACTATTAAATTAAATAATGGTCACATTGTTTCCTATTGTAGTATTTTAATAAGCATGACTTCATGAATGACCATACGAATACTAAAATTCTAGACTTAAAACAAGGCGATTAGCTCCAACGTATGCCAGACGTGTTAAAAATCATGTTCCCTGTCAAAACGCTTTTAATTTTGGATGCATGCAACCTGTCAATCATATCTTTAACGTGTGCACAACGAGCTTTGAGCGTGTATTGGACGTACGAGAAGCGTACCTAAGCGTTTATGGGCGTTCAAGAAACGTATATTTGCGTATGTCTGGCGTTTGTCTAACGTAGATAGAATGCACGCTACGAAGGAAAAAAGTTTCTTGAACGTATTTGAGACGCGTCCCGGTCGTGTCTTGTACGTTCTATTTTGGGGTTTTTGTTACAAACACACCCACATACGTTTTAGTTTAAGTCGAACGATCTTGAAGCGTGTACAACGTGCCTTAAACATATCTCTAACTTATCTGTAGCGCGTTAAACGCGCTTGTAGCATATATATAACGTGCGTGTAGCGTATAGGTATACGCTAGACACACGCTTGAGCTGGATGAAAGTTTTTATGCTGCATAAAAATTTCCTCAAGTTGTAGCGTCTACCAAGCTTAACCTTTGTATTTCGACGTACGTTAAACTTATGCAACGCGCGTTTAACGATTGCTTGGCGTTCCTCTGGCGTGCAACTAACGCATACCGAATTTGTCAATTTTCTCTGTTCGTTTGGTGCACGCCGGTCTGTACGTCAATACGTAACGCCGGAATTAGCCGACATGACGTTAAAACGAATCGAAGAATTCAACTTTATTTTATAACTTATATAGGACAATGCTGTTGATTAAACATACTCTATTACAGGCCCTTTTGTTTTCCAAATAATTTATATTACTAAAAATTGATAAGTTCCGGGTCGGTGGGTTTGAAGACAGAGAAAACTTTGCATCTTATAACATGTATAATCAGCATGACTTTTTCAGACACTATAAATCCACACTAAAATAAGGCTTACACATATATAGATACTTTAATGCAGTCAAAGCGGACCTACGATATCGCGGGTATGTTCAAGTTTGAATTAAAAATCGTGTTCAGAGTGCATTCTTGTTTTGTTATATTATAAATTATGAATGTCAATTTATTTGGATATGTAAGATGTGTATTTAAATTTCTCTAATTCTATGAAAATATATTCCTTTCCGAACTAATTGTAAAAAATATTTAATCAACGTGTGGTTGCTGATGATCTCAGAAGATGATTGACTGAGTCAAAGGGTCATAACCATTCTCAGCTCTCTGAATTGATCAAAATGTTCTAACAGGTGTTAATGAAATCGACAACTTCGTGGAAAGTGGAAGGCACTGAAAGGGGATTTTGGTTTAGAAAAGATGAAAATTTATCTTGTAATCATTAGAGAAACAGATTATAACACCATTACGCGCGGATTGTCGGAATTTTTAAATATCGATAGTTAAATTATCAATTTTAAAATCCTCGCTAAGGCTCGGACTTTAAAATAGATAATTTAACTGTCTCGATTGGATAAATCCGTTAATCCACTTGTATCAATGTAATAATCTAAAATGTATTGAACTTACTTTACATATTCAGCAAACTAACACACCATCAACCCCCTGAAAATGTTAAACTTAAACAAAGCATTATAAACGTAAACGTTATCATTGATATGTTCGTAATTATCAATTAACTGTTAACAAAACTTTGAATTGAAAAAAAAAAACTAAGGCTTTTCTACCTCAGGATTAGATTACCTTAGCTGTATTGGCAACACTTTTAGTACGTTTGTGTCCTCAATCTCTTCAACTTCGTACTTTTTTGGTCCTATAAACAGTTTTTGATTCGAGCGTCACTGATGAGTCTTTTGGAGACGAAACGCGCGTCTGGCGTTAATATGAAATTTTAATCCTGGTATCTATGATGAGTTTATATATATATATATCTAATTACACAAAGTCATATACTTAAAACAATAAAAGCAACATTTCCGTAAAAGAAATGTTCTGTATTGAAGATAGATAACATTAATGTTCTTTGTTTCTGTTCATACAGACCAAAATTCCAGCAGTTCAATAACACTTATGACTTAATAAAAAAAGCTTTGATACAAATGTAAATAATTAAAAAAATTCAGTTTGGTTCCAATACATTGAAAGTTTAAAAATGTTTCTAGAACTTGTCACTCATACAAAATACATAAATGCATATGATTAACAGTTATCAGTTAAATTTGTTTTCAGAAAACCTATATTTTGAATACAATTAAACCAATCATGTAATTATTGAAAACAAGTGCATAGGTATTCCTACAAAATTCTCTAGTGTGTACTTTCAATGAGAAGCAACACGAGTACAAACGAAGGATCTCGAACTGCATATTTTTCTTCCTATTTTATATTTTTATTGATCACCAAGGGAGTTGATGATGTCCGCGTTGCAAAAATCTAAATGATATATTCTAGCAACATGCGCAATAAAGGAATTAAGCATTAGTGAGAGTAAATCCATTCGGCCGAAATATACTTTGGGTTAGCTGATTGAAGGTACGTTAGTTGCAATGGATTTACAAATACAATCTTGTTCTCAAATCAATATATTAATTTTGTAAATTTTGTTTTCAGTATCAACAGCTAACATGGCTGATGTAATCAAAGCATCTTCAATTTGTCCAAATTGGGGTATGAAGAAAAGGTGCCGAGTGGTTTCACTTACCAAATAAGACAATCTTTAGATATAGGAATAGTCGTCTGACCTGTAGAATAACCGACGTTGACCTGTCACGTCAAACTTTCTGAATCCATTAGGAGTTCGTACGAATTATATATTTGTGTTTAATATATGTATATAACAATGATAATTGTTACAAAAGGCATTTAACCTATTTGCACATCTCAAAGATAAAATACAAACAAGTTAGTATACAGGCTTAAAATAGTCAGCTATAAAAGAAAGTTGTCTTATAAGGCAATTTCATCTTAACATCAACAACGACTAAAACGTTCAATTTTTTCAAGAATTTGAGAGTTGATATTTTGTGTAGGTTTACGATTGTGTTATTTATTTGTTATAGTTAGATTTGATGTTTTCCTTTGAAAAGCAATTCCATTATTAGTTAAAGAGACATTGAATTTTTTGTTGATATATATATTAAGTCTATATCCAATCATAAATATTTTTTTCCTGACACTAAAGTATGTATTCTGCTGACGTTTCAGCCTCGCAGAAATCTCGTTCTGGAATTTTTTCCAAAACATGTAATACATTTAGAAAATGTCAATGAATTTTAAAATTATTATAATTAAACATAACTGTGAAAAAAATGTATATTTACGATGAATAGTTTTTGAGTCATACAGTTTTCAAATTTCGCTTTTCAAATATCTTAGAAATATATTTCTACAATCATTTATAACATAACAGTTGAAATAATATGGATTTTGTTCTTAAAACTGAGAAAAATCACAAATTTACAAATTTGACAGAATTGTAAATTTGGCATAAAAATATAATAAAACTTTCTTATATTAGCACCTATACATAGTTTTTTTTAAAGCCAATTTTATTCCGATTGGTCCACTTCATTTTTATTGAAAGTATGAAAAAAAGTTTAATTGTTGAACTGTTATTTTGTTCATGATAATATCCCCAAAATAGGTAAAAAAAAGATGATAAATGGAAAATCATCAAAATTGGGTATTTTCAAAGGCCTAAGCAAAATAAAAAAAGGGCACAACTATATCATTTTTCTTCACCATTTTTTTCTACAGTCTCAGAAACTCAAAATCAGGTTAAGACAAAAGGTTTAATTCAAGAAATTGTTGGCTCCTTAGAAGTGTACACCCTTAAACATGTTACTAACAAGTGATAAGAAATCATTTTTGACAGACTGTATTTGTGTATTTACAACGTTTCGAATGAAAAGGGCTGGCGGTAACAGTTTTATTCCTCTTATTTATTTGAATGCCATCTTTGAATCATCCACCCTATTGTCGCATTACAAATGTGTAACGACATGTTTTTAAATAGCCACTAACCAATACATTGTTGTTATTTTCTAACCAGTCTTGATAATTTTTAAAACTATAAACCCAACTTAACACTATTCATAATTTAATTGATTGATACTGAAACACTAGTACTCAGATTAATAAATCCAGTATTGGTGGAAATTAATAAAATAATCTTTGAAAAAGGTTAAAAAAGGTCCGATATAAGTCGAGAGCCTGTAATTCATTAGTTATCATTGGTTGTTGTCTTTAATACCGCAAACTAATTGTAACATAAACATAAAGACCGTAGTAATTTAGATTATTTAAAAACAGTACTCTGATCAATAGTTTTTTAACGTTTGTAGTTTGCATTTATATATATATTTGTGCTAAATGTATGTGGCTTTATGTTTAGCATTTCATAACCAGTTGTCTGCTATTGTTTAGGGTGAATTTCTTTCTAACACAATTGATACCAAAGTTTGGCGAGCACACGTTTCGATCATATGTTTCTAACATACGTTTGCAAAGTTTGCATAAACTTTGACAAACTATACACTCGCTAAAACAGCATATGCAGTTTGTCGTTCGTAGTTTGTAAGTACAAACGCAGCATTTCTTTCTAACTTTGATTACTTATCTACAAATATTTTTCCAATTAAAAAAATTAGGTATTGTGGATTCATTTATTTTCGTTGGTACAATGTTAGTGGATAAAGGAAAACTTGTATGTTCGTAGACATTTTATTTCGTTGTATTGCCGAGGTCTGCATACAAGCCTATACACAATTTGTCATTCGTTGACCATTTAATTTCGTGGTTTAACAGTACCCATACAATCCATTAAAATGTGTCTAACGAATCAAAATGAATCCACAGTATTGCAATTTTTCATAGTGCTATTTTCAATATAAAAAAGGCCTTTGAAATCACTATCTTCAGACGTTCATCTGATGAGGACAATGAACTGACAGTGAAATTATATATACATAGAAGAGCAGTGAATTCTGTGTCTGAAATATCTTCTACATATTATTTTTTTAAAAAGTCAATTTCCGGCGCATTAATTCTGATAACCAACAACATGCATTTGTAACAGTCCAAAAAAGTTATAACACTGATCAAACGTTTTACAAACTATAACAAACGGCACACAACATTTACAAACTTTTGGTACGAAAGAAATGAAACTTTTATATTAGTTTGAATTTCGGTGAAAATTATTCATTTATTTTTTATTTTCAAGTTCATATTTTGTACTTACAATTACTTTTTTAATTGATTATTATACGTTATAAAATTTCCACTTTGTTTTGTTGACGATGTGTGTATCAAGCACGATTATTGTAGAGGTAACTTCATTTGTACCTGTGTTTATGCCTGAAATTGTTGTGTTCAAATGCGTTACATAATAAAAGATTTGTATCATTTGTTGCGTATTACTAGCCCAGTAGTCAGCACTTATAAATTTACTGTTTACAATAAAGGAAACAGTAGTATACCGCTGTTCAAAATTCATAAATCGATAGAGAAAAAAACAAATCAAGGGTTACAAACTAAAACTGTGGAAAACGTATCAAATATTCAAAACTTTGAATTTTTCGAAAAACTAAGGATTTTCTTAACCCAAGAATAGCTTACCTTTGCCGTATATTGCACAACTTTGTTTGGAATTTTGGGTCCTCAATGCTCCTCAACTTTGTACTTGTTTGGCTTTATAACCAAATTGTTCTGAGCGTCACCGATTAGTCTCATGTGGACGAAACGATCGTCTGGTGTATTAGATTAAAATCCTAGTATCTTTGATAATGTTTTGCACTATATATGCCGGTTTTCAGTCTGACATTCATATTTTTATTATGCGTAAAATATGATTCTGACATTTATCAATTGTTGACTACGATATATGTTCAACTTTAATAATGAATGTGTTTTATGATTTCTACAGTTGCAGTCTCATTGTAGTTTTGTTTTGTTTTTCAAACCTAATTCTTCACTTGATTCCAAAACTGCATTATTTTTGTGTTGTTATAGTCACTAATAAATTCATTGATTTCTTTCAAATAAGTATTTTAAAGCTTGAAAGATAAGATCATGGTGAAAAGTTAGAGCATCTTTAAAAAAAAAATGTCGAAATATATTTCATGAAAAAGCTGAATTAATAAGAAAAGGAGAATAAAGTTTTATATTAAAGAAACGAATTTTCAGTCGTATTGATTATAACAAATCTTGTTTTGCATATTCTTATAAAAAGTACTGATTTTTAATGTCAGTTGACAAAAAATTGTTTGCTAAGGAGCAATTCAAGAACCACTTTTCAAACATACGCAAAATACGAATGTTGGTACCTTATAATATAGTTATAAAGTTTTTAGAATAATAATATGGTATTTATTATATGAAATGCATTCGAACTCGGAATAGGCGTGTTGTCTTACGAAGTAAAACCTTTTGTCGAAATCTCTATATTTGTGCGTGTTTATCATTGCTTACGCATTTTCTAGAAAAGATATCGATGTTTTCAATATGTTCTATGATGTTATAAAATATTTAAGGAGTTTTAAAAAATAGATAAATACTTGAAATTATATGCAAATGTAAAAGTAGTATTCAGACAGTACAGATGTACAGTTTTCATGTGAAAGTCAATACACTTCATCTTTTTACTTTTCCGTGGTATGTTCGCTTATGGTTTCATTGCAGATATTTCGTTGGCGAGATGTAGGATGGCGTATTTACCACTTTTGTTCACTGATGGAATGTTTAATAATTATATGTTGCTGACTATGTTATACTTGAAAACGTTATCTATGAATAACGTTGATTATTTAAAGAATGATGGTTTATAGCGGGCAATGTCAAAAACAAAATCTGATGTTCACACCATGTATTTATTATGAATACTCAGTACGAGTCATTGCACTATCGATTACTGTTACTGAAATTCATAGAAGGTATGCTATAGTTGCTTACATCCACATCGTTTGGGCGATAATAATTGTGCTGTCTCATTGGCAATCTTATACATCTTATTATTTATGCTATACCATATTGTATTAAATGTTTATGTTTTTGTATTTTCCCATATGTTTCATGTGTCGAATGTTCTATTGTTTTCTTACAATAGATACGTTCTTTTCTAAAATTTTATCTATTTCTTTTCATTTACAATTAATTCTTTTTGCTTTTTTTTCTTTTATTATTCTTCACACGAAATATGAGTTTGGTCCAGTGTGTTTTATCTCTTTTATTTTCTTTGAAAAAACATATTAAACTTTTAAATAGAAATTACATATGAGGTCAGTTTAGGTTGTACCCAGTTTCCTGTCTTCGAAAAGACGAACTCCGTTACGACTCTATTTGTGCACTGTCGTAAATAAATTTAAGGTGTTTGTTTGTTTTGTAGTTACTTGTCAAAATGTACAATATATCATTTATTTTTGTATTTCTCTGTCCTGATTGTTCCTGCTACTCATGTCACGCAGTGTTGTCATTTTAGCGGTTTTTTCAACGTTGCCTTAAGTGATTATGTTGTTCCGTTGTTATGCTCTAAAAGTTGACGTGTTTACCTCGGTTTTAGTTTGTAAACAGAATTTGTTGTCTCTTTATCGATTTAGTACTTTTGACAGCGGTATACTATTATTGCCTTTATTTATGTGTATTCCTCATGCTTAACAATTACATGTGCTAGTGACATAGTTAATCAGTTTCAATCAATATGTTTTTTTGAATATTTTGACATCGAGCTTAAAGTCATATGAAACGAGTGAGTGGTGAAGAATAATGTTTATCCAATTCTTCAACCAATGCATGTATATATCATAAACTTAGTCCTCTGTGCACGAATTTCTCAATTTTTACGCATATATATCGTTTAATCGTCATTTTTTCCTCTCTGTCTGTTATGTTTTAACAAATATGGCTGCTCATTAAATGCCGTGTTTTTTTAGCCGAAGTTTACCGATTGTCACCTTATAGTAAACAAATTACAAAAAGCATGGGTATTGAGCACGTGTTTAACATGTACAATCAGATAATTGTTTATTTTAATGACAGATCCATGCGTATTGCGATCACCGGATTTTTACGAGGAGGGTTACGCTCAGGTCACTATGCATACGGAAAATATGTCGAAGGAAGCAATTAAAAATAAGTGAACTTCTTCTAAATGTGGACAAATTAAAGAATTTTCCTCAGAAAAAAGTATATATTCATAAGTTGTATAATGAAAACTATCTATTTAGTTATAAAAAACATATGCATAATTTTTTTTAATTTGAGGTTTCTTATGACTTTAACTGAAAAGACGTATAAGTAGTCGAACTGCGGATCAGCGCACATCATGCGGTAAATTATGAATATATAACTAGGTAAAAACAGTTAGAAAGCTACAAAGATTGGACAGATGAGTGTAATTTTATACGCCATACTAACCCTCTTAAAAGGAGGGAATGTATAAAAGAACGATACACATCATAAAAAAAAAAGAAACAGACAATACCATACCCAGGAAATCACAAATGTAAAACAATTCAAACTAGAAAACTAACAGCATAATTATGAACAAAATATGAACAAAAAATGATACACATCAACAATCACTAAATTACAAGTTCTTACTTAGAACAGGCACATACATACAGAATGGGGCGAGGTTAAAAATAAAAAAACAACACAAAAACGAACTATAAAATTCAAATGAAAAAGGCTTAACTCATCAGATAGATACAAATAAAAATACTTATATGTACGTGGCAGGCCTTTTAAACACTACACAGAAAAAATTAACAGTCAGTAATACTAACAATTAAGTTATCTCATTTATTAAGAATGAGGTAGTCTCATTGCCACTCATACCACATCTACTTATATCTATGTATGCAAAATAAAGTGAAATTGTCAGCTTCTTTTATTATAGTTCCGTTGTTCCTTTTAAACTAATGGTTGACTGCTATGACCATGACGACTGCTATGCAGCATCTGTAAAATATGTGATCAATGTATGATGTGTTCAAATCGTCTAAATTCCATTCTCGTTTCCTCAATTGTTACATATCTGAATATCAACTGTCAATGACCGATACGATAGAACCTTATAATAGCCGAATCTGTCTTTTTTTTCGAAACACTTCACAAATAACTACCACCTGATAGGGTGATAGAGCAGATTTTTATCCCTGTGATTCCGCTTTGGTTAAATACTGTTTCTTTCTACGTTTGAAAATGCCTGTACCAAGTCAGGAATATGACAGTTCTTGTCCATTCGTTTTTTATGTGTTTTGTCATTTGATTTTGCCATGTGATTATGGTTTTCCGATTGGATTTTCCTCTGAGTTCAGCTTTTTTGTGATTTTACTTTTTTCCCAGGCGGTATCAGTCTGCTATATCACTTTAGCACATGTTTCAGTTTATTGTTATCCGACTCATCAAGCTTGTCATTATTGTATTTTGAAATCTTTGAAGTCATAGATATAGGAAGATGGGGTGTGAGTGCCAATGAGACAACTCTCCATCCAAATAACAATTTAAAAAAGTAAACCATTATAGGGTAATGTACGGCCTTCAACACGGAGCCGTGGCTCACACCAAACAACAAGCTATAAAGGGCCCCAAAATTACTAGTGTAAAACCATTCAAACGGGGGAAAAAACGGTCTAATCTATATAAAAAAACGAGAAACGAGAAACGCATAAATTACATAAACAAACGACAACTACTGTACATCAGATTCTTGACTTAGGACAGGTGCAAACAATTGCAGCGGATTTTAATGGTACCAAACGTTCTCCCTTTTTCTGAAACAATAGCATAACATCACAACATAGAAAAACACACGATAAAATATCAATTGGCAGGCTTAACTCAATCAAAAAACAAAAATCAATACACTATGAACGAATAAATTTGATCTGCGATATCTGAATGCAAATGCACAGTTAATAAAATATTAGGGACAAACATTCAAGGCCAAAAAGCAAACAAACAAGTCCAAACAAAGCCATGGCAAGACACCACTGCGAAAAATTTAACCCTTCAAAAATAATCACATAAAAACGTTCAAGTTAATAGAAACTTAACAAAAGTTGAGAGGATTATGTTTTTGTTTTGGCAGTCTTTTGGATGCCAAAATGCAGAAATTGAGCATTGCCGTTAAATCATTTAATGATGTAAATTCAATTTATTGTATTGTAAAACGTCAAGTATTTTTATCAATCTGCACGAGATAATATAAACAAAGTGTCTCTCGATTATAAGCCACGAAGTCATGTCTATCGGTTCATCGAAAGAAAAGCATGCAGTTTTTAACGAGGAGTTTACTCATTGGTATAGAAGTCATAGCAATCAACCAAATCATTATGACGTCTGTTTAAAAGGAACAACGGAACTAATATAAAAGAATCTGACAATTTCACGTCATTTTGCATACATAGATAGAAGTGCTAAAGGATTGTCAACCACAAAATCAGACGGTTTCTAGTTACTACAATGTCTTCAGACAATACCTTTCTTTTCGTTTATTTCTCTTTTTCATGTGTGGTAAATAGTTTAATTTGATACGCCAGTCCCATTAAAACTCGTCAGTGACGCTCAGATCAAAATAGTTAGAAAGTCAAACAAGTGCAAAGTTGAAGAGCATAGAGGACCCAATATTCTAGAACGTTGTATCAAATATTGCTAAGGTAATCTATGCCTTGGAGAAGACAATCCTTAGTACTTAAAATGTCATGATATTATCGTCTTTATTGCAGAATAAAATGATTTGAATGCTTCTCGTCTTATATAGATATATACATTTAAAAAAAAAATAAACATAGATATTTTACATATTTAATACCAAGTTTCACAGTTTAACATTTGAAAAGTCCAGTCTGAAGTGATGTATATGTCATGAGTTTATTCAACACTAGTTTGAGACAGGAGCGTAGTCAGGGTCCAATAATTTCCCAACTTTTGTTTAAGGCATTCAATCTCGACTCATCAGGAGAAAAATGTATTTGGAAGGAACACAGTTCGTGACCACTGGACTGTTTCGACTTTTTCAAAATGTCATGTCAATCGTGTTCTAAACAACGAGAGTAAACCATAAATTATCGTGTGCTAAAGCAGATCTAAAACAATTTTGTCTTTCAAATTTCTAATGAAGGTAATTCCAGAATGAAATTGGACTTCTTAGAAGATGAATGAAAAGCATCAAACAACGATATCCACTTGATTATAGATTCATTATAAACATTATAAATTAAAGAAAGCAATGACGATCGCATCACCTGCAGGAACACTGTCCTTTCACAAATAAAATTAAGAACACACTGGTAGAAAATATATACGCGCTGCATTCGTCAGAAAGATCAAGCACACAAATAATTAAAACCACAAAAGATGCAAGTAAATATAAATCTAAAAATATTTGCAGTTACTAATATCTAGCTAAAAGTCGTAAACTAATGACTTTACCCTTTTCGAAAACTGTATATCAATCAGTACACATCGGACCGGATTCAGGCAAAAGACATCTAGCAAAGACGTTGTCAGACTTGCAAGCAAGTACTGAATACCAGGCCTCTAACAGTCATTTTACAGCTAGCTACGAAAGACACCATATTTTGCATATTTATATATTTACAAAATTATAGTGTAAATATGTGCTTTGACATCTCAAAGCACATGGTGGTTAACATCATGATGAAAAACGTCGATTTTAAGATACGTAACGTATACAAGGCACTTGTTATAGAATGTACAATTATATCATGCAGTAAAGTATCATTTTTAGGACTTCCGGAAATTTTAATTTTATTTCAAGATACACAAAGCAAGAAGATTATCTACGTATACGTATCATAAATAATTTAGTTTAAAATTCCGTTTAAAATCGTGTTCCAAAGCATTCTTTATCTCAATGATTTTATTTCGTAAATCTTTTTCTCCTGAACAATGCATATGTTTCCGATTATACAAAATATATCCCCTTTGAACAATAATATTTTTAAGAAAATAAGTACCGACAAAGTATAACTTTTCCCGATGCATGATTGCAGCATGAAATCGAATATCAATCAATTAGAGAAAATCTCATTGTTTCACATTGTAAGGGAAAATATAAACATATACATGGACATCATTATACCAATACATGTAACTCATGCAATATCTGCCTTTCGATTGAGACCTAACAACTGTCTCATCCAATGAGTATTCCGTTTTTGTCGCCTTTTTTTTATTTTTATTTTTTATCTAGGACTGCCTTAAAAATGAATAAACAAGATGTATGTTCTATTCAAAGTTTTCTTACATTAATATTCCTTTCACCTGCATTTTCTGATATTGTGGAATATGCTGTTTATTTTTCATCTTACTCTGCATATTTTTCTTTAATCACTTCGTCTGGATACATGTACAAAATGTGTCACAATAAGATAATAGATGTACATGAAATGGCATATCCACATAGTACACAACTCTTTGATAGTTTATTAAATAACATGGTATTCACTATCTTAGCATTATGTAGTTTTCTTTACCAAAAAAAGAAAAATGTAAAGTCATAATAATTTGATTGTAGATTCCGGTACATTGTTGCAATATGCAACACAATGAAATAAATCGATGATTTTGGTATTAAAGTTTAAACTTCAATTAATTAAAGACTCGGAACCCTTCCACACAAAACAAAATCAAACAAACAAAGAAACTAACCAACTACCAAAACAAACAAACAAACAAACAATAAACAAACAAACAAAAACAAAAACCAATATGACACAGCAACTATCATGTATGAACAACAAGTAATGTGTACCCTAGTATTTTCATAAGCCTGCAAATATCATGGCTTATTACATTTGGTATACTATGCGATATTAGTGAGTTAGGCAGAATAACCATTACAAGAACGTATGAACAGCTAAGGTCGTGGCTTTAGGTTGCATTTCTGTAAATATTGACAATAGGAACTCCATTTTTACTATGAAGTTTTGAAAAAAATCTTATCCTAGAAATAAAAGTTCATATGCACTACAATTTTTCAAAGGTAAAAAAATAGCGCTGTGCGGCATATTTTCAACGTTTATGCCCTGAACGTTTCAGAGTTAAAACTAACACTAATTTTCTAAACTAACCCTACATCGAGTGAAAGGTTACCACAGATTTCAATGTAAACAATATGCACATGTATATTTACTTGTTACATTCCCCAGTTATGTCTCTGTGAGATGGAACACAGAGAGCATAACTGGGAACCAGTATGAAAACAGAAATAATTTTCTATGAATATTCTAAATCTCCTCAAAACAGGCCTGATTTGAGAAACAGCTGTATTTACAAATTGCAACCTATATAAACCTTTATTCAAAAAGAAAACTCTCTGAAATCAGTTTTTCTCACATTAGTACTGATTTATCAGAATTATAGCTTTAAAGAAATCACTGAGTATACACTAAGTGTTTTTTACTGTACATTTTATACCCTTCCCCTGTTTTAATTTTTAAAAGTATTTGAAAACAAGACTTTAATTATTGCCAGCTTACCCTATTTACATATTTTCTGATATAAAATGCCTCGAACCTGTTTAAGACTATTTTGATAACATATTGAAATATATCAGAATACTATAAATGTAATGTTTAGCAGTCCATCATTACAACAGTCAAGATTATATAAAGTATCCAATCCTGCCTCTGTCTCCAGTCCACATTTTATTGTATGCCTATTTGTCAATCAAAATTCACATTTTCTGCCTCAAATGGTCAATTTAGAATTCTTGTCACAACAGTATTATCTATAACCATATACTAAGTATCTGACACAATTTAGCTAATAGATATACTAGAAGTGTTCAAACAAAGCTAAATTTGCAATAGTTGTATGTATGCAGATACCAGTCTGGGATATAAAAGCACTTAAAATCTTAGAGATGACTGCTAACATCTGATTTTTGCATAACTTACAAGCATAGTTATTGTTTTCTATATCAACAACTTTAAAATCATAAAATCATAGCACTTACATGTTAAATTATTTGTTTAATGACCCAGGGGGTAGGCAATTTTCTATGTTTGTTGCCCTGGAGCCTCAAATTTCCTAAATTATTCTGCTGTTTCTAGCAGTTTGGAATTTTATAATACACATTCAGGATAGAACACACTATTGTAAGTTTTGTTGATATATTTTTGTATTTCTAGCTTGTATTGTTTATGCCGTGGAGACAAAAAAGCAGATTTAGGTGTTACGGCTTACTCTTTGGTTATCGACAGGACACGAACACCCCATAAATAATAATCAGGAATGATCTAAAAGTTTCAATGACTGCGAAGAGTAAATATAAGCACTTCTAAACAATTTAACTTAGATATATGCAAATTTTATGATTTAATTTTGTATTCAGGACGTTCAGTAAACTATGCATACCATTAACTGTGAATTTATGCTGAGTTATCATATCTAATGCCCAGGATTCTATCAATCTTCATTAAATATTTATAAAACTTCATATTTGAGTTAATTTCTTTAAAATCTGTGAGATATGGCAAATTTGGTTAAATTCTGGGTGTTCTCTTTTTTCACCCTAAATAAATGTAAGCCATATCTTCCTTTCAGTCGAAATTTTAAAATACTGACTTCATTCACTCTATCTTTTGACTATAACAATTATTGACCAGAACACTGCTTGGTGTTAAAATTCGAAAATCATGCTGGAAATATTTCACTAATAAATTAAAAAAAAACCGAAGTTGACACCGAATAGGATCAATGAACAGGTGTAGTTATAAGCGCGCAGTGGTTACCACCCCCTTGATGTATTACTGTTAATGCATATGCTAACATACGCAGCATATGTCGTTAATATTAAATTTAGTTTATTTTAACCAAGGATTTGTATAGTAAGAAGGATTGGAATCTCGCGGTTTATCGTAATCTCTTCCGCGGCGATACTTCGGCGAGACTTCGCTACTCACCACTAGCCCACTACTACTACTCGTCACTTACGATATCGGAACAATTTTTTTCCGGTAAATTTTGTGAAAACGTATTCATTTGTTTTCATGTTTTTGTTCCTTCTAAACAGTGTTGCGGTGGTAAGGATATTTTTCTTTTGTTTCAAATGAAATAAATTGTTCAGTTTTTTAATCAAACGTTAATTAATTCTTTTTATTCCCACTTTCTTTTGATGACAAGCGTAATTAAAGTGTTTAACTAATTATTGAAAATGTGTAAGAGGCAGTGTTTTTACAAGCTTTGTTCTGTTAAGTTTCATTTCAATCAATTGTCCCGATTAACTAAATAAACAAATTAGTCAATAATAAAAGATAATACTTGTTTACATAAAAATCTATTTTTAATCAAGATCAAAGATCAATTCCAAAGCTAGTCCTTATTTTGAGTAAAATGATTTATGATAAATAGTTAACACATCCTTACAATAATTATTATTAATGAATCAGTTAATCGAAAATGTCAGATTTTTTATCCTGGGATCACGATATTGATCTTGATTTTTTATTAGGTGAATACACAGAGTATGACACCGACAATAGTAACAGCGATGTGAGTGGTGATGACACCTGCTCTAAGCCTAAAAAACCAAAGACATCTTCAGGTCCAGGTGACCAGACTTATTACACATGTCCTGAGTGTAAAAAACAATTAAAAACTATTGCCGGATTTCGTGGCCATGTAAAAAAACAACACAACATTGATGCTAAAGCTAGTGAGAACAAAACATTTAAAACATCTGTCCCTAAGAGTGAGAAGAAACATCTTCAGTTTAGTGGAAATGATTTTGACACAATCTTTCCAACAGCCTTTTCTTCAACCCTAAGCAACATAGAAAATGATCCTTTTCTTCTGAATGATGACATTAGTGTTATGTGCAAATTTGCTTCTTCTTCTGAAACTATTCGTTCAATATTGGGAAATAGATTTAAAACCATATTTGTAACAAGTTCTACTAATCTGACCACATGTAGTGATCGTGAGCAACTGTTTAGGCAGTTACATTGTTTGAGAAGTGACCACACACTTCAAGAAGAGCTAACTGAATTGTGTCTAACATTCACCCCAACTGTTGTGAATTTGTTTATCCAACTATTTATTGAGGACATTATTGGTGAGCTTTTTGTGCAGCAAATTAAGGTCGTCAAGCAAGCATCCGACACACAACAGTCCAATCTTAGTACAAATGACCAGTCTATCCTATATTATATAGCCGGTTTCATCATAAAGGCATTGAAGAAACGCTACTCTTGTGTTTCCACTAATAAATCGTCCATAGTAAGCAAATTGTTGAACAGTACTAATAACACTACATTTGTTACTACATATGGGAAGTGGTTTACCAAACAGGACAGAGGTGGTCTTCAGAAACCATGTGATACATTTTTCTTTCTAGTAAGAGAACTTGAAACGATTGTTCGTAAATCTATAAGTCCACCTTATAGTGCAAGCTCTCTGTCATTACAACCCCTCAAAGAATCATTTATGGAATCCTTCATGGTAAAGTACTATACAGACATTATGTTCAAAGGTGAGACTTGTGATACCATGTCATCCATGACAGAAGACATTATTCATCTCTTTCTGACTGTCCGTGGGTATGCTTTCACCCGTATTGAAAGAAATAAGATAAGTAACAGCAGCAAAGCTTCATCTGGTTTACGCAAAGCATTAAAGGAAATAGTTTCTAATTAATCTGACTTTTCTGTGTGTTGTAACTTTCATAATGCTTAATGTAGATGTAAGGAACAATAATGAGTGAGAATAACCATTACCGGTATGTTTACTGTCGAAAAGTCTAGAAATAGTACACATTAAATATTCTTTGCTTGTATTGACTTTATAGCATATGTATATGTACTTGTACGGCATAATGACTTTTGTGATGTGCAAAAAATGTATGAAATAAAAATATTTTATTTTGAGTTTGTCTTTATAATTGATCTCTGTACATGTCGGATAGGTTTGCTCATTGATGAAGGCTGTAAAGAAACATACATACAGTTACTAATAAGATGGTCATTTGTTATTGGGTGGATAGTTGTCTCATTGGCGACCTTATACCACATCTCCTTATTTCACTACTCAAAGACATTACTCATACATATTTACATAAAAAATCTGGCATGTAAAGGAAATTGATAGATGATGTTCAATAATTTATTTTTACATCAAAATAAAGACATCCAATTTAACAAATAAATTAGCGTCAGATATATATACATGTTCAAACAAGTGAGACAATGTTAAAAAAAATCATCAACAACTGACATTTAACGGATTATGTTAAGGATGTACTTTGGTGAGGATAGGTAAAAATCAAGAAATTAAAATTGATATTATAAGCTGATAGAGCATTAATATATATAATTAAGAGTAAAGATTAGCTAAAATATTGATAGGTCATGGACCTCTCTTTCCAGATAATTGAGATTTAAAATATGGCATACTTTTACCTTAAATTTAATTTGCATGGGTATTATTTGGGTCTCAATTTTGCAAAACATAAGAAAGAAAATCAAGAATCTTCTAAAATTTTGGTAAATGACCTTTCATGAGCTATTAAGTCTGATATGAAAAAATACATGAGTGTTATGGGGCATAATATTTTACATTGTATTGTATGGAAAAACACCAAGGAGTCCCAACAGTTGACACAAATTCAAAAACCTCACCTAAGTACAGCCTCAAATAGCACAAATATATTTTATATTACCAAATGTTTAATTAATTATAAAATACATTGTACACAACAAATTCACAAACTGTACACAACAAATTAACAAACAAAACTAGTAATTACTAGTACCTAATTATTAACAAATTATTAACAGAAAGTTTGTTTTATGTCCAGTGGCAGATATTTCAGGACCGGAAAGGACAATTCTTAAAGTGGAAGATTCGTATAAACTAAAACAACGAGTACAGCTCGAGTTATTTTGCATGAAGAAATATAACTGTAATATAATTCATTGAACCAAAAAATTTGCGATACATTTAAATTAAGATACTGCATACCTTTTTTGTATATCTGCTTTTTAAATACATTTATCTTAACATCATTGTTGATTGTACATGTTAATCACACACCATACATGTATACACAAATGCAATGCATGGTTAGGGAAAAGAACAGAAATATAACATACATTTATACATTTAATCAAAAGTAATTTCCACGTTTTGGTAACTTGCTGTTGTCAATGACCATATTTCTGTTTTCCTTGTTGTTAATGTTAGAGTGTCGTGTTGCCAAGGCCTGGGCTCCTACGGCTCGCATTGTCGTCATCATGTGTCGTACATCATACACAGTTGGATTTGAGTTGTCACCAGCTCTATGTCTATAATGCCCAAAATGTTGTTCGAGTGGGTCTTGGTTGAAGTTGTGGGTTAAAACAAACTTAGCTCCAATCTCAAGAAGAAATTTGACACATGCCACAATGGAAAGCACACTTATCTTCAAACCAGTTAATGTTTGTCTACTTAAAAGCATACTTTTCCTCTGCTTGTTTGTAAATTCACCTGGTCTCTGCATAACAGATTGCTCCCACAAATCAAAATAACTTAAAAAGTCACCAGTATGCCACTGAAGCCTTTCGTCATTTATATTGGTGTATGGATCCAAATTCGGATTCCGCTTATTTCGTCCCTCATAGAGGTTTCTGACATTTAGACAGTCAAAAAATTTGTCAATTATCCGGAGAAAATTAACTGTTTCACTAACATTATCACCGTACATCATCTCCAAAGCATTTGCCACAGTAGAACTCAGCACCTGAAATTGATTATCCATTTTAAAAGAATTGTAACAAATCATACATATACATGATAATGGTGATAAATAACTGTAAATTCAGAAATTAACATGATTAATGCAAGGTTTTTTAATTGGACTCCTATTGAATAACAATAACCAGAACTCGCATTATTATGCAGTTATGATTTATGATATAAGACGGTTTCCCTAAAGTAGCAATTTTCATGATTATCAAACGGACATTTCTGTTCCTTCTTCAAAAAGTTCTATTTGTAAATTTACATGTATAGTTAATACAAGCATGTAAAAATGCATATATATATGGTACATGTTCATTTATTATACATTGTACAAGTTATACTGTACATTTATTTTGCAACAATGAAACAAGATGTCAATAGTGCAGATAATAATTTACTCTTTACATGCTGTACGACAGTATATAATATGCTATCAAAGTTTGAGATACATTTATATGATGTTTTTGCTTCCCAATAGTCTTTTTTTATGAACATATCAGATGAAAATCGCAAGACACAAACCAGTCATCATGTGGGAGATTGATTTTGAAATCCCCAGAAATTGTTTCTAAAGCCTACAGTGGGACCCACCAACAAAAGATGGCTGGTTAAGTGTCTAACATACAATGTATGAGCCTTGTTTATAATGTGTATATCTGAATGAAAGGATCGTACAATATGATATATGACCCCTGCTATTTTAGAAACAAATATTTGTGTACAAATGTATATGCATGTAACACACATTTACATGATTAATGTTGGGCTAAAATATCAATATTCAAAATGCATTATAAATCAGGAAGACTAAATTATTTTGATTTCGTACCATATAAACTAAGGCTCATATACATGTATAAATTTGTAAACTTAATCCATACATGATTATAATTCTTACCTGTGCAGCTAAATTCACTTTCATGCGTCCAAATGGTGTTAGGTCAAGGTGGCTTCTTGTCAGTTTTGGACATGGAGTGTAAAGTGACATCTCACAATGTTGCTCAAACTAGGTCAACAAATGAATCCAGGATATGTCTTTTCCATTATTCCACAATTTGCGAGTGTTCAGGTGTGAAAATGAATTGCTGTAGCAGTTACGTGTAGTCTTAATTAAATGGGGAACATCTGACACAAAGTAAATTTTCCTGCCATCTTCTGAAAACGGATTATCTGTGAAGTAAAAAAAGTCATTAACTTGTCCGTGAAGATTGAAAAATTTACGGTTTGCTGATGCACCATCACAGGTTAGGAATAAAACTTTAAGTTGAGCAGCACTTGTCTCTAATATGCGTATCGCTTTCGAGATTATGGGATACAGAAAGTCTGCTGTAATGCTTAGTGTTGCAAACCCAGCCAAAGGAAACTTCAGATCTGTAGCCACACATGTTACCATTAAGACCAGCATGTATTTTGCAATGTCATTAGATGGACTGTCTTTAAAACTCCTTTCCATGTCCATAATTTGGTTGCCAGCTTTGTCGAGATTGCAATAACCGATTAGTTCCCCTGTATGCTTGTCATAAACTAGGTCAGACTTGATTTTTATCTCATCAAAGAGAATTCCTACATAATTTTTCCAAACATCCTCTGTGCTATACATATCTCTTTTGGTAGCCTCTTCCTTCAGGACTTTAATGACATCAGGTAAAAATCCGTTGTCACTCCGGGTATAATGAGAGTAATCAAACAGGGTTCTGGAACTTGGTAGTGTGATGAATCCTGAATCTCTCAGGTCATCATATGCTGCCGACGACTTTTGACGGAGATAGAGACACCATCTCAAAATCATAGGATGCCATCGCATACCCTTTGTTGACTGTCTTACTATACAAATCCTTGTTTTAACCGTTTAGAATCATTCAAGTTTGTTATTGTTTGTTTTATTTGGTATAGGCATAATATATGCACATACTCATTCTCATTATGTATTATGTAATAAATGTTAAAGTCATTTTATGTAATTTTTACGTTATTTGATTGATATTTCATTAGACAGTTGATATACATTTTAACTGATTGACGACTTATGTGTTATCCATGAAACTACCAAAACTAAAATAATTATATTGACATAGATGGACGCACTTCTAATAGGTATCTCCAATTTTGCAAAAGTTTCATATCCCGTGGAGATAAATTTCTCAACAAATGCTCTTTATATCATACATCTTTACATCATAATAACCTGATAAGCAGGTTTTGGCCAATACACAATTTTTTTTCAACAGAGTAATGAAGAAGAAGTACTGATATCGAGACAGTTTAGGTTTTGCTGTCACCACCACGTTTTGGTTGTTTGATACGTCTGTTTATCGGTAGTTTGTGTTTTTTACATTAAGTGTGTAGTATAGTCGGTGATAACGTTTGTTTCAGAGGACTGGTAGTGTTAAATAAAAATATTTGGTTAGATCACAATTGCTTAGCGAGTGCACCGCAGAAACGCACGTGTCCTTTGGTGAATGAAAAACCTGTATTCTCAAAGTGAGTAAGTTCAATTTTTCTGAACATTTTTATAAAAATATAAACTGAAAATGTACGAAATACCCGATAAACCTAAAATAAAATGTTAATTTGTAACATAATATTATTGTTAGTTCACCTTACTTTTTCGATCTGCGTTTTTATTTAGTAGATAGGTTTGATGTCTTTTCACCGGAAGTATTTGTTCAACCTTTTTGGTAACTAATATTTGTTACATTTCATAAGTAGACGCAACACATAAATAGTGACCAAAAAGGTACCGCCATTGCACTAGAGAAGCTAAAATTTAAAAAAAAAATACATCCAACACATTTTGACATATTTTGTGGGACAATAATATAAAACTAAAGAGACGTGGTTTCATTGTCAATGTATAGATACTTATTCTGGCTCACAAACAAAAAGTTCTTTATTCTATATGCCTTAGCTAACAAAGGAAATACGCTAAACCTTTGCCATCTTAGATCTATAGATACTAGAAAAGACGAATAATTTTTAAATTTACCGATTACAATGAATGTCAACTTACATGTTGACTGAGGCATGCATGAGGTCACACTCCTTTTGGAGTTTCTCCAGTTTTGTATTTGTCATACTGTATGTCATCCAAGTCGATATATAAAAGAAGTGTTTCCGAAATTTATCATTATTGGAAAATCAAAATGTTTTAAATAAGACCTGGCTATCGTCTATAATTAGAGGCTTATGATATCGGCTTTACAAAAAGTAACGTTAATAGGAAAATAAAAATGGCTGTGTAAACGGTAAGTATTCGCTTTTATAACAGTATACAATCAAAATATTGTAAAATGGTCATTGTGCTATACAGAGGGGGATGTTTGATGTTGTACTGGTTTTTTTAATACGTTTTTGGTTTCCTTATAAGTCTGCCTGGTTTTTGAAAAAAATGATGTTTTAATGATTAATGAGTTTTAACTGTTGATATTTTATTGAATTTGATATGAATTGAAGATGGCTACTCTGTTGAGCTCATTTTAAGTCATAAAGCTACTACTGTTGCAGCTAATAATTGAAGCCCTAGCAGGTTTCACAGGTTTCGGTTTCATCATTGTTGATGAAAATTTATCCAGAAACACGCTTCGTATGCAAGGAATTATATAATTATATAAAATATGATTCCATTTCAGACAGAATTTCGATGTGTCATTTTACTTCAGTAACTCTAATATTTTTCATTAATTTGATAGTTATAATCCCGACTTGGCGGGGAAAAAAATCTATGCATTTAAACTTAAATCAACATTTTTAGAAAAACTGTTACCGTAAACTCTTTTCTATGTATATAGAATTCATGTTAAAAAATAATCATTGATATATTTATAGCAAAACATGTCATAATACGTAATTATGCATTTAAACCTATAACACTATTGTCATATACAATATCTAGTTGTATATCTGCAATATTGATTGACTGATATGTAGCAAACGTTTCGTAAACTATATATTTAACGCATTTTAACTAGACCACATTGTTCTATGTCATGTAGGGAAGGTCGTGGTTAAAGAAAGAGTTTCCGTGTTAATAGAACAATACTGGGACTGTATTTAGATGAAGTATAACATATATTAAAAATTTCACATAGTCGTAGAAATATGCAATAATCAACATAAAATAATGTTGCTATAATATCAAACAGAATATTCTGAAATTTTTTATCGAATCTACATTATTAATATTACGAATAAGTGAAAATTTTTATGAAAAAAGTAGCTTATTTAAAATTCACTTTTCAATAATAGATCATGTCATCACAAATTCCCGACTACTAAGCATATGATACCTTCAAGAGCGAAACATCAACTAACGGTGGAATGAGCTATGTTTTTATTACAGCTCAGCAAATATACCAAGGTTATAAATTGGTAATCCAAACACAGTTTTATCAGTGGTTCTCATACCTAAACAATGAAAGGCAAATTCAATGTAGAAGAGCATTTAAACCCGACATTTTGAATACGGGAACATATTTGTTTTTATTTGGTTAGAAAAGCCTGAGTATTTCTAATAAACAAACATTTTAAAGTAGAACATTTGCAGAAAGATAAATATCACACGATATGTCATGTAATAAAGTGGCAATCAGTAGACTATTGATATCATCTAAAAAAAACGTTTATAAGCAGAGGCAGTGGCTCAGTTCATGTTAAGTGCTGTACTATATCAGACTCATTATTTGGGAAGGAGACCCAAGCTAAGAGTAAAAGAAAGAACGTTCGATACAGTGCAGCTTTGAGTGATTCTGATTTAAACAAATCTGAAACTTTTCTTCACTTATCATTAGAGCAAGACGTGTTATAATCTTTTAAAAATCTTTATCATCAGTGGCATCGACCAAATCGTTCTACACTCTGCCCTGTTATTTATATTTTCCAGGATTTCAAATCCTTTAAAAAAAAGTCTGCGAATGCAAGATACCTTCAAAACATAGATGTTATAAACTTTTGAAATAAACATTAAAAATTAGTAGGAATTATGCATTTGAGAGCGCTTTTAAGACAGAATGGAGGATCTGAGTTTTCATGTCCTCCGTAACGCAACTTGGATGACAAACATATATCCAAATTCTAGATAATCCTTTGACTTGTATGACAGCCGCTAACAGTTCCATCATATTGACAACAATGTGTCAACAAAACAAAGAGACACAATAGGTAAAAATGTCAAAATAGGGGTGCAGTAGTCAGCATTGAGTATATATACTAATCACCTTTCAACAACAATATGCCAACAAAGACAAAGCACATAAATAAAAGATAATGATTCAAATATTACCACTTCTCAACAACACATTGACGGAATGCATAAGTTTATTCGATTCCCTGAATTTTTATTTTTGTACCGGTTGGTTGTTTCTTTTTGAATGGAGTTTTGAAATTTAAATATATGTCTACTATTAGTGCATAAAGTAAAGAGAGTAAAGGCCTATACCTTGCAATTGTCTTCAATTCGGTTGAAGAATAGACACGAAATACTGTTTTTATGATGTTTTGATGTGTTTCCTCGGTGTTTGGTTTGTAAACCGGATTTACTTTTCGCTTATTCGATTTATTTCTATTGAGCAGCGGTATACTTTTGCTTTTTGTTTTTATCTTTTATGTATTCCCTCTAAGAAGATTCATTCGTTCACTGGTAAAATAGATACCGCCTCGATATTTACATATCTATGGCAAGCGGTTCTTGTCAAAACTACGTTTAAAACATTTTTCGAAAATTTTACACATTGAGAATTTAAAAAAACCACACTAAGATTAAAAAACCTAAAATCTCACACTGAGAATAAGAAATAACACACTGAGATTTCATAAAGATGCACTGATATTACAAAAATGAAAAACACACACTGAGAATTGAAAATTACACACTGAGATTTCAAAAAGACACATTGAGATGAAATAAACAGAAAAAGAAACATTGAGATGAAATAAACAGAAAGACACACATTGAGAATTTGAAATTACACACTGAGAATTAAAAATTACACACTGAGAATTGAAAATTACACACTGAGATTTCAAAAAGACACATTGAGATGAAATAAACAGAAAAAGAAACATTGAGATGAAATAAACAGAAAGACACACATTGAGAATTTGAAATTACACACTGAGAATTTAAAATTACTCACTAAGATGTGTGCGCACTTTTAATGCGCACATATCTAATTAGCATACGTAATCTTAATCTATTACACGCTTAAAACAACTAGGGGACATAACTCGTTAGTCCTTCAATCTGGTGCCAAATGTTTTATAAAAGATATATATTACATCGCTAAAGACTAATTAATAGAACAGGAAAAATACCCACTTACTCTCATTACAAAATATAACCAGAGACATGTATTATATGTCTCTGATATAACCAAATGGTGAAAACTTTATTAAAATTGTAAGAAATCATCAGATACACCGTTAGCAATATTATTAATCTGAATTATGTTGACAAATAACTTATGAATATGAGTTAGCAAAAAACGATGTTAAGTCTTGAAATTTATTATGAACGTTAGTTGAAGGAACCGCATTTCATTATAATAACAAGAGTTCTAGAGACCAAGATATTAATCTGTTTAAATATTCATCTCATGAATATTCATTGGTGATTTGCATATTAATCTCAATGTGTATTTTTGAAATCTCAGTGTGTAATTAACAATTCTCAGTGTGTGTTTTTTCAATTTATTTAATCTCAGTGTGTCTTTTTAAAATCTCAGTGTGTAATTTTACTTTCTCAGTGTGTGTTTTTCATTTTTTTTAAATCTCAGTGTGTAATTTGGATTTCTCAGTGTGTTATTTTAGGTTTGTTAATCTCATTGTGTATTTTTTTCGAAAAAAGGGTGAAAACATAGTTTTGACGAGAACGGCTTGTCATACATATCGTCGTGTTTTAAAGTATTTCCAGTTACTGAATATATAATTAATACAACCAGCTCATACATATAATGCCATTATGCATCAAAAGATATGTCTGTAATTGTAAAGATTTATACTTGTGTTGTTAAAAAAAAAATAGTTTTCTCATGTATACTTCTTGAACTTCGATATTTTTGTCTGGATACTTGTTTGAACGTAGCCAAACATTATTATTTGCACTATATGTGTCATTAAAGTGCAAATGTTTGTACTCTTTCTTTCGTTTACACTGAGATTGTTGCGCAACTTTTTAAAGAATTAATATTGCTCATACTAGCCTGTAATGTAGAAGAAGTTATTGTTTGGCCAGCCATTATGCTTCAGTATAGGCATAACGTTTGAAGTTACAGTTTGAATGTACAATTTCAATTAGAAACATATGACAATAATAACGCGTATGTTGCAGGTAAGGTTGGCTTGAGTTGGACATACAACTTTTATATCTTACATGGTGTTAGTCACAACTTTCTATTTGAAGTGTACCAGCTATAGATTTATGGAAAACGCATTGTGTTGTGCCCACAAAAAATTGGCTACATACTTCTATTATTTCATAAGAGGAACTAGTGTGCGAAAACTAATTACAATAATAACAATAAGAATAAAAGTTATACTCTAGTTAAGCACAAGTACATTTTATACATGCGTTTTGTCTGGTTAATGACTTATTGTTCTATCTCTCATTTTTTTAATGTACATTACTTATAACTGTGTGTAAAAATATTGTCACTTATCCTGACTTTTCTATACAAGTACAAAAACATAAAAAAATAAACAGTTTACCTAGCGATTCACAGCGGAGCTATATTTTAGATACACGGATATTTACGTCATATTTGATGACGGAATTATTGTAACGACATTTGAAACATATACGCTATCATCGTACAATTGGATACTAGTACTCTATAAAAGTCACCTAACTCTTGATGGCGCCCGTGAAAAATAAAAAAGGGATGGTTTCTTCTTAACTACTTTGAAGTCTATAAGTAGCGTCATGGTGAGCTTCAACCCTCTATCCTAGGAATCATTATCGGAAATACTAAAAGTTATCTACGTTCATATCCGTAGATATGGATATTTTAACACCATGAAGTACCCCAGTACACCATGAGGCGTAGCCGAAGGGTGTACAGGGTACTGAAGGGTGTTAAAATATCCATATCTACGGATATGAACGTAGATAACGAATGTATCCCCGGTCTTAGTCCGAATCGGGCGAGTTTTATGGAAATACGGGTACAAACTGTAACGCAAAAACAACGTTTTTTTCATTATCTAAAAAAGTTTTATTGAAATTTGGAAATTTTACATATTTTTTACGGGGTGTAGGGTACTACCTTTGGTAGAACCCTACAGGTAGTCAAATATAAGTCGTTTTTAATACGGAGACAGAGAAACTGGATAGAGTAAATTTGGCGCTCAATGTTGTGAGCATTACGCCATAGATGGTGTGACGTCAACGTGGGTCATTTGCATAGCTAGGTCAGTAGTCCCATTCCTTGAATATGTTGCAGTCAAGTGATGCATTTAATGAAATGAATGTAAATAATCGGCATAATAGGAAAAAATCGTTAATGAATCAAATATTTAATTACAAACCTCATGGATAATCTACAGAATTCAATATTTCACAAGGAGCAATCATGGGACTAAGGAAAACTTGCGTGAAGTTCCCCGGAATAATGGTTAGCAACGTCCGGGGATATGGGTTAGCAACACCCAGGGGCTATGGTTTTTTTTAACGACGTGCGTTAACCAATCAAAATCCTGGATATATACTAAGCCGGGGATAAAAACCTTATAACATCGTTCCAACTGGAACGGGAAGATCTCGCTTGGGAAAGTAAAACTATTTGTAATTTTTGTTATTTGTCAGAATAGATTTAAATCAAGATATGTTAATGTGTAATTCAAATATCGTTTCTGTAGGTTAATGATAAACATGTGCTCACACAAGGTACCATTGCTTATTTTTTGTGCAACACTGCCGGCGATCATATTATGTAGAAACACAGAAGAAAAATATCCTTCAAGTAAGTTACAATTATTCATTCTTTCCATAAGTAGAAATTAAATTCTTATTTTAGTTTTTGTTTAATAACTGAATTAGGTATTGAGACGAATATCAATAAAGCATTGTAATGAGGCACGATACCGGATGTTTCGACAGGATAAGCGTCTCCAACTATAAAAGTATTAACAGCTATGGTATGATCAATTAGACAACTATTCACCAGAGTTTGTTTGAAATGGATTAAAGCATTAAATATGATAGTAAGGCAATCAACAGTCAGAAACCCCATACTGTGTACGAACAACACAGACATGAGCCAAAGACAACCTCCGGGCTTGTGACAGCCACTTACAGAATGTGGTGGACTTAAACATGTGTGTGAACTCTCAACCCTCTACATAGCTGTGATAAAAAAAAAAGTGATCGCCAAAATTTCGGAGTTGAGCTGAGATACAGCCAAATCGCATTTGTCAACTAATTTGAGATTTTCCCTGTTAAACACAAATAAAATTTTCGAAAATTCTATCCCATTACCGCACTGGACCTGCTCATAATAATGATAGATTTAATAAAGCAATGCAATTCTACTTTTTAATTATTTCAAACTTGAATAAAAAAAAAACCTTCATAAAAAGTATATTATCAGAATGCTTTTCTAGATTTATAAGAAAAGAACAGGCTGGCAAATGTAAATGCAAAGGATGTACTAATACCATCAAATACAAAGAGCTATAAACCAAAAAAATACCTTAAAATTAAAACCAAATTCATTTTATGTTAAATTTTGACTGAGGGAGTTGGAACCTAAATTTCTTAGTTATTTGGAAAGATTTTCTAGTTACCTTATCATAATATAAAGTTAACAAGATAATATAATTAAAAAAAATATATATTTCCAGAAAAAAAGTCTGTTCAGCAATTAGATATGGTAAACACAAACCTTTGATATTTTGTTTGGCCAAAGAAACGTAGCTGATGTCTGATCTATTTGTAACTCAAATATAAAAATAGACGAATGCAAAACAGATGATGAGAAAATACAAATAACCAATTTATAAATTTCGATTAGGGAAAAGTTTAGTCATATAGTATCGTCATCGTAAGTGGGTTTTTGTTAATATGAAAAAAAAATTGTACAGTTAGGCAATTGCAAAACAGATGAATACATTAAAATGTTCATATTTTAGATTTAAATTCGGAATTAAGAGGATCATAATGTAATCTAACGTCGTTTTACAAATAAATAAATAAACAAAATGTACACATCAAATAGGAATATAACCTGGTTATCGTTAGGTGTAAGGTAGCAAAGAAAGTTGAAGCCATATACATGATATAAATAAAGGCAACAGTAGTATGTCGCTGTTCAAAACTCACAAATCCATGGACAAAAAACAAAATCGGGGTAACAAACTCAACCGAGGGAAACGCATTAAATATAAGAGAAAAACAACGACACAACATTAAAATGTAACACACACAGAAACGAACTAAGCATTAGACAAAATCCTATGAGAATAACAAATATAACATCAAAACCAAATACATGAATTTGGGATAGATAAGTACCGTGACACGTCTTATAGTAATGTGAATTCACACTCAAAAATTAGAGAAAACAAACGACCTAACGGAAACACGACGTTAAAATGTAGCACACACAGAAACGAACTATAATATAACAATGGCCATATTCCTGACTTGGTACAGGACATTCAGAAGAAGAAAAAAAAGGTGGCTTGAACCTGGTTTTGTGGTATGCCAAACCTCCCTCTTTTATGGCCATGTGAAATATAACATTAAAATGACAACACAACATTACAGGACTACAATATAAATAAATATGAGAACACAATTGACAAAGAAACACGCGAATAATAGCTAACAAAAGGCAACAAGTTTAAAATTGTAATACGCCAGAAGTGCATTTTGTCCACACAAGACTTACTAGTGACGCCCAGATACAAAAGTTTGAAAGCCGAAACAAGAACAAAGTTGATTAGCATTGAAGACCAAAAGTTCAAAAAGTTTTGCCAAAAACGGTCAGGGTTTTCTGTTAGGTACCAGAACATCCCTATTATTGTATAATTGTTACTATTTTTTTGCCTTTCAATTTATAAATGAGTGAGAAACGGAAATAATACCAATCAAAATGAATGTGTGAATATATTGGATCCTGCAAACATGAGTACCATTTGATAGCCAATTAATGGTGAATGATATATTTACTTTTCAGGTTTTGAAAAATGGCTTATGTTACATGTGTTATTTGAGAAAAATAGTTATTATGTGTTATATTTAGTTCTTAATTCTGCATACTACATCTACTTTTTTTTATATATTTTTAATTTTAATTTTAATTTTTATTATCTTCTTGCATTGATGGCAAATTTGTTCTCTTCCAATTTCTTTTCAGTAACATGGAATGTAGCTCATCCCCCAATTGTTTTTGGAAAGGACGCCGTATTGCATTGCAGTATCTCAGGAGCTGTACAATGCTACACCAATACCGCATTATGGATAAAAGATTTCAACGTTATAGTTCACCATGGCGCCTCTATAAACTCTTCTAAATATAGTCATGAGCAAGACTGTGATAGTTTTTCATTGATTATTAAAAACTTTGATGAAGATGATATTAACCGTCAATACACATGCCTCTCCGACGACTTTTTGTCATACAGTGAAGTCCTGAAACTAAACGCAAGTTTTATTAGATGTATGTTTGTACTGCAGTAGTGGTCCGTTAAACTATTTCATTTTCAATTTGTAAATACTATGTATTTTTATGAAGCGCTTGACATTGAAAACCCAATACTAATGTATAAAAATTAAAATTTTATGATAAAAAAATTAGAGGTCATTAATTAGAAACTAAGGTTCCAACCTATCAACATAGGAATTATAGTATGCGGATTTAGCTAGTTATGTTAGATGCATGTCTGACATGCACATCCTTAGCTTTTCTGGTTATATCATCCCTGTTAAAGATCATTTTAGAAAAACGCCCAATTTGCACTAAACTTCTAAAATAATACTTTTATTGTATACATATCGCAACAATTTGCCTTAGTGAACAAAAAAAAAAAGATAGTTTTAGTGACTGCTCACCATCAACAATACTGATCTATTTTTGGTATAAAAAGTATATAATATAGATGTTCGTACTTATATCTTTATATATGTCTAAAGATTGATAAGTTAATGCCAGACATTCTCCGTCGAATTACAGATTGTTACACCCGGGATTAAATGATAAATACTATCTTATATCTATAATATAAGTTACATTTTAAAGCATTAAAATTACATAAGTAGTGTCCTTTGTATTTGTTAATATCATACTATTGTTTACGTCAATCAATTGTTTAATATAAGAATTACATCTATGTATAATACTAGTCACAAAACCTGAAGATCTGTGAAAGCAATCAAAGCGCTAGTAAATGTGATGAATTAAAACCGTTATTATCTTTAAATAAATACTGATGAAAGATATCTGTTACTCCAAATATTTAACATTTGTCCATTTTATTTTGTTTAAGGATGTTGTAACTGTTTAGGTTTGCTTGTATAAACTATGTATATCCGACCACGTCCACTTGTATTTTTGTTCATCTGATGAGTTAAGCCTTTTTCAACTGATTTTTATAGTTCGTTCTTTTGTTGTACAGTTATACCACTGTTCTTAGTTAGGGGAGGGGAGGGTTGGGATCCGGCTAACATGTTTAACCCTGCCACATTCTGTGTGTATGTGCCTGTCCCAAGTGAGGAGCCTTCAATTCAATGGTTGTCGTTTATTTATATCTTGTATGTTCATTTTTTGTACATAAATAAGGCCGTGAGTTTTCTTGTTTGAATTGTGTTACATTGTCATTTCGGGGCGTTTTATAGCTGACTAAATGTATGCGGTATGGGCTTTGCTCATTATTTCAAGCCGAACAGTGACCTATAGTTGCTAATGTCTGGGTAATTTTGGTCTCTGGTGGAGAGTTGTCTCAATGGCAATCATACCACATCTTGTTTTATTATATATCAAGGAAACATAGTTTAAAATATTTTTTTAAATCCATAGCAATGTTGTGGGTGATTTTTTAAAACAATTTCAGCGATTTATTAAATCTCTGAAACTGCTAAGGATTTTAAAAAACCCCTAAGTTTTACATATTCACTGCAACATATATATGCACTAAAATAGATAAGCAGTATAACTCTAACGATTTTTTTTCATAATTTCAGATTTGCCTAACAAAGAAGAAATTAAAACAAATATTACGATGTTGGATAAGTTGATTGTTGCAGATGTTATGTTTGAAATGGTATATCCATCTCCAGAATGCAATTTAAAAGTAAATGTAGGTATTGAATTTTACATGACAGGCCAGTTAGTAACGAATTTTTAAACACCATTTTGGCCCAAAAACTTGGTCGTTAAACCAAACATATTCTGGTGTGCACTATCAACTCGTTTCTTAGTTTGATTGGGATGATGCATTGACTTTTTCAACTAAGATAGTTCAACAAACTTAAACAGGTAAATCTATTTATAAAGTATCTGTTTTCCATTTTAAAACGTACCGTATGGTCCTTGTAAAATAGTATACACGTACGTAAGCCGATGCCGGCAGTATAAATTACTACACAGTAGGGAAAAGAAGTCAACTAATCAATGACGATGTTGTTTCCGAACACTCCCCAAACACTTCCAAATGAGTAATAAAGCCTGTATTATATTAAAAAAAATGTAAAGAAAAGCAGAATCTACTGTTATCTAAAACCAAAGTAACTCCTTTATGCAAACGATGTCATTGATATTTTTTCAAATATCAAATATTGAATATTTACCAAGAGACCAGTCAGTACATGTACAGTGTTTAAAGTTTTATAAAAGCTTACAGTTATTTTTAAGTTGTTTTGTCTTACTTAAATTAGTTAAGACATAATTTATATAAAATTATAATTTCATCAAATTTACTGTTAGCAAAAGTATGAATTATTTTTAATAATAAGGATGGATGTTCTAAGCCCAGGCAGAAAACCCTAGCCGCTTTTGTCACAACTTTTTGGAACTTTTGATCCTTAGTGCTCGTCAACTCTGTTCTTGTTTTGGCTTTCGAACTTTTTTCTTCTGAGCGTTACTGGTTAGTCTTGTGTGGGCGAAACGCACGTCTGGCGTATTAAATGTTAAACCTGGTACCTTTTGCTAGCTATTATTCGTGTGTGTCTCTGTCCTAAATGTTCTCCCATTTATTTGTATTGTAGTCCTGTCATATAATGTTGTCTATTTAACATTGCCATAAAAGCGGGAGGTTTGGCATGCCACAAAACCAGGTTCAAGCCACCATTTTGTTTCTTTAAATGTCCAGTACCAAATCAGGAAAATGGCCATTGCTATATAATAGTACGTTTCTGTGTGTGATACATTTTAATGGTTTGTTTCTGTTGTGTCGGAATTCTCCTCTTATATTTGATGCTTTTCCTTCAGTTTTAGTTTGTATCCCGCATTCGTTTTTTTTTCTCAATCGATTTATGAATTTCGAACAGCGGTATACTACTGTTGCCTTCATTTATAAAAAAAATAATGAAGACAAAGAAAAGAAAGGATACACTTGCGCATTATTGAATATTCATATTATAGTGTTTTTTTAATTGTTATTGTTGATGTTTACCGAGAGACATTGCATCTTACTTAAAGTGATAGTTAAACTTTTAATTATTTTCCCATCATTTGTTAACGTTTCTAACCGTTTAAGGTAGATAAACAGTATACCGCCATCTTAGTTTGTAAAATAGCAGTTCACAACCAGTCTTGTTCTCTGCAATTATTCAGACAGATTGGCTATTATGTGCTAGACTATTCATTGGAATAAAGAAACATATGTGAATAAACTCATCATAGATACCAGGACTAAATTTAGTATACGCCAGACGCGCGTTTCGTCTACAAAAGACTCATCAGTGACGCTCGAATCCAAAAAAAGTTTAAAAGGCCAAATAAAGTACGAAGTTGAAGAGCATTGAGGACCAAAATTCCTAAACGTTTTGCTAAATACAGCTAAGGTAATCTATGCCTGAGGTAGAAAAGCCTTAGTATTTCAAAAAATTCAAAAATGATTTATTGCATTATTTAGACTGATTTAACAAATACCAAATATTTGAATTTGATTGAATCCAATTGTCGACTTGGCAATTTAAGGAGAAATCTTTAAGTGAGATTTTTTTAAATATAGGAATGATAGAGAATTTTATAATTTTTACTTGTTGCAAGATAATTAGATTCTGACGCCATTTTTTATTTTACTTTCTTTAAGCATTTATTAATTATGTAATAAAAATGGAAATGGGGAATGTGCCAAAGAGACAACAAACCGACCATAGAACAGACAACAGCCGAAGGCCACCAATGGGTCTTCAATGCAGCCAGAAACTCCCGCACCTAGATGCGTCCTTCAGCTGGCCCCTTATATCTTCTCATATCTTACTTCAAAGTTCTAACAGATTTATTAACAAAAAGAGTACTCAAATAAAAAGTTTGCAAATTTTGCCAATTTTACTATCTTAAAGCATGTATCAAAAATATATTCTCATATTTTATTTCAAAATAATATTAGATTTATTCGTAACAAGAATGTGTACATAGAAATAACATGCCCAATTCGCACTATCTTTTTCTATGTTTAGTGGCCGTGACATTAGGGTCACAAATCTAAAGATCATATAAAAGGGAACAAGTGTACTAAGTTTCAAGATGTTTGGACTTCAACTGCATCAAAAACTTATTACCGGTGACCGCAACATTGTCAATAACACTTCCCTGCGAAATATGTTATCGAAAGGTCCAAAATATCGTAATCCTTAATCCATCAATTGGAAATACAACTCCAAAATTTTGATGGATTCAGTCGAGGATTATGCCAGTCAATGGGCTAAGTGCGAGATTGAAGACGTTGACACTCTTTCCGAATGGATTAAGGCAATGAGGTCGTTGATACATAACAGAATTAAGAAACTGAATGGGTCTAGCAATGCCCATGCTACGTCATTCTTAAAAGACCCAAATGTTGCAAAACACTTATCCTACCTCCATGACAAATATATGGTTGTCCCCGCAGATAAAGCCCCTAAACAACATCGTTTTTGTGTGTCAAACTCATTACATTAACTGCTTGATAAACGAATTAGGTATTGACAATTCACTTGAAAACTCAACATATATCCTCACGACACTTACCAAAGAGGAAATCTGGATAATCATAGGTCTGTTCTATGTTCCTTTGGAATTTCAACCGAGTATGAAGAACTGGATCTTCCATCACTGTATTGGATACCTAAACTTCATAAGTGTCCTTACAAACAACGGTATATTGCTGGGTCTTCCAAGTGCTCCACGAAACCTCTTTCTAAATTATTAACATCTATTTTATCAGCAATCAAAGACGGGCTTCAAAGTTATTGAAGTTACTGCCTATTCTAGAGGTGGCGTGAATCAGATGTGGTTACTTAAAAATTCCAAAGATCCTTTAGAGTACATACAATCTAACTCTCTGTCATCTTGTAAAAGAGGGACGAAAGATACCAAAGGGACAGTCAAACTCATAAATCTAAAATAAACTGACAACGCCATGGCTAAAAATGAAAAAGACAAACAAACAAACAATAGTACAAATGACACAACATAGAAAACTAAAGAATAAACAACTCGAACCCCACCATAAACTAGTAATAGTATTCAAACATTTGACTTTTCTTCACTTTACACGAGTATTCCACATTCCAAACTAAAAGACAAATTGAAAGAGGTGGTATTGCTTTGTTTCATAAAAGAATGGCCAACGTAGATACAAGTATCTTGTCTTAAGGTGGCTCATCCCAATAAGTACCCCCGGTAGAATTTTTTTATTTTCACATATTTTGTAGATCTTTTAATGCTGAATCCAAAAATGCAAAGAAAAAAGGGTGTCACCAGGCTCGTTTTCCCCTCAAATTGAAGCGAAATGTGCGATTTTGACCGTATTTCCAAACATACCCACCCTTTCAACAATAACGGTTACATCAAATTCAAGAATTTTAAAACCAAGTCATTATGATTTTTATGTGAAAAAACACTAGAATTTGAAATGCAAACCTTTGCCTTGGTTGTTTTTGACTTAAAAAACCTTTTATTTTCAGATTAATGTCTAAAATTTGCATTTTCTAATTTCAGTTTAAGGCCAAAAATATTGGTTTAATCGATTTTTCGTAAAATTTCTCCGGTAGATTTTTTTTTAAAACAGATATGTCAAAGTTATGAACTTTTCGAACATTTTAAGGTAAAATAAAATGGGGGTCACCAGGCTTTTAAAAAAGTTACGAGCTTTTGTTTAACCCCTCTACCCCATAAGATCTGATTTCGATGCACTCCATTAATTACTTAATTGTGCATTCTTTATTGATGGCTTTAATAGAATAATGTTTGTAATTATATCAATAAACGATGACTGAATATAAATGTGGTTATCGTATTACTGTTTGTTATCAAAAAGCGAAATTTTTATTATTTTGGTGAAATACGGTAATTTTGTCTGGTGCGAGTTGCTTCCCTCTAATTTGGCGGAGTTGCTTCCCTCTAATTTGGCGCCATTATCGGACCAGAGGAATTTCAAGGTCGCCATTGCCGAGCAGCATGCTATATTGATAAATACGACCATGTGCATGCATAACAGACATTGTGGCGAATATACAACGATGAAGGTAGAGTTATTACATAAGAAAACATAGATTTCGATATATTAGGCAGCCAAATGTTATCAGTTTAACGAAAAATATAAACTTGGGGGTTGTCTCAAAATACTCGCTACTGTTGAAAATCACTGCGGCTGAAACCTTGCACGGGCTCAATTTCTGTTCCATATTTAATGTTATAGCTCGTTATAGCTGGTATCTTATTTATGTGTTTATTTTACCCTTTACAGACAAGTTGTAAATATGTCTGGCCAGTTTTAAAAAATATCCGTGTGCAAACGGCCGAAGGGGAAGGGATGACATCTACTATGAAGCACCACAACTGTCATTTTTACGCTACCGTTAGTGTCAATGAATTAGTCTTTTTTAATCATCATTTGTAATATCTAATTTCTTAGCCAAGTCAGGGTCATATGTATGTGGGGTACCCCATAACTTTAGTCCTATAATATAAGACTCTGCGGTTCAACATTGATAGTAAAAAAAAATATCCGATAAAAAACGTTGAATATAAATGATATGAACCTGCAGAGTCTTATATTATAGGACTACCCTTACTTCCCTCTGAACAGTTTCTACTCCTTATGCTTAGCCCTAACTATATTTCCCTTCCCTTTTTACCCTAAAATCCCCCTCCCCCTTTACTTCAATACTTCCATCTCCTTGCTCCAAGACAAAATAAAAATGACAAAATATATTTCTAAGATACCCCCTTTTCTCTGATCCCTCATTCCCCTGTCTCCTTATCCACCCCTGTCCACCCCTCAATTAAGGTCCTCAAGGGGTTTGCTTGACTTGTTTATTTTCTTGAGAATATGATATAATTGGACTAATTTGTAAATGATAAACCGCACACTATATTGAAGAATTCGTCTTGATCAATCACAATTTGTTTACTATAACCCCCTCCTAATTCTGTTAGGTATACAAAAATGTCTTAAGGTCTAGTAATAGAAGTATCAGGGTTAAACATGTACAGAGTGTGGCCATAAGTCATACTGAAGCATTTGTCACTTGAGATTTTTAGCTGTTCATGTATATTGTATATAAAACTACATTTTTTTTTAAAATGTTTTGGATTGATTTTAAGCATCCTGGTACCAATAGAAGCAGTATTATCACAGGTTTTTTTTTTTTTTTTTGGTTATATTTTTTTGTGTCTCATTTTCATTATTTTCTGTTCAGAAATTCGATATATATTCAACCAAATTAAATTGTAAAAAAATATTTTATGTGTTCTCAAGGGAAAACAAAAACACATGAAAACGAACCTATTATCAAATAAACACATATTAATTTATACCATTCTACTTCTTTTAAGGTTACCCTTGCATTGTCAGTCTTATCAAACTTGCATGTACCTCCCAAATTAGGTTTCTGTTCTCCAAATTCAGTTTGCCTCTACCAATGTTATGAAACTAATACACAATTAATGTATATATGATACTACAAACAAACATGAAGTTTGAATTTTTGGTGGGATCGCTTTTACTGTTCTGGAGTTATGCCCCTTTAGGCCTTTACAAATTAAAAAATGCTGAATTTTTGTTCCTTTCATTAACACAAGTTTGCTTCATCCAAATGTAAACTTATATGCAATGTTTACTACAACGACACTCAGAGCAAGTACAAATTTGGGTGGTGTCACTCTTTTCATTCTTTATATGCAAGCAGCAGCTCATCTGTGTCCCATGGACACATTACCCATTATGAACTTGTCTACATCTATATGCTTTTGAATGTCAATAATTGTTGATTTTCTGACAGAATTACTCTGATATTTAATTTCAGGCTGCAAGTACATTTGTACATGTACATTGCAAATGGAAGGAGTGATCTTGGAATGTTCAACTTTGCTTGGAACTATTGGCAAAGTACTGACAGAATTTCATGAGAAGCCAGTATCATATTCTAGTCTTGCAACCGGAAACTATGAGTAAAGTGCTGAAACTTAAGGGCATCCGATACAGTTTCAAGAGAGTTAACTCTTGGCGCGACGTTAAGCGTTCGAATTCCCGAAAAACGTCACTTTTTGCGGGACGTAATGCGTGTAATGTTCCGTAATAAGAAAAGTAATGTGGAATTTTTATGCTCCAATTTCTGCTCCAATTTCTGTTTCTTTCTCCCGCATGCTAACTTCTACGCCATTAATATTAGTGCATTCGATTCTAACAGGATAACAGTCTAATAACATTATAAGAAATAAAACAAATTACTGTTTCTTTGAGATCTTCAACAAAATATCGTATAGTGAGCAATCTCAAGACGACTGACCCTTTTGTTGCGTGTCAATTATCATTTTTATTATCATTCATCATCCATGATTGACATTTTATTACATCTCAAGAAACCATTAACTAATACGGAAAATGTAGGTAAACGCCGCTAATATAAACAATGACACAACTTTTATAAAAGAACAAAGTTCTTATTTCTTCCACGTTGCACGTATTTTATCTAACAAAAGGCAATAGCAAACAATATGTTTATACATCCGTAAATATTTTGACGGGACATATTATGATATACAAATGCCTGCGTCCGTCTGTCCGTCGTAAACATTGTACAGCATATTATTCAAAATCATAAGACGACGGGCGTATCATGCGCTCGTAGTGCAACCGTTTATTTTGGGTTTTTTAGTATTTTTTTATAAATATATTAGAGAAATGACGGAATGACAGCAAATGCAATGCAATTTCCAATATAATCAATATTTCCGAATGGCATACATTTGTACATGTAACTCTTTTAAAGAATAGTTGATTTTCGAGCGTGTCTATACGATATCAGTTTTATAGAAAATTAACAAGAATTGTACACTTGAAAAATGTGATTAACCAGAAGGACCGGAAGGACAGACAGAGGAATGGACGTGCGATATTTTATGTACGCGTTATATGGTGAAAAAAATATATAGTTATTGACCAACGCTATGAGAGAAGGATTTTAATTGCAACTAATCGAATCGTATTTGCCAAATAAAAAAAAATCAAAGTTATAGTTTCATTGTTTGGACAAACGCATTCTTTAGCAAATTGAAGACTTCTCCTTTATAAGATTTTGCTTTTGTTTTCTGACCACATAAAACAGAAGATGTGGTAGAATTATATTTTTAATGAGACAACTCTCAACAAGAGACAAACATGACACAGAAATTAATAAATATAGGTCACCGTACGGTCTTCAACAATGAGCAAATCCCGTATCCTATAGTCAGCTATAAAAGATCACGAAATGACAATGTAAAACAATTCAAAGGAGAAAAGTAACGACCTAATTTGTGTGCTACAATTTATGTACAAAAAAGAAGTTCCGTTTGCAGGATAATGCTGAGTTCACACGTAATTCGAATTCGATTCGCATTACATGCAACGTTAACTTTTAATTCGTATCAACAAAACCAGATTTCTCAGTGATTAAAACGTGAATAGAAGGATTTAAAGGATTTTTTGTAATGAAACAGCAGCCCACCAAACAAAACAAAATAAATCTAGAGGTCAACATACGGTATGAAATAATATACGAGTGTGTACAGTAAATGTACCTGTATGTCAAGTTCTAAATTGCCGAGTATTTAATTTTATAAGCCGTAAAAATTATCAACAGTCCGTAATAACTTTTCTTGAGATGTTTATTTCTCACTTAGACCACAAACAGAGAGAGGGATTTATTATTCACATGATTTTATTTCCGGAAACAATATTACCAATATATAGATAGTAATTTACACATCTTACAAGCAATATTTATACATCTGAAAAATGTCTCCGGTCATTTGCAGAGATAACGTCGAAATTGTCTGCCAGCGACGCCGTGCACTTTAGCGCTAACGTTGAGGTTACAAAATGCAATTTATGCAGAAAAATCATAAAAATGACATTTTCAGAAACAGTTTATTTCTATTTTTTTAGGTTTAGAAAAATACCACTTTGAGCATCTGGTCCGCAATGACAAGCAAGGCTTGAATAGTTGTATAGTTATTCATGTAGGGATTTATTTTTTTCCTTATTGTCACTTATCACAGCTTCAGATTGAACCCGATTTTAATAATTTACGACGAAACATATCTGCTCCAAAAATTTTTTAACATTGCCTAATTTTTTTACAAAATTGCACAAATCCCCAATTTTTAGCCTCAATTTTCTCGAAAACAAGCACGGTGACCTATGTTTTATTTTGTGTTCATTTTATATCTCGCCAAGGCCTACAACATATTACAAATTTATAAAAATGACATTTAATCGAAATCCTTTAAATAAATCCAATCAAAAGGACCTACTTCACCTATATATATATTGCTACCTGTCCCAATGATAAATACAGATCATATATATGAGTCTTATAAAAAAAAACAGTGAAGGAGAATAAAAATAATGAAAATATAGAGCTGATTGATCAGCTAATCTTGATTAAATTTGATCTCATATATAGAGATATAAGAAGAATAAAATCAATCAAATTTCAAAAATTTTATTTAGTTGAAGCTTTTTTTTACGCTCGTTTTCAGGATACATGTATATTATGGTATACCATTGACTGTCCGTCGTCAACATGTCGAACATATACTCAAAAATAATAAATACTAAAAGGTACATGTAGTAGATAAACTATTTGCGTGCAATAATTTACAATTCTGTCTGGCAATGTCATTGACTACATAATCACATGTATGGTTCATTGGTCAACAGTAAGTCTTCTTTAATATGCTATATTGTGAAATAAATATGTCATCTTCATGTGTATTTGGTGTATGAAATGATTATTAAATGTATTATAACAAATTAAAATATCAAATAAGAGGATGTGATATGAATGTAAATGAGACACAAGAGACCAAATAACACAGAAATGACTATACAAAAGTAACATGTAGGTCACCATATGGACTTCAACAATGAGTAAAACCTATTCTGCATAGTTGGTTTTAAAGGCCTTGAAATGACAAATGAACAGTTTAAAACATTTCAAATGAGAAAACCAATTGGTGATTTATGTAAAAAAAGAATGAATGAAAAACAAATATGTCTGTCTTGCAGGGTTTATCTGAATTTAAACTCATTTTCATGGACTTGTCTGTTTCTTGAATTCTAAATATGTTTCAAAATATTTGGTTGATGGGATGATTGTTACAAAGTCCGACATAGGGTGCAGGCTCATTGGTTGATTATATTGTGAATAACTGAAGCCGGTCCTGCTATGGCAGTCAGTCCCCACATTGCCACTGGAGAAATAAAATATAAACTAAGAAAAAAAAATTGAATCAGGATAATTTTCTGTCGATATGCACATCTACATAGTATGTCCTTATTATCTAAAAAGGTTTCATGAAATTATGTTGTGCGGTTTGAGAGGAGTTGCAATGACAAACTGTTACAGTAGTATATTGAAGCAAATAAGTTCAAAGGGGCCTTACTCCTAGAAAGAAAAATGTGTACATCTAAATAGTATGTCCTTATCTAAAAAGGTTTCATAAAATTCTATTGTGCGGTTTGAGAGGAGTTGCAAGGACAAACATGCAGTAGTATATTGAAGCAAATAAGTTCAAAGGGGCATAACTCCTAAAAAAAAGTTGACTCGTAAATTCCTGTCGATATGCACATCTGCATAGTATGTCCTTATTATCCAAAAAGGTTTCATGAAATTTTGTTGGGCGGTTTGAGAGTTGTGATGACAAGAAACAGGACTGATAGACTGGCTGATGGACGGACGGACGGGTCAAAAACGTTATACCCTGCGCCACTTCGTTGCATAGGGTATAAAAATAGGAAGATTGGGTATCATTGTTTATGAGGCAACTCTTCACCAGAGACCAATTTACATAGAAGATAACAATTATGTCCCCGTACGGACTTCAACAATTACTATAAACTGATATACCACATAGTCAAACAAATAAAAGTCCCAGAAATTACGTTTTTTTTTTATATGATTGCACATAATGAAAATTTAATTTGCATACTGAATGATCACTGGCAAATATTTCAAGCATAATACGGATGAGAACATGCAGATTAGTATCAATTATGAAAGTTATGCAAAGTAAAAGGAGCTAGATATATGGACTGCCATAAGAAAATGAATGGACAATTATGCTTGGTACATGTATAGGCAAAATTCCCCCTTTTTACCCTATGAGGTTTCGTATGTATATATCCAGCTGTTTGAACACCCTGTATAATCAAGGGATCATCTGTAAGATTAGTCATATTTCTATGTTTACCACACGATATGAAAATAAGCAGATGTGGTATGATTGCCAATGAAACAACTATCCACCACAGTTCAAATTTAAAATTCAGTATTATAAATAAAAAAACATTATCTCCTTTTATCATCACGCATAGATCGATGATTAGTTATGCATTTCTTTGCCACGGTAAGATCAAAAACAAAATTGTCATTCACATTTTTTTTCCGCAATGACATCACTCGACTATATTTTTTTTAATCAAGAACTTTCCTTGTTTGCCAACATCACCGGCTAATATAGCGTTCCTGTGTACTGGGCGTAGTTTTTTAAATTACAATTCAAACTTTTCCTGAACCTAGTAGTAGTATAGATTTTTTTTTATATATAAAGTCTTTAGTAGTGTTTGAGACTGTCCGGCACGCTGCGGGTGTATGTCCTAGCAAAATCCCGACATTGTGAAACCAAAAACTTTGCGGTTCTCCGCAAAGCATGCAGTATTGAGAAATTATATCATAGACCGATATATAAGGTTGGAATACTAGGCCAGTCCCGGTTACTTTTGGCAGTGGTGGATCCAGGGGGAGGGTTCCGGGGATTGGAACTCCCCTTTTTTGGACGATAGAATGGGGAAATATAGTTGGAACACCCTAGCTCTTTTGTCCTGGGTTGGGAACCCCCCTTTTAAAATGGCTGGATCCGCCCCGATTGATTATTTTTCATCTTCATGAAAAGGCGGAAAACAGCAAATTATTGAAGTGTCGTTTTATTTCTGCAAGAAAACAAATTATCATTTTAGTTAAATAATTTCCTGGATCCATTAGTCTATTTTAATAACACTCAGTGCTCTGATTCAATTATTTTAGTTTTGGTGCTGATATTTCTTCTTTTTTTTTAATATTAACTCGGTTGACATATTGATAAATACTACAGAAAATTGCAAATCAACAAAATAACAATTCAGCAAAATAAGTAATAGAAGAAAAGCATCATAAAAATAGAAAACACTGGCCCCGAGGTCTTAGATTATACATATATATATAGGACTTAGTCTAGTGTTCCGGAAATCATGGAATTGTGATACGAAAAAAATTTTCAAATGATTTTCGTGCAGGTAAACAAATCTTTAAATTAAAATGTTAGGTGTGCCTGTCAAGTATTAAGTCTGTTAGAAAATTGGCATGTTCAAATTTGTTTTGGGGAAAATAAAAAATATTTAACTATAATTATCAAAAATTTGCAGTGGAAAAATATATCGCATACTCGGGAATAAACTCCAAAAAATACTTGAAAATAAAGATATTTCAAGTTTTAAATAGATTTATGACAAAACTTGACAAACTATTATAAAACGCCAAACGGATTATAGCTTGAAAATAAACCCACCCCGATGCTTTTAAAGCATACTATACGGACAGAGACATATGTTCTGTATTGTTTACTTATAGCATAACTTACACTCGTCTGTTTTGGTTTTATATAAAATCGAAAAATGTTATTAAATTCTTTTACATCATCTTTTTCATAGGTTTTATTAAACATTTGTTCCTTCACATAACCGATTCTGTCCATTATGTTACTTATTTTTAGGTAACATAATGGACAGTAACACCAGGGATATATTTACGGAAAAACATGACCAATTGAAAAATGACTGCTCCCCAGTCAAAAAATAAAATCCCATGTGCAACGTATTTTCATAAGCATTTCGCTAGTCTATCATTTTCAGTTTATGCTTATTCATAAGAGGACTTTTTTTAATAACATCATGGACCTAAAAAATACTTATGGTGAAGTCAATACAAACCTAAACACTGATTTTCTATGTATTATACAAAATTGTCGTCTGCTTTCGTCACAAGATGTCTGCAAAGGAAGTTGTCTTCAGGGATCCATCATTAAAGAAGAGTTGTTGTAAGGTACATAACTCTTACACATTCTAAATTGTATTTGGTAACAACAAGGACATGGCAGATGGCACCTTTGATTTTTAATATTTTTTTTCATTTTTTTGTAATTCTTATTGAGATATATGTTCACATTTGTAATAAACAATAACATTTGTGATGTAAAACTAGTAAAAACTATGCATTTTACTTCACAAGAAAGTTGCATTCATTACAGTAAGTGCTTTCAATGGCGAAATCACATGCAAAATAAGTGCAATCTGGAGGTATTGAAGAATATTTTTTTCCTTATAATCATACCCACAAACATTTAACTGCCGTTTCTGAATCTCATTTGCGTCAGCAATCATAGTACAGTACATGAAACTTGTATATATTGTTTATTTTTATTGGAGTCTTTCATTCACAAGTATTTGGACAAATTTTGAGAATGACCCATATACACATATATGTCTCTGGTACGGGTCACACGTTTACCTGTTTTTGAAAGCTGTACGATGACATGAAGTTGTTTACATCGCTATCATTTGTTTACAGTTAATCATTGCGTCATTGGCAAAACATTTTCAAAAATAAATCTCCAAGACATCATTTAATTCAACCGGTTTTTAAGTGAATTTAAAATATGGTACGAACGGACCCAAGAAGCGACCGTGTAAGATGAGAATGCGTTTTGGGAGCGAAGCGGCACCAATGCAAGGATTTGTATAGTAAGACGTTCTTACTATACAAAAACCGTCGACGTCATACATGTGACTCTGTCAGTATTTATATATTCTTTTTTTTTAATGTTATATTCATGTATATTTCTGTCCTTTTTAACTTTTATGCGAAAAATGAAGAAAGCACTTTGAATTTCTGATCGAACATATTTCCTGTTTCGAAGAACGTTTTGCATCATTTGTTTACATCGTCAATGGTGCTTTCATACTCGCCCGCGTTCCAAGGTCGTCAAAGCTATTTTTGAGAAGATCCCTAAAAGCGACCGTTCCCAAGGCACTCGTCGTAAGTAACATGCGTTAAAATATGCGCACTGTTAAAGGGCCGAGCCTCCTTAGGGACCTTATTTAGTGGATGAACATAAATTATTTTATAGGAAATTTTTTTATCCATTTCATCTGTGTGTAAGAAATTTCTTTTGCGGGCACTCAAAAACTGGTAGCTTGGTTCATTTCTGTCAACTTTAAGGACTTAATTAAGGATTAAAAAAGCTAAAATTTTCTGTTCGGACTATCTTATAAATTATTTCGACCTTATGGAATACCAAGTTGTTTAATAGTTTGGTGTATTGCTGTTAAATTTATGGATTTAATTAATAGGTAAGAAAAAAAGCTCAAATTTTTAGTTAGGGATAAATTCAGATAGTCAACTTTAATTTTTTTGTAAATTTTTCAAATCAACTTGAATTTTCATAAAACTCAAGAGCTATCTTAATTATATATATTGATCTTACAGAAAGCCAGTTTGTTTGGTACTTTGGTGTATTGCTGTCATTTTTATGGATTTTATAAATAGGTAAAAAAAATCTAGAATTTTAAGTTTAGGCTGAATCTAGATAGTCATCTTTAATGTTTTTTATAACTTTTTTTTAAATCAACCTGGATTTTCATAAAACTATACAGCCTTTTCATTTATATATTGAACTTACAGAATGCCACGTTGATTGGTAGTTTGGTGTATGTCTGTCATTCTTACGGATTTAATAACAAGGTTTAAGAAAAAGCTCAAATTTTCAGTTTATGCTAAATCCAGATAGTCATCTTTAATTTTTTTTATAACTTTTTCAAATCAACATGGATTTCCATAAAACTTTACAGCTATTTCATTTATATATTGATCTAAAAGAATGCCAAGTTTTTTGGTAGTTTGGTGTGCTGCTGTCATTCTTATGCATTTAATAAAAAGGTTTAAGAAAAAGCTAAATTTTCTGTTTTAGGTTATTTCAAGATAGTCATCTTTAAATTTGTTCATAAGTTTTTCAAATCAACTTGCATTTTCATAAAACTCTACTGCTAAACCATTTTTATATTGATCTTACTGAATGCCAGGCTGTTTAGTACTTTGTTTTTTTTTGCTGTCGTTTTTATGGATTTAGTTAATAGCTTAAAAAAAAAGCTGCAATTTTAAGTTTGGACCAAATTTGGATGGTGACTGGTCACCTTTAATTTTTTTTTTAACTTTTTCAAATCAACTTAGATTTTCATATAACTGTACAGCTTTCTCATTCATATATCAATCTTACATAATGCTAGGTTTTTTGATAGTTTGTAGTTTAGTTGTCAAATTTAGGGAATTAATTAATAGGCGAAAAAGGCTGCATCAAATTCAAAAACATGCCTGCCTATATTTGCTTAAAAGGACCATAATTTCTTTTTCCAAATAAGATAAAGGAATATTCATATTTGAACTAAATGTATACATATATATGGAATTAACTAGCACATTTTAAATTTTGTATTAACACCAAAGTTTATTCTTTGATTTCAAGACATAACATTTAAAAACTTTAAAATAGAAAAAGAACCTAAATCATTTTTGATTGTCTTATAGTTTTAGAGGGGCAAGGACTTTTTTTATAGATTTTTTTAGATGGGCAAGGACTTTTTTTCAGAATTTAAAAGGATGGGCGTTAGCTTTTTTTAATAAAACAATATTAAGAATGCACCGGCCCATCCATCTGGTAAATATTGAACGGTACCTTAAGGAGGGATAAATTCTACTTTGTAAAGGATAACTCTGATGCTAACAAAAAATTCTCTGAAATTGACATCATAAAGGTGCTTGATTTTTGATTGGCAACATATTTGTTACGTTTGGAGGACGTATTTTTCAACATACTGTCGGCATTGAAATGGGAACCAATTGTGTCCCTCTTCTTGCCGACTTGTTTCTTTATTATTATGAGGCTGACTTCATACAGGAGCTTCTTAGGAAAATGGTAAGAAGTTAGTAATATCCTTTAACTCTACTTTCCTCTATATGGATGACGTTCTTTCACTAAATAATTCAAAATGTGGTGAATATGTTGAACGCATCTATCCCATCGAACTAGAGATAAAGGAAACAAAAGATACAGTTAAGTCGGCCTCATATCTTGACTTACATCTAGAAAATAACAATGAGGGGCGGTTGAAAACAAAACTTGACGACAAAAGAGATGATTTCAGCTTTCCAATTGTAATATTTCCATGTCTAAGCAGCACATTCCAGCAGCACCTGCACACGAGGTATTTATCCCCATATTGATACGATATTCCTGCGCTTGCATTTCCTATCATGATTTTCTTGATAGAGGATAGCTGCTCACAAGGAAGCTATTAAACCAAGAGTTCCAAATGGTGAAGTTGAAATCATCCCTTCGTAAATTTCACGGACGTCATTACGAGTTCGTTGACCGTTTCTCAAATGATATCGGATATGTTCTTTATGTCGTAACTACAATCCCCTTCCCTTTCATAAATGTATCCTACCGAATTAGACTATTTACTTGATTTGTTATAATATGAGATACACGACAGGTGCCACATGTGGAGAAGGATCTGTTTACCCTTCTGGAGCACCTAAAATCACCCCTAGTTTTTGGTTGGATTCATGTTGCTTATTCTTTAGTTTTCTATGTTGTGTCCTGTGTACTTTTGTTTGTCTGTTTGTCTTTTTTTCATTTTTAGCCATGGCGTTGATTTTTCGATGTATGAGTTTGACTGTACCTCTGGTATCTTTCGTCCCTGTTTTTTTAACAAAACCTTTAACCTGAAACCCGCACTATCATTTTTAATGTTCAGTGGACGATGGAATTGGAATGAAAATTTTAACTTGGCATTGAAATTAGAAAGATCATATCATAGTAAGCATGTGTACTAAGCTTCAAGTTAACTGGACTGCAACGTCATCAAAGACTACCTCGACCAAAAATTTTAAACTCGAGCGGGACAGACGGACGGACGATCGAACGAATGACCGAACGGACGAACTAGTGGACGAACAGACGGACGAACGGACAGACGGACGGACAGACGAACACACGGACGGACGAACGGACACACTGACCAGAACACATAATGCTTCTACTATCGTAGGTGAGGCATGAAAAGGGTATTCAAATGAACAAATTATGCCAATTTTCCCAATTTTGATTGACTTATAGCTTGCAATATAGCACGATGACCTATACATTTTATAATGTTTGTAAAAAGCATATTAGAAAATCTCCATTTTGGCAGAGTTTCAGAAAATTGTATTTAAGGAAATGTCTACATGTTTTGTCATGATTAATTGGCTTTATGCAGCATGATGGGGGAAAAAATGCTGGTTGTGTCCTATTTCAGAAATCTTCCCTTGTCAACTAGCTCATTGCGAGCCATACATGTATAAATTTTATATTCATTATTTCTGTTGATAACAGATAAAACCATTTATTTGTGTTATATTTAATCGACCATAACATATTTTACCAACAATAGATCTTTTTCTTAATAATACTGTTTTCGATATACCAAAAGAAAATGCGGAATACATATGCAACATAACTCATAAAAAGCAGGCAAGTCTGGTGTTTTAAATATGCTATATATGTTTTGACAGGGCGAGATTACAGCAACAAATGTGACAATAACCGAAGAAACACGAAATAGACTGTTCTATAAAATAAAGATAAATCTGGTGTCAGATATATACCAAATTATAAGCATCAGTAGTGTTGCAATCCATTGTACAGTTGGAGGAAATGACATTGATGTTATGGAAAACACAAGTTTGTATTGCCTGGGTAATTACATGACCTCTATATTTTAAATTTGATGGAGGACATTTAGTGAGTTCAATAAGAACATTTTGTTTATAGATAGCATTGTATCAACAGCTTCTGTATGTCTAAAAGTATAAATTGATTAAATGTGGCGTATACATCAAAGAGTCAGCAATCCAACGACTGAGTTTTATTATCATACAGGTGAACACTATAGCAAGCCTTTCACTATGGACGATGTAAAATATTACGTATAAACTCAACCAACACTTAATCCCTCAAGTATCAAAAGCAATAAAAAGAAAAACCTTTTAAGGTGAAAAACAATCGAGTAGACGGTATTCCATGTGTAAATATATTCATTTTAATATAGAAAATTATATGTTTTATAATATTTTTGGCTATTAAAACAAAACACTTTTGTTTGATTCAATTTTTCCTATTTTGCAACATAAGGGGAGAAGATACATAATGTTTTCATTTTGTAATACGTTTGGCTTTCTAGCTGAATTATATTCCTGTTCTTATAAAGTTGTCAAGGAAACTGTTTCAAACACAGTCAACTTCCTGGGCTATGTTTAATCAAATATTAGTATACAATTATGTGTTTTACTGGTATTCTCATTGCATTTACCCCCAGTAACCTGTCTCCCAACTATGACAAAAACATGCATCGTATGTTTTAGTGTTCTGATGTAATATAAGGATGAGTTTTTTTTTTATAAAGTATTGATTTGTTTTTTAGGACAAGTTCTCATGATTATCAAAAAAATAAACTGACAATGTGATGACAAAATCCAACAAAAAGACCAAATGGCAAACAACAGTATACAAACTAAAAAGAAAAAAAATGAAGACACCTCAACACAAACCTCACCTAAAACATGCGCCGACATCAAGTGCTCTGTGAGGGTACCCATCTACCACTTCACATGTGGTGGCTTTTGAATAATTGGTATTAATTATTTTCTATGAGGGTACATCCAGAAATGATCTTAGGAAGCACAAAATTAATAGGGTGTTATTTTCCTATAGTGTTGTTGTTTTATTTATATCAAAAATTCAAAAAATATTTATGATTGATTTTTCAATATGGTTATTTTTGACAATTTTAATGATCTAAATGGCCTTAACATAATATGTTATTATGCATTTTGACAAAAGGTATTTCGCCTGTCTATACATTTATTAATATGTTCTTTCTAATACATATTGAATATCGAAGCCAACCGTTATATATGGGTACTTACTTTCATTTTGAAGACCCTTATTTTAATTTCAAGATTAAAAACTACAATAAAATTGAAGTTTTATCGGTGTATTTACTTTTTCGTAAAATATCTTGAGATATCTGCCACACGTGTTACAATGAGCTGCATAACATGGTCATGATTGTGTTTGTGTAAATTCTTAAATAGATTCAACAATTCTATATTTCTTTTCGTAGATATAAACACTTCATGTTTTGCAAATATAGAATCAACAGAGAAAACAAAAAGAATTCCAATTACTTTGGCTTTCATTCTGCCTTTGAGCATTATTGTAATAAGTAGTGTGATAATTTGGAGGAATGGGAAAAATGTATGTGAAAGAAAAATGAATATCGAAGGTAATACTTTTTTTTGCTCTTTGCACGTAGTGTGTTCCATATTATAATGAGGTGCAGGGAGTAGTAATGGCTTTTTTTGCTGTTTTTTTTTTTTTTTTAATTATAGGAACTAGATATAGGAGTTAGGTTTGGAGTTATTGTCACAGAAATGTTGATTTTAACTTTTTTATGCCGTGTAAGCTGTTTATTTAAACTTATAGGAGCTAGAATAAAAAATTTAATTTCAAAAATGATCTACAACACTAAGAATATCTATAGTATGTGCATGAACAAGATATATCAAGCTACCCAATTTTACCAGACATGCGATTGACATTGGTTCCGATTGGAATTCCGACAGTCTGTTGAAAAATACGTCAAATATGTTGTCAATCAAGACGTCAAGCATCTTGTTAATGTTAGTTACAGAAAAGTCTTTGTTTGAATCAGAGTGATTCTCTACAAAGTAGGATGTATCCCTCCCCAAGACAAGATACTTGTATCTGCGTTCGCCATTCTTTTCTATGAAACAAACCGATACCAACTCTTTTAGTTTGTCCTTTAGTTTGGAATGGGGAAAGTGGGAAACAAGTATATAAGTTTGATAAGCTTGTGTCTCATCCCTTTTGCAAATTTAGGCAAATGACATATGTTTTAATTAAACTATACTTGTGTTAAGTGCAGAGAAGTCAAATGATTTAATACTATAGCAAGATGAAAGAGTTTTAGATTGTATGTACTCTAAAAGATCTGTGAAATTTTGTAGTACCCACATCTGATTCACGCCAACTCTAGAATATGCAGTTTCACAATATATTTGAAGCTCAGCTTTGACAGCTGATATAATAGATGTTACTGAATTAGAAAGAGGTTTCGTGGAGAAGTTGGAAGACCAAGCAACATACTGTTACTTTTAAGGACACTTATGTAGTTTAGGTACCCAATATAGTGATGGAAGGTCCGAATTATATGTGATTTGGCAATTAGGAGGTTTAGACCTGAAGTCTTCAATGTTGAGATCCTGCAAAAAGTGTTTGCAATTGGAAATTTAAGTTGCAATTGGTTTGGTATAGGTATAAGAAATGATTGGTACAGACTGGTCTTTGAAATAAGGAGGCATTTTCGACTCAACTAATTTATGATGAAGGATATTGCCGGAGTTGACGCTATCCAGACTTTTGTTGGCAAACGACAGCGTAAGCAAAGATCTTTTCTCTTTTTCATTTTTTCCAATGCAAACTGGTTTAAAAAGCCTGTGATTTGCAATATCCGGAATGATAGCTGTAAGTTTGTATTGGTTTGAATGAGGGCTTGTTACAGTGGGTTTCAATCATAAATTGAACAGAGAATGTAGTTGTTGGAATATAAAAGTACCCGGCCAAGTCCACTCTGTGTTTTTGTTTTGTGTATTTCTATTTGTATCCATCTGATGATGTAAGCCTTTTTCAACTGACTTTTATAAAATTGAGAAAAGAAATGGGGAGTGTGTCAAAGCGACAACAACCCGACCATAGAGTAGACAACAACCGAAGGCCACCAATGGGTCTTCGTTCTTATGTTGTACTGTTACTCCACTGTCCAAGGTTGAGGGGAGTAGGGATCCATCATCCCTCTAACATGTTTAACCCCCACACATTATTGTATGTCAGTGCACTCTTTACCCTTCTCATTTTGACACGTATACATTATTTCATCTGATGGATTGTTTTTAAGTATTAGAAAATTAGAAAACAGGATTAAAACTGTGTACGCCAGACTCGCATTTCATTTATAGAAGACTCATCAATTACGCTCGAACAAAAACAATTCAAAGTTTAAAAAAAAGTACTTACTTGACGAGCTTTGGCAAAATAAACTTAATAACATACTTAACTAAAAGGAGACGGAAAAGCGGTAATGTATACGTAATTTGCAGTTATAAATATCATCTCTATGGCTTTCACAAATATATTTTTACGAGTTCAATCAAGTAAATAGAGTTTGACATAAAGCAAATACATTTGTAAAAGGCGGTATGGTTATCTATTAACTTTTATATGATTGGGTGGTTGCATTATCCAACTCATAAATGTTGAAAATGTACCTAATTTCTCATTTGATAAAATTCACGACTTCCCCGCCATATGAGCGACAATTGTTTATGTTATATTGTTACATATATAATGTAAATAAAGGCTTAAGAGTTCAACTTAAATATGTCAAAGTATGTTCAAACCTCAAATTCGTCTGTAATCTCAAATTTGATTTTGAATTTATCTCTCAAAAGACGAACCTTTTTAAAGTCATTGTCCTCATCCTGTGATGATCATGCGCCTAGCATTTAAAGACAGATGAAATAATTACTTCACAAAATCCATTGAAATTTGTAATTCCTGTATGTATTATCATTTAGTGAGTTACACAGTTACGTATCGGAACCTAAGAAGAATAACAACTAGGGTGACATGTAATACTAGTACATAAGAAGAATATTCTGAAAAGGTTGTAATTCCTTTTTTGCATACAAAAATAACAAAACTTAATGAGGAAGATAATATTTTTTAAATATTTTATACAGGTGGCAATTTGCAATCAGCTAGTTCTGAGATGAGTTGCGCAATGGCATATTGGAGATGCTTTACTATCATAATCGACGATTCAGAAAGAATTCTACTTCTTCCCAAGCATGCACTTTTAGGTAAGAAGGATTACTACTTGTGTGAAATACTAGTAATACGTACTGCATTACATCATCATCGTTTATTCTATGAGTCATTCCGTAGAAAACAATTTAAAGCAGCATTATATTATTAAGTTTTGTAGCTCTGAATATGACATATTTCTATTATTCCTGTTATCAACATGGATTTTCCCTACTTAAGAATTATTGGGGAGTAAACGTGGTGACTGAAATACACTTTGTATATTCTACATAAAGGCAACAGTAGTATACCGCTGTTCGAAGTTCATAAATCGAGAGAGAAAAACCAAATCCGGGTTACAAACTAAAACTGAGGGAAACGCATCAAATATAACAGAACCACAACACAAAGGAAACAACATTAAAATGTAACACAATCAGAAACGAACTATAATATAACAATGGCCATTTTGTGGCATGCCAAACTTCCCGCTTTAATGGCGATGTTAAATATAACATTAAAATGATAACATTACATGGCAGGACTACAATACAAATAAAGGAGTAGGTTCAGTAAGACCCCTTTTTGGCCCCAAAATATAGCAGTTTTACAAAATTGTGAAAATGTAATCTTTAAGCTATATTTTGGAAAGTAAAATGCTTCTGCTACATAAATTTGGGCTGTTTTTGACAATACAATGCACACATATCGCGTACTGGCATCATTAAGTCATGCTAAATTACGGAATCTTCAAAATTTTAGCATCTTGGTTAATTTTTAGACGGTTTCCGTCTAAAATGAAAGTGGCCGCATTCGTGTTCATTCATAATATTGAAATGTAAGTTGTAAACATATATAAAGGTTGAGGATGAACACGGATGCGGCCACTTTCATTTTGACAAAAACCATCTGAAAAGTGACGTTTTTTTGGCATATTTGATAGATTTTTCATATTCAAGCTTGAATCAGAGCGTTTTTAATTACTAAATCAGTTAAAATCTTTCACATAAACTAATCGAATCAATTGAAATAGACACTTAAGTGTTTAAAAAGTGTCCAAAAACTTTTGTTAGATGAACCTGAAATTTGAGGCCATAATCGGCCCCTACCGGACCTACTCCTTTGAAAAAATATAGGACAGAGAAACAAATGAATATTAGCCAGCAAAAGGTACCAGGTTAAAATTTTAATACGCCTAACGTGCGTTAAGTCCACATAAGACAAACCAGTGACACTAAGTTTGAAAGCGAAAACAAGTACAAAGGACATAGATCTACATGATTAAACACCAGGGGTGACTAAACTTGTATACAAACACTAAAAGAAGCATTCGACACTTATAATTACATTTTTGTTATAAACCATAAAACATGATTTCTATTAAGTTTAGTTTTTTTTAACTTGTGCAATTTATTGTGGAAGCTTGTGTCATTATGCATGAAGTGAAGGTGAAATTCAGAATGAAGCGAGATGGGTGATCGCCGATCAAAATAACTTATTATATTAAATCGTACATGTTATGTAATTATTTTCTGGTGACAACATAATGAATACATTTAACAAATGCACCTTACTGTAGGACTCTGACTGTTTAAAATATAAAAAAACAAGATGTGGTATAATTGCCAATGAGACAACTGTCCACATGAGAACAAAATGAACCAGAAATTAACAACTAATGGTCATCGTACGGTCTTCAACATTGGGCAAAGCCCATACCGCGTAGTCGGCTATTAAAAAACCCTGAAATGACAATGTAAAACAATTCAAACGAGAAAAATAACGGTCTTTTTTATGTCCAAAAATTGAACAAAAAACAAATATGTAATACATAAACAACTGACAAACTCTGAATTACAGGCTCCTGACTTGGGACAGGCAGTTACATAAAGAAAAGCATTATTTTGCATATGTTTTTGATTAAAGAATTTGAAAAGTTACAAGTATGAAACAGATGAGATCTGGGGTATGAATACATCAACATTGTTAACCCTGGCTTAGTATATTTCTAGGATTTCGAATTGTTAATAGCACGTTTTTATAAATCTGATATCCTCGGGTGCTACCAACCAAAATATCCGTTGTTGTGAACAGTAAAACAGTCAATTATGTAGATTATGCATAATGTCTGCAATAAGATATGCAATCCACTTACGATTCCTTGGTTACTACGTCGTCAATGGAAGTGACTACTGACCTCGTTATACATATAACCCATTTAAAAACCTTAACTTATCTAACTACTCTTAGATTCATTCAAAAACTGTTTACATTCTGTAAAGAATATTAAAAATGTCCAAATATCAGTGATTTGTTTTTAAATTAAAAAGGGTTGATTTTAGACATCATTTTATGACTGATTTCCCCGAAAAATCGCCTAATTCGGATGGCTGATCAATTTGTTTTCTATATTGATACATAGATACGAATATCAAAGTACCCATATCTACGGATATGAATGTAGATAACTGATAATTTGACATCAAACCAAAAGTAACAAATAAGATTATAAATAATCAATATACACATACAAAATGACATCTGACGACGTATAAAATTCGAAACATACCTATAAACATGTTGCGGAATAGAACAAAACAAAACAGAATCTTACTCATCTCTATTTTCTAATAATTTGATAAAACCAGCATGACAGAACACAGTACAGTCTATAACCAAAATTAGATTAACATAGATGTACACAGTATTTTTAGAGGCCAGTAAATATTCTAAATTGTCGGACCATCGAAAAAAATAACAACTTCGCAAGTCTGATGTAATTCAAATCATTTACATTACAGACACAAGGAGAACAGTCAATGTCATACCAGCACAAACGGTAAAACATGTTAAGAAAGTTTTGCGTTATTTAATTCTACATGATAAATCATATACTCAAAAGATTAGCAGTGATACCCGTATTAATATTGCACGAAAGAGTACACAAACTGAAGAAAGCTTTAATATTTTCAGCTATCAAATGACAACGAGTAAGTATAAAAACGGTCTCAATACATGTACAGTTTTATATATGAAAGTTTTATTTCAACATCAGGGTTACGCTTATGTCTTATGTTTACTCGTCTTTTCATTCCCTTTGGATTCTTAATTTAGTGTGACCTAAAGATACTTCCTACTTGCTTAACTTTATTTGACCGTTTTGTTCGTAAATGTTTCAAAATGCTGTTGTTCCAATTAAAATGTCTTAATTCATTTTCGAGACAATTGTTATATATCTCTTTTTTTTTACTGTACGTAAAATACATCAAAAAAGAGGATCTCATATTTGCATCTGTTTTTTTACCGGAGATTTTTAATTGTTGTTAATAGTTGTTAAAGCCCTTAAACGTGCGACAAATATATTTATATATTATATAGAAGTATAGAAATAAGAAGATGTAGTGCGATTCCAATGAAACATCTCTCCAACAGAGAATAAATTACATAGAAAATATTTTTTATGTCTACATACGGCCTTCAACAATGAGCAAAACCCATACTGCGTAGTCGATGATAAAAGGCATAGAAATGAAAAGATTTTTTCAACAATTTTGTTTATGATCTTTATTTAAAGAAGACTCCCAAGTAGTGTTATTTGAACACTCGTTATTGCGAAAATTACTTTTTTCTGATAAAATTATCATATCACATAAAACAAAAGTAAAGCCATAATTTTTTTAACAACTGACCAAGTTTGTGATGACATTTTGAAATAATTTAATTTTGGATGTAACGTGTCTTCTGATTGGCTGACTTTATTTTGTTATGAGCCCATAGACATAATTTAGTCATGTGACCGTGACGTTATCAACGTTTTTTCATGGTTTTCTACGGTTTAAAATGGAATTAAGGATTAAATTATAAGAAATTACTGTAATATTTTTTTCTGTCTATTCGAAAAACATAAAAAAAATGTGGTGCACACTGTTAAATAACCCGCTACGCGCGTTATTCAGTGTTCACCAAATTTTTAATGTTATTTCTTCATAGACAGAAAATTTTACAGTCATTCCTTAAAGGGTATAACTAATCAATTTTGGATTTATAAATGTTGTTCCAGTTTCAGGTACATGTAACAGAAATCGATGTCCAATCAATGAAAAAACGCGGATGGTCGCTGAAAGCAATCGAATGATTTATCGGATTATCTTAGAATTTAACGCCTTTGTTGAAGCACTGAACCCCAGGAAAAGATTAAACGATGACTTATATGACAAAAACAATCTCAAAGATGGAAATAACAGCAAAGCTGGAAATACAAAACCATCATTGAGTTCCTCTATTTATCGAAGTTCAAATGGCAAGTATTAGTGCAATACCATTTTGTATAGAATTCCGTTAACTCTCGGACAGCTGTTATAGTAAATACAAGTAACCTATCAAAAGATACCAGAGATTTTATAAACCGAAAGTTTCAAAATATATACCTGATTTCAAACAAAAATATATAAGAAAACCATATATATTTAGAATCAGCGAAATGTAAGCTATTAGTTGACACCAGAGCTGACTTTAATTTGACCGGACGTTTCTTATTTTCTTGCTTAATTATATAAATGTGCCTTAACAATTGATACTTGGACGCCGGTACTTGACGTGATTTGCCGTAACGAGAAATGAGGGAGCATTCATTTGTTCAATAGCTTTGAACTATCGGATGTTCTTTTCCGTTAGAAATGTCTTTAACATAAAATTTACATGCAAGGATCAATTAAAATATTTTGAGTTGTCCACATACTATACTGACTTCGAGGACTCAGATATGTACTAATAAAGTGTCTTTTTTTATTTTGGAATGGAAGGGGCAATGCATCTCTTTGAAAACTTAGCTTGCCTCAGATCAAAAGTTAAACAGAAGTAAATCCAATCTAGAAGTGAACGAACGAATCTTGAAGAAACAAAACCGGTTTTAAATTTAACAATAAATCTTCCTCGGATTTCTTGCCCTAAACCTCGTAAATCCAAATTCCCACTTATTCTCTGAAAAAGATTATTACTTATGTATTTTCAAGCTAAATTGGCAAGATGATAAAAATAAATGAAAATATTGAAATAGATTACCAAAAACCTGTTCAATTGAAAGGGATGACTGTAATGTAATGTATAGGTTTTTTTTGTTGGTTTGTTTTGGTTTTTTTCCATAGCAATTCTTATTCTTTTTATGTAATTTCAATTGTTTTTTTGTTGATTGTTTATATTAAGCTTCTGTAACATGATGTTATATTTTCTACTGTTTTGAATTCTTATTTGTTTCCATGTAATGCAAAAATTTAATGTACATGATAACAACTATGTGACTATCAGTTTTGTTGGTGCTATACAACTCATGCTTTCAATTAAAATCCACACATAACTCCTCTATTACTTAACGATATATCAAGTGCACCTTTATATGATTAAAACGGATTCCCTAAAACCCTTTTTAAAACAATTGAATAAATAGTGGTAATAACAATATATAATCTTGCTTGGAATTTTGGATCTCAATGCTCTTCAACTTTGTACTTTATTTGGATTTTTTTAGCTTTTTAGATTCGGGCGTCACTGGTGGTTCTTTTGTAGACGAAACGCGCGCCTGGCAAATATACAAAATTTATTCCTGGTATCTATGATGAGTTTATTGGAGCTTTATTTAAGGATACACCATTTACCCAAATACTCCTCCTCTTATATTTCCCTATAAGGCCGCCTAGATTTTTCGGGTGAATGCAAAAGAAAAGAGAATGAGGAAATTTACCAGACTGCAACAAAACATTGTGTGTATATTGAACATGTTATAAAAGAATTGAAAACATTTAGAGTCATTGGTTCGTTGTACCGTCACCAAAGATGACAATTTTCTTGTGTTGTAGAAGTTTCTAGTGCGTCGAATTTTCTTACTACAACTTTATAAAAATAATGATCTTTATAATGGCTAAGGGAGATAAATCGAACGCATACTTATACAACATGCAAAAAAACGGAACTCAACGTAAGATTCCGCACCATTTAACAAAACAAAAATCAATTGGAACACTAGTCTTTGGCCAAAACAATAATATCCAAGATTGCAAAAGGAATATCAAATCATTTACTTTTGGCTTTAAGCACGTTGCAGTACCAGTTGAGATTTCTTACTGCTTTAAATCTCTGCTCCTTTAACGTTAAGTTCGTCGAGTGTCGTCCGTTCGTAAGAAACCTCTATTACACCAAACATTATTTTTTTTACCCACGTTTTCTTATCCTAAGTGAATTTGGTTTTAGAGACCTTCATTGTTCCATGAACAAGGAGTTTTCAATATTTGTTTTTTTAACTATTTTTTCACTAAATCCATTGGATGTTGGATGTGTACTGATTGATAGATGAATATTTTTTGTATAAGTTGTTATTGGCTTTGAACTTTCTCAGTAACTGCGAGTACTCTCAGATCAGTAATTGGTGTCGTTTTGTTGTTGGGATATACAGGTACCCTGCCATGTCCACTCTGTGTTTTTGTTAGATGTATTTCTATTTGTATCCGTCTGATGATGTAAGCCTTTTTCAACTGATTTTTATTGTTCGTTCTTCTGTTGTACTGATACACATGTGTCCAAGGTTAAGGAGGGTTGTGATCCCGCTAGCTTGTTAAACCCCGCCACAATCTGTATGCATGTGCCTGTTTTCAAGTCAGGAGCCTATTATTCAGTTTTTGTCGTTTATTGATGTGTTATATATTTGTTTTTCGTTCATTTTTTTGTACATAAATGAAGCCGTGCGTTTTCTCGTTTGAGTTGTTTTACTTTTGTCGCTTCGGGGCCTTTTATAGCTGACTAGCTGACTATGAAGAATGGGCTTTGCGCATTGTAAAAGGGCCTACGTTGACTTATAGATGTTAATTTCTATTTCATGTGGTCTCTTGTGGATAGTTATCTTATTGGCAATCATATCAAATTTTCTTTTTTTTTATATTCAATGGCAGTTAAGCATAGCATTTTCTCACTCCTGGAAGGATTTAGGTTTCTGACGTTTTTATTTCTTGAGAGAAAGAAATGTTTAAACAACTGTGGATTCCCTACATACCTTTATGTGTAAAAGCGAGCACATGTAAAGTCATTACTCAAATACATTGTGTTTTTTTTTTTTGGTATATTCCCTTTAAAGATACTGGGCATACTCTTGTTTAAAGCAATTTTACTTTTACGAACTACAGTATATATAGACAAAACGGAAGATTTGTTTGCATGATAAAAATCGCTTACAATCGATTATCTTTCATGTTATCGAACCAAAAAAGTACATTTCCATAATAAAAGAACTATAAATGTTATGACCGTTAACAATCGTTAAGGTGACAAATATGAAAATGAATGTCAAGACGAGTTAATTGTTTTACCGTTATCATATACCTGAAGGATATATAAGATTAATCTGTATATTAAATGAAACAGGCGTTTCAATTCAAAACTTTATTCAAAGTCGATATTTAATGTAAAGTTTACGTAGATTAAGTTTTAGTTATCTTCAAAATTACAAAAAAAAAATAACTTAAAAGAAAATTCAAGTCGGCAAAATCTAAAGCTCAAAGACATCAAAGCGAATTCTGTATTAACTTTATCAGAAACATTTTTTGTCAATGATTCACTGAGTGAAAACAATGATTTTCCTCTTTTAAATCAATTTAAAGAAACATTTGACATTTAACCACATCGAAGGCTATGAAAAGAAGATCAACACAACGTGTGATTATTAAGACAACATGAATTGAAAGAAAGTTTTGCATACGGAAAAAGATCACTGAGATCTTCTCTATAAGAATTCTTGCAAGTGTACTTATAGAAATGAACTAATCATTTTTCAATACAAGATTCTGAACAGAATTTTTAGATCACAATCGATCTGCTTTATAAGCGTAAACTCAACACAACACACCAATGTAGTTATTGTAATGAAACGAAAGACACATAGAACCTGGGAAAAATACATTATCAAAGTGTTTTGGCTTAAACTAGTTAATGTTTTACAATCAATTTTAAATAATGAGCTTCTGCTATAAGAACAACATTTCTCTTGGGATTAGATATAGTAGATAGCTCTGGAATTTTTTGTCAATGTTCTCATTAAAAATTATACTTATTCTTGTAGATTAAGTTCACTTTTACCTTATGTTAAGATTGAACTTTAAAAAAAAAGTTAAAAAAATATAACAAAATTGCAAAATTATCTCCCACCTTTCACATTTGTCCTTCAATTTTTGAAAAAAAAAATATTTAGATCTGAACAAAGCAAACATTATTTTGGAACCTTTTCAAACATTTGACCTGTAATTTAAGAAACAGTATGTCAGAAAGAAATGAAAGAATTGTCGAAAGTCGCAAAGTAATTGCACTAGAAAAATTAATAGTTTCTTTTTAAGTTTTGTATTAAACAACATCACTTAAGGTGGATAGGGAGTCTTAACTAAAATTGATAGAATGTTTTAATTACTTGTCAAAATAAAGTTTTTGTTATGCTTTTTTTCAAAAATATATTCAAAAGTATGGGTCACCGGACTTTTTGTCACGCTGCAGGTTGTGCAAAATTGTCAGATTTTGTATAGATTATGCAGTTGAAAATCAAATTTTGTGTGATGAAAAGAAAACATTCTATCATAACTTAAAGATGAAATGTGAGAATATTGTTCTAATATCATACTTTTGGATAACAAAAATAGAACAAAAAGGAAAATGGAGTCACGGAACTTGTTTTCTTGCTACATATCAAAATAGGTAAATTCATAACACTTTCTATTACAAATATAATTTATTAATTTATCTGCGTTATCTCCCCTTATTTGGTAAAGTTGAAAAAATCTAATGTTTTTGAGAAATTACAGCTGTAATTAATATGATAAAACACACAATTTTTCTATATTTATATCAAAAGTCTTTTACAACAATTACACACAACTCTCAAAATTTGCACATTTAATCTAATATCTAGACCAAAGTTATCTGCTTCTTCAAAATCCAAGATGGAGGAAGACATCCGAGCCACCTTTATATAATCATAAATAATATTTAACTTGACTTTAGATGTAAAACGTTCTACCAGTTCTAGTACACATCCCGCACAGAAAACGAAAGACGTAGCCAGGATAGTGCTACATGCTTGTCTACACGATGCTCATTATATTCAAGTACTTGTAACTAATATTGGAATAAATCTTGCCCGAAGTCGATCAACTATTAGTGGATTGCATTATTCTACATTTTACTCCCGACCGGCCACAAAAACAAGTATGTATACAAACATTTTAATTAACTTTATTCATTGACTTCCTCTAGCCAAGTTGCCAGTTCGCTATTACATAAAAAGGAATATATGACAAGCCTGTTGATTTAAACTTTTCAATTGTCAACCTGTTTTTTTTTATTTTATCGGTAGTTAAATGTATTCTGCCCTACGCGATTGCATATTTCAATTGACTGGTTAAGTTCGTGTATATTTGCATTACGGCTGTTCATCAACTCACATACTACTATGTAATCGCAGTTTCTTTGATCTTAGTGTGAGATCTAAAAAATAATCTTTAAATTAATCGATTTTTTTCCTATTCCCGATGGAGACATTCGATCTATTGTGGTACTATAAACCTTCTATGATTCCCGATTACGTTTTTCCTAGTGTTCATGCAATTCGTTTGGTTCATTTGTAACTTAAATTTGTCTTCTTGATCAATATGCGAGATTTAAGCATCTGTACACTGCTACTTTGGCATAGGTACTTTTTCTGTTCTTAAAATCTGTAGTACTGGAAATTTACTTTTAATAGTTAGTACTATTTCTTTACTCTAAAATTATTGTAATATGGGGACGAAGTCCCCAATAACAGTAGAAAATTCAATAAAAAAAAAATTCGGGAAAATTTCCCGAATTTTTCATTGTATACTAATGAACTCAAAATCGTTCAATTTTTTTTTGTCGTGTTTTGAAATCCGGGACCTGCGCAGAAATGTACAATGTACTTCCCTTTTCCGGTCTCGTTTGTATGAAACTTTGAGTAAAATATATATTTATCAGTCTGAGTATAAAATAGGAAGGAACGCGCAATACCAATTTCATTTTTAATAATTCCTTGATATGAAAAAAACGTTACCTGATGATAGCGTTTCTTTGTTTACATTGCATATGACGTCATAATTTAAATAACGTCACAACTAAAATCCCTAACAACAGAACCAAAATCGGAAACGTTCCGGTATTTCCGTTTCTTTTTTTTAACCAAAATTTTTAAGTTACAAAAAAATAATTCATACAGACTTCGTCCCCATTTACAGGTAATGCCTGCCTCATATTATTTGGGTACCTATAATTGACAGTATAAAAAGGAAAATGTGGTATGATTGCCAATGAGACAACTATCCATAAAAGACCAAAATGACACAGACATTAACAACTATAGGTCACCGTACGGCCTTCAACAATGAACAAAGCCCATACCTCATAGGCAGCTATAAAAGGCCCCGATAAGACAAGGTAAAACAATTCAAACGAGAAAACTAACGGCCTTATTTATGTAAAAAAAATGAACGAAAAATAAATATATAACACATATCAAACGACAACCACTGAATATACAGGCTCCTGACTTGGGACAGGCACATACATAAATAATGTGGCGGGGTTAAACATGTTAGCAGGATTACTTGATTTGAACTTAAAATTTTGGTACAGAAACAATACCAACAGATATTACATGTTGAAAAATCATAACTGAAAGATATTTTGAATAGACAAACTTAAAATGTAACAGTGTAACGAACAATCTGTAGTACTTAAATTTTAAGTACAAATCAAGTACTGTAAAATACAGGTACACAAATATTACTGAATATTAAAACTAGATTTCCAGTACCACAGATTTTTGGCACAGAAATAGTACATATGCCAAAGTACCTGTGTAGCCTCAATCTATAGGTGAAAAGAGGGACAGAATATATCAAAGAGATACCAAAACTGATAAGTCGAAAACAAATTGATATGTCTATGGAAAACAGAAAAACGACCAAAATACAAGCAGCAGTATACAAAAATAATCGAAAGACATAAACAAGGCATTGAATTGGAAATTACGGATGCTACAACTATAGTAGATCGGCAGTAATCTGTAATAATCTAGTTTTACAGGTAGAAGAAAGATGACGACTTTGAAACGTAAGAAAGGAAGCTTTCTTTTCACGATAGCTTATTTTAGATATGGCAAATGCTTAAATAATTTGGCTTTCATATCTGTTGATGTCATCAAAAACCTGAACCATTGATTTTTTGGAAGACCCCTTATCCCTCTTTTCCTCCTGACAATCACCAAACGATATAGATGATGAAATTGCGACGGGATATATTAAACAAAATACAAAGAAAATACAAGAAAAAAAACATTTCCTGCAATATCTAATCTCGCTTTTGATTAATTATACAAAATCGTAAGAAATAAATTCATGAAAATATGTTTTTAAATTTGTGTAGCACATGTCAAGCACTTTTTTAAGAAATACAATTCAGTGCCAATTTTTAAGCATTTTACAACGCCATTAAAAGCAAAAATTTCGAATCACTGACTGCTCCTTTTATGGTCAAACTGTGAATGAAACCCGACATCAAAACCTCTGATACACACTACGTTGTGTTATATCCCACAACCTTTTTGATTGAGTTATGCTAGAGTCAGATAATACCTTTTAGAAAATGATTTCGTTTGCGTTATTCTTTTGGTTGATACATTATTTGAATACATTCATTATAAGATTTTGGAATGAATAGTGTAACGCATGATACTTTAGACACGGATAGCCAAGGATTAATGTATAGCCTGTTATATTTGTTTTAGGTGAAACGTGGATGGTTAGTCCCGCACAGAAAGTGATAGACGTAACTAGAGTAATCCATTATTACGTACTTCATGACAAATCGTACATTCAAAAGCGTATCACCAATATCAGAATTAATAACGCTCGTAAACAATAGTCTCTTTGCAGTAAAAATCTATCGTCGTTTAGTTCTGTACCTGGTATATCAAATGGTAAACATTTAGATTAAACATTGTTTTCATGTTTCTAAGACCGTGTATATTGACGTTAAATGTTTTTCATTTTAAACTGAAAAATAGTTTTTGTAAACTGCTCTACAAATTTTAAAGTTAATTGGTTTTAAAAATGTAACAAAAATCATTTGAAGACACTTTTGAAAAATCATTTCCCTAATGAAATTTGAAATTTGTAAGTTTCTTGATCTTACATTTTTGGATTTCACGAGGATTTTTTGGATTTCACGAGGATATAGAAAAGAAAATGATAATTCTATGATACAAATGGTTTAGTTTATCAACAGTTTGAAGAAATTAAAACATTTTCATTGCTTGTTTACTAGAAAAAATATTTCAATCTCGTTCTAAAAAGCAAATATTGAAATTGCTTACCTTTAACATTATTCAATTTGATTAAAAAAAAATATTGAAAAATGAAAAATACTTTAACGTGGAGCATTTTTTATTTGCACTTTTTAAAAACATTGAAAAATGATATTATTAATGTGAAAATGAAAAATGTTCTTATGTAGAGCATTTTATTTTACTTTGTAGTATTATAATCTGGAAAATTATCCAATCCGCATTATTCTAATAATTTTTATTCGATAGAACGAAATGCAATTTGTTTCAATATAGGTGTTTTAAATTTTCAATTCGTCGAAACTATTTTTAAATGTTTAAATGGTTTTCCTTCTTTTAAGCAAAATATCTTCAAGAACTAGTTAATGATCAATGCGTGTGCACTGTGTGTGGTATCAACTAATTCCTAACATGAGTAGTATAATGACAAACACGATAATGACGAAACGAGATGTTCATATTTATTCAGGTATCTACCCACAGAACACACGAATGTAGGGACGATCTGTATAGAAAAAAACAATTGTCTTGAAAAGAGTCTATGACAGATATTTTGATAGCATTCAAGCTTAAACGGCTTTCATCAGGGATTTTCTAAACCTAGTCTGTCTGCACTTACTGCAATGTTATGCATATATTATTTAAAATTGTGATTGTAGTGAACAGCACACTTACAATCAGAGATAACAGTTACCCACTTGTAATTATGATAGAATGTCAATGGTGATAATGAAGATGATAATGGTGATGTGTGTTTTTCGTCCGTAAGGGATATTTTTATGGTGTCCCGTTGGTTACCTCTGATCTAATTACAACGCTGTTCATATATTGACTTAGGTTAACTCTGGTCACCTTGGACATATATTGACTATGTTTACCTCTGGTCCAGTTACAACGATGCTCTGGTCACATTACACACTCATTTAATTTGGTCACCTCTGGTCACCATGTGATTATGGACTTTCCGAATTGGATTTTCCTCTAAGTTCAGTATTTTTGTGATTTTACAAATATTCACTATGCTGACCTCTGGTTAAAATAATGCTCACATAACACAATCATTCACTTTGGTTACTTTTGGTCACCAAACACATATATTGACGTTGGTTACCTCTGGTCACCTTACAACGCTGTTTATATTTTGACTTAGGTTACTTCTTGTCACCTTGGACACATATTGACTATGTTTACCTCTGGTCCAGTTACAATGATGCTCTGGTCACATTACACACTCATTTAATTTGGTTACCTCTGGCCCCCTTGTACATATATAAACTATGTTGACCTCTGGTCACCTTAAAATAATGCTCACATAACACAATCATTCACTAGTTCTTGTCACCAAACACATATATTGACATTGGCTATCTCTGGTCATTTCACCAAATAGGCCGGAGAACACAAGTATTTCTTAGTGCTTTTTTAGCCAATAAACAAAAATTAGAAAAATCCGACAATATTAAAAGTCGAATTAAACAATGCTTCACGTTGGAGCATTTTTCATTTTCAAATATTAGAGTAAAATTAAAAAATGCTCCGCGTTGGAGCACTTTTTATTTTTTAATATTTAAAATAAAATTGAAAAATGCTTATGTCAGCAATTTGAATGTTTGCTTTTAAGAATGACATTGAAATATGATGTTTTTCCTAAAACAAGCAAATGCAAATGTTTTAATCTACTCAAACTGTTGATAAATTAAACCATTTTAAACACAAACTTATTGTTATTTTTTAATATCCTCGTGGAATCAAAAAATGTAATATCATGAAAATTACAAATTTCAAAGCTGATTATGAAAATGTGTTTTTTATAGTGACTTCAAATGATTGTTGTTACATTTTTGCAAACAATCAACTTTTAAAGTTGACGAGCAATTAGCAAAACCTGCTTTTCATTTTTAAATGACAAATGTTTGACGTAAATGTACACGAACGTTTCTGTTTTTGTAATGCTATATGACTAATGTCAATATATTGTGAAATGAAAGCCTTACATCAAAATTTGATATATATCAGATGTTTTGAAATTAAAGATTGATTTTACTAAACGCTTTTATAAACAAAAATCACATCACTAACATTTTTACCTTGAAAAATATATACAAAAAACATTTCATTACAAAGAGAAACATATCTTATTATAAAAAACAAAACATTACAGGCAAAAGATATCTTATACATCCCGTCAATGTGTTTGTATTATCTTTCATTTTTCATTTTTGCTGGTGTGTTTTGTATATGCGACTTTTTGTGGTTCTTTGTTTCTCATATCATGACTCTGTACTTGAAAGATCCCGGCATTATGTTGATGATGTATTATATGTCATTATGTTATTGTACTATCATAAATTTGATAATACTTTGAACGACAAACGACAAAATTATTCTATTTTCGTAGTAGTATTAACCATATATGGATTCTTAAAAATTCTAAAGAACTGCTTGATAATTGTTAATCTCGGTCTGTTTCTGTTATTAGTTCTAACATAGCTTTTGGTTTTATAATCCTGCATAACACCATATCCATGTGAAATTATAATTGTTTTGAATAGACATTGAACGACATAATTTCTTTTTATGATGTTTACATTTTCTGACGCCCAACACGCGAAACAAGGAATGTGTTTTTTAATTTGAGAGATGCTTTTTGTGTTTTTTATATATGTGTAATTGTCTTGAGATTGTAACACAGTGATGACTATTGTAACCATATTTTGAATTATTACCCATTATGTCTGTTAATTATGTTCAAGCATTATTGTAAAAATAATGGAATTTGATGCGGCTGTCATAAAAGTGACATGCCTGTACCAAGTCAGGAATATGACAGTTGTTATCCCTTTGTTTATTGTGTTTGTGCACTTGATTTTACCACTTGATTAGGATTTATATCTAGAAATTGACTATGAGGGTCGGTTGAAAACAAAACTTTACGAAAAGAGGAGAATTCGGCTTCCCAATAGTGAAGCAATGGATAAGCTAAAATCATCACTTAATAAATTTTACGGACACCATGACGGGTTTGTTAATCGTTATGGAATATCTGTTTATAGTTGATATAGTATTTGTTTCTAATGTCGTAACTACACTCCCGTTCCCTTTTCACGACTGTAATCTACCGGATTAGACTTTTTACCTTTATTTGTGAAATTTTTACCCATTGTGTCTGTTTGTTTTGTTCACGCATCATTATCAATATTTTTAAATGTGATGCGACTGACGTACAAGTGAGAGGTTCAGCGCTATAAAACCAGGTTCAATCCACTATGTTCTCATTTGAAAATGGCTGTACCAATTCAGGCATATGACAGTTGTTGTCCATTCGTTTGATGTGTTTTATCCTTTGATTTTGCAATTTGATTAGGAATTTTTCGTTTTGAATTTTTAATTAATTTGTTCTTATTGTAAATTCAGAATTTTTTAGACACTACGCTGTACTGTTCAGTAGTGATCCAAGTAATTCAATATTATGTTGTTTTGTACTTCTTAATTACAGCTACTAAAAAGTCTGAAAATAGTAAAAACTGATCTTAATTGTGTGCTGACATAGTTTTTAAACATACCTAAAAAACCGGCATTAACTTTCAAACATTTATCATATTTCCATTTTTAATACTTATAAATATAGTTTATGCTTTTTATTAAATTTTTCTTATAAGAGTTGATATTTTGTATATGGTTAAGATGATGTTATTTGCTTTTTAAATATAGATTTGATGTTGCCTTTGAATGTCTTTTCTCTTATTAGTTCAACAAACATTGATTTGTTTTGTGGGAACTATTATATACATATATATATATATATATACAACTCGTTTAAACATCAACCCAACAATGTTAGATCTGTAAATTTGCTTTCGCAAATATTTTGTTCTTCCCTCGCCGGGATTCGAACCCATGCTACTGAGATATCGTGACACCAAATCGCCTGCACTGTAGCCGTCCCGCTAGACCACACGACCAATATAAACTCATGCTACTAAGATATTGTGACACCAAATCGCCTGCACACTAGCCGTCCCGGTGGACCACACGACCAATATAACAAGAACAAAACGTTTGCGAAAGCAAATTTACAGATCTAACATTGTTGGGTTGATGTTTAAACGAGTTGTATATACATAATGTACAAAGCCATGTATCACCACCACTGCTGGTGATCCGATGGATAAATTTGTTGTAGAGTTGTCACTGGATCAGACGTTTATACATATATGTATATATATATATATATATATTGAAAATTCTTTCCAATCTTTAATCTAAATTCCAAACATCTAAACATAAAACAAACAAATGAAACAAAATATATCGTTTTGACGACCTTTGTGTACTTATTACGTTTGTAATGAAAAGGGCTGACGTTAATGGTTTGTATTCATCTTATTTGTTTTGAATGTCATCTTTGAACCACCATCCCATTGTCATATTACAAATGTGTTACGACATGGTTTTACCTAGCCACCAACATATGAATTGTAATTATTTGTCTGACCAGTTTTGATATTTTTTTAACAACTAGATACCCTACGTTACACTATAAACAATTAAATTGATTGATACTCACACAATAGTAATCAGATGTACAAATCCATTGTGTGTGAATATCAATGAAATGAGCTTTTAAAACGATTGTAGAAAAAAAACCTGTTTTATTTGAGTTATCGCAGGTCACTGTCTTTCATATTTGTAACTCGTGATTATTTTAACATACAAAAGACTTAGCTTTTGAATTATTTCTAATTTTGTTATACCTAAGGCTTTTTGTAACCGTATGTACCGAAAGTGCTTCGTGTAGAAGACTGTACTGTGATGAATAGTTTTTTAATGGTGTTTTTTTTTCAATGTTTGGTTTTCTACTTGGATGTATTTTTTTTTACAATTTGACTGCTGTTGTTGAATTGTTGTCTTTTTTAATCATGTCAAACTGTTTTCTTTTTTTCTTTTCGAGTTCTTTTATTGTAGTAACCATTACTTTTATAATTTGTTATTAAATTATAATTAAATTGAATATTGCACATTATATGTGTTGCCACATTGTTTTGTTGACCCTGCATTTATTGACCATGAAATTTGTATACAGCATTATAGAGGTAATTTCATTTAAACTCATGTTTTTATACTTCAAACTGTTGTGTTCATATTCGTTTCAGAATAAAAGATTTATTTCATTTTTTGCACTATATTTGCCGATTTCATGATTGACTGCCACTAAATGGTAGAATTTATTTTCCGAATTGGTATTACCAGTTTTCATATGAAAATCAAACCTTTTCATTTTTTTTTATTTTTCCTTTGTATGTTCACTGTTTAGTTTCATTGCTGATATTTTGTTAGAAAGACATAGGAAAAGAGAGTTTCACAAAATCTTGCCATCATCGTGGTTAGAAGATATTTTACAGTAAACAACCAATCAATGAGTGGTATATGGTATTTTGATATATATACACGAAAAGCAAACTCATGTATTATTTTGAAACCTACTGATCTTAAATAGAAGAAAAACAGATAATACCATACCCACGAAAATCGACGAAAGAAGAACACATAACATCTTCTAAATACTGTACAGAAAGAGTCGAAATTCCAACAATGAACACTTCATCCCGTCACTTAACAAGGGACATTATTTTAATATCACGCTTTTTGTGCTTATATATATATACATACAAAATCGATGATAAGATAAAGAACAATACATTGATTCAAATTAATAATTTTAACGACAATGCGTAAGTTCTTCGTTTAGGGCTACCATAGACTGTCAAAATAAAAACATAATCTTACTCCACTTTTGTTGTACGTTCTTCTTATAAATTGAACATTGCTGTGTACATGACGTGATAGTGAAATACTTTTAATCTAAAATTGAAAAACAATGCTGACAAAATATTCAGAATAGGACATACGTTAACTCATAGCTGAGAAGGTAATAGGGCATATTTTTTAGCCCTTGAAAACCAAGGCGACAACACTGGGGTAACCATCTAGTGTATCACTCTCTTAGTTAAGTGTTATTTATATAGTTTTTCGAAAAGATGTAACAGACTTGGGTACAACGAGATTCTCGTCGTATCAATCATTGAAAGTAAAATTTAATATTTAGATATGTAAGAATCGAAGAAAAGAGAATGAAATTAGTGGATCAGGCGATTGGAACACATCATACTTTGGTCATGTTGCACAGATACTGCATAGCAGTCGACCAAATGATTATGAAGTCCGTTTAAAAGAATCCTCCACATACAAATTAACATTTACTTAGGTAATGCAAGTTATATGACGTGAATCGGTACTTATACATTCCGCCATTGTTTTATTGCGCTATAGTCAATTTTTGCATTCTTGTTTTTCAGTTTTTGCTAATGTGCTTTGACTGTAAGCCTTTTTTAGTTTCTTTGTTGACATATTTGTTCGTTTTAATAGTGATCGTTATTTCAATGTTGTACCCCCATTTTTGACATTTTGCCTCCTATTTCTGTTTGTTTTGATCACACATCGTTGGCATTATGATGAAGTTCTATGCAACTGCCAAACAAGCGAGAGGCATAGCTAGCTACATGTATAAACACAGGTTAAATCGATCATTTTCTACACAAGTTGTGTGTACCAATTCAGAAGTTTGACCTTTGATATCCATTGTTTAATGTTTAAGATCTTTTGGTTTTGCCATTTCCTCAGGGACTTTCCGATTTGAACTTACCTCAGAGTTCGTTATTCATGTTTAATTTTATTTAATAGAATGTATTCAATATTATCACAACTAATTGATGATTACAACCGGGAAATTTGTAGAGTAATACTATTTGTACATTTTAATTCTTACATAAAATGAAATTTTACGTAAGAGTGTAACAAAAATATTAAGAAATCAACCAATGTAAGCTGAAGAATTTTGCACGCAAAACATGTTTTGCTAAATACAGCTTGTTGTATAAGTCTCTTTCAGTTGTTTGTTTTCAAGAAAATTGTTTAATTTGGGCTGAGCTTTTGTTTCCTGAATTTCCATAGTAGAAACTTGTACTGAATTCAAATGCCTTAGATCTTGATACATTTTGAAAACAGTTTATAGCCGGTACCTGCATCGTTCTCGTCGTGGATGGTTTTTTTTCTCAATAAGTTGGTCTTTAGTCGTGATTTACTATGCCATATATAGGAGTATTTATAATAATAAAAACATATTTCGCGTTACATTAGAGTAATGAAATAACAAACAAGGAAATTATCTATTTCCTTGCCACGACAAAATAGTATTGTTTGTACATAAATGTTTCTATAATTTGATAGATGATCACGGAAAAATTGCTGCATATTCTGAACTAGGTAAATTATACATTTAAATTATGTTGTTTTTTTCATTCCGTAAAAATGAAACATATACATTACAAATTCCGTGTGTTCGTTTTGTTTTGCTGTATTTACCTTCATCCGAACCTCTTCAACAAAAAAATAAAAGTCAGGTTTTTCTAAAAGTGTTTTTATTTTTTAAATCTATTTCTAGGCAATGATCATGGATGATTGAGCAGAAGTTTTGATCTTTTGGTTGCATTGAAAAACACAATTAAATTTTATAAAAACCAAAAAACAATCCTAAATTCTGTTAAATACAACGAAGAAAATAACACCCAAATACTCCATTAAAAACTAAAACTAAAGATTAACCAAAACGTAAAATGTAAGAAGATAGGATATGAGTGCTAATCAAACAACTCTCCATCCAAGTTACAATTTGTAAAAGGTACACAACTATAGGTCAAAGTATGGCCTTCAACACGGAGACTTGGCTCAAACCGAACAGTAAGATACAAAGGGCCCCAAAATTGACTAGATAAGTGTAAAAATATTCAAACAGGAAAACCAACAATCTTATATATATGAAAAACCAGAATCGAGAAACATTTATGAACCACACCAACAGACGACAATCACTGAACAACATATCTAAGACTTCATTGCTTAAGATATGTATATGCGTGTGTAATTGTAATAACTTTACAGACATTTACAGCAGGATGAAAGGCACCTTCACCAGTGTTCCATGTTATTTCAGAATTGCTTTTACCGTTATTCATCTATAAGGACATCAAATATATGAAGTTCTGCTTGTTATAAAACAGAAATGAAGCTTTTTCTTCTGATATTAGAGTCTTTATTTGTTACAGGTATGTATTATATTATAAAATCTCAGCCTTACCGTGAAATAACAAATGTGTGCATATTCGATTGGTGTACAAATTAAAACCATATTGTGATACAATTGTTTCAATAAATCGTTGTCAAAGCCTATCCCAGCAATCAACTCCATAGATCACAAGGTGTTTCGAACATCTATTTAGACCAATTAGAATTAACTAATTGACCATGGCCATGTCCATCGTCAGGAGCCTAAGCCATTGCATAGTGACACTTATTATAAAAATACTGTAATTTTTATTAGGGGCTCGACACCTCATGATCTGTCTGACTAATATTTTTCTATACTTTTTATCTACTTAACCTTGTTTATCAATTTAACGAACAAAGTATAGAATCTATTTTAATAATCTGCAACATATTAATTATTCAGAGTTGCTGATGTTACTGTGTCTTTCAAGTTTTCATGCAAAGTGTTAAAGGCAGAGTTATCGTTTGAAATTATACAGACACTTGCAGTTGACTATCAATGAGTTATAATTAAAGTTTGTATTTCCATATGTATTGAAATCATCACCAGTGTATAAAGGAGCTTAAAGAAAAGTGTACGAAGCCACCAATGTAGAGGATGTTCACTTCATAGTTATTATATTTAAAAGATATGCATTTTCAATTCAAGCACTTTAAGTCATTTTTGTTTATTTTTTAAAAGATATACTTACTGGAACTGTGACAAGATGATAAATACGGTAAATGTTCTCCCTTCAAAAATGTATGTTTGTTTTTGTAATCAAGTTTCTCATAACAATAAAGATACTCTTATGGGCTCCCATGGCCTTCCTTTAAAATCAGACTTGTTCCTTTATTACTAATATTTTAATCACATTTAATACCAAATCTTGATTAAAGGGTGGGGGGAATGATACCAGAAGGACATCCTAACTATAACTTAATGAAAATGCGTCTAAATTACTTTCCATTAATGCAGGCCTTTATAGTTTTAATCTACTGATTAAAAAGCAATAATTGTGAATTCTCGAATTATACAACGGGAGCGATGAGAGGTTTTATTTTAATCAAACTGGGGAATAAAAAACCGAAATTTATGACGAACTGTTGTTCACTTTTGTTAATTATCCTTTGGATGTAGATGTATCTTTCGCCCTTTCTCACGGTGAGTACATTCACTCGCTATGTTCGTGTTTGTAGTGACGTTTAAGATTTCAATGACCGTAATATATGTTTAATTGTCAACCATTGAGGCATGACGTTATTACAGGAAACTCGTTAAAACCTTTACTTAATTTATACACAGTTAAACTTAATTGGATTGGAATCTTTGCTTTTCCGTTAGAAAACTTTTCACAAATAAGTTTTCATATTTTATTTTCACTCCTCCATTACATTTTAACGCTGTGTTTCCGTTGTGTCGACTGTTTTCTCGGATATTTGAGTCTGAATTCACATTACTATAAGACGTGTCACGGTGCTTTTCTATCCCAAATTCATGTATTTGGTTTTGATGTTATATTTGTTATTCTCATTGGATTTTGTCTAATGCTTAGTCCGTTTCTGTGTGTGTTACATTTTAATGTTGGGTCGTTGTTCTCCTCTTATATTTAATGCATTTCCCTCAGTTTTAGTTGGTTAACCCGATTGTGTGGTATACTATCTTTTTCTATGCTTTTAATAGAGGTTGTGAATGCGATAAGATCCGGCTAACATATTTCAAAACGTTATACAATATACAAACTGTTTATGGCGTCTTTACATTTTATAAACAGGATTTGAACAGATTTGTTTGACAAGAAAGGCACACTTATTTATTATCTGGTATTGACATGCGTGTCATTTCAACAAAGAATTCTTCAATCGGGTCATTGTGCTGTTTGTTCTTTTGATGTCAGATGTTAATGTATTATAGCTGAGTTGATTAATCAAGTTTTAATAGTTTTATCGTCTGTGGTTCTGTTACACTAAAGGTCATGGGAGGTTTGATCCCTCATTAACCTGGCAACATCTTTTTGTATGTCTGTCTTTAGTCATGAACCTGTTATTCATGAGTTGTCGTTCTTCCCTGTGTTCATTGATTGATTATTTCGTGTATTAATTTTAGCGTAAACCAGGCAGTTTTGTTCCCTATTTTACTCTTCTCCGTCAATAAAAACTAGTCGCCTTAAATGTCTAAAGAGTGTTGAAAGTGGCGTTCAACTACAATCAATCGATTGAACAATATATTTTGAATTATTTTAGAATTTGTTGTGCCGAGCGTTTTACAGGTAACACTACAGTACAGGTTTATATCTTTGTTTAAAGTTGTACAGTGTCTTTTGAAATCATTCCACAAATAACTATTCAAATATGTAGACTTCCTGTATTTTGTTTACAGAACAAAATCCTGGTATTAAGTTTATCATATTTGGTAAAGAAAATTAGTAACTCTGAATCTTTTGCAAAAGAGGAACGAAAGATACTAGAGGGAGAGTCAAACTCATACACAAAAAATAACTGACAACGCCATGGCTAAAAATAAAAATACAAACAGACAAATAATAGTACAGAAGACACAGCATAGAAAACTAAAGACTAAGCAATACGAACCCCACCAAAATCTTGGGGTGATCTCAGGTGCTTCTTAAGGGCTAGCAGACCCTACTTCACATATGACATCCGTCGTGTTGCTTATGGTATTACAAATCCGGTAAATAGCAAATGCGGAAGGTAACATTCGTGAAAAGGGAAAGGGTATTGTTGTTACGTAATTAGGAATATATCCGATATTATCTGTGAAACGGTTATTCCATAACGGTCAACCAACTCGTGATGTCGTCCGTAAACTTTAAGAAGGAATGATTTCAACTTCACTATTTGGAACTCTTGGTTTAAAAGCGTCTTTGTGAAGAGCAATCCTCTATCAAGAAATCATAATTGGAAATACATGCCCGGGAATATCGTAGCAATTGGGAGATATATACTCCGTATGCAGGCGCTGGCGGAATGTTGCGTCATAGAAATTGAAAGTTCATAATTGAGAAGCTGACATCCTCTCTTTTGTCATAAAGTTTTGTTTTTAACCAACCCTTATTGTCAATTTCTAGATGTAAGTCAAGATATGAGGCAGACTTAGCTGTGTCGTGAGGGTATATGTTGAGTTTCCAAGTGAATTGTCAATACCTTATTCATTTATCAAGCAGTTTATGTAATGATATTTACACATAGAAACGATATTATTTAGGACTTTATCTGCAACATTTTAAGGATTGTGATTGGCAATTGTGGAATAAATGCAATTTTTATAATTCATAATTTGGTTCTTCAATGGATCTTATTCTTTTAAGTCTCCTATCTATGTCCAACTGATATATGTATACAAGAACATTATAAACAGAAAGGTCTGCATATTGTAGTGATGTACGTTACAAAATGTCTGTAAACAAAAAGGACAAAAGTTGGTCAAAAAACGTTCAAGATCCCAAATTGAGCACAAGAAAGTAATGAAAATTAACAAATCCTTAACGTACCGTAACGAATGTTACATTACAAACATGTCTTAACTCACGAATAAAGTGATCGGGTAATAATGATTATATCCAAACTATTCGTATGTGTATATGCTTCATTTTGATTAGATTAAGAATTCATTAGAATCATTGGGTCAATTTAAAAAAGTGTTCAACTACGTTCATTTCAGAATTATTTCTAAACTATTTTCTTCTATTTAGTGGAAAGGAAAAACATTTTTGAGTTGAATATGCATACCCGTCTTTAATATCTCATTTTATCATTTCTATGAAAAACATAAAATTTTGTTATGATTTACTTCTTTTACAGTCATTTTGTTCATTAATGCACATTTAATACAAATATCTTACCGACCAATGCAAACAGTCATTCTGAAATGCAATATTTCAAAATCGGATACAGATGTCAAATGGATTCACAACATGACTGTATACTGGGATACGGGAAAATACAATAAACGCATAAGTTCTTATGGTCGATTTGATATTGTTGGTGACCGTGGACTGGGAGAATACAATTTTAGAATTAATAAGACATCAATCATAGATGTAGGAAAATATACATGTTCCTGGTATACTACAGGTCAATCGTATAAACTAAGGATTACTGAATACCAATTGACAGTAAATGGTAAGATCGAGCTTATATACATAAGACTGGTGCCTGTAACGACTTTACGTAATTTCGAATGACATAATATACATGCATGTACATAATACACCAAATATACTCATTCCATTAAGCTTTTCTGTATTTCATGTTAACAAAAAAAATGTAATTCCATAGTGCAAATGCACTTTTATTCACGAGTTTGTTGGCTAAAACGATGGATATATTCGTATTACTCTTTTCACTGGAATTATATTTTAATGGTTGCAATGTGTAGATCGGGACCTGTATATACTTCCGGAGCCACAAAAATATTTTCCTCTTTTGTTAGGATCGTGTTCATCCAAACAAGATCAATAATACATTGTTTTTTTTCTCATGCACAAGTGTGATTCCGAAACATACCACCTACAACAGACATTTACTTACAAAACTATTTATGCTACGCTTCTACTCTGAAGCATACTGCTGTATCAAATTTGACATTTTTATACAATAAAGTACGTTTTCTTAAAAAAAATAAAACAAAACATTTAGAATTAAGTAGATGAAGAAGTACAAGGACAGCATACAATAAAACACTTCTTTAAGTTATTACTTTTTAAACATAATCGTGTACCAACACAGAACGAGAACTTTATTCTCCATTAGCAGTTAAACGATGTGACAAACAAAATCAAAATACTTACATCGAAACCATAGACTTAAGACAGCATAATGCCGTTATAGTAAATATCGTATATTTGTATAATTTATTTGGATGAGAGCAAATGTGGCAACTTATTTTTGAAAACATTGACACAATATAAAATGGAATATTGTCTTTAACGTAGAAGAGAATACGAGTTCAAAGCCTCTATAGGAAATGTATTTATAAACTGCAAGATTTGTATTGGTCTCGTACGAATTCTAACATAGTAATGGGTGGAAAACTACTGACTTTGATTTGAAATGTCTTTTCGGTGTCCTTTTAAGCTGACTATGCGGTTAATTTTAAAATGCAGACTATTCGCATGTTTTACATACAAAGGTATCATGATTTTACTGTTTCACGATTTTCTACGATGTTTTGTTTTAGTTGTAAAGTATCTCCATAAAATCCATTTGGTCGCCAAGATAACTTTATGATTTATCATATATTACTTTCTGACAAAATAGCGATCTATGATAATTTATATAACTTTTCAAAATAACTTCTAGCATAAAACGGATCAATATTTGTTCCTGCTTACGTGAACATTCCGTTTATTTTTGTATAATATCATCGGCTGTTTAACTACCGCCTCGGTGTTATCATGGAAACGTGGTCGTGTTCAGTGCTGGATTGTTTGATTCAATCCATACACGCTCAAACTAAGGTACGAATATTGGAAAATACTTCTTCTCAGCTAAGCCTGTGGCATAAATAAATTCGACGAAAGACTCTCGGTCTTGTTATATTCAATTATATATATGTGTTTTCGTCCTAAATAGACATTTAACTTACCACCAAACGGTTAACAGTCATACGATATCAACATTTTCGTTTCAAGCACAGAACGTCCTTCGTGAAACATTATGTTTTTGCAGTAGACGCTTATCAATTGAACTCAGTCGATTGAAATCATGTTGGAGTTCCCAGCTTCAGTGTTCTTGCTTGATTCATGTCCTCCTCTCAAGTCATTTATGAGATTTCATTTGAATTATTATTGCTCTAACTAGGTGTAGAGATTTTGCACTTTTAAAGGTCCAAAGCTGAGTGTGTTTCTAATGTGTCAATTGTATATCTATATGAATAGCTGAATTAACTCCAGTTATATGTGAATAATATACATACTATATGATATTGTAATTTAGGTTCCAGAAAGGTATTTAGTGCGTTACAGAAATAAAACAGGTTATACATGACAATATCGTTATAAAATAGTTGTTTAACAGGTTTTTTTTACTTTAATTATACAAAGATTATGATCAGTCATGAACACAGTTGTAACCTTTTACAGATTTTACATCGTTTCGTGATTTACGTTTAGACCAATTATTATTGTATAACAGGTTGGAAGCAATATATTTGAAGAAACCCTGTTCATAAAACAAATGTGCGTTTGTATTTTTTTTATTTGCAGGCAATCCTTTATGCATAGAGGAAAATAAAGAAAAAAGAAGTATTGAAAATGATGATATGTTTAACGTTGTTATTAAGATTTATAACCCATTTCGGTATCTGAAAGTTGAATGTTTAAATGCAGACATCAATGCTTTTACCAACTGTTCCATGTACAATATATGTGTTGAAAGAAAAGCATTTCCGACAGAATTAGATAACACCACAGTCCTTCTTACGGGTGATTTTATCAGCTTAACAGTGGATGTGACTATGTTACCGGTTTCTAGAGAACTGGTTTTAAAAGTCGAAAATATAAATGGAAGCGAGAATTGTACGATTGATTTTCACAGCGATAGTAAGTAGCTATTCCAATATTTATAATACTTAAACTGATTAATTATAGAATTGAAACTGTATGAAAAGTGGAACACAAATATTGTCATTTGAAAAGGGACCTTCCACTTTTAAAATTACTGCAAGCGTTACTTTGATATTTAACTTTTTTGTCATCTTCAAATAACATTTTTGCGTAAAGCATTAATCATTTTAAAATATATAATGTCAAAATAATATTTCCAACAACGTGTACATGTGTACACGACGGGTGCCACATGTGGAGCAGGATCTGCTTACCTTTCCGAAGCACATGAGATCACCCCTAGTTTTTGGTGGGGGTCGTGTTGTTTATTCTTTGGTTTTCTATGTTGTGTCATGTGTACTATTGTTTGTCTGTTTGTCTTTTTTTCATTTTTAGCCATGGCGTTGTCAGTTTATTTTCGATTTATGAGTTTGACTGTCTCTTTGGCATCTTTCGTCCCTCTTTTAATTAGTATAATGCTAAACTAGCCAATATATGGAGCGTTATTGAGCTGTAACAACTAGCTTAAACAATAATAAATCTTTACTATGATTTTTTAAGAAAATGTGGTATGATTGCTTATGAGACAACCAAATAACACAGAAATTAACAAAAAAATTGTTAACGTACGGCCTTCCACAATGCGCAAAACTTATCAGGTTGTATTATGAGTAAAAGAAACTGATGAATGTATGTCCCTTTTAAATTATTAAATTATTTTTTTTCTTTGGACAAAGTTTAAAACAATATTGTTTTTGTGTCTGTATATCCTCACTGGGGTAAAGCTGATGACCGTAACTGCATAAACGGTCATCCCAAGATGTCGGATGAAAAATTAGGTCAGTTTCTGTATTGTCTGTTAAAGTGTTTCTATATCATTTTCTTTACAAATCATACATTGAAACGATGTAAATTTATAAAAGAATCACTCGGAAATCACTAATTACTTCTGAGAAATGTGCATGAAACGGGAAATTCGATTTGAAAAAATCGCCAAGATGACCGTAAATCACAATCGAGATGACCGTAACAGAATCAGCGATTCATAACAAGGCTGACCGTAACTGCTTTTAAGATGACCGTAATTTGTAAATGATGACCGTAACTTTTAAAGGATGACCCTCAATTCTAAGAAATATCTGTATTTATATAACTATCTTTTTGTATCAAATGATTAATCGTGTTGGTAAACACATATTATGAGAGTTTTATCCTATAGGTAGAAGAAAATAAGACGTGCTTCAAATGCAAAGATTACCATATGTATCTTTTTTACAGTAGAGGGTTTAATTTTTAAAATGAATTTGCCAAAAGACATGCAAATGAACAGGAAGGGAAAACATGCTACAAAGGCGCGATAAAATGACACCTTACAAGCATAATGAAAAAAATGCGGTGCACAGCCTTCAACTGCTCGACAAAAGATTTTTTGTTTGTTTCTGGGATTCCTTTTAATGACATATAATAAATACACATTTTTAAAAATGCCAAAAAATTGCATGTACATCCATTGATATTATATCGTCTTTCGTTTTGTCGTGCAAATAAAATAACAGAAATATTTTGAAATGTCATTCGAATAAACTAGTGAAGGTGAGCTCCAGCAAAGTAGATCCTTAAAATAGTATGGTACGAAAAGCGTATCACAAGGCGGAACGTTGTCAATTTGTATATATACAGAAATGTTATTCATACATTCAGGATTCTACTTCTTCAAAATTATCTCCCGATTACGCCAGTTCATGCTCACAATCGTATAAATGGAAGCCATTGTAGCTCTGCCAATTTTGCTCTTGAAAACTGATAAATTTATCCACATAGCACCATTACGATCGATCGTTATATGTCAGTTATATTTTAAAAGACAAATGTATCTACTAGCTAATGAGCATTAGTTAATGATCTCTTGTCTGCATTGATTCAAATTAAAAATATTGTCTGTTCGGATGTCAGATGGAATTTTTGAAAATTCTTAAGCATTTAAAAAAATTCTTATTAAATATTTCGTGGAAGGGCAGACTAAACATTTTCAGTGGTTGAAGATTATAAACCCTAGTTATCACACACAAGAAAATCATATTTTTTCGAAGATATCCATTTTCATCATCCAAATTAAAATGCTGTCGTCAAGTACTTTTAGAAAACATAGCTATTCGAACACACCTACTCTGTTTTTGTGATTCATTAGATAGGTATCTCACTTGACCCTTATATTTCATCTTTTAGTACTGTCATTTTTTTACGTTATAAAGTCAACCTGTAGCTTTGATAGAATATGAAGCGAGATGCTATATAAAATACTCTTGCTTTGTACGTTTTTAAGACAAAATATACACCCCAAACATGCCCTAACATAAAAAGGTGCACTCGATTTTTCTCTTTTCGATACAATCGTTACCTGTTTTGGGAAATTTTTTCTTGATTCACATAATGGAAGGGCAGACACGAAAATTTCTGAACTAAAAGATTGATATGTTCTCCGTTCGTGATAAAAAAAATCGGAGGTTATGCATTTTCTACATCCAACTTATAGATACTATATATAAAAAAGAAGATGTGGTATTATTGCCAATGAGACAACTATCCAGAAAAGACCAAAATGACACAAACATTAACAACTATAGGTAACCGTAAGGCCTTCAACAATGAGCAAAGCCCATACCGCCAGTCAGCTATAAAAGGCCCCGATAAGAACCATGTCGTCGACTTGGTATCTTATTGTTTTGCATTACTATGTAATAGATACATTGAAAACTTATGTAAATGGTGTTTTTAAAATAAGAAAATTGTCGTTTTATTTGTTTTTATTAACTTTTTAAAATTTTGATACTATATCAAACATTACAGTTAACATTTATCGCTTTCTCGATAAACACAGAGCTTCGATTATTTTGTTCTATTTCAAAAGTGTTTCCGCCTGCATATATCAAGACAAATTAAGATTTTAATCTGCTTCCTCTGGAACCATACACATGGGCTCGATTACCAAATATTCGTATGTATTATTAATGTTTTTAATGCTCCATGTATTGGCATTATGTTTTTCTGGTCTGTGCGTACGTTCTTCCGTTCGTCTGTTTGTTTGTCCGTTTGTCCAGCTTCAAGTTAAATAAAATTGAAACTTAGTACACATTTTCCCTATGGTATGATCTTTTTAATTATAATGCCAAATTACAGTTTTATCCCATTTTCATAGTCCACTAAACATAGAAAATGATAGTGTAGATTAGGCATCCGTGTACTAGGGACACATTCATGTTTCTTCAAATTTTCGTCGTATCGCTGTCAATTTGTGTTAAATCTTAACGTCGATATCAATAAATATTTCATTGTTTACGAGAAATATGCAATTTACTATCATTGTTATAAATCCTAAATATGGCCCAATTATAGTATAGTTAAAAAAAAGAAATTTATGAAACATATTTTTATCCGCTAACCGAGCCCCTATTGAGATCGACAAACTCAACAAAAAAGCTTTGAATACAATACGGATATTTCTTAGAATTGATGGTCATCCTATTAAAGTAACGGTCGCCTATATAAATTACAGTCAGTCTTTACAAATTACGGTCATCCTTTACAAGTTACGGTCATCTTTTTACCAATCACGGTCATCCTTGTTTTATGTTACGGTCATCTTGAAAATATTTTGATTAAGATTTACGGTCATCTTAACGATTTTTTCAAATCGAATTTCCCGTTTCATGCACATTTCTCAGAAGTAATTAGTGATTTTCGAGTGATTCTTTTATAAATTTACATCGTTTCAATGTATGATTTGTAAAGAAAATGATATAGAAACACTTTAACAGACAATACAGAAACTGACCTAGTTTTTCATCCGACATCTTGGGATGACCGTGAATGCAGTTACGGTCATCAGCTTTACCCCAGTGATATCCTATAACCTCAAGTGTTTTATCAAATAATAAGGAATTAATGAAAGCACGGTTGATCCCAGGTATGCAAACGTAGTTTCAATTTTTATTTTACAACTATAGGTTACTGTACGGCCTTCAACAATGAACAAAGCTCATACCACGTGTTCCGCATGCTCTCCATGTATGAACTCGCGAACTGTACAGGTGATGTAACACACACAATCTAGAATTTAATTTGACTGTCAGATCTTAACTCGTTCGATCAAGAACAAATCATACTTATAATTCATACACTCATACTAAAATAAAATTTCAGACAAATATAACAAAAAGCGATCTCAAAATAAAAAGCCCATTTTTTCAAGGTCAATTTAGCAATGTCATTTGTTCAACTCTTATGCTGATAACATATTATATGTGCTTACATAACATATAGTCTTTCATTTTCTATGTTGTGTCTTGTGTTCTATTATTTGTCTGTTGTGTTGTTGCATTATTATATTATTTTTATTACAAGTAATAAGGGATTTTGCAAATTATTTTCTAGAGTTAAATGTGACAACAATTGGATCATCCACTAAGAAGGAAGGTAAACTTTATTTCCTATCAATTTAAAATTCAATAAAAATGCAACCGTTTGTTTGTTATAAAATGTCTGCAAATAACGTAAAGCAGTAATCATTTGAAAATACAAAGTGTCAAAATAATGTTTCCAAGAACATGTACATGTGTATATGTTACAGTGAACTTATATAATCAGGGATTATGTAGAATCACTTAAAGCATAAGTGATTATATATTACATTGAAAATGACCTGTGATTTTATATAATCACTGAAAATTTTAATAATTATTCTACAAATTCCCTGAAATGATTATCAATAATTCAAAGATCATTTATTTGATACCAAAAATATATATATAGACAAATTTAATTTTTTTAATTCTTGATCTACTATTACTTGGTAAATCTTACTAAACAGTTTTTCAATTGATACCGTACCTAGCACCACTGGCATTAAACAGATACTATACAATGCAATCTTTGGAGAAGAGTCAAAGGTTGGCCTTTGCTTGATGAAATAATTTCGTTTTTTAGGTGTAATTCTGCCATTGATTTTTCCCTATTAGTCTCTGTTAAATTTGCAATTTAAAAAAAGATGTGCAGAAGTTATCTTTGTTTCAAATAGAGAAATACTTGACATGAGTACAGTTTTATCCTATGAGTACTATACAAAAGAAAATTTCACATAATATTTAATTGCATATAAGAAAATAACCATCACTGGAAGATAGCCAATCAAATTTTCCCTTTTTTTAACCTGTGTACAAGCTTTTGAAACTATGTAATCTCAAGTTTCCACAATATTCTATAGAAGCCCCAAATAAAAAATAATGGTGCATTGAAATACCCAAAATGTTACGGCCTAAATGCTTGTTTAATGCTTAGTTCGTTTCTGTGTGTGTAACATTTTAATGTTGTGTCGTTGTTCTCCTCTTATATTTAATGCGTTTCTCTCAGTTTTAGTTTGTTACCACGATTCTGGTTTTTTTTTCATCGATTTACGAGTTTTGAACAGCGGTATACTACTGTTGCCTTAATTTATAACTGTCAAATTCAAGGGAATAATTTGTTCGACCTATTTTCGTATGCAACCGGATTTGACGTACTATGATGTGGTGGTATTACACCTTTTAAACATAGAGAGTGATCTTAAGATATCTTTAAATGTATTGTTTGTCAAAAGCCAGCCTCAAATGCACATTTGGGTTCTAATTGCATATAAATCCACGGTGCATACTATTTGAGGTGAAACAAATTGTGAAAAAGTTTATGAAACATCTGTTTTTGTGAGGTTTTTTTTATTGAATTCAAAAGCATTTAAATTAAAAGAAATCACATAACTAAATGTATAGAAAAACAGTTAGAACGAATGATTGTCAGTTAGAACAAAATTTAAGAGGGGGTCGACATTGGGTAAAATTTTCTAATACACATGTTGATAGAGGAAAGGGGGACTCTAAAATCATAATGGCAATAATTTACGAAAAGACTGGTCACAAAACGTGGTATTCCACTTGGATCTCATAGAAGAAACCAGATAGAGGTTGCTAACACAGATTTAAATCGAATAGATTTGCTTCTTGAAAAGCAGAGCAAATATACAATAGTCAATGTCATCCAATTCGTTTTTGTTTGTAAATTAAATGATAGTTTTTGGAATATCGTGCTTAACCTCTTTAAAAATATTGTGTAACATTCTAATTTTTTTGTGCCTAATTTTTTATTTATTATGCTTAACATTTTAAAATATTGTGCTTAACATTTTAATATATTGTGCCTAAAATTTTAATATATTGAGGTTATCATTTTAAAACTAAGTGATTACAATTTATCTTTATTATGATGTTTCAGTATAATTTTAGAGAATAAATCATTTAACTTTAATTCTTTTTCTTTGTAAATAAAACTTATTCTTCATTTCAGTTCTGACGTTTTTTCTAGTGAATATACATAATCCCTGAACTAACCAGTGATTCTACACAATCCCTGAAAATTTAAGGAATTCTACATAATCACTGATTATAAAAATTCACTGTAGCATATATATGAAATTGAGAATCTAATAAACTTACAATGTATAATTCATACACTAGTACTCACCATTAAAATAAAACGTCTGTAAAATAGGCTAAAAATTGACTTAAAATGAAAAGCCCAATTTTTTCGAGAGTTAACTTTTACAATGGTATTTTTGTACTCTTTTTCTGATAACATATCATATGTGACTACGATTTTATGTCACCATATGAGGAATGTTATCCGAGGTTTATGACCTGGCCCCCGATTAACTAGACTTTACTTTTTGATTAAAATCATGTTCTAATATTACCTTATTTTTATTACAAGCAATAAGGATTTTTCAAATTATTTTCTAGAGTTAAATGTGACAACAATTGAATCATCCATTAAAAAGGAAGGTAAATTTTATTATATACTTTTATTAATCAAGAAAACTTGTTATGCAATTTGTAGTGCAATGTAGTGTTTTACGTTATAAGATAAAGACTTTGTAAATGTTATTTAGAAATGGGTTTTTTCTTTAAAGATCATAAACACTTAAAACATATTTATTTCATATAGGTTTCTTTTTTTAATATTGGAAGATAAAAAAAATTGCCTAACGATGTAAATAAACTCATCATAGATACCAGGACTAAACTTTTACACTAACGTCGGACGCGCGTTTCGTCTACAAAAGACTCATAAGTACCGCTCGAAATAGAATGTTCAAAAGGCCTAATGAAGAACGAAATTTAAGCATTGAAGACCAAAAATTCCTAAAAGTTTTGCCAAATACAGCTAAGATAATCTATTCCTGAGGTAGACAAGCCTTAGTTTTTCAAAAATTCAAAGTAATTTAATTTTCAATATAAAATTACTATACCTTATACACAGGTTTGATGGAAGCAGTTATTACTGTCGGCGTGGTTCTTTTAACAGCTTCAACTTGTTTAGTCATCTGTCTTAGGTAATATTATTAACTCGTTATCAGTTGACGTTAATTAGATACATATGAGTATAAAAGCATCATTTGTATTTTTTAATTTGTATTCATTAATTATAAAGATATCTTTAAGATTGTATTATCAATGTGGTTTGTATCTCTACAGTAATGTCTGGTCGAGACAATGCAGGTCATACTTAGCGTTTAGGTTTAAATGGATAGCATCATACACCTTATTACTGTGTGTTAGCAATAACTGCTTTTCACCAACTTTCCAATGAAATTGTTTTTCGAATGTCACATGTCTGACACATGAATTAACAGATGGAACCATGAGATCGGACTGGAAAATTTGCAAACTTGGTTTTTTCTTGCTTATTAATCGTTTTATTTATTCATCGGTTGTTTATTTTCTCGTTAAGAGAGTTGTTTAACTAGATCCTAGTGTGTTTCCCTTAATTTCATATGGTTTCTAATAGATATAATAAGATGTGGTTTGAGTGCCAATAAGACAACTCTCTATCTAAACCACAATTTGTAAAAGTAAACCATTATAGGTCAAGGTACGGTCTTCAACATGCAGTCTTGGCTCATAACGAACAGCCAGCTATAAGGGCCCCAAAAGTGACTAGCGTAAAACCATTTAAACGGGAAACCAACGGTCGAATATCTCAGAATTGATAATGATGATATGAAAAATAAGTAAAAAATGTTAATCTCGGCAATGTTGATGTGGATACAGGGATCAAATTTCTGTTTTGAATTGTAGGTACCGGAGGACTGTTACAAATGAATCGTCTTGCACGATTCCTTCACACGAACACATGTCGCAGTATGATGACGCATGGAACAGTTTTCATTGCCAGTCATAAAAAAATACATATTAGTTACAGGCATCAACTTGATAATTTGCTGGTCGTGTCGATAGGAAGTACGAAAATACAGCAAAAGTATTCTTTAGTTTGCAGACTGGATTTTATGTCGGGAAATCCCAATTTCATTTATTTATATATTTTAATATTTAATCATTAACAGTTACATAAAAAAAAACCAGTCGAAATTATCTTTGTGATTGGTGAATGAAAACCCTCATCAAATGAACATAGTTAATAATAGGAAATGAACTTATAAATTTTGAAGAAAATAAAAAAAAAATCCTTCATGCATTGTTGCGTACCTTCATCAAAATCGCTACAAAACAAAATTCAAAGATGTTCAAATATGTCTATATATGTGATTAGATTTTATGTGAAGAGCTATTATGACGGAATAAGAGTTTTTAAAGAAAATAGTAGAAATCGTCTAGAAATGGTACCATGAGATCGGTAGACTGGAAAATTTGCAAACTTGGTTTTTTCTTGCTTATTAATCGTTTTATTTATTCTTCAGTTGTTTAACATAACATTCGAATCGATAATGAATATTTGGACTTTATCTTCAAAGTTTTCAATTTTAATGATGCATAATAGGGTGTTCATACAGCGACCGTGTTCCCAGCTACCGAGCTTTAACATACTGATTCTGTCGAAGCTTCGGATACATTAACTCAAGAGTGCTTTAAGAATACATTTGAAATGTCATTTTATTTATTTGGTTACACGATTAATCAAACACTGTATAGCTTGAACGGCGAGCAGTATATTGATTGTCCGGCATTATGAATGCCGTAAATTTTTGAAAATAATGAGTTTAGGTTTGTCTCATTTATAAATCTTTTTCGAGTTGTAGACAATTCTTGGAGACTTCCCTCAAACTAGAATTTATGGCAAACAGATTCGAACATCTTAATTGTCACTTTCTATTTTCAAGCAGTAACATACGATGGTGGATTTTATGTCAACTGATACGTTACTCTCTTGCATTAGTACACTATGCAGCAGATATTTGCTCCTCTCTATAAACTCTGTTTATGTAACACATAAATAATATTCTAAATCTGAACTTTTACTACACTACACCATTGAAAGCTTGAATTGATATTAATGTTTCTGTCAAAATTTCATGTAGTGGAGTGACAGATCAAGAATAAGGTGCTTATTTTATGACTTTAATGGACCGGCATACCTGCAGGCTAAAATAAATTCTCACAGCCAATACCTTAAGCTAACTTTTTAGCCCGGTCGTAGACATTTTATGCGGTGTAGTTTTTTTATAAAATGGAAAGAAAAAAACATTTGGTTGTTTTTTTCAAATGTCAAGATTGGAAACAAATTGAATTTTGTTACTTTTCTGGGGTATTTTGACATATGTTTTTGCATTTAGTACAGAGTTTAATTATTAATTCATAATGTAAAACTTAATTTTTTTTCTAAATTTTGTCTATTTTCACTCAGTTTAGCGATAGCACACTCTGTTTTATTTTAACGAAGTGGTTACAACATTTGTAAATTTAGATTGCATTGATAATTTCATGATTTTCTGAATTAAATGTTTTTAAAAACATCATATTGTAACGTTTTGAAACCATTCCAAGTCAGTATTTCTATGAATTAACTTTAAAGATGATTTAAACTTTGCATTATAGTTCAATAAATACGATATTATTTGTTATGCTGATGCTCATTGAAAGATTGTAGTAATTTTTCTATACTTCCTGTCGACAAACTGCGGAAAATCCTGGCAATAACAGCATGCATACTTGCGTTAAACATAAACTGTTAACCCCATTTTATCTTGCTTTGGCATTACAATTACACCATGAGTTAGGCTCTAATTTTTTTTTATTGAAAATTCAAACTCTGATAGTTTTGTGAATCTTATTGTGAAGTACGTAGATATCGGACAAGTTTAGCAAATTTGGAGATCCAGACTCCAAGACATGTTCTATGTACGGTACATTGTGTACCTAATGGTTTTGCTGTATTTAGAAAAGGTGGTCGTATTATACAGGAGGGAGCAGAAAATATTGACCTAAATGCTGAAACAATCGATGGTAAAAACACATTTCTCTCCATGGCTAAAGTTGTATTTCAGTATCAAAACGAATCATCAAACGCCAACATGAGTTCCATAAAATGTAAACAGGGACTAGAAAGACATTTGACGTTGAAAGATTCGAATACCAATCTTATGGTATGTTTATCTTTCGACAAGCCAACAGAACGGTATTGACCTCTTCGTTATTCTAATGTTTATGGGAAGATTGTGTCTTGTTTCATCGAAAACCGAGTTATATCTGTCCTTTGTATCTATCTGTCGTTGGTATTTCTGCGACTTTTATCGAGCCAAACTTAGATTTGATTCCATTTTCTACGGAATGCACTGAACAAATTGTTCCATTTTGGACTGGTTCTTACAAAAGGCTTAATCTGACATTTCATCTGTAGCCGGTGCTCCGGTTATAGATGCCAAGCCTAGCGACTTGGTATCGTATTTACAACTATGAAACAATGTTTAGATATGTCAAAACGTGCTGGTCGACAATATGCTGTGCAAACATTTGACAATTAATTGTATGATGTTGCCCAAATGTAAAATTGTCTTTTCAAGACGTGTTCGAAGATGATTTTTGGTACATGAGGCTAGCTCTCATGGCTCTTTTGTTTGATTTAATTTGTTTAAAAGCATTCTTCAATTGCTGTTAGGACGAAAATCGTTTAATTAATATTGAACCAAATGTATGTCACAGTTCATTTGTTGAAATACCTAAAATCGATGACGGTATTGCACAGTTGTTTTTTTTTTCTAATTTAAAGAACATATGTTGCCATTGTTTGAAGTATTCAGAAAACTCTCTTGTAAACTATCACCTACCTTCAAATTTTGGGATATGTTTCTTCGTGCACTTGAGATATTGTTACAGAATATAAGGGCTAAACGGAATAGGTAATGGCTTTTACATTTGCAAATGGTAGCTGCAATGTTGCGATGCTTTTTCATTACCAATCGGACGAACTATGCTAGGTGGACACCAGCCTACATATTGGATATGTTGAATCTGTCTGAAACAGTAAAATATGTCTTTATGTCAGGTGAATCAGACATAAACATGGAGCCTTAAATAGTGCCTGGAGTTAAATGGCTACAGAGAAAACTATTATTAAAGATTCTAAAGGTTGTAGAGGCATCATAGGACTGACAAGGAAAACACCGCTGTACTTCGGTGGATGCTTACAAGACACATCCTTGCAAATTCATTTTAGTTCTGAAATGGGATCAAGCTCTTCTTTCAATCTTCCAAGTTATGATAATATTTATCAAAGGTACCAGGCTTATAATTTGATACGCCAGACGCGAGTTTCGTCTACATAAGACTCACCAGTGACGCCCAGATCAAAAAAGTTAGAAAGCCAAACAAGTATAAAGTTGAAGAGCATTGAGGACCAAAATTCCAAAAAGTTTTGCCAAGTCCGATAAGTTTTCAAATGGGAGATTAGGTATCGCCGTTAATATTGGAAGTACATTTATCGCCTCATTGGATGATCCGAAGGGAAAGTTCAGATATCTTCATGATGATATTAACAAGCTAAATGTGGAGTTGGCCTCCACTAAGGATGCCAGTTTTGTGAAAATTCCCCCAGTGAAAACACGTTTTACAGCACATCCCACTTGCAATGCTTCAAACGCAAGTTTGGATAAACTCTCATATTGATAAACCAGTGTTCATCTATTCCAAAGACTCTGGTTGGTAAGAGGATAAAAACGATTTCCTCTCGGTTTTCTTTGAGAGACCTATTTCAGTAGATTTCCTTCAAGTCCTTGTATGTACGTATACGGACAAGGGAAAACAGCTTGCAATAACAAGCATATATGTATATGCAACCAACAGAAATCAGCGTAGATGGTTATAGAAATTATTAAACTCACCAAGCAATATTGGAAGAAGACGACGTTGAAAATGATGACTGATGTCAGGTTTTCAAAAGTTGTCATGTCCTTTGTTTTTTAAAATACCCCATACAACCACTCTTTCGAAGGGGTCTATGTGTGCTTTTGTAAGGCAAAAACAAATAAAACCTAAAAAGTTCATACAGCTAAAATATACGCTGAAACTTAAGTCCATCAATAAACTCATTTGATTTAACTGCCTTGTGAAATATTTCTGACTGGCAATAAATATACATCAAAGCAAAAACCAAATTGACTTCGATTCTTTTTATCAAAGCCGTAAAATTCAGAAATATATCTTTAAAGTAACGGCGATGTAAAAACATACAATGTATATGAAAATGAATTGCGATTCGGTTGTTCCATCTTCTATTGTGTTGCTAGTCTGAATTCCCTTTAAAATGTGCATGTGGTTTCATTATTTTCAAATTAAGTTGAAAATGATGTATCACAGTTTATTTTATTAATTTATTAATTTCTTGTTTAGTAAAAATTCAGATGTAATTTGGAGACTTTTTATAAACTCTTTTGAAATAAATTGACAATAGTGAAAAACTCAATTACTATCCTTTGACCTTATTTTAAAAAAAAATTCACCATATTTCAATTCTACTATTAGGCAAATATTAAAGAAGAAACATTTCTCTTTCCAAAATTTCATAGTTTAGCCTGCAGGTAGGGTGATCCATTGAAGTTGAAAAAATAATGGCGTGGTCACTCCACTAATGTTACTCTGTTCATAATTACATTATAGAAAACAAGGAAGCATCTTATGTTCATATAAGAGGTGGGCCCAAGAAAAGATACATACTCGTATATCTTGCAGATCTTTGGGTTTGTACTTTTTGGTTTATATCTTCATGATAAGTTTTGAATTTTTAAAAAAGTAGTTTGGCCTCAATCATCACCAGTACTTGTATTCCATTTACATTTTCTCACAATACGTTGGGAGATAATATTCCAATATTTCACTGAAAAGGTGATATGTTTGAATGCATAGAAAGCAATGGGACATGTCCTCTTAGTGATTTATATGTTGTTTATGTTTTCTGTGCAATAATTCAAAACCGAATAGTATATCTGTCAAGAAATGTGTATTGCATGTACACGTATAAAAAATACGGTTTTTATCTATCATAGGTTTGAACATTGTTTGTATTTAAACTTAGACTGGTTAATATTTTTTCGTTTGAGATTGTATTATATTTACCTTTGGGTTTCAAGATCCGTTTATGCTATTTCAACGTTTAAATATTCAAGAATCTATTCTTAATTGAGGTAAATCATATGGCCTTCCAAATATCTTTTACTTTCCTAATATCAATGAAGAGACATACCTAATTGTCGAAATCCAGATATGGTGTACAAATTTTAACACCTTTTGTTTGTGGTATGCCGCCTTTTCCGCAAGTTTACTAGTATTGTTTTCTGTTTGATTTTATATTTAAATGAACTTTGTAACATCTGTAACAAAACAAAAACAAATATTTAACAATTTGAAGAAGATCTTTGAAGGAGATATATTTAGTCAGATTTAGTGAATTTAAAACTGGTCGATGTGAATGCTTATGCAAAGGGTATTCATGAATAACAGAATAATTAATTGTTTAAAATTTAGCTTATACTCAATCTTAATTGACAAATACTATTTCAATTAAAAAATAAGAAGTTTAATGCAATGCAAAATTTAACCTATTTTGAAATTGGTCTGTTGTTCTTTAATTCTGTAAATCCCATGGAGACCCTCAGAAAATTGTATAGTGACACAGTTTACCATACATGGGTACTGTATGTAAACTTTATTAAATCAAAGATTGTAAATCAGTACCAAAATATTATAAATAAAGAAAGAAAGAAGGAACGCTTTTCGGTGCAACAATTAGGTCATTTGTAATAATTCAAATTATAAACGGAATTAATATTATAGTAGTAAATTAGTAAAGTAGTAAACTCCTTAATGAACCTCACTATAAATCTCTAAATGAATTGAATTAAAAATAAGGTGTTTATGTTATGATATAAATCCACATTGTTGAAATCATAGTTTCATCATTCATATTCGTAAGACAGATGTTCAACCAGAAAGTTTTTGTTATTTTTTTATCAAATATTCAAGAAAATCAGAGATTATATGAAAACGAAACAAGCACCTGTACACGATGGCGGTGTGTAAATATGCGATGCTCAAATTAAAGCAAGTGCCTTTTTCACGATGACAGAGCTGACAGAATTTGTCAAAATGTAAGTCGTGGTTAGTAGTGATAGAGAAACAACATGAAAAACGATTGATGTTGACTTAAATTGATTACACAAAGAATTAAGCGATGTACCCAAATCGGCAAATGAATTTAATTACGCTCGCATATTTGAGAGGTGAAGGTCTTTTACCGTTAAAAATGTAAACAAATAGACGACGAGTGTTTTGTCGGGTATTTTGCATTATTTGTTTGATAAAATAGAAATATTTAATCAGATTAAAAATGTGCATATTTTGTAGTCAAACATACTCGATATATCTGTCTCTACACCACTTCCAATGCCTTTGAAAGAGGCGCTATCTTTGCAGAGGTCTATGATGTTTGAAATTGCAATGCTCACTTCCTTTGGCTTTGCCCCCCCCCCCCCCCCGCAGCCTTAACAGACTCTCTCCTTTTGTCTGAACATACTCTCTTTGTCACCTGTTTACAGTTAGTCAATTTGTCCTTTACCTCTGTGGCAGTTCTGATTGCAACTCCCAAGGCACTTGTCTGATGAGCAATGGTTTGCCAAATGTGTGCTTTTTTTTTTTGTTTGTTATGGTGTTTGTTTGTTTGGAATTTATTATATCATAGTGTATTTCAACCAAATTTTAAAGTTTCAATTCCTCATCCTTGCTGAAGTTAGGTTTTTTTTTGTCTTTTTTTGTAAGAGGTGACTAATTCAGCCATATTGATTTCTTGCTGCCAGGAAATAATACATAAGAATAATGCATTATGGGAACATAAATCCTGAGTTAAATATAACCCTTGGTTAAAAAAAATTAAAATCATGTTGAACATCAGAATTTTAACCCTTGGTTATGCAACCGTCGGTTAAATGATTTAACCCTGGGTTATATTTAACAGAGGGTTAAATGTAACCTAGTGATGAACAACTGGGTCCTGGTGATCCTTTTATTTAGCAATCGACAAGGGCAATCAGCAGGGTTTAAGACCATCTATTTTTCGACCTGCTAGTCAAATGCGTTTTGTTAAAATTCTTTTTCACTTTTTTTGTCCTTGTGAAAATTTGTTTGCGCTGTATTTTGACCCATCTGGCAAGAACTATGTTTTGCATGGACACGTATAAAAACAACGGAGGCTTTCATCCAACGCAATAGTACGTTTTTATTATCGTTGTTTTCAATTTAGACTTTATATATATAATTTATCCAAAGAACGATTAACCTAGCATCGTAAGTACGAGTTTTGAAAAACTAAGGCTTTTTTACCTCAGGAATAGATTACCTTCGCTGTATTTGGCAAAACTTTTAGGATTTTTTGGTCCTCAATGCTCTTCAACTTTGTACTCTATTTGGCCTTTAAACATTTTTTGATTCGAGCGTCACTGATGAGTCTTTTTAAGACGAAACGCGCGTCTTGCGTAAATATAAAATTGTGATCCTGGTATATATGATGAGTTAATTTGCCAATTTCAGAAAGCAAATATTCAAAAAACTATTGTTCTAAAAATATAAATAAAGGCAACAGTAGTATCGCTGTTCAAAGGTCATAAATTGAGTAAATGAAAACAAATCCGGATAACAAACTTAAACTGAGGACACTCATCAACTATAAGAGGAGAACAAGAAAGAATAGAAACACTGAAGTGCAACAAAAAACCATAGACAATGCGACACACACAGAAACGAACTATAAGATAACAACCGCCATTTACTTAAATTGGTACAGGACATTTTAAGAGAAAATGGTGGGTTGAAACTGGTTTTGTGGCCTGCCAGATCTCGCGCTTTTATGACAAGGTTACATATAACACTAAAATGACAAATATTACATACAGTACATATAAATGCATTCAGGACAGAGAAGTACTTTAATAAACAATACAATAGAACATTTGACATGTTAATAGTTAGCAAAGGTACCACGCTTATCATCTAATACACCAGTTGCGTGTTTCGACTACATTAGACTCATCAGAAATAATCAGATCAAAATAGTAAAGACAGTCATACAAAGTTGAAGTGTATTGATTACCCAGAATTCCAAAATGTTTTACCCACATACAGCTTAGATTATCTTTGCGTAGGAAAAGGAAATTCGCAGTATTTAGAATAAATCATACTTTTGCAAACAGTAAATTTATAAACCTTTATAAAAAAAACCAGAGTGACATCAATACTGGCCGTAACATACACATGGTTAGTTTGTTCATTTCAACTGTCGTGTGCGAGTATGTCTATTGTAGAATAAAGGATGATGGAAAACACTTCGTTTGTTTACTTTTTCAAAATACAAAATATTTAATTTGAAAGTATATGTATAAACACAATTCCATTACTTTTAAATGTTTAATAACAGGATAATAAAGTCCAACAATTATAATTAAAGCAGCTGAATCTAAAATATTGATTACTGAATATGATGCATTATCACTGTAAGTGCAATCATTTCTGAAGCATTTGAAACTACTGAAACTATTTAGGAGATAACTGTAGTGTATATTTATCTGCGACGGCACCAATTGGGGATTTGATGGTCGCAAATTAAGTTTACTGGCGGCGCGTAAGAGGAGACAGTAGACAGTTATTTGCGACCATCAAATCCCTAATTGATGCCATCGGAGCTTAAAATACAAATATATTATCTCCATTCTAATGTAACTGACAATAACAACGTTAAAACATGCATTTAAAAACTGTCATATGCCATCTGCGCTTGCGCGTACGTTCCATAGCATTAATTGTCAATTGATGCCATGTAGAAAAATGACGTTATCTAATCAAAATGAATGTTACACACGTTGTTGCATTAGAATTGACATTTCTATCATTTTATAGTAAGGATTAAAACAACCTGAATTGGTATTGTTTTACGTGAAACAGAACTTACTAGAGCTAGAAATTCCCACTGATTTGGAGCGCCTGCTTCAAACCCAGTTCTAAGACATCTAGTTTCTAAGATATCTAGTATGTGATTTTGATGTTAAAGATAAATCTCACGCAAAGATCAGGATGATATCCATCATATAGCCTGAAGGTGATACACATTTATATCATGCATATTCAAATATTTTATGTTAGATTGCTATTAGTGTGTCTTTGATCCGAAAATAAACTTGAGTAAAACATCAACTAATGAATATAACATATTTTTATGTCGAATTTTTCTTTAAAAGATTAAGTACTCGCTTCGAAAAGATATGAAAATTGCCACACCGTATTGTGAATACTTCGACCATATTGACAGGCTTTGGCACAACAAACAGTACAAGAATGTACAACGAACAGTGCTTAAGAAAGCAAAAAACTACATAGTATAGTGCCAAAATTCTGAAGTCTTCTTTTTAAAGTAAATGTCTTGAAATAAAATAGAACATCATGTATTTTTAAAAAAACGAAATATAAAAAGAAATACCCGGTCACATTTAGTGTAATGGCCAACCAACTATGCTTTTGTCGTATTCTAATAAAGTTGGTGTTTCATAGAGTGTTTGTTTCGCAATGATTTTAAGTAATTCACAGACCTTTCTATTTAAAATAGTCACACGGTGTGCACGTAACATAAATAATATGCAATGCTGTCAAGATCAGTAAATTTTGTTTTCATAACAGTGAATACTTAATTGAACAGTCGTCAATTTGTCCTTAGTGAAAATACCAGACCGGTCCGTCTAATAACATAGCCTCGTAATGCAGATATTAAAATCTGGAATAAACTGCATGATGGTTATACTCCTTATTCTAGAAGCATCTAAATGTTTAAACAATAAACTGTATAATTATATCATGCATTCTTACATCTTATTTGCTCATTTGTAACAACGATTTATTAGAAATTCAAACATAAATTAAGGTGACTAGATTGTTGCTCAAACTTTCTTTACTTTAATAGATGTATTTACAAGTGCATGAGAAATATTTAGTCATTTAATCGTCAAATGTAAGTGAAATAATGATCGTTTTACGAATGTTCTATGTTATTTAAGACGCATTCATTAGAGCAATTTTATAATGATTCTAGTTTAAAGGTTTAGTTGGTTTGTTTGCTTGCATTGTAAAAATGTTTGCTCAATCTTAAGTTCAATACTTTAGCAAACTTTTATACAAACAAAGCAAGAAAGCTAACAACAAATATTTGGAACATAGATCTAAGGACGTTTTATGTATATGTGATGTAGATGTAGATTTAGACAGAAATCGAAAACTGTTCGTTGAAGTGAATTGACGTTACTGTCCAAGATATATGCGATGGGAACGCTAAAGTACGATGGTCACGCTAAAGTGCGATGGTCGACGCTAAAGTGCGATACCTTCATACGCTAAAGTCCGATGGTCCGCTAAAGTATAGACGTACAAACGTAGTTGGATTATGACGTTAACAGACGTTTATATAAACCAAAAATTAGTGTACGTGCCGGAAGATAGATGAAAAATATTTGATAAACAACTTTGAAACCGGAATCTCCATGACTTAGTTTAAACAATATTTTTTCAAAAGTGCATAGAATACAATTAATCAATAGAAATACAGGGATTCGGAAACCATAAGAACTCATATAAATCCGTCTCCCTTTTACAAAATGACAAAATTAGTAAGTGAAACATAGTATAAGAAACTCGCATAATGTAATTTTTAATTCAAATTACATATTATATTCTGTGACTTAATTTCAAACTTACCGGTTTCTGTCGGCTGAAACAAAAGTGTTCATTTCCGGGTGCTGGAAAGAGTTTTTGTGAAAAAATGAAGGTATTTGTAACTTACAGAGACGACTGTGAAAGGGGGTGGTCATATTAGTGATAGACTGTGTGTACGCCAAGCTACACCAATTATCTAATATTTCATTCGCCCAAACTGTTAAAACATATTAAACAGGACATACAGTATTTTGTAACACCTATATTATTAAGCCTATCGGTAAATTTTAACTAAGCCTATCACATATGTTATACCATAGCATATTTATATTCTAGCTTTCGCTTAAAATTTTTAATCCGTGTACTTAAACGGTTTAATTCTCCAAACTTATACTATTGGTCCATGCCTATTAGCGTGATATACCATCGAACATTAGCGTCGAAAAAACATCGTACTTTAGCGTGAGACACCATCGTACTTTAGTGTAGACCATCGCACTTAAGCGTGACCATCGGACTTTACAGTACCATCGCACTTTAGAGTCCTACATATGTATTCAATGATAGCGTGTCATAGTTAAGGATAAATTTTATATTTTGATCTGGATCTTGATCTGGATCTTGATCTGGACAAATTATTAGAGAAAATAGAATTGACAATGTGAACAATAGATGCTATTAAACGGAACTTATTGATATATTTCCGCAGACTCTCACTGACAAAGTTGGAATATATAATCGATCATTCTGACTTCATCAATTTTGTTAGAGTCGGCTGTATGAAGACTTTATAAGATGAAAATTAATTATTTCTAAGAATACTTGCATGTAGCAAACAAAATGAAAGTCTAATATCATTATTCGACAGTAAACATGAATCGCAAAACGAAAACAGCATAGTTGAATTTGATATCATATCAACAAGTTATACAACATTAATGATTATGTTTAAAGATACAGTTTCCTGCAAATGAAACTGAACTATTGCTTTTCAATGATCTGTTAGGGAAAAATTCTTTATATTTGACTATTTTAGTAATGATTTTACACCTTGATAGGTTTATGTGCGATATGAACTTCGGTATCTCTTACCTATATGGTCCTACATCACAGGTGTACTAAAAAAATCAATTTGATATCTATTATTTTATTCTAAATCATACGTTTTTCGTTTGTTTATTTGTCACATACACTATTTTAAGTAAACTTTAACCCCTATTTTTAATATTTAAAAACCCTAAACGGAGTGTAGTCTTGTTAACACACAGTTATTATTTAACCTGGAGACGAGCCAACATTGAAAGGCTACCTGTACATGTAAGTGTAATTGTTAACCTAACAGAAAAGGTGCACGTCAATATTCGCAAAAGTCTTGTAAGTTGGTCAACTACCTTTTTTACTTTACATGTTCCATCTGTAAAGAAGTTGTAAATCAAAATTGTTTTGTTTAACGGATGATATCGATTTACATTGTTCTGTGAATTACACCATTCATTTAAATAGTAAGTTTATTTTAGTTTATAGCCATAACTATTTGGAATTTGGAGCGTACAATCATTTGACGATCAAGCATTGTTTTGTTCATGGGAACATTGATTTTAATCATTGAACGAAAAATGTAAACATAATTAATTTTGTAATTTTTGCGTGATTAGAAAATCAAATTGTAGCTAACGATATAAAATGTCGTGCTTTTCACACCCCATCTGTCAAATTAATGCTTTGTATGTATCTAACATCTGTTTAAAAGGCTTAAATACCTTTGTTTTAAATTCTTAACATTAGTTTACGAAATAAAAATGGCACCCTTCCATTTACTTAATGGTTTACATTCGAATACTCCATTTGAAAATACGTCGAGTTTTAGCCATAATGCGTTACACAACAATTGAATCATAAATATTAAAACAAACTTTGGTTACCCTGCATCTCTCGCTATTATCGCAATATTGAATATAAGCTATTGTGATAGTGATCTAGATAAATGGTGTTTTTGAAGCTAGATTTAGACCTGTTCAGATTTAGAGTAACAAAAAATGTTGAGCTTCATCGTACAATACTGGACGTAAGGTAACAAATAATCAATGATCTAAAACACAGAATATATGTTTAGTTATGTTTGTTTTAACTAGTTCCGAAATATTTACTTCACATTTAAACATAGATGATGGTCCTTTAAAACAAAAGCATATATTCCTCGTAATGTTGAATGATTATTCACCTACGAATATATGCAGAGTTTTGAATCCCGCTGAAGGAAGAAACAAGATTTACCTACACGAGGCAGGTCTTACAAATTTCGTACTTTTGAGACGATATATTATATAAATTGTGGAGTTGGCCCTGCATTACAAAAAGTATTCCGATGGAAGTTATCACATTTCTAAACGTATATATATACACACACTATCTACTTGCCACTATACATTATGTACTGTATTACAACCTTAGATAAAGCTATCGATGAAAGTCATTAGCAAAGCCACTGAAAGCTATATTTTTATATAGCCGATGTCTTCGAGTAATCTACGGTGTTGACACGATTGATCAGCACGACAATCTTTATAAATTAATCAATTATTGCAGAAATCGTTTGTTAATTTCTTGTAGGTAATTTTGCTCTTAATTGACAATTTTGACTATATTCGTTTGCGTTTTGCCTTATCTTTATATATATATATTGGAAAGATAAAAACTTTAAAAAAATAACAAAAGTGACCAACAAACAATATCTGCAACCAGGACATCATAGATGGAATTGTCGGTTGTCCTTTGTGGTTTATGAGCAATAATATTTTTGATGAGTAATTATCCCCGCGAAAATTATGTGCTTTATTCATGTAATACATTAGGAATATGTAATATATATTCTTTAGATTTTATGTAGAAATGGTTTCAGAAGAGTTTCAATGAACATTATATGTACAGCGCTGCTGTTTATTACAGTATGTGATATCAGTAAAGGGAAGCGTAGTTCAAGTAAGTTATGCTATTCATTTTTGTTCACTCGTTAAGTTAGCTTTCAAAGATTCTCAGATGATTGTGGCCTGTTATCTTTTTTTTTACAAAAAAAGGTAGATGTATCTCGTATCATACTGCACGAAGTGTAATTCGAAAATGTGATACAAAACGCCGTGTATTTCATTTGCCTATCAAAGAAACACAAAAGTCACAAGGACAAAGCAAAAATAAAGATAATACAAACAACTCAATGACGAGATTCATAAGTACAGAGCCACGTCAATTGTAAATTACCAAAAACAGACTGAACAATAAAATTAATATTAATAAAGACAAATAAAAGAACACTATAACATGTTACCAAATTGAAAACACAATTTCAGTACGCAGAATCTATACTTCAAGACCGTCGTGTATTATTCGGGAAGTTGATGCGGAATATTTATTAGCAAGGTCATGATACCTTCCTATGAAATAGTTTTAGAAAAAAAAAAGAGACGTTCTGTGACATGCCCCTGGTTCATCAACTTTCTGCTGAGACACTTGCGACGTTTTACGAAGTCTGAGTAGGAGCTGCAAGCTCTTGAATACCGAATAAGATAGAATGTATACCCCAATGAGGCGGAGGAAGCCGTGTCCCTTGTTTCTTTAATTTATAGTTCTGGGGGATATATAAATGGAACTCAATCAGAAATGTTCGGATTGTTAAGTTTCTGAAGGAACTCCGATTGATATGAAAATAAGAAGAGGTCGGTAAGGAGATGCGCACAGTCGTTCCCATGGTCAGGCTTTTCTACCTCAGGAATGGATTACCTTAGCTGTATTTGGCAAAACTTTTAGGAATGTTGGTCCTCAATGCTCTTCATCTTCGTACTTTATTTTGCCTTTAAAAAAAAATTTTGGAGTCGAGCGTCCCTGGTGAGTCTTTTTGTAGACGAAACGCGAGTCTGGCGTAAATTCAAAATTTAATCCTGGTATCTCTGATGAGTTTATCCAATAGGAATGCCGACATTTTGTTGAAAAAGTTACCTCCAAAAACAAAATGTATGTTGTCGATATGAAAAAAAAGTAAAATCGCAAAAATACTGAACTCAGAGGAAAATCAATTCGGAAAGTCCATAATCACATCGCAAAATTAAATAACAAAACACATCAAAAACGAATGGACAAGAACTGTCATATTTCAGACTTGGTACAGGCATTTTCAAGTGTAGAAAATGGTAGATTAAACCTGGTTTTATAGCGCTAACCCTCTCACTTTGATGAGTCTCATCAAATTCCGTTATATTTACAATGATGCGTTAACTGAACAGACACAATAAATAAAATAGTCACAATATGGGTACAGCAGTCATCATCATGTAACAATTTTAAAAGCAACAATTTAACTGAACAAAAAAACATCTATCTACAAACACATTCATTGAAATCCAGTATACTGATTATTTGTTTCTCTGTCTGGCAAGTTTTACCATTTTGTTAACTTTGAACAAATCATGCCTTAGGATATCCCACAGAAATAGATTTATAGCGTATGCTACCATTTTTATGTTAATTTCTTTTCGGCAATTTTTCAATTTCACATAGTTAATGGTGGTATATAGGGTTGCAAAATCAAACTTTATATACTAGTAGAACAAATTTCAGAAAGAGACCCAGATTTAGAATTATCGAAAAGTTCTTTCGTTGTAATACGATTTACATTCAAAGACAATAATATTTGAAGCTCTGTCTGCTGGAACAGCAGTATGCAGTAACTTATCATGAAAAGATGAAAGACATTTCACAGCGTCTTTGTCTCACAATATCCAAATCTCGTTCGTAATGCAACTTATGAATACCGCTTCGATAGTCAACACTATCTTTTTTGAACTTGTGACTCAAAATAACAAGTTACTGTGCTGATTTATATGAATCATTTGTGCATTTTGTCAAGTTATTTCCATCAGTATAGAAAAAGCAACAGGACTGGTGATTGAAACTATTTGATTAAATTGTAGATTTTTTCCTGTTTATCATCTTTTGCTATCAAAAGTTGCTTTTTTCTCGCAGATTTTTCAACATCAAAAGCAAAATCGACAAAAAATTTAATAAATCGTCATTTTCAAATAATAACTCTTCTAACGAAGTGATTTCGGGCATGTTTGTCCTATTGGTAAACCTTTCTTTCTGGTATTTTTTAAAACGCTTGTTTCAGTATCCAAGATAAATTGCAAAAACGGCAATTAAGGGCAATACATTTAAAGTTGAACATTTGTCCGTCTAAATTTGGTGTCACGATATGTCAGTAGCATGGGTTCGAATCCCGGCGAGGGAAGAACCAAAAATTTCGAAAGCAAATTTACAAATCTAACATTGTTGGGTTGATGTTTAGACGAGTTGTATGTATATATATATATATATATTTTGATAAATAAAAAGTCCTTGGTACAGAAAATATAATTTAAAAGTAAAAAACACAAAAAATCACATCATAAATCGAACATTGTTTCTGTTAGCGCTTTCACCGCATCTCCAGCGGTTCATCAGACAGAATGTCTGATGAACCGCTGGAGATGCGGTGAAAGCGCTAACAGAAACAATGTTCGATTTATGATGTGATTTTTTGTGTTTTTTACTTTTAAATTATATATATATATATATATATAACATAGGTTTGAACGTAGTTTTCAATTTAGACTCGTTTATATATGCATTTATATATTTATGCCTTGTCCAATGTTAATTTTATTAATAAATCTAGTAACTAGAAAAAGCAAACGACCTTCACTGGGGTAAAGCTGATGACCGTAACTGCATTCACGGTCATCCCAAGATGTCGGATGAAAAATTAGGTCAGTTTCTTTATTGTCTGTTAAAGTGTTTCTATATCATTTTCTTTACAAATCATACATTGAAACGATGTAAATTTATAAAAGAATCACTCGAAAATCACTAATTACTTCCGAGAAATGTGCATGAAACGGGAAATTCGATTTGAAAAAATCGTTAAGATGACCGTAAATCATAATCAAAATACTTTCAAGATGACCGTAACATAAAACAAGGATGACCGTGATTGGTAAAAAGATGACCGTAACTTGTAAAGGATGACCGTAATTTGTAAAGACTGACTGTAACTTATATAGGACGACCGTAACTTTTATAGGATGACCATCAATTCTAAGAAATATCCGTATTGTATTCAAAGCTTTTTTGTTGAGTTTGTCGATCTCAATAGGGGCTCGGTTAGCGTATATAAATATGTTTCATAAATTTCTTTTTTTAAACTATAATATAATTGGCCATATTTAGGATTTATAACAATGATAGTAAATTGCATATTTCTCGTAAACAATGAAATATTCATTGATATCGACGTTAAAATTTTAACACAAATTGACAGCGATACGACGAAAATTTGAAGAAACATGAATGTGTCCCTAGTACACGGATGCCTCATCTACACTATTATTTTCTATGTATAGTGGACTATGAAAATGGGATAAAACTGTAATTTGGCATTAGAATTAAAAAGATCATACCATAGGGAAAATGTGTACTAAGTTTCAATTTTATTTAACTTGAAGCTGGACAAACGGACAAACAAACAGACGAACGGACGAACGTACGCACAGACCAGAAAAACATAATGCCAATAAATGGAGCATTAAAAACATTAATAATACATACGAATATTTGGTAATCGAGCCCATGTGTATGGTTCCAGAGGAAGCAGATTAAAATCTTAATTTGTCTTGATATATGCAGGCGGAAACACTTATGAAATAGAACAAAAGAATCGAAGCTCTGTGTTTATCGAGAAAGCGATAAATGTTAACTGTAATGTTTGATATAGTAACAAAATTTTAAAAAGTTAATAGAAACAAATAAAACGACAATTTTCTTATTTTAAAAACACCATTTGCATAAGTTTTCAATGTATCTATTACATAGTAATGCAAAACAATAAGATATCAAGTCGACGACATGGTTCTTATCGGGGCTTTTTGTAGCTGACTATGCGGTATAGGCTTTGCTCATTGTTGAAGGCCTTACGGTTACCTATAGTTGTTAATGTTTGTGTCATTTTGGTCTTTTCTGGATAGTTGTCTCATTGGCAATAATACCACATCTTCTTTTTTATATATAGTATCTATAAGTTGGATGTAGAAAATGCATAACCTCCGATTTTTTTTTTATCACGGACGGAGAACATATCAATCTTTTAGTTCAGAAATTTTCGTGTCTGCCCTTCCATTATGTGAATCAAGAAAAAAATCCCCAAAACTGGTAACGATTGTATCGAAAAGAGAAAAATCGAGTGCACCTTTTTATGTTAGGGCATGTTTGGGGTGTATATTTTGTCTTTAAAACGTACAAAGCAAGAGTATTTTATATAGCATCTCGCTTCAGATTCTATCATTATTATATATCAAAGCTACAGGTTGATTTTATAACGTAAAAAAATGGCAGCACGAAAAGATGAAATATATGTGTCAAGTGAAATACCTATCTAATGAATCACAAAAACAGAGTAGGTGTGTTCGAATAGCTATTTTTTCTAAAAGTACTTGACGACAGTCTTTTAATTTGGATGATGAAAATGGATATCTTCGAAAAAATATGATTTTCTTGTGTGTGATAACTAGGGTTTATAATCTTCAACCACTGAAAATGTTTAGTCTGCCCTTCCACGAAATATTTAATTAGAATTTTTTTAAATGCTTAATAATTTTCAAAAATCCATCTGACATCCGAACAGACAATGTTTTTGAATATTTGAAAGTTGAATCAATGCAGACAAGATCATTAACTAATGCTCATTAGCTAGTAGATACATTTGTCTTTTAAAATATAACTGACATATAACGATCGATCGTAATGGTGCTATGTGGATAAATTTATCACTTTTCAAGAGCAAAATTGGCAGAGCGTCATCCCTACAATGGCTTCCATTTCTACGATTGTGAGCATGAACTGGCGTAATGGGGAGATAATTTTGAAGAAGTAGAATCCTGACTGTATGAATAACATTTCTGTATATATACAAATTGACAATGTTCCGCCTTGTGATACGCTTTTCGTACAATACTATTTTAAGGATCTACGTTGCTGGAGCCCACCTTAACTAGTTTATTCGAATGATATTTTCAAAATATTTCTGTTATTTTATTTGCACGACAAAATGAAAGACGATATAATATCAATGGGTGTACATGCAATTTTTTGGCATTTTTAAAAATGTGTATTTATTATATGCATCATTAAAAGGAATCCCAGAAACAAACAAAAAATCTTTTGTCGAGCAGTTGAAGGCTGTGCAACGCATTTTTTTCATTATGCTTGTAAGGTGTCATTTTATCGCGCTTTTGTAGCATGTTTTCCCTTCCTGTTCATTTGCATGTCTTTTGGCAAATTCATTTTAAAAATTAAACCCTCTACTGTAAAAAAGATACATATGGTAATCTTTGCATTTGAAGCACTTCTTATTTTCTTCTACCTATAGGATAAAACTCTCATATTAATATGTGTATACCAACACGATTAATCATTTGATACAAAAAGATAGTTATATAAATATGGATATTTCTTAGAATTGAGGGTCATCCTTTAAAAGTTACGGTCATCATTTACAAATTACGGTCATCTTAAAAGCAGTTACGGTCAGCCTTGTTATGAATCGCTGATTCTGTTACGGTCATCTCGATTGTGATTTACGGTCATCTTGGCGATTTTTTTTAATCGAATTTCCCGTTTCATGCACATTTCTCAGAAGTAATTAGTGATTTCCGAGTTATTCTTTTATAAATTTACATCGTTTCAATGTATGATTTGTAAAGAAAATGATATAGAAACACTTTAACAGACAATACAGAAACTGACCTAATTTTTCATCCGACATCTTGGGATGACCGTGAATGCAGTTACGGTCATCAGCTTTACCCCAGTGGACCTTACAGTGCATAAGTATCGGAATAACAATTATCGATAACGTTCATCGCAACCCAAACTATATTATGTACATGAATTGTACAAGTAAACCTAATTATAATAATACATTAAACTATGTTTTACAAACTCGCAAACATGTAAATCTGGCTACATGTCTCAAAATACTGGCAATTTTGTATGTAGCTAAAGAATTGATTACAAAATTTATTTATTCTAAACCAATCACCATGACGAAATAATAATTAAAAGTAATTTAGCATGAGTTTCATAACGAAGCATAAAACAATACAGAGATCGTAGACCAAGCTACTACGTCCTCTGGATAAAAAATAGCATGCGTTTCATGACGAAACATAAAACAAAAACCACTACATACCAAATTTACAAAAGCAAATACACAGAGGTCATAGACCAAGCTACTACCACCTCTGAAAAACAATACACAGAGGACATAAGTACAAGCAACCAAGTCCTCTGCAAACATTAAAATATCGTCCACATTACCCAAACAGGCAAAGGCAGGTAAATTTGTTCGTAATAAATAAGCATTTGGTTGCGATATAGGTAATAGACATATACGTTTTATACCGTCAACAAAAAGCAAACAAGGCCCACTTGCATGAATTAAAATACTAACAAATATACCGATTAGGCTAATTTGAATTTTATAATAAGCTGTAAACAAACTGCCGTGACGAGATTTACGAAAGTAGCATGAGTTTAGTGAATAAACTCATCATAGATACCAGGACCAAATTTTGTCAATACGCCAGACGCGCGTTTCGTCTACAAAAGACTCACCAGTGACGCTCGAATCCATAAAAGTGAAAAAGGCCAAATAAAGTACGACGTTGAAGAGCATTGAGGACCGAAATTCCTAAAGGTTTTGCCAAATACAGCTAAGGTAATCTATGCCAGAGGTAGAAAAGCATTAGTATTTCAAAAAATCAAAAGTTTGTAAACAGGTAATTTATAAATATAACCCTATCAATGATAATTCATGTCAGTACAAACGTGCTGACTACTGGGCTGGTGATACCCTCGGGGAAATAAATCTCCAGCAGTAGTGGCATCGACCCAGTGGTAGTAAATAAACTCATCATAGATACCAGGACTAAATTTTGTATATACGCCAGACGCGCGTTTCGTCTACAAAAGACTTATCAGTGACGCTCGAATCCAAAAAAGTAAAACAGGCCAAATAAACTACGACGTTGAAGAGCATTGACGACCAAATTTCTAAATATTTTGCCAAATACAGCTTAGGTAATCTATGCCTGAGGTAGAAATGCCTTAGTATTTCAAAAAAATAAAAAGTTTTTAAACAGTTAATTTATAATTATAACCATATCAATGATCATTTATGTCAGCACACAAGTGCTGACTACTGGGCTGGATATCCCTAGGGGAAATAAATGACATAGCATAAAACAATGAACTCCACATAAAACCTTAATTGAAAAAGCAAATACACAGAGGCCATGAGTACAAGCAAACGAGCTCACTGCACCAATGAAGTATCGTCAAACTTACCTAAACACGTAAGGCAAATGGGTCTTGTATCTTACAAATACATAAGGCGGATATACGTTCTTCAAACATAAGGATGCTGATAAGGATTCAGTAAATTGTAAAATTACAACATCAGGTTGATCATCAGATAAATGATAAATAATTACATTTTGATCACAGTCGCACAGTGTTTCCACCCACATCAAAATTAATTTGACACACTATCTCTTTGACAAAGAAATGAATTTGACAAACTGCTGCATGTTTTGCATAAAAAAAATCGTGAGTTCTATCCGAATGAAAGAATTGTACGTTTGTTCAAAATTTTAGCATAAAATAGCTTAACAAATAATAGTATAGTCGATTTTACCTGAAATAGCTAAAATGAAATCACTGCAGTCCAAAATTATCCATAAAAATCAAAAAAAAAATCAGAAGTAAACACATCACATGCTGATGATAAAGGTAGGGACCATAATGCACTTACACGTGAACTCGTGCTGACTTGCAAGATCATTGACCAATAAGAAGGATGAAATCCAATCATGCATTGGTCATAAGTGAAATTTCTCATACACTTACAGAATAAATAGCTCACTATTTATTTAAGTCGGGTAGTAATAACTAATTAAAACAGAATTATCTTCTCTGCTGTCTTAAATTATGTTATTCTGTTTAATTTTCAATAAGCAAAAACAATGATTTCCTGCTTATCATATTTTGCTATTAAAGCGGGAGGTTGACATGCCACAAAACCAGGTTCAACCCACTATTTTTTCATAAAATGCCCTGTACCAAGTCAGGAAAATGGCCATTGTTACATTTCGGTGTTGTGTCTCTATATCGGTTGTGTCGTAGTTCTCTTATATTTGATACGTTTCCCTCAGTTTTAGTTAGTAACCCGGATTTGTTTTTTCTCTATCGATTTATGAATTTTGAACTGCGGTATACTACTGTTGCCTTAATATGCTAACAAAAGTTTCTTTTTTCTCGCAGATTTTTCAACATTAAAAGCAAAATCAACAAAAAATTTAATAAATCGTCATTTTCAAATAATAACTCTTGTAACGAAATGATATCGGGCATGTTCGTCCTATTGGTAAACCTTTCTTTCTGGTATTTTTTAAAACTCTTGTTTCAGTATCCAAGATAAACTGCAAAAAATGGCAGTTAAGGGCAACACATTTAAAGTTGGTCCATCTAAAGCGGTTTTCGAGATAATAAAAAATCTTACAAATAACTTCTGTATTAAATCTTTAGCTCTGTCGACATTGTCATCAGGTACAATTATCAAACTACATACCTTATAACAAATGTGATCTAATTGGCATGGTGGGTATTGATCTACGAAAGACGATGACTACCGACGCCAAGTGCGACGAGAAATGTTTACTTGACTATTTGGGTCAGGTGATCCTAAGACAAAGACACGCCTTTTTTGTTGGGTTTAAAATTTCCGTAACTTTTTAAGATTCGTTTTATACTTTTATGAGACATCTGATTTGTAGTGTAGAAATTGTCATTTTATCTCTACATACCAAAATTGCTATCTTACGAAGAGCACGAGTTACACGAAACCAAATTGAAATTAAGAACATCCAGCAAGAACCAGGCATCATAAACGACAATTTGCTTGTCTTGGAATGTTTTGTTTATGTTGTTTTGTAAACGGAGTTGAAAATTTTATATGCTCTTTTTAAACAACGTAAAGCAAAATAAAACTAAAACAAAATATCTTTAAAGTACTTGTACCCTTTCCCCTTGTCTTAATTCAATATTATTTTAATGACAACTATCAAACAATAAAAAAAAACTTTTCCTTCTTTTAATGAATAAATAAAAGAAGCTAAGAAAATGGTAAAACATTTACCGAAACCGAAATCGGAATCCAGAAGAAAAATAAACTGAAAATATGATATGAAAAATGAAATAAATGCCTTACAAAGCTTTTTCATTAAAACTGATAAAAAAATAATTAGATGTGGAACGACAAGTGCTTCAAATTAACAATGTCATTAACATCTGATTGATCTGATATAGTGTGTGGTGATAAATTTAGATTCTTACATTAATATCAGTGGATTATCGGATTTTTCCAATCGAGATAATCGAGATGTAAAAATCTGTTTCTCTAATGATTAAAAACAAAAATTTTGGTAAACAAAAATCCCCTTCGAGTGCCTTAACCTTGTCATTCCACGAACTTGTCACTTTCATTATTACTTGTTAGCATATTTTGATTTATCCAGTTAGCTAAAAAGGTTATGACCCTTAAAATCATCCAATGATCTTTTGAGATCATCAGCAACCACACGTTGATTAAATTTTGTTATACAATGGGTTCGGAAAGGGATAAATTTCCATAGAATTAGATAATCTAAATTATTGGACATCGATTTGCGAAAACAAATAAGGACCTCGATTAGACTATCACATCAGATTGCACTCCGATTTCAGAAACTGATAATGATATTAAGAGACCGGACTTCGATTTGAGTCGAATTTCATATAAAGTATTTTAATAGTGTGTATACAAAGTACTAACAATATACATAATTAATTGCGGGATAAAGACAATAGATAAAGGAAGATGAGGTATGAGTGCCAATGAGTCAACTTTCCATCCAAATAACAATTTTATAAAAGTAAACCATTATAGGTCAAGGTAAATCCTTCAACACGGAGCCTTGGCATTAATATCAGTGGATTATTGGACTGTATTTGGCAACACTTTTAGGAATTTTGGATCTCAATGCTCTTCAACTTCGTACTTTATTTTGCTTTTTTAAACTTTTTTGGATTCGAGCGTCACTGATGAGTGTTTTGTAGAAGAAACGCGCGTCTGGCGTATATATAAAATTTAATCCTGGTATCTATGATGAGTTTATTCACACCGAACACAAACTATAAAGGGCGCCAAAATTATTAGTGTTAAACCATTCAAACGGGAAAACCAACGGTCTTAACTATATTAAAGAAACGAGAAAACCGTATAATTACATAAACAAGCGACAACTACTGTACAACAGATTCCTGACTAAGGACAGGTGCAAACATTTGCAGCGGGATCAAACGTTTCACATTTACGTTCTACGTTTATACTCGGCTCTAAACAGGAGTAATCGATCGCTAATGCTCGCATTACACCAGTCCTGTTTCTCAGCCTCGTACAAATACAGCTGATATATAAAGAGAATAAACAGTTATTGTCTATGTATGTCGATGTGTTTGAGTATACATGTACCGCTGTACCAACAAAGGATGGGTTTTATTTCAAAATAAAGATATTTTTTTCACTTTTTTGATTCAACACTTTCCCTTCAAAGATATTAAAAGGAATAAAAACGTGTCTAGTTAAGTATATTTCCAAGATAAAAAGACAACAAGGAGCGTACAATTTTGCAAAAATAAAAGTATTTTGTATCTCTAATCCTTACTGCATCCCCCTGTAAATATATGCATGCGGGGGGGGGGGGGTAAGTGGGATGTGGAAATTATGTTCCCTTTTGTTATAAGGAGTATCGTTCATGTGTTCATCTTATAACAATATTGGTTTTATATTACATGTATATATGATAAACAAGTATAATGGCATTGAACGATTATATTCATATTAACCAAAACAAGAGAACCGTAAAGAGTTTTGCAAATTCGATATTTGCTAGACCAATTAAAGATATAGAATACCATATAGTTTAATGATGTGTTGAACGTTTCAAAGCATCAAATCTTTCAAGATCCTTTTCGTGATCTTCAAAAAGCGGTTCACGATCTTTCCCGGTCCAAAACATCATTATATTTGTAAAAAATTACAAAATGTCTAATTATGCTAGCACAAAATAACTGTAAAAACCGTTTGAATCAATAACATGGAATGACATTTAATCAAAAAAAAAATTGTTTAGTCATTCATTCAAATTCTGAAAAAATCTTGTTTGTTTACATTTTTAATGTCGTTGAAAAGTAGAGAAGCAATCTGCCATTTCTAGTTTTGAAAGAACGGTTTACTTTATACTTTGATTTTTCTCAGATACTGATCATTATGTTTAACCAATTTGACAGACAGTTTATTTTTTTTTGTAACTTGTCCGTATAGTTCATTATATTGAATTAGTTATTGACTTTCCTTGCATATGTCGATTAGATCATATACCAGAGCTTTCACGATCCAATCCTAATACTTGTCCCCCGTTAGGTATTCTTTCACTATAATGTTTTTCGATACACCGAATATCACCCGCTGAAGAAAGTATTTATGTCTTGCATAACACCACTTCCATTGACTTCCAGATCATTGACTACGGTACGTAATAATGACATCAGAGTCAGGTTAACGGCATATTTTTTTCACATTTTTAGCTGTGTAAATTATTTCGTTCATTGACAACCTATTAACGCATTTATGTGTACAATATATCACTCCTTCTGATTATGAAAAACCATTTTAATAAATACCATCCTAACATTACAGTATATTAAAAGACGCCGTACAGAAAAAAAATTTGTTATTTTGCAATTCGCCATACAATGGCATACGAGTTGCCGTGCAATAAACAAAAACTTGTTTGGTAATATTCTTTAGAAAACATCTTTTTGATGGCGAGTCTCAGTAACTTTGATGTCTTACTATTGTTATTTAGAAATGTGTCTAAAAAAGATGATTTTTTTGGTACCAGGTGAACAGTTTTGGAGTATAGGACAACAACATGACTTGGTTTGCTACTTGTTAGTATAAAAAATAAACCTTTATATATCAGTAATTTGACTCATAAGCGACAACCACATCAAAACGGTAAAAATGTTTTAAATTAAAGGATTCCTTTAAGGTATTTTTCCTTTCTATCCGCTTCGATTGTACCCAATTTCCGGTGGCGATGATACACAGTGTTCATGGTAACTAACTTTCCTAGAGCATTCATAGCAACAGTTATTAACAAAGTTTTTATGAAATATTTAAAGCCTTAAGAAAAAAGGTTCAATAACATATTTCCATGTATTAAGATTATAGGTAAATATAGATTATGCATTTGACTACATAAATTCCTATATATTTTATCAGAAATCCATTTTATACTGCAATTTTAGGACTTCAATTCGAATTGTATTCAGCTTGGTAGAGTTATCTGCTTATAAATCCTCAGATGTTTCTTTTTCTTTTCTTTTTTTTTTTACTATTCCGATTCGTATGCTCGAATATGTTTTATAAGTTTGATTTTCTAAAACAAATTTGCATGCATACCTGATGAATAGTCACATTCTAGAAAATTAATGTATTGCACATGGACGGTCGATATCATGCATTTTAATCAATAGATTTGTTTTTTCAGTAACATGGCATATACTTAATCCTCCAATTATTTTCGGAGAAGATGGAGTTTTGTACTGTAATGTTTCCGCCATAGAGAACAACTCATACAAGGCCGCTACATGGATGAAAGATTTCGATGTTATATTTGATCACAAAGCCTCAACAAATCATTCAAAATACACCCAGAAACAACACAGTGATGGATTTTCATTAATTATAAAGAAAATTGATAAAGATGATATCAACCACCAATACACATGCCTGTATGATTTTTTCTCATACAGTGCAGTTCTGGAAATAAACAAACAATATTCAAATGTAAGTCTATCATTAAACCATAAGTAGTTTTGAGTGTAAATGTTTGATTTTTTTTTTCAATTTAACAAAACGAGAACAAGTAATTTTCTTTGGGGTAAATATTGGTAAAATTTAATGAATCTGTATTTGTTGATCGTAAACTCGGTTTATTCAGTTGAGTATAAATATGATATGGTCATGTCATTTAACTTTTTGCAAGCCTCATTTCTTTATATAAGCAAAAGCATCAAGATATAGATAAAAATCAAAATGTCTTTTTTTTCCCTATTATTTATGAAAGTGAAATAGTTAAATAATAAGTTTGATTCTACCAGCCAATTTCATTCAATTTTTCGAAATAAATTAGAAACATCACTGATAATTATTCACTTGCAAGTGAACAATTCGACCGTATCGAATTCGTATTCATGTAACCTTCCATTTAACCCCTTTGCTAATAATAGGTTAGGCGTGTTTGGTTATTAAAAGGAAAAGAATGTCAACATTAGAAATGAAACAAGATAAATCCATTTGGTTAACTGATTCGACCTACAAAAACTCATTCTTAAACCACTAAAAACGATGATCAAATATATGTTTTTATATATGTGAAATCAAGTAGATATAGAAAAATCTAATTGCATGAATTTGTTATCTATCTATATCTACATTTACGTTCATATCGGGTCATATTACAGTCGGCAGTCAAAACTAAAATACTTTCGAAATACTGATACATATTATTGAACCCATGCATTTTAAATTGTTTATTCAAGAATTTTTATAATTTTTATATTATACGTTTTATTATGTTATAAATCAAATATGAGAATTTGAGTCAAATCTTTGAACAAGAATTTGACTGATTATGCCCCTTTAAAAACGATGGAAACTTTTAAACAAGCGTATCTTAAAAAAAAAACAAGACAACTAATATACTTTGCAGCATTTTTTAATTCCTGATAAATATTTCATTTACAAAACGTTTTTTATTATGTAATTTTAGATGTTCCAAACAAAGGCGAAATTAAAGCAAATATAAATAGAACATCGGATACAATAATATTTGCGGATGTAATGTTTGAAAAAGTATATCCACTGCCAGAATGCTTTTGTTTAGCAAATGTATGTATGCAAAGTCGATACAAATTCATTGTTTATAAATATTTTAAGTTTCGCACTGTGGTATTCCCTATCGAAAAAAATGTCAAATGGCTTGTACCAAGTCAGGAATATGACAGTTCTTGTCCATTCATTTTTTATGTGTTTTGTCATTTGATTTTGCCATGCGATTAGGGACTTTCCAATTTGATTTCCCCTGAGTTCAGTATTTTTGTGATTTTACTTTTTACCGATCAAAAAAATTATAATTTCTTTGAAAGATCATTGTTTCAAGTAGCATAGTTGGTTTTGTCCTGAGTATATTCATTTTCATAGTTCGTCTCATATACGTAAATATCTTTTATACTTGTCAGCTGATAATTCTCATTTTTGAAGAAAAAAAAATGAAAAAATAAAGTGTTGAACCCTGTCCTTCTTTCTTTGTTGCTATGTTCTCTTATTTTTTTTTATACCTATCTACAAGAAAGTAGTCGATTACTCACTTTTTCCCTGAAATTTAGATAATTCATGAAGATGTTGTCTACGAATTTCCCTTACGGCAGATTTTTTTCATTATTGGATGTGTTGATCCGTTAAGTATGTTTTGTTGTCACCTTAACGATTTGTCTCAGTTTTTGGCCTATACATTTTAGTTGTGTACAGTGTTTTTGTCTGCCTGAGCAACTTCTTTTGTGTTGTATTGTCACCTAGATATTGTTGTACAGATTAGCCAGTATTAGAGAGAACGCTGCCATTTTTACTGTATCAGCAAGTTAAATAATGTCTGCTTAGTTAAGGGCATACGATACAGTTTTGATCCCATAATGAAATTTTGATAAAAATTTGCATATAATCTATTTTTTACCTGATTAAATCAAATATGTTATAAAAATATACCATCATGTGCTACATTTTGAGTAAATTGAGGTAATTTCAGATCTTTCCTCGAAATTCGGATTTGTGTACGCATTTTTCCTTTCTACAGAAAAACATAACTTTTTTATTTTAAAAGATAAATACAAGCTGTTTTTTTGTTCAATTATTTGCAATTTTAGTTTGATATAAATGTTCTATAAATTTTACATTTTACTTTTACAAATAACTCATATTTATGAAATGTTCATGAATGTAGAAAAAAACGTCTTTTTTCTGTGTATTCAACCAAATTAAAAAAAAAATCAATATTGACTTTTTCATGGAAATTGGTACAGCTGATCTTCATACGTAATCAAACCAAATGTCATTTTACAAAAGAGGGGTCTATGAACTCGTTTTCAAGTTATATCAGTTTGAATGAAGTCAGAGTCATAGATAAAAGAACATTTTTATTTGAAAAACAAATTGCAGAAACTTAAAGCAGAGTTATGGAATAACCGTTTCACAAATGATATCGGATATGTTCCTTACGTCGTTACTACAATCCCCTTCCCTTTCATGAATGTGACCTACCGAATTAGACTATTTACCGGATTTGTAATCACATAAGCAACACGACGGGTGCCACATGAGGAGCAGGATCTGCTTACCCTTCCGGAGCACCTGAGATCACCCCTAGTTTTTGGTGGGGTTCGTGTTGTTTATTCTTTAGTTTTCTATGTTGTGTCATGTGTACTATAGTTTTTCTGTTTGTCTTTTTCATTTTTAGCCATGGCGTTGTCAGTTTGTTTTAGATTTATGAGTTTGACTGTCCCTTTGGTATCTTTCGTCCCTCTTTTATATAAAGCAGACTTTACGAATAGTTTAACAAAAAACAGCCTGTCTTTTAAAAGAAAAAAAATATGTATATTTATGTCGAAAGGACAAAAACGTTCACAAATCCGAATTTTGAGCAAGAAAAGAACCTCTATTACCTGTCATATATTTAGCTTGATTTGTTCCTCATTAATGCTCTTCACACTTATAGTACCTATTTTAAATGTTATATATTTTTAATTTCACCCAAGTACAACATTTAAATAATGATGATCTTTTTATGTTTTGTTCGAAACAGAATGAGAAGATTAACACAAATGTGTCAGTGGAAGAAGAAGCACAAACAGGATTTTTATATAGAATAAAACTAAAGCTTGTATGTGAGATACACCACAGTGAATGTATGGAAAGTGTAGAAGTCTTGTGTACAGTCGGAAACGATGAGATAGTCATTAACGACGAAAATTTTGTAAACTGGTAATTCAAATTCGAATTGTTGTTCACATATGATCGATATGTTATATAAAAAACCACTAGGAACCTGTCTTTAAGTGGTTGTGGTTTAGTTGTTAATGTAGTTCATAATTGTTTGTCTATTCTCGTTTTTTATTTAGATCATACCGTTGGTTGGCCTGCATGTTTGAATGGAGCACACTTCTAGTCATTATGGGGGCCCTTTATAGCTTGTTGTTCAATGTGAGCCAAAGCTCCGTGTTGAAGGCCGTACTTTGACCTATAATAGTTTACTTAAAAATATTGTGACTGGAATGGAGATTTGTCTTATTGAGACTCATACCTCATCGGCCTTTTTCTAACATCCAAATTAATAATTAAAATGTCGAATTAAAAACGAGTGACAATACGAGTAAATGGTTACCAAAACACTAACAGAAATTTGAAGGTTGAAAAAAAGACAAGTTAAACCCATAGATTGCGTAAAGTTTTTTGTTCCACTAGTAGTAGCTATCGAAATTTTCATGAGAATTAAAACTCCGGTCATGCTCGGATTGTCACAACCGAGTTTTGATTGATAGTTGTTTGCCTGTATATTTTATGCATGTTTAGGGCTTGCATATTTAGGGCTTAAAACAAATCATAATAAATACAATAGACATGTTCTGTAATGTTATTGACTTGCATGAAAAACATGTTATGGTAGACAAACAAATTACCAAGGAATTTTGTCTAGCACACTAATACAGATCCCTCAGATAGTTGTTGCTAGGTTTCTTTAAAGTGACGAGAGCATTTCAGTACCTTTTAACAAGGTATCGGGTGTAATTTACCGATTTCGACCGGAAGTGAGTGCGTATTTATTCATCCCGCACAGCTGAACAAGCGCATCCCTTGGGTATGGTTTTTACTACTCGAATAGGAGAAATCAAGGGATTACCATATTTCTTTATCACAGTGGAAATGAAAATGATATTATAAATAAGCTGTTTGTTCCATTGAATTGTTTAATAGATTTCCTGTCTGGTCTTTTAATAGCCGACTATTTATATGTATATTTTTATGAACTTATATAAATTTTTGTCAATCACGCATGCACAACAACATGTATTTTTCAGTATTGAAGCCTTGTTGACCAAAAAGTAGGAAAAGAAGAAACAGACTATATGATATGGTTATATCTCATTGTTGAATATCGTACGGTTGCCTGTAATTGCTTCCAATCCACCTCATTCGAAGATTGGTGGATATTTATCGCATTGACAATCATACCACAACTCCTTGTTTTCAAATTACCACGGACTAAATACACAAGAAATTTTATACGTTTATAAGATATGAATACAATTATAACGTATTTGGTATGTGTCTTTTAGACATCAATCTAACCTACACTAAACAATAACTCAAAAGTTATTCATGGAAAGTCCTTTTTTCGGCCTTTTTAAATCAATAATTGTGATTCTTTTTCGAGGTCACATTTCTTTCTGTTTGGTTATGGGTTACAAAATTACCATTTTGTGTACTGGTTTTTATTGTAGATACAAACGACTTGTTACAAAATGTTGGAAACAATATTAACCTAGTGGTTATATTTGCTTGTCTCACACTGTGTGTCATCTTTTGTTTGTTATTGGAGAAGAAGAGGCAATTATCCAGGAGAAGAACCAATTCATGTGACGTGGAAGGTAACGGTGTGAAAATTTATGGAAAATTAATATATAAAATTCACAATTATTGGAACATAGATTACTATTTTTATTATGCTTTATCTGCATAAATATTTGTATATATGTACGTACTTTACTAGATAACACCATGTTCGGTACCGCTGCTGCTGGAAAGAGGGTTTGATCTTGTATTTGATAGTCGTTAACATTTTATGCATTTTGTCCTTCGAACTTTTGTTGATAAAAACCATTCCTGGGGAAGTGAAGTTTGTGATTGATAATCAATTTTGGTATCGATGTCCTGCTTGGATCCTAGTTTCTGAAATTCCCATTGTGAAAAACTACTGGAACACATTTTGTTATCCAATAATTGTATGCTTTGCTGCTTTCGGGTTTAACGAATCTAAATACAATACATTATTGCATCCCCAATTCCCATTTTAATTTCGTGTATATACATGTAAATTCGATCAGATGAAGTGTCGTTTTTGGATTCGAGCGTCACTGATTAGTCTTTTGTAGACGAAACGCGCGTCTGGCGTATATACAAAATTTAGTCCTGGTATCTATCTTGAGATTATTTATTCATTAATACACATTTGAAATTAAGGCAATTGCTGATATCTTAATGTCCAAATTTGTTCGTAGATTTTGAAAACAAAAGCAAACTTGATGTTTCTCCTATAAATATTGATAAAAAACAATATATACTTTACAATGAGTAAACATCACACTTCTGGCACTTGTTCATGAAGAACACTAAGTTTTATCGTTTATAGTTTTGATATTTACCTCACATGTACCAAGTTTTAGAATAGTTTTATTGATATACAAGAAATTTCTTGGTGTTCCCAACAACTAAATTGTTTCCACTTACCTGTGTATAATTTTTTTGCAAATGGCGGATATGTTTAACATTTCACAGCGGTAAAATACTTTTATTTTTATTGTTCATCCCTTATTATTGCTAATTTTGTATTTACATTGTATCATATAACAAATTTATTCGTTCTGTGTATGTTCATTTGTGTTACTACGTCTTTTGATTGAGATAAGCCATTTCAATTGATATTTTATAGTGTATCCTTCTTTGTTGTGATGTTACACTATTGTTTCAGATAAGGGTAAAGGTTTGGTACCATTAAAACGTTTAAACCCGCTGCAATTGTGTTCACCTGTCCTAAGTAAGGGATCTAATTAGTAGTTGTTTGTTGATGTGGTTCAAAAGTGATTCTCGTTTTTTGTTTTTTTTTGTATAGGTTAGCCCGTTGGGTTTTCCGTTTGAATGGTTTTATACAAGTAACTGTTTGGAGCCCTTTATAGTTTACTGTTCGGTGTGAGCCAAGGTTCCGTGTTGCAGGCCGTACTTTGACCTATAATGTTTACTTTAATAAACTGTGGCTTGGATGGAGAGTTGTATAATTCGGCAATCACACCTTATGTTCTTATATCTACTATACCGACACTTGAAAAGTTAGAATAACTATGTTTTTTGTCCGTCGGACTTTGGCACAGTGCATCTTTAAATGCTGATATAAATATGAGTGGAGTTTTAGTTAGTAGGTATTTTTATTACACATCAATAAATGCCAGCGATAATTCTGAATAATTCCTTAATAGAAACTTTAATGAGAAGAAAGTAACCATTTATTTTTATAGTTACTAATTTATTATTTGTTTTTCAATGTATTTTCGATATCAAAATAAGAAGATGTCGTATGATTACCAAGAAGACAACTCTCCACTACAGATCAAGTGACGTAGAAGTTTCCTACAGTTTGTCTTTAATTAGGTCTTTCCATTTTTCCGGGGAAAGACCTATTGGTTTTTTCTGCTATTTTTTTTTTCTTTCACCTAATATTTTTCCTTCGCTGTTTTTTTTGTTTCGCAGGATGTGGCTTAGGTATTTTGAATATGATACGAACAGTTTATACGCTTTTGAAACTGACCCTGCTTAATCGAATACTTTCCAATATAAGAGTTATCTCGCCGAACACTGATTTTTGTGATCTCTAAGGCTTCGCAACCGTATATTAAACCGACAAATTTAATTTTCCAAATTTCTCGTTATATCCTCAGGATGTTGTGTTTAATTTTGACCGAAGCCGTATAGAGATTCCATATGAGAGTTATTTCCCCTTTTGTATTTAATATAAGTGAAATGTACTCTCAACTGGAAAACCATAAGTGATAAAGACCTAGAGTCTTTTGATTTGAGGTCCTTGGTCCAAAAAAATGAAAATAAGGTCAAGGTCAAAGGTTATGGTCATGTTCAAAATATTAATTTTGGCTTGTGATCTCTTAATTTCAGAAATCGTATAATTTATCAACAAAATGTTTTCACACAATTGTTAGTTGCGACATGTAGTAAGACTTAAATTTAATCGAAAGGGTACGTAGACATAAGATGTGAGTTTTTCCCCATTTTAAATTCAATACCAGTCGTATGTTAATATAACTCATTTACAGTATTAAGTACAGGTCTATAGTCTTTTGATTTGAGGTGTTGGTCTATGACCTTGAAATTGAGCTCAAGGTCATATATTAATTTAACGTACTAGATTTTGACCTTTGCTTTTATTTCATAAGTATACATGATCAAGCCATTGGACTTTTTTATTAGGTTGCAAGCAATGTTACCTTGAAACAGCTTAACGGAAGTGACCTTGTGTAAACCGGAAGTAACTTTTTTTGTACTAAATAAATGATAAAGTATATAGAACCATATATTTTTTGAATCAGTGTCATGTTAACTGTTAAACAATACCGGAAGTAACATCTTAAGAACCGGAAGTTAAAACTTAACTACCTTATCTATATCCTTTTGTAAAGAAACCATGTATATTTGGAAACAGCGTTCAATAAGCTGTCATTTGACGCTAAAACTGACATTTAAAATCAAATTTTATATTAAAATTTCAAAATAGATCCTTACTGGTGGAAATTCCTTCAATTGTTCTGTGAACAATTGGTTTTTAATTAAGGATATTTGCTCCTCTATTTTACTAATTTTTGCCAGATTTTCGGAACACTCTGGTTTTTTCCATGTATTGCCATTAACAAATTTTGCCCACTAACCCCTGTTTTTCTTTTCATATTTTTATCAAATATTGTGTAATAAGACAAATTTCAAAATCTTATCAAAAAATATTCCAAGAAAAAAATGAGAATGATACTAAAAGTTCCACGAAAATATCTTGTGGAAATAAATATTTCCAGGCAAATTTAACTTCCAACGGAAAATTTCCAACTAAATAATTTTCATGAACATATAAGTTTTAATATTGTTTATATTTATTATTGGGTCATACATGTAGATGATTAGATCAAACTGGCATTCATTCAGTGTATGCATATATGGCAGCTGTAGGCCTACTTGTTTATGTTTAAATGTCTTTGTGATTAAAGTCATCCATTTTAATTGATAATTTATAGTGGGTCTTTTTATATTGTAAGGTGACATTACAGTCTCCAGTAAGGGTGAAAATTGGCTCCTGTTATATTATGTTTAAAATGCTGCATTTTTTGTATGCATCTGTCCTAAATCAGATGCCATTGTTAAGTGGTTGTCTTTTGTTGGTGTAGTAACTTGTTCATAGGTGTTTCTGGTTTCTGTTTTTTGATTCGACAGTTGGTTTTTCAGTTATTTTTGGGGCCCTTTATAACTTGTTGTTTGGTTTGAGCCAAGGCTCCATATTTTTTACCTATAATTGATCACTTTTTATGCGCTGTGATTTGGGTTGAGAGTTGTCTCATTGGTACTCTTACCACATCTTCTTGTTTATATCAACTCATTCATGACATTGTTTTAAAGTTATAGGGATTGACTTAAAAGATCATAAGAGCTTGTGTTTTTGTATGCTTACATCATCTTTAACATTATAAATGATTATCTATCATCTTTAACAGTCGATAAACCTTATTGCTATTTTAGAATGCAACGCCTGACCTGGCAAAAGTCAGTGACAAGCTGTCCGCTGATGTTTTTTAGTGTAATTTAAAGCATATTACAAACACATTTGAGATATATGAATAAATAAGGAATAAATGACCATATTAAATGATTTTTTACAAATTTTCAATTTTTTTAATCAAATTTTTGTTTACTGGATTCACACGAAAGAAATCATAAAGATTGATATATTTTTCTAAACATATTTTGAAAATCAATTCTTAAACATGATGGTTCTCAATTCAGATATTTGAAATGCAAATTTATATACATGTAAACTTAACTTCATAAAACAAAAAGAAAACTTTTCCAAGAATGAAACAAAGCCTTTTAAAAATTGAAAAGGTATTTACAACTCAAAGCAATTCCATTATGACCAAATGTTTTATCGTTTTTGATGCGTTTTGTTATTTGATTTTGCCATGTGATTATGAACTTTCCGAATTGATTTTCCTCTTAGTTCAGTATTTTTGTGATTTTACTTTTTACGGTGGCTTAAAATAAGGAGATATTTTTTTCTTCTTATAGTTTTATTGTGACTTCACTATCATATTTATAACGATGATTCAAATCATAATTGGTGCCTATAATAACATTGAACTTCGCATTTTCTAATACATATATTTATTCTTAGGAAAAAAAACTATCTGCTCTGATTTTCAAGCTGTATATGAGTTTCTTCAGCAAAATAGCCAGAACACTAACTAATTAACAGCCTATTGACAAATTATTAATTTCAAACACTTGTTTATTTGTCATCACCGCATGAAATCTTCTGATTACCACAATATCTTAGATGATTGACCAGAAATTACCACATGTGTATACGTACTATATAGTGTAAAAATATTGTTCCACATAAATACATTGATATCAAAATCAGCTAGAGGCAAAATCTTCTGAGGTTTGAATTTTATAAGCTCCAGATAAGCCCCCTTGTTTTCGCAAAATAATATTTCTGTTTAGTTTGTATTTTATCTTTATATCTATATTATAAAATGTTCAATATAAATTTGAATAAGAAAGACTGATTTCTAAAACAAAATTGTATACTTGAATGAAATTTGAGAAGTTATCAAATTTATTGTTCTCGTATCACAGTCACACAAAATGTTTTCTCCAAAAATAAATGGTGTCAAAAATTCAACACAAGTTTTTTAAAAATTATAAAGTAGTTCACAATTCATTACAAATGTGTCTCTAATCTCATATAAAGTTCTTGCTCTAACCAAAACAAAAACTTGACATTTTTAATATTTCCTGTACATGCAGTTTTACGATTTGCTATTTGTCGCCTGCAACTAAAGTCGCCAAATCTAGACATAACAATCCTTCTTTGGGGAACGGATTTATACAAGTTCTTATTGTTTCTAAATCCCTGTATTTCTGTACATGTTATAATTTCCTAAAACATCATGAAATTAAAGAAAATTTCAAAACTTTTAAACAATTGTTAAATTCTACATTTGTATAATCTGATAATATGAATGACATTTTCAATTTTTATTTGTTCATAGTTTAAATAAGTTATAATGGAACTGAAAGATGATACAATGTATTATAATAATTGATAAATAAATGAAACAACTTATTAATCAACAAATAAACTTTTCTATTTTAAAACCATGAAAACTGAGACTTATAATTTATTTTTGCAGAGCAAGAAATTTATTGTGGATACAAAATTCCTAGTTTTGATCTCCTTTGTCTTATAACATGTAGTTCAAGTAATTACATGTAATATATTATTATAAAATTAAAGTCCACAGAAATGGCCATGTGGTCACAGTGGAACTTTATAAAGCTTGAACAACTGATTGTTAGTCAACTGAATGGCTGGATAAAATAATTTTCAAACCTCAACAACTATGAAAACCAGTAGGTCCTACAGGGTCCTGGTGTGTGGTTTCTCACAAATTTCAATACAAAAATACTTGTAGAGACCATAAATAAAATCCTCTAAATCCAGATAGTGAACTATGTTTTTGTTTTTATTTTAAAACAGTGACTTGTAAATAGTTGGAAAAATCTTAGTTTTGATCCAGTATACTTACAATGTCATTTCTTTTGTGATTCTTCATTTCTTAGTATCAGAGGCGGATCAAGGGGGAGGGGGTGGCAAAATGTTTGCTTATATAGGGAATCACTGAAGCGTGACTGGAGCGGGCCCCCTCTTAGGCAGTCAGTGGACCCCCACTTATGAAAAATTCTGGATCCCCCACTGAGTATGGATGTTTTACATTTTTTATCATTAACGTTATATCTATTCCTGGGAGTTTTTCGAAAAATTAAAATGTTTTAATACTATTGCAAGATGAAAGAGTATTCAATTGTAGGTACTCTAAAAGATCTTCGGAATGTTTTGGTATCCTCATCTCATGTACGCCACCTCTAGAAAAGGTGAGCAAACACATTCCGTATAGTCGTCTACCAAAAGCCAAAGAGCGAAAAAATCTGAGATAAGTAAAATATGAAATTAAACTGCATACTTTCTTACAAACCAGTGCGAACAAATAAAAAAAAATGATAGATAGCGACGACAACCTCTGAATTTTCTGTTATGAAACTTCGGCAATAACTTTGTTTTAAGAAATATATCATCTGCATGCCTGATTGTTCAGTTATCTTGTCTCGGGTGGTATGGCGTTTTTGTTTAACATTCTTGTTTAGTATTATTCTATGTTTTTTTGGAAACTTTATTGAATCGGAAAAAATTAAAACATTACATATCTTCTTATTTAATCTAGGTGACGTACACATGCATTACGTGAATGATCGTAAACGTAAAATGACTGAAGAATCTGAATTGATTCCACTTATAATAACAGAACAAGTACATTCAGGTAAGAATGAAAAGCTACAACATAAACAAATTAAGCAAAAACATATAGTTCTTTCAAAAAATACCTTTAAGCATTCACTACAAAACTTAAATATTAAAAGAGTCGTATATACAAAGAATAAGTGACTGTAATCTTAACATTGAATTATTATTACCATTTTAAGGTGATTGGAAGTCTCGCGCATTTGATTTCGACCACCAACTGATTAAATTGAGAATGGATATAACAAATGAGTGTCGAAGAGACAGCAACCCCAACTTAAAGCAGAAACGCTACAATCCCACTAAATGGCTTCAATACAGCGATGAAATTGCGCATGCATCGGTGGGCTTCAGCTGGTCCCTCAATATATTTGATGCGTGAAAGTTAGTCTGATGAGATTTCTTCAAAAAAGTTCATGTGACATTGGTTGTCACTGAAATGGTCATATTCGCTCTTCTTCGGAAATTGTGTGTCAAAGAGACAGTAACCCGATCTAGGAGCAGCAATCCCACAATCCCACCAATGGGATTCAATACAGCGAGGAAATGCCACACGCTAAGTTTGAGATCCCAATGTGAAATGACTGAAATATCTACTCTACTTATAAATTAGTTTTATAAAAAAAGCTAGTATTTATAATTTCATTGTGCGATTTCTTTTAAATTTTCTCTTTGAAATGCCTTTTTTCTGATTCTAAACACTTCGACAATTCTCCAGTAGTTAGTATTTTTTTTACTATATTGGATTCATAGCTGTGTAACCATGTGCCATATTTCTTTTATGAATGACATCACATTCATTTCAGATACAAACACTGAGGAGACCAGCGAAAACGTACAAAAACAGGAAATTAGTAATGGTATCACAGTTTTACTTTTTTGTATTCTGAATGATAAATTGCTTTAATCAAAACATAAATATTGACATCGGATTTATTAAAACACGGCAGTACAAATACTTGACAATGTTAATTTTTTCACATGTTGTGTTATCAATTCAAAACAAAAGGAAATTATACCTTCATTTCAGTCACAAAATTATATTGACTTTCATCCATTAGTTTGGTAATAAACATGTTATACCTTATATTCGTGCTATACGAATTTCTGTCTATTTTTTAACGTTTGTTTAGTATTTCTCCACGTTTTTTTAAATGTATCAATGTTTGGATTTATTTTTGGGGTTATGGTATAGACAGTTTAGGAATAGGGGCCTGAAAGGGATCAAAACAAGTATTTTTGTAGTTTCTGGACAACAACTTATGTGTAAGTGCATGGTTCTCTCTGAAATTCCACAAAGTTCCATATTTCAAATTGAAACTTGGGTAGAGTTAGAGGGATAATTGTCCCAATATGGGCGAAAACAAGCATGTTTCTAGTTTCCAAATAATAATTGTGTTTAAATGTACGAATTCTCTAAAAGGTTTCATACCACAAAGGGGAGGCTGGGATTGAGTTTGGGGGTTATTACTCAAAGCGGTTCATATTTCTTTCCCTAAAAAGTTTATGAATTATACGAAATATCACTGTATTGCGCAGTAGCAAGAATTGTTCAATCGCATAGTTACGAAGTGTTGTACAATAGCACGAACACTCTTCAATTGCACATTATTACGTAATTGCAAGAAATCTTCAAATACACAGTACTGCGCAATAGCAAGATAGATTCAATATAAATTGAAAATTCATCCGAAGTTTAAACCTATATCAATAAGATTAATTTAAAGTATTTGACTTATGGGGGTTCAATTCTTGTATTTCTATTTTGGATAGTAGGCCCATTTTTGATTTGGTCTACATTGAGGTCAAAAGGGTTCAAAATTAAAGTTTGTTTGATTTCATCAAAAACGGAATTATTACGGCTGTTTGATATGCTGAATCTTATTGCGCGTTTATTTTATTTTTTATTTTGAGTCCTATTTTCATACAAGTCCAGTTTAAGGTTTGAAAGGGACACAATTAAATTTTGAATACTTTAAGATCTTTGGCCATTTATTTTGTGTCAGAAACCTATATCATGCCGAACATTTGATTACATAGTTATCAAAGGTACCAGGATTATAATTAAGTATGCCATAAGCGCGTTTCGTCATTGACGCTCATATCGAAATAGTTATAATGCCAAACAAGTACAAAGTTGAAGAGCAATGAGGATCCAAAATTCCAAAAAGTTGTGCCAAATACGGGTAAGGTAATATATGCCTGGGATAAGAAAATCCTTAGTTTTTCGAAAAATTCAAAGTTTTGTAAACAGGAAATTTATAAAAATTACCACATTATTGATATTCATTTCAACACCGAATTGCTGACTACTGGGCTGGTGATACCCTCGGGTACGAAATGTCCACCAGCATACAACCCTTATTCAGACAGTATCAAACTTGTCTAAAAAATGAAGGGTTTTGAACTCTGCAGTCATTTAAGGCTGCGCTCACCGAAACATTTTATTACTGTTATTATACTATTTATAAGACTTTAGCTATTTCCTAGACGAGGTTATTTTTATATTTGTCATTCTTTATCGTGTGCTATAATAACTAACGTACTTTTAGCACTATCTAGTCAATTCAAATCTGAGTAATACCAACTACAAGAGCCTAGTCTTTGTTTTATTCAAACTAGATCTTCCAATGAACACCTTTAGATTTCATACTTTTAAAAAAAAAATCAAGTCTACCTGACACATTCCCTGTTTCTATTTCAATTGTATTAAACATATGATTCCGATATTCTCTTACATTAAGTGTTCCTATTGGCATTTATAAGATGTAATAACATCACTGGGGTAAAGCTAAGATGACCGTAAATCATCATCAAAATATTTTCAAGATAACCGTAACATATAACAAGGAAGACCTTGATTGGTAAACAGATGACCGTAACTTCTAAAGGATGACCATAATTTGTAAAGGGTTGACTGTTAATTATAACTTCTAACTTAGAAAGATTATATCATCGGGAAAATGTGTACTAAGTTTCAAGTTGAAACCTGAAGCTGGACAGAGGGACAAACGAACAAACGAACAGACGAACTGACGAACGGACGCACAGACCAGAAAACATAATGCCCCATTAATGCAACCTGAAAAAATACATTAATCAAACATATGAATATCCGTTAATCAAGTATGGTTCCGGAGGTAGCAGATTAAAATCTTAATTTGTCTTGAGATATGAATGACATTTCTTGGAGTTCATCTTCACTCGTTTGGTCGTATTATTTAAAAAAAACATTTTCTATTATTTTATTTGCAAGACAAAATGGGAGACCAATCAAAGACGATATAATACCAATGGGTGTACATGCATTGGCATTTTTAAAATGGTGTATTTATTATAATCATGTCATTAAACGGAATCCCAGAAACAAACAAAAATCTTTTGACTTGTAGTTGGAGGCTGTGAACGTATTTTTTTTTTATTTTACTTGTAAGGTGTCATTTTTGCTGCATCTTTTCAAAACATGTTCATGTGCATGTCTTGTTGTAAATTCATTTTTAAAATTAAGCTCTCTACTGTTAAAAAGATACAAATGGTGAACTATGTTTTTGAAGCACGTCTAAATTTCCTCAACCTATAGGATAATACTCTCATATAAATACGTTTATACCAACACGATTATTCTTTTGATTCAAAAAAAGGAGTTATATAAATACGGATATTTCTTAAAATTGAGGGTCATCATTCACAAATTACAGTTGACAGAAAAGGTTTATTTTATTTGAAAAGAGGAACGACGAAATTGTTGGACGATTAAATGTAGATGTTTTAGTGTTATCGATTAAAAGATGTTTAAAATCAGATTTTGAAAACATTGACTGAATTTAGTATTATCTTAATATTGAAAACCTTACAAGACAGATCATATTATGAGTTCAGACTTTCGATGCATTCATCAAAGAGTACCATGTGGTGAAGTAAAGATTGTTCAATCGCATATGTTAACGACACCATCACGAGTTGGTTGGCCATTATCGAATATCTGTTTCACATATGACAACATATGTCGGAAACATAATTCGTTCTCTTTTATCGAATATGAAGTTTTCTTTATCGCGTGTGGTAAACTATCTGTCTTTTTATCATATTTCTTTCTCTGTCATGGTATTGTGAGACTATTTACGACTTATGACTTTAAATATTTCTTTTTGTATTTAACAATGATTTTGAATAAAACCTTTAAATAAAAAAAAGATGTCACATAGAAAGCAATAATGTAATACCATTTTACCCACCTGGTCATAATATGTGTTCGTGCAATTCAAAACTGTAAAACTAACAGAATAAAAACTTTTAAGGAACTTATTACTTTTCATATCTTAGTTTATCCAAGTCGTCTAACTCGAAGGAGACTGATTTAGTTATATCGTCATATTTTTAGAAAACACTTTCAATCTTTATTCTTACCTTAATCATTATGTTATAACCGTACAAAATGTATTATAGAATATGTATATGTGTTCTGCGTATTAGAATTTATAATTGTGATCTTTTGTGGTTAATCCAAACACATTTTATGATTAAGACTTGAAAACTTACGTGTTATTATTTGAACTGTGGTATTGTATTATTCGGTTTTTTTTAATTCATTAATAAAGTTGTGTGGTTTTTAAGTGCTAATATTCTAGCAAAGGAATACTTGTTGTCAGAACATCTTATTAAATACTATTTTAGGCACAACATACACAGATCGAATAAGAACATACGCTTACAAGATGCTGATTGAATTAATTCCATTTAATACATTCATTAAAAAGTGGCATTTGGTAATTGAGAAATTGAGAAGTAATCTGGAAGACTGGCAGGGTTTACATGGTGCTGGGTACGTCAAGACTAGTCAGAATACCAATTCAACCACATATCCTTCTAGTTCTGAGGGCAAGTTTTTGTTTTTAAATTATTGTTTACACCATTTCAATAGATATTTTTACACATGTTGTCAACTGCATAAAACTCACATATTTTTATAAGTATTACAAGTCAACTAACATACACTATGGATAAGCGTTATATTATCTAGACAAACACCACTGAAAACAATAGGATAAGTCCTCTCATAGCTTCACTCTTAAGTCTGATAGACGATCGCACATACACGTGATATTTTAAATAACGTTATAGAAAAGCTGTCCACATTAATCACATACGAAATGCGACTCTTCTGTTCGGATGATTGAACATAGGTAGTATAGATAGATCATTCTCTGAAATTATGATTAGTTATACAAATAACCTAAGCTTTGTGTGATACATGTACAATGTATTTGTGAATGTACAGAAAATTTCAAAGTCACTGTACAATGATATTCTTTGTTTCCATCTGTCATTTTCAAAACATACGTTATGGAAGTGGAAATGTATCAGTTCAAATCAGCTTTACTTATCGAAGGTACCAGGATTATAATTCTGTCCGCCAGGCATACGTTTCGTCTACATAAGACTCATCGGTGACGCTCATATCAAAAAAGTTATAACGCCTAACAAGTACAAAGTTAAAGAGCATTGAGGGTCCAAAATTTCAAAAAGTTGGGCCAAATAAAGCGAAGGTAGTCTATGTATGGTGGAAAAATCTTAGTTTTTCGAAAAATTCAGTTTTGTAACAGGAAATTTATTAAATGACCACATAATTGATATTAATGTCAACACCGAGGTATTGAATACTGGGTTGGCGATACCCTCTGTGAAGTTTCCTGATTTCATAGATATAGGACGATGTGGTATGAGTGCCAATGAGACAACTCTCCATTCAAGTAACAGTTTATAAAAGTAAACCATTATATGTCAAGGTACGGCCTTCAACATGGATCCTTGGCTCACATCGAACAGCGAGCTATAAAGGGCCCCAAAAATTACTAGTATATAACCATTGAAACTGGGAAACTAACGGTCTAATCGAAATAAAAACGAGATACAAGACACATTTGTTATCTACATAAACAGTGGACAACTACTTTACATCAAATTCCTGACTAAGGACGGATGCCAAAGTTTTTCAAATCATATGTCATGGCTATTTTGATTATATTTGGTACACAACCATCTTGCTAGATATTTTTTTACACATGTTGTCAACTCCTTACCTTAGCTCAACTCAGCTGTATTTGGCAAAACATTTAGGAATTTTTGGTCCTCAATGCTCCTCAACTTCGTATTTTATTTCGCTTTTTAACATTTTTCTATTCGGGCATTACTACGGGGGTGTTTTGTAGACGAAACGTGTGTCTGGCTCAAATATTAAATTTTAATCTTGGTATTTATGATAACTATATTTATATACAACTCAAGTCCCCTTTGATCGTATTTTATTTTTGTTGTTTCTCATATTCATTTCAAAACTGTCTGTTAGAAATAGCATTGTATCTACCAATCATACAAAAACAACTTCAAAGACGAAAAACAATTTTATAGTAATGAACACCAACAAGATCAAAATGAATATAACACGATTCTAATAAAAGCTCAATAATACGGTTTTGTAAAAATAGTTACGTTTTAGTATGTGTTTTGTTTGACATATTTGTTTATGGGCTATGTTTGTCCCCTTTTGAATTTTAAAATATGGTTAAAAGCACAAACACAATCACAGAAAAAAAATAACAACTAAAACTAAGTGTATGTTTATATTTTTAAAATAGCAATTGAAATGAGTATCATGAAGTAAGGAAATACTATATTGTGAAAATATTAATATCGTTAGAATAATTCATATATCGAAATCATTAAAGACATTGATATTCACTTCAGACACAACACATACCAATATAAATACAACACCTCCAGCGCAAAAGAGAAAAGATGTAACACGACTACTTCATTATGATATTCTGCACGATACTGCCTATATTCAAAGACTAACCACTGATAATGGAATAAATTTTGCTAGGTATCGATCTGCATGTACAGAAATGAATCTTTATACATATTACTATGTGTCGGTGAAAAAAAATGGTGAGTACATGATTATGTCAACAATGCACCTTTGGTTAATTATATGTATAAACCTTCAATTGACTTTCCAATATATGTTCAAGCATACATTCGAGAAAATAAAATAAAATGTGATCTGATTCATGTGTACATTTCAATATTTAAGATATCAGATTGTGTATGAATCAACTAGATCGTGCAATTTTACCAAAGACTTATTTGATAAAGTGTTGTTGCTGACAAAAACCTGTTGGTTGGAACTTGACTGAGTAAAATCATATGATTGGTTTTCAAAATGTATAAAAACAATTTGAGTTTTATTCTTAAGGTCTTTTTCTTTCAATAAATGCCAACTTGTTCAAGTATTTTGTACCAGAATTTCGTTCAAAAGTATGGAGAGGGAAACAAATGTTAATGCTAAGGTCTGTTCACAAAAAAAACAAATCTCCGGCGCAGAGTTCATATCCGTTCCATACATGCTCCGCAATACTGCACTTCATATTGAGTGTAGTGTTACAAAGTATTGAACGGAACGGATATGTGATCTCTGCGCCGGAGATTGAAAAAAAACCGGTTGAAATATAAAGAGACATAATTATCGACAAATATTTTCTATGGAAAATACATGTACAAATTCAGTAATATGAGAGTTTTTTTTTTTAATTTGTTATATTTGTTGATTTTTTATGGAATTCCTATTAATTACCTTGTCTTGGAGTTCAGTATTTTTATACTTTTTTATGTCAATACCTTAAGAAAGGATTCTAATTGTTTGTTTTTGTTTTGTTTCTTAATTAATCAAGACGTCAATACGATAATAGATATATGTTTGAGTTATCTATTTAAAAGTTTTCAATAGGCGTTGTTTACAATTGCTTACTAGCTGTCAGTAACTGCCAGGACTCCAAGATCTGTACTTGGTGTTTTGTTTGTTGTACGGATGTTTTAATACACGCGTTCGGTCTTGCTTTTTTTCGATGTTTTTTAGCTTTGAAAAGAACTGACAGGCAAACCCTTTACACCTCATCTTTATAGTTTGTTACACAACTTCATAGAGTAGGGGGAGGATTTGGTGCATACAAACTAGTGTCACTTTGCCACATTCCGAAATTAGTACATTTTTACAGATGTAATACGGATGACACGGGAATGCGTGTCAATTTATTTTCTTTACAAAGAGAATTCTAATTAAGTTTTCGGGTTCCGTGTAATACTTTGGTTGTTTATAAAAGTACTGAATATGTGAATGCTTAGTATAAAGAAGATACAATATCATACAATCATGGAACGATCAAACCCATATAATTACAATTGCATTATAAGTAAAATAAATGAATTCTGAATAGTTTTCCATTGTCATATCGGAGCCTTTAGTAGCTGACTATGCGGTATGGGGTTTGCTCATTGTTGAAGGCCGTACAGTGACCTATAGTTGTTAATGTCTGTGTCATTTTGGTCTCTTGTGGAAAGTTGTCTTATTGGTAATCATACCACATCTTCTTTTTTATATATGATAGACCATTATACGCCATTGTGAATATGTGTGGTATATAACCTGCAATTATTAATTCAGGACGAAGTGATAAAGCATGGGTTACTTGTCCAGCGCAAAAAGATGTTACCAAAATGGTACAATATGCTATACTTTTTGACAAAGCTTACATTCAAATACTTGTAACCAATACAAGAATACATTGTGCTCGACTACTAACAACTTCCCAAAGAGAAGTACAAAGTTCCTATGAGTCTGATCATCAAAATACAAGTTGTAAGTACTCATAATATCATAACATAACATTTTTCACTTATTGACTCTATAGATACTGTGTATATTTTTCCTTGAACTTTAATCACGTAACTACGCAAATACACTCGCCCCATATTCTGCATCCCTATTCCCTAAACAAAATGTTTGTATGAATTAAAGGAAATCTAGAAAAGCGATTCGAACTCAGCGCTAAAATAAAGTCATAAAATGAGGATTAATTTTTTTCTTCGTTGGATACTGAATTACGTAGTTTCGTGGATACTGGTGAACCATCATTTTATATGTTTAACCAATTACAGATTTTCTATCAGGTTGTATGCAGACTTTTGCAACACCACGCAATCACATATCCACATTTTAAATGTTTCCAAACAGTAAAGAAATGACAGCCGTAGTAAGGTGTCAATTCTGATCAACTCAAAGAGTTTCGAAAAATACTAAAACTCATAGACCGAAAATAAACTTACAATGACATGTATAAAAGTTTTAAAAAAAGATAAACAGACAGATAACAGTACACAAGACACATCATCGAAATCTAAAGACCAAGCAACACAAACCCCATTAAAATCTGGGGGTGAACTCAGGTAAATAATTCTAAATAATACACAGTAAAAGATAACCAATTCGAGTCATGAAGTGAAATAAATTACTTAAATTATGATGATATTCACATTACAGTTTTGTTTAAATACCACACCATATCAGATAAGTAAGACATTGTTTATTATTGTTCCAAAGATGATGTTCTCGAAACTTGTTTTCTGTTATGGATTTTAATATATTTATATATCAAACAGTAAGGAAATGACAGCCGAAGTTAGTTGTCAATTCCGATCAGCTGAAACGGAACAAAGCTAAGACACAGAGAAACACAGAACACAAGCTTATTGAAAAACACAATATTACCATTTTGTAAACAACAAAGTTACCTCGACATATTAATTATCTTAGATGCTCATTTAAAAAATAACAAATTAGAGTTTGCAGGAAATGGCCACAGCATTTATTAACAAATATGATATATGTTCTATTATATGAAATGCAATTTGTGATATGATATGAACTAAAATTCAGTGATAGAAATGCATATGTTTCTTTGAAAATGTTGTATGATGACACCGAATATGTTCGAGGTGGCAGACCATATGTGAAAAGGGGCAAGTTCAAGATAAGCTATTAACCCTGGAAATCAGAGGCTAATGCTATCATAAATTCATACGATTTAAATAAGTCTGTAAACTGCAAATATGTTCTTTAAGAGCAGCAAAATCTGCCATAAATCAAACGACTAACTCTGGAAATCAGAAGTTATCGCTATCATTGATTAATTCAAATCTGCAACTATTTCACATGTTAGAATGTAATAAAATCCATAATTAATCACTTCCAAGTTATCCTTTCAATTTCTGTGTATGTCCACTCTTTTGCGGCCAGTATTCATCTATAATCATCTATTTTTCGTTGATTGACAGTCTCTATAGTAGAATCTGAACAGCTTTCAACATGGTATGACGATATAATCTATGTGGACACTACAAATCTGAAACTAACAATCAAAAACCAAACAGCAGTGTCTTCCGCAGGAATTGCATTCTAACAAATTTATTGCTCTAAAAATCGTTTTCTTTTGCCAAATGTCGACGGTAAAAGGAGGATTATGGGTAAATCAATCACTTGGGAAGATCGATAATCCAATTAAAAACCAAATATTAATAATAATTGACGAAGTAGTATAACGGACATGGTGCCTGAGCACAACCGATAACTGACTTAAAATTTAGATTTTAAATCTTATTAATTTATTTATAATATTCACTTTTTGTACCAGGTCTGTCTATATCATTATCAATTTAAGTTTAGTTTACATGTTTTTCACAAAAAATATATGATGAAATGAATAGCGAACATATTAACGAAATAGCTGAATATTTAAAGGAGAACTAGCTGTCAAATTCATGTACATCGATTTGACTCAAATTCTCAAATTTCATTAATAACAATGTGAAACATTTGTCCATATTATAAAAGTATAAAATAAACAATTTACAACGCATGTGCTCGAGTATATGTAACTTACTTTGTTTCGTGTGCATTGTATGCTAGACGTCATCTTATTAACTACCGAGTTGACCCCCGGAAACCTCTAATGGTTATATAACCGAAATAAACATAACTATAGATATAAATACAAACGAACTCGTGCATTTGGATTTTTCTAGATTTTATTTTATATCATAGATTACAAATATATGTAAAAAAAATTACCCGCATAGCAATTTTTATGAATACATATTCAATGAGGTCGAATTATTTACTTGCGAGTTAATAATTTACCATCAATGTTTCTTAGCATATTTGACAAAATTGAACTATACTTACCTCTGAAAGCGAATTATTATTTCACCATTTACTTTCATTAATGATTTAACAAAAACATTCATATTTAAGATTTTTTATATATCTCGTCGCTAGTGCCTCTTTACGACTTTATAAATAAGTTATGATTTTAGTTTTTATAATTATACACCAACCAGTTCTATGAAGTAAGATAATGATGTGTAACACTTACGTTGTAAAATTGATTCACGTATATAAAACAATGACAGGTATTGGTTTATGACGATACATGTACAAAAATATTCTTACATCTGCAGCACAAACGATGGACAATAGCTATCATCATGCTGTTCCGCAAAATGCTGCAACTCCAATACAAATTGATACACATATATCGGCAGTCAATGTGATGAATTGTAAGTATAACAAAACTGAGGAATTTGATTAGCGAACATATGAAATAAGAAGATATCATATGATTGCCAATGAGGCAACTATTCACAAAAGTTCAAATGAAGTGGATAAAAACAATTATAGGCAACCATACGACCACCAACAATGATAAAACAAAATCGTATAATCGGCTATAAAAAGCTCCTACATGACCAATATGAAACATTTCAATTGAGAAAGATAGCAATCTAATTTATTACAAAACAATTAACAAAAATAATAAAATGACAGACATGAACAAACGACAACCATGTGCAATAAAATACAGGCATCTGACTGGGGACAAGCTTGTCTGTGAGCGCTAAAAACCTTCCCTATTCTAGGAAAGTGTTGTTGCAGCACAACATACGAACAACCTATAAATCTCATTATATTTTGATTGATGTCCCGATGACCTCTGGATATTGCAATTTTTGTAGTTTCCTTGATGTTGTGGGTGGAAAAAAAAACAAATCGAACTTGGTTTATACTTACGTGGTTTGTTTTTAGCATAATTAAGGACTACAATAACGTTAATTACCTTTATTAAAGATATTGCTATTAATAAAATGCTGCATAAAAGTAAGGGGTGAAATGGTTTACCAGGAAACACCTTTCATCCATTGCATAAAGGAAGTGTTTGTAAGCTTTATACATTGTCATTAGATCTTCACCAATGAGAAAATCATTGTAAGCTAAAAAGGGCCCGCCATGACAAATGTTAAACAATTCTAAGAATAAAGCATGAATAAAAAACACGAAAAATTTACAGGCTTTTGACATCAGAAAATCAAAAATGAATATAATGTAGACTCATCAGATCCACAAAGATCACAATAGACAATAAAAGACAGATCATGCAAAGTTTCTGTTTAATGTAATAGACTTATCTGTTATTGAAGAATGTATGTTGTCTTTATACTTACGTAATAGTTTATATCGAAGGGATGTTGTCGTATAGATAAAAACTACATCGTCTGGTTCATATCTAGGCGTGCCTCTTAGTTTTCAAGGGTTAACACTGATATTTCAAATATATTTCGGGAACTTTATACAGATATGTTCAAAAGTCTAGTATAAATGTTTCTACCTTATTTTGGTGTTTTCCTTTATCAATTGGTCTATTCGTGGCAATTGATCTAAAAATAGAAATTACAGTAAAAACAAAAAACCTATTTAACTACTAAACACGAACTGATAACTCAATGACGCTTGACAAAACATTGTTGAAATCTCCATGTGTACATGTGAAAATCCAAAGAGTCTAGCCAACAATACACTCTCTTTAAAACCTCATTTTTATGAAAGTCAAGGTCAATGTCTCTCGGACAAGTCGACCTTTAGCAGTTTTTGTTATTACATATCGTATTTTCAATACTTACAACAAAAGGTACAATACATAAGAATAATGATATTCCTTCACATCACATGGATTTGTTTTATGATAATTTTTATTTTGTAATGAAACCATAAAAGATTATATTAATAAGATGTACGTCCGTGTTGTTGAATAGATGAAATAGAATGATAAAACACATAGAAAAATGATTAAGACAAATGAACAGAAATTGATATAGCTGTTTTGTGAAAAAAAAAATCCTTCAAAAGCGCAGTTCATTTATAAAACACTTTATCATTTTGTATAAGGTCTTAATATAAATATAAATAATTTCTGCATGTAAAACATTAAAGTATTGGTTTACTTTAGACAAAAACAAACTTACACAAAACTTTCTTATATTTCCAACCCAAAAGATGGAAGATACAAAAATGTAGTTATCCGATCCGTTATGCTTACATTTATATTTAAATTATTAAAAGTCGACATGGTTAGAAAACACAAATAACAACACTATTACCAACACAATTATGTGTTTATATTCTTGTAATGGTTAAAAAAAAAATACAAAATTTAACACCATCACAAACTTTATCCCAATTTAATATTCATTGTTTTAGAATTTACATGGAGTCACGTTTTGTGGCGTAGATACATTCGTGTGACGAGTAAACAATTCTGTTGTGAGGCACTTGTATAATGTCGTCAAAAACTGTATGTGTTCGTTGTTATTCGAAAGATTACATGTTTGAAAGAATTATTATGTTATTTATTTGTGTATTTGTGTATTTATTTGTACTCTTATCCTGTCACATAAAGTTGTCATTTTAGCGGTATTTAAAAATTGCCATGTAAGCGAGACTGTTGTCTACCAATATATCCAGGTTCATCTTATCATTTGTTTTCATAATGTCCTCTTCCAAGTAAGGAGTAAGTTAGTTCTTATCAAAGAGTCCGTTTCTATAATTGATGGCGTTTGTTTATGTAGTAGTTCAGTGTTTCTGTTGTTCCGTTATTTTCCTCTTATAGTTGGTGTGTTTGCTCGGTATTATATACTACTATTGCATATTACAAACCCGAAACAGAATACTAAAAGACTAATGTTTAACATTAAATATTTGATTTAGGTGCAATTGATGTAACCTGCGTAACCTGCGTAACCTGCGTAACCTGTCCAGGACAGACAGAAAAAGACGTTATCAAATTAATAAATTATGCTAAACGTCATGATAAAATCTACATGCGAATTCTTGTCACTAATGAAAGAATTAATCATGTTCGACAACTATATTCAAAGACAAAAGTAAATGTTGTCTAAATTTCATCCTCAATCTTCAGTTGGTGAGTAATTAAAATTGTATTTTTTTTAAAGCAGTACATTTTTAACGTTATCTTCATAAACTTATGAAATGTTTGATGATTTCCTATAACCATTAGTACCTGTTTAGTAGCTTTTGTATAATTGAAGAGTTGTTATTACATTTCCGCTTTATATTAAGGACACGGGAATAAACAAAAATCGTGAATTTCATGAAAAGCGAAACAATAAGAGGCAAAAAAACAACTAAGTCAGATGAAATTACAAACGATTAATCGAAGGTAAACAAAAGCCAAATGTTATTTAAAAATAGTAACAAAAATACAAGATAAAGAAAGTTTTATAAATTGGACATATTTGCTAGTAATAACATAAAAGGTACCGATTGTTTTGCACCTGATGCGTATTTCACCAACCTATGTCTCTGTAGTGATGTTCCTGGTCAAAATATTTGAAATACCAAATTTTAAGCTTATTTAAAGGAAAAAGAGCTATAAACCAAAAAAGTCACAAAATTATAGCCTAAATCGTGCAACGATTCGGCGCTTTGCATGAGTGAGATATATTCCTTCATTTAAAATGATTTCCAACATTTTATAGCAGCAAATTTTAATTACACAAAACCCGTATTTCCATGTTAGTACCGACGTAATGGGTACTGGGGGGCTGCTATCCTCGAGGACAAACAGTCCACAAGCTGAGGCATCGATCAATTGGTAGTAATAACTTAACGGTTTGCCTCACTAGATGCGCATTTTGATAATATGCAAGAAACAGTATGATTACGTTTAGCATGTTTGTTCCCTTTTCACCCATTTGAACACTCATCGGGTCTTACATTTCAAATGAACTTTCATTTGATATTGCTGAAAAAAATCAAATGATCAATGTATTGAATAAAAGATGTTCATATTATTGGAATTTAACATGTTTTCAATATTTTATAGTTGTCTAAAAATGTCATGGTTCTATGATGTAATATTATCATTTGATATGCATTCATTAAGTTTATTTATTTATTTATTTAAGATATTTAGTCTTAGATGAATGTTTTTTTAATAGTTGTTATAGTGGAGTGACAGGTCAAGAAAAATGTGCTTATTTTACGACTTTAATGGACCGGCATACCTGCAGGCTAATAACAATTTTTTTGCAAAGCCAATACCTTAAGCTAACTTTTTTGCCCGGTCGTAGACATTTCATGCGGTGCAGTTTTTTTATAAAATGGAAAGAAAAAAGACATTTGAATTTTTTTCAAATTTTTAGATTGGAAAAAAATTGAATTTTGCTACTTTCTTTTGTCTTTAGACATATGATTTTGCAAAATTTTTACAGAGTTAAATTGTTTATTCATAATGTAAAACTAAAGTTCCTTATTTTTTTTTTCTTCTAAATTTTGTACATTTTACTCAGTTTAGCGAAGGCACACTCTGTATTATTTTAACGAAGTGGTTACATTTGTAAATTTATATTACATTGATAATTTAATGATTTTCCGATTTTTCATGAATTAAAATGTTTTAAACTTCCTATTGTAAAGTTTCGAAGCCATTCCAAGTCAGTATTTCTTATAAATTAACTTTAATGGGGATTTTTAACTTTCAATATAGTTCAATGAATATGATATGGACCTCCTCGTTATTCTGATGTTCATTGAAAGATTGTAGTAATGGTTTTAAACTTCCTGTCGACAAACATCGAAAAGTCCTGGCAATAAAAGAATGCATACTTGCTTTAAACATAAACCTGTTAACCCCATTTCATCTTGCTTTGGAATTACAATTACACCATGAGTTTGGCTCTAAAAAATTTATTGAAAATCCAAACTCTCATGGTTTTTGAGCATCCTACTCTGAAGTACGTAGATTTCGAAAACGTTGAGCAAATTTGTAAATAGTAAGAATCCAAGATATGTTCTATGTACCTGATGGTAATGCTGTACTTAAAAAAAGGTGGTCGAATTATACAGGAGGGAGCGTAAAATATTGACTTAAATGATGAAAGAATCGATGGTAAAAATACATTTCACTCCATGGCTAGAGTTGTATTTTAGTATCAAAACGAATCATCAAATGCCCACATGAGTTCCATAAAGATTAAACGGGGACTAGAAAGATCTTTCGCGTTGAATGATTCCAATACCAATCTTATGGAATGTTTACCTTTCGACAAGCCACAGAACAGTATGGACCTCCTCATTATTCTAATGTTTATAGGCAGATTGTGTCTTGTTTCATCGAAGACCGAGAAATATCTGTCCTGTCTTTTGTATTTCTGCGACTTCTTTCGAGACAAAACTTAGATTCGATTCCATTTTCTGCAGAAAGCACTGAACAAATTGTTCCATTTTGGATCGGTTCTTACAAAAGGCTAAATCTGAAATTTCGTCTGTAGCCTCTGCTCCAGTTATAAATGTCAAGCCTCGACATGGCAATAGTATTAACAACTAAGAAACAATGTTTAGATATGTCAACACGATCAACAATATGCAGTGGAATATTTGACAAATAATTGTATGCTGTTGCCCAAATATAAAATGGTCTATTCCAGACGTGTTCGAGGATGAACTTTGGTATATTAGGCTAGCTCTCGTGGCTCTCATGGCTCTTTTGTTTAATTTAAAAGCATTCTTCAATTGGTGTTTAGACGAAAATCGGTAATAAGAATTGAACCAAATGTATGTCACAGCTCATTTGCTGAAAATCCCAAATGCGCTGAAGGTATTGCACAGTTTTTTTTTCTAGAAGAATTCAGAATACGCTCTTGTAAACTATCACCAACCTTCGCATTTTGGGATATGCTTCTTCGTGCAGTTGAGATATTGTTACAGAACATTAGGGCTGAACGAAATGGGTAGTGGCTTTTACATTTGAAAATGATGGCTGCAATGTTGCGATGCTTTTCCATTGCCAATCGGACGAACTATGCTAGGTGGACACCAGACTACATATTGGATATTTTGAGTCTGTCTGAAACCGTAAAATATGTCTTTATGTCAGGTGAGTTTTCAATCAGACATAAACATGGAGCCTTAAATAGTATATGTAGTTATATGGCTACAGAGAAAACTATTATTAAAGATTCTTAAGGTTGTAGAGGCATCATAGGACTGACTAGGAAAAAAACCGCTGTAATTTGATGGATGCTAAGAGACAGATCCTTGCGCATTTTAGTTCTAAAATGATATCAAGATCGGAATTAGTCACAGATGCAGACATTGAACACGAAGAAAACAAGCCAATGGCAATGACACGAGACAAAAAAATGTCTCTGATTTGAAAGGGTATTTGCATTCAAATATGACCGATCCATTTAACGCTGCCAATAATCCTTAGCCATTGATAAATGCAAGTATTTCTACAGAAATGTAAGCCTTAAAAAATCTCTTGAACGTGGCAACCAGATGGTTAAATCTTTTGTGGAAGGCTGCTCTAATGAGTCTGAAACCCATGTCTTCTACAGTTCTATGTGGAGGTCTGCTTTTAATACTTTCGATGATACGACCAAGATCTCAAAACTCAAGTGTAAATCAGGTGACTTTGTTAAGGCACATATATACCCAGTAAAAATAGTTCGTCGTGCATTAGTTCTTGCTAATAGTCGTGAGAAGGTGACTGTAGTCAGGATATTGGCATATCCTATTGATCCCATGCCTTCAGCTTTGTTCCATGATGATGGGAGCATGTTGAAATGTTGTAAAAATCTGATATAATTCACCTCCTTGTAGAGGAAATGTGCTCTTCTTTAAATCTTTCAAGTTATGATATTTATCAAAAGTACCAGGCTTATAACTTGATACGCCAGACACGCGTTCGTCTACATAAGACTCATCATACCGCTTAGATCAAAATAGTTAGAAAGCCAAACAAGTATAAAGTTGAACAGCATTGAGGACGAAAATTCCAATAAATTGTAGCAAATCCGATAAGTTTACAAACGGGAGATTGGGAATCGCCGTTAACATTAGAAGTGCATTCATCGCCTCATTGTATGATCCGAAGGGAAACTTCAGTTATGTTCATGATGATCTAAACAAACTAAGAATGGAGTTTTCCGCCGCAAAGGATGCCAGTTTTGTGAAAAATTCCTCCATGTGAAAACACGTTTTACAGGACATCCACTACAAACCATTAAAAGTCTGAAATGGCCTATATCTGTACTCGACTGTACTGATTTTTACTCGACCAGTCTGAATTCGTCTGAGATTTACTTGATAGTACTCGACTGTAGTCTGAACCATACTTAACAGTCTGAATGTGTACTTAACCATTTTATACGAGTCTGAACCGTACTCGACCTAGTCTGAACCGTACTCGACCTAGTCTGAACCATACTCGACCTAGTCTGAACCATACTCGACCAAGTCTTAACCAACCTAGACCTATTCTTTGTATCTATCAACTGAATTTTATCAATTTAGGAATTATTTTAATAAAGATGAAATTTGAACAGCAACTTGAAATTAAAAATGTATTCAATACAGTATTGAAATTAAAATTTCACAATAATCAATCATAATATAACTTCAACTCAATATTAATCAACACTTACATAATGATGTATATGTATATGTATATTTTCAATATTATTCAAAATTTTATAAATATTTCGGAAGTATTTTATGGTAACTGGACTATTTTCACCATTAACTTAAGCATAGTATAGATATATGGTGTCAGTTGAGTTCAGGTAATAATGCAGTGAATGTTTTTATTAAGATATATATAAAATAGTAAACTATATAAAACAACTTAATAAATTTTTAAAAAAAATGAGAGCTTAATTGTTTTGTTTTATTAAACCAAGAATTTAATATAATCATGATAATAGAATTTCCATAGCAATCCTTGATAACCTTTTTAAAAAAGGAAATGTATTCCAAAGTAACAGTAAAAAAATATTTCAATTAATTTAAGTATTTTTTTTTGTCAAATTAACATGACATACATAAAGCACTTTAATATGTTCTTATTACCTCAGTACATGTGTGTTTTACAGGTAAAAAGAAAACCCTATTTTCTTAAATTCGTTTATTATTTATCTAGTACTTACATGTATATTCGAAAGGCCTTGTTATTTAATTTAAACAGGATGTTGCAATTTTGAATCAATGTTATTTAGAATTTAATACCTTTGGCCAGGTGTGATCTTATTTATGAGTTTGCCCCCAAGCAGAGGTTATACTTTATATTTCACCACTAATCAGAAAAACACTTTTATTTATTTATTTAATGTTATCCCTTTTTTATATAAGCTATATATGATATATTTTTTTTTTTTATCCTAAATATAATCAGAGATATATTTCTTTTATAAGGTTAATTTTTTTATAAATTTTGCTGTTGTTATATATATATGTTGTTAAAAAGAAATTTATTTTAACAGTTTTTTGGTCTAGTATGGTTCAGACTGGTCGAGTATTGTTCAGACCTTTGGTTAAGTATGGTTTAGACTGGAAAAATAGGTCAAGTACATGTTGAGAATGGGTTAAGACTGTTTCAGACTGGTCGAGTAATAGTTCAGACTATTTTCAACGGCAAAGATGAGGGTCAAGTACGATTCAGTACAGTCAAGTATGGTTCAGACTGGGGTCGAGTAATGTCAAGTAAAAGTCAGACCAATTCAGACTGGTCGAGTAAAAATCAGTACAGTCCAGTACAGATATAGGCCATTTCAGACTTTAATGGTTTGTAGTGATCCCACGTGCAATGCGTCAAACGCAAGTTTGGAGAAACTCTCAAATTGTTAAGCCAGTGATCATACTTTCCAAAGACTCATGTTAGTAAGAGGGTAAAAACGGTTTGCTCTCTGTTTTCTTTGAGGGACCTATGTCAGTAGATTTCCTTCAAAATCTTGTTTGTACGTATACGTACAAGGGAAAACAGCTTGCAATACCAACTGTGTATGCAACCAACAGAAATCCGCGTAAACCAATATTTGTTCATGTGAAGGGTCTAATGGTTGTAGAAATTATTTAACTCACCGAGCATTATTGAAAGAAGACGACGATGAAAACAATGACTGGTGTCAGGTTTTCGAAAGTTGTCATGCCCATTGTTTGTTCAACTACCCCATACAACTACTCTTTCTAAGGGGTCCATGTGTGCTTTTGTAAGACAAAGGCACATAAAACCTAAAAGGTTCATAGAGCTAGAATATACGCTGAAACTTTAGTCCATCATTAAACTCATTTGATTTAATTGCCTTGTGAAATATTTGTGACTGGCAATAAATATACATCAAAACCAAATTGTCTATGATTCTTTTTATAAATGCCGTAGAATTCAAAAATATATCTTTAGAATTACATGCGATGTATAAAAAAAATGAATTGAGATTCGGCTGTTCCATCATCTATTTCGTTGCTAGTCTGAATTCCCTTTAAAATGTGCACTTTGTGGATTTATTTTTTTCAAATTAAGTTGAAAATGAAGTGTCACAGTTTTTTTTTAATTACGAATTTCTTGTTAAGTAAAAATTCAGATATTTTTTGTAAACTTTTATAACCTTTTTTGAAAAAAAATTGACAATAGTGAAAAACTCAATCCCTAACCTTTGACCGTTTTAAAATAAAATGCACCATATTTCAATTCTACGACCATGCAAAAATTAAAGAATAAACATTTCTCTTTCCAAAAAGTCATAATTTAGCCTGCAGGTAGGGTGGTCCATTAAAGTTGAAGAAATGTTGGCTTGGTCACTCCACTATTAGTGGATTTGAACTAGATGTCAGTTAACTGCCTGTCCCAAGTCAGGAGCCTATAATATAGTGGTTGTCGTTTGTTTATGTGTTAAATATCTGTTTTTCGTTCATTTTGGTTTATATGAATAAGACCGTTAGTTTTCTCGATCTAGCTCGTTTGAATTGTTTTACATTGTCCTTTCGGGGCCTTTTATGCGATATGGGCTTTGTTCATTGTTGAAGGACGTACAGTGACCTATAGTTGTGAATTTCTGTGTTATTTTGGTCTCATAGGCATTCATACCACATCTTCTTTGTTATATTCAAGTAAAAAGAAAACAAAAAGGCTAAACATAGCTAGACGTTCAAATCTTGATTCCGTAATTATCAGCAGATTGGTTATGACGTCTTCTTAAGTAACATAGAGTATAAGTATAAGTAGGGAGTAATGGCATTAAGGCCTGGGTTTTCCCCAAGAAAAAAAAATTTTGGACAACTATTGCATATTTGCACATAATGTTTGGTAATGCAAAGGGTCAAGAGTATAAATGAAAAACATAACGATTTTCATCTGATATAAAATAATTTAAGAGAAGCTTTATTACGACTATTGAAATAATCTCCCCAAATTTTAAGTTGTTTCTTGGATGCGCACATACTTTTCCAATTTAAATTATACATACAATTTGATGAAAAACAAGGGAAATCAAGAAACGCAGGTCAGCAGTGTTTTCAATAATTCGGTTCGTATTCTCATTGTCGAAAACCGTTTATGGATTTATAGTTGCTTTCTTTTACATCATTTTAGTGTTTAGTTTTAAGATTGGTATTTTTTTTTCTTTATCTTCTTATTCTTATATGTTCTCAAATCAATACATTACTTTTGCTAATGTTGCCTCTAATTTTTTTCAGAGATACAAAGTGTTTGACGAAATTATGGATATGAAGAAAATGTGTAGGATGATAACCTAACCGACGCAACTTATATCCGAAAAAAAGCTATATCATAAGGTTATAAAGAGTACATAATATATGATGAATTGTTAATTTTATTTTAAGAGATAAAACTTTATATGTTTAAATACTATGTGATTATGAAAATGTGAATATGAAAATTATACACAACCATTATAAATTTTCAATTTAAAGTTATATATCCTTCATCAGGACGAGCATCCTTGTGAAAATACTTATAAATTATTTATAAAACCTATTGCAAATATTTTTGTTTATAATGATAAAATGCATAAAAAAATAACACATGTATGAGCTTGTATTTTTTCAATAATAATGCGATTTTGCCAAATAAATTTCAATAACTTTCGTATTCTTTTCTGTCATCTTTATAACTTTAAAAATTTGACCAGTAGTACAAGATCTGCAAAGATATCCATATGTTTAAAACCAACCCTTTACTACATATTTCCGTTAAACAAAGATTTGACTTAAAAGACGTTGTTCGTCTATTCCATTTCAACTGGAATTCAGTTGAAATGGCAAATATAAGCAAATCTATAATATACATTTATTTCCCGTGCCTGAGGGAGATATAAATATTTCTTCACCTAAGATAATTCATATGTCACGAGGGCCTCGCCCGAGGGTAATATGATTTTTCGGGGGTGGAAAAATCTTCAGATCTCCCTAAGTCAAGGGACATGAATGTTTTATTCCACTGCCTATACTTTGTTTACTACTAAGTACCTGAACATAAAACATTCATTTACTGTACACACATTTTTCTAAACCGCTTGTGTTCATAAAAACACGACATAGCATTTTTCTAATTGGCGTGTGTTCATAAAAATACGACATAATTTTAAACATTGATAACTTACCGATCAAAATAGTATGCATTAATTTAGTTATGATTTTACATCTGAAATAACTTTGATGAGTCTTATGTAGACGAAACGTGCGTCTGGAGTACTGAATTATAATCCTGGTATCTTTCATAACTTTTTGAACAAAATAGTATTAGAAACTTTAAAAACTAGTGCAAATGTTTTAAAAATCGTTCAAAATGCTGCTACAATTAATCGCGCGTAACGTCGCACCAGAAAGTCCCGATTTTCAGAGGGGAATATGACATTGAGAGGGGAATATGATGTTTTGTTCGATGTCACATGGAATGGTTTCAACCAATTAAAAACTGATTAAACTGTTAAATGTAACATACAGTGGAATAATAAGTTTTGTTCAATAGGATATTGTTGATCAAATTTATTGATGCATTCTGTACAACATTTTTGATAACACTGTACGTACAACAAAAGTATCCTTTATCGTATACCATGCTTATCATTGTATGACTGCAGTTAAAAAAAAGTAAAAAAAGGCACATCTTATCATTAATTTTGATAGCAACAAATATGCACTAACACTCATTAAAATTGTATATAAGTGTTATAATAAAACTTCAACAAATAGACAGACATGCACTGCAGAAAAAATAAATAAATAATTCAACAATTTAAAATAAGTGCAAGTCAAATGGTTAGCCATTGGAATCCCTATGTTATTATTGCCCCTATGTTAAATGACTACAAGATATTTGCATCATTTGGGTATTTATTTGACATTTTTAAAAAGATTTGAATCTTTGTCTTATGTCTCCTTAACTTTTAGTTTCAATACTGCATACTACATATATCACAAGCTATGAGTTAAATGTTGTATAATTTATAGTTAATAATTTTCTTCTTAAATCTTACATTCGATGTGTATGATTTTCCAAAATATATTATCTAATTAGTTGAACTAGATTGGCGTTTATCATATTATCATGTTTCTTTAGGTTCAGATCCATGCGATGACATTATGTGTCAAAACAATGGAACGGGTCTAATCAACCCGACAGATGAGACTGCTCAGTGTTGCTGTTCTGAGGGTTTTATGGGATCAATGTGTGAAACCCAAGGTAAGGCACTTTACTATAACTAAATAAAAACAGACACATGCGGTTGCTAAGTGATGATAATATGAGTAACTTTCTGAATGTATAAATTCAATTACAGAAACAACTGAATCGCAAAATCAATAATAATGTGAAATTTTTATGGTATGAAGGAAATATACAATAGTTTGGATTGGCAGTCCCTCAATTGTGCATTAATTTTTTTAAACCCAATTATTCTCTATGCCGATTTGTCTCTATTCTTTATTTTGTTTGACCCATTACTCTGTAGCATTGGTACACCATTCTCTATTCTGTAAACCCCATCAGAACTCTCATAAACATGTACACATATTCAATGGTTCTGATGACTTAAGATGTAAAGATGTTCTATATTGAACTGTTGTGCCAAGTGACAGTCAACCTATACCCAACACTGAATATATCAGTCTTATATTCAATATTGCGTTTTTTATATACAATTATTACTTAAAATGTGGAAAAAATGTGTATGACATTTTGCAAGGAGCTTATAGGGCAGTAGCAATTTAAGTGTGAATGAATAATATCAAGGCAATATAAACAAGAAATCACGAAGTCAATCTATAACAACAAATAGTTATATTACTTGCGTTTAACTTGATATTTTAAACCATTTATGTGTAACATCATGAATTTGAAATTGTCTTTATTGTTTTCATTTTGAAATGAAAATTATAACAGAAGGTAATATTTTTGCAATCAGGTACCAGTACTGTCGATAAAGACTGTGTTAAAATTGAGACAGACAGTTATGCGACGGGTTGGCAATTTAAATACAGAACATGTACTGCAACCACAAAGAGGTATATTTGTGAAGCACTGGTAAGTAGAGAAAAGGAAATTAACTTAATACGAATTAAAATCACAAAAACAACTGAACTCCAAGGAAAATTCAAAACGGAAAGTCCCTAATTAAATGGCAAAATCAAAAGTTCAAACAATAAATTGATAACAACTGTCATATTCCTGACTTGGTACAGGTATTTCCGTATGTAGAAACCTGGTTTTATAGTGCTAAACCTCTCACTTGTACGACAATTGCAACAAAAATCATTATATTAACAACGATGCGTGAACAAAACAGACAGACATATAAAGCAGTCAAATAAAATAGCGTCATACAAAGAAGTAATTAAAAAACAAAATTGACAAACGCAAAATACTTAGTAGACAGTTTCTGTGGCAGATTTCGTGTTTGTCATGGCAAATTAATAAGACACAGCAATTATACTGGAATCTAAAATTTGACTCTAAACATGTGAAAATAAGGAGCTGTGATATGATTGCTGATAACAATCGAAATCAAAGGACGAGGATGTATACAATTGCAAGCGAACAACAGCCTTCACGAAAAATCATTGCATGGTAAACCTTAAAACTCAAATGAAAAACAATCAAGATTCGAACACCGACGTCAAGGATTATTATTATGTGCTATGCTTCTTCTAAATAGGGATATGTCTTTAGATATATTACAAGAAAGATAACCATAGAAAGAAAATTACTGGTGAATTAAAAAAAAACAGCAATCAATTATACCGATCAGCAAATAGTCTGTACTGAAACACATATGTCTATACTATCGAGTTAACAACATACTAAGGTCTTAAGGGGGTACCTAACACTACAGGGAGATAACTCTGTAAAATCATCTAAACGTTTTAATCACGTTGTATTGTTGAGAAAATATTAAGCTTCTTAAAGATCAAAATAAGTGTGTACCAAACTGCTATGTATCATATGAAATTTTTACAAGAAAGTGATTGGTTCAAGTTTTAAATTTTTTTTATAGTGTTACCAAAGTGTCAAAGTAAATATTTTGTCAAAATTTTATGAAAACTAAACAAGCCAAATTAATTTTAGTTAAGGTGTTAGGTACCACCTCAACAAATTGTGAACTCAACAAAGTGTATCGACTTACTGAAATTTTAAACAAAATTCAACAGAATGATTGGTGCCGGTGTTAGCTGGTAAGGATTCTGAAAATAAACATAATAAAATCATACTTTTGACTTCATTCACAAGAATTCACAGTAAGGCAGCATTTTTCTTCAAATATTTGTTTTTCTTTCTCTCTATTTTATAAGTTTCTGATTTTTTACACGGTCATCCAGTATTCAAAATTGATTTCAATGAAATACTTTAGTGTGTTCCATTGTAAGTTTCAAAAGTGTAACTGTCAGAATGTTGATATGCCAAGCAGTTCCAGCTTTTCTGTCTTTATATATGTACTTACGAAATATCAACATAACTTTATTCTCCAAGACATTCGTTTTTATTATAAAATATTATGCTTAAGTCTTCTTTTGTTTTGAATGATCGAGATGGATCAGGAATGGGTGGTGCCTAGCCATTGTCAAGAATTCGTCAAAGTTTATCCTCATGATATTGTTATTGTCTATTCATTTATAAATTTGGAGTTGATTTGACTAATCGTCGATACACTTTGTTGAGTTCACAACTTGTTGAGGTGGTACCTAACACCTTAACTAAAATTAATTTGGCTTGTTTAGTTTTCATAAAATTTTGACAAAATATTTACTTTGACACTTTGGTAACACTATAAAAAAAATTTAAAACTTGAACCAATCACTTTCTTGTAAAAATTTCATATGATACATAGCAGTTTGGTACACACTTATTTTGATCTTTAAGAAGCTTAATATTTTCTCAACAATACAACGTGATTAAAACGTTTAGATGATTTTACAGAGTTATCTCCCTGTAGTGTTAGGTACCCCCTTAAGACCTTAGTATGTTGTTAACTCGATAGTATAGACATATGTGTTTCAGTACAGACTATTTGCTGATCGGTATAATTGATTGCTGTTTTTTTTTAATTCACCAGTAATTTTCTTTCTATGGTTATCTTTCTTGTAATATATCTAAAGACATATCCCTATTTAGAAGAAGCATAGCACATAATAATAATCCTTGACGTCGGTGTTCGAATCTTGATTGTTTTTCATTTGAGTTTTAAGGTTTACCATGCAATGATTTTTCGTGAAGGCTGTTGTTCGCTTGCAATTGTATACATCCTCGTCCTTTGATTTCGATTGTTATCAGCAATCATATCACAGCTCCTTATTTTCACATGTTTAGAGTCAAATTTTAGATTCCAGTATAATTGCTGTGTCTTATTAATTTGCCATGACAAACACGAAATCTGCCACAGAAACTGTCTACTAAGTATTTTGCGTTTGTCAATTTTGTTTTTTAATTACTTCTTTGTATGACGCTATTTTATTTGACTGCTTTATATGTCTGTCTGTTTTGTTCACGCATCGTTGTTAATATAATGATTTTTGTTGCAATTGTCGTACAAGTGAGAGGTTTAGCACTATAAAACCAGGTTTCTACATACGGAAATACCTGTACCAAGTCAGGAATATGACAGTTGTTATCAATTTATTGTTTGAACTTTTGATTTTGCCATTTAATTAGGGACTTTCCGTTTTGAATTTTCCTTGGAGTTCAGTTGTTTTTGTGATTTTAATTCGTATTAAGTTAATTTCCTTTTCTCTACTTACCAGTGCTTCACAAATATACCTCTTTGTGGTTGCAGTACATGTTCTGTATTTAAATTGCCAACCCGTCGCATAACTTTCTGTCTCAATTTTAACACAGTCTTTATCGACAGTACTGGTACCTGATTGCAAAAATATTACCTTCTGTTATAATTTTCATTTCAAAATGAAAACAATAAAGACAATTTCAAATTCATGATGTTACACATAAATAGTTTAAAATATCAAGTTAAACGCAAGTAATATAACTATTTGTTGTTATAGATTGACTTCGTGATTTCTTGTTTATATTGCCTTGATATTATTCATTCACACTTAAATTGCTACTGCCCTATAAGCTCCTTGCAAAATGTCATACACATTTTTTCCACATTTTAAGTAATAATTGTATATAAAAAACGCAATATTGAATATAAGACTGATATATTCAGTGTTGGGTATAGGTTGACTGTCACTTGGCACAACAGTTCAATATAGAACATCTTTACATCTTAAGTCATCAGAACCATTGAATATGTGTACATGTTTATGAGAGTTCTGATGGGGTTTACAGAATAGAGAATGGTGTACCAATGCTACAGAGTAATGGGTCAAACAAAATAAAGAATAGAGACAAATCGGCATAGAGAATAATTGGGTTTAAAAAAATTAATGCACAATTGAGGGACTGCCAATCCAAACTATTGTATATTTCCTTCATACCATAAAAATTTCACATTATTATTGATTTTGCGATTCAGTTGTTTCTGTAATTGAATTTATACATTCAGAAAGTTACTCATATTATCATCACTTAGCAACCGCATGTGTCTGTTTTTATTTAGTTATAGTAAAGTGCCTTACCTTGGGTTTCACACATTGATCCCATAAAACCCTCAGAACAGCAACACTGAGCAGTCTCATCTGTCGGGTTGATTAGACCCGTTCCATTGTTTTGACACATAATGTCATCGCATGGATCTGAACCTAAAGAAACATGATAATATGATAAACGCCAATCTAGTTCAACTAATTAGATAATATATTTTGGAAAATCATACACATCGAATGTAAGATTTAAGAAGAAAATTATTAACTATAAATTATACAACATTTAACTCATAGCTTGTGATATATGTAGTATGCAGTATTGAAACTAAAAGTTAAGGAGACATAAGACAAAGATTCAAATCTTTTTAAAAATGTCAAATAAATACCCAAATGATGCAAATATCTTGTAGTCATTTAACATAGGGGCAATAATAACATAGGGATTCCAATGGCTAACCATTTGACTTGCACTTATTTTAAATTGTTGAATTATTTATTTATTTTTTCTGCAGTGCATGTCTGTCTATTTGTTGAAGTTTTATTATAACACTTATATACAATTTTAATGAGTGTTAGTGCATATTTGTTGCTATCAAAATTAATGATAAGATGTGCCTTTTTTTACTTTTTTTTAACTGCAGTCATACAATGATAAGCATGGTATACGATAAAGGATACTTTTGTTGTACGTACAGTGTTATCAAAAATGTTGTACAGAATGCATCAATAAATTTGATCAACAATATCCTATTGAACAAAACTTATTATTCCACTGTATGTTACATTTAACAGTTTAATCAGTTTTTAATTGGTTGAAACCATTCCATGTGACATCGAACAAAACATCATATTCCCCTCTCAATGTCATATTCCCCTCTGAAAATCGGGACTTTCTGGTGCGACGTTACGCGCGATTAATTGTAGCAGCATTTTGAACGATTTTTAAAACATTTGCACTAGTTTTTAAAGTTTCTAATACTATTTTGTTCAAATAGTTATGAAAGATACCAGGATTATAATTCAGTACTCCAGACGCACGTTTCGTCTACATAAGACTCATCAAAGTTATTTCAGATGTAAAATCATAACTAAATTAATGCATACTATTTTGATCGGTAAGTTATCAATGTTTAAAATTATGTCGTATTTTTATGAACACACGCCAATCAGAAAAATGCTATGTCGTGTTTTTATGAACACAAGCGGTTTAGAAAAATGTGTGTACAGTAAATGAATGTTTTATGTTCAGGTACTTAGTAGTAAACAAAGTATAGGCAGTGGAATAAAACATTCATGTCCCTTGACTTAGGGAGATCTGAAGATTTTTCCACCCCCGAAAAATCATATTACCCTCGGGCGAGGCCCTCGTGACATATGAATTATCTTAGGTGAAGAAATATTTATATCTCCCTCAGGCACGGGAAATAAATGTATATTATAGATTTGCTTATATTTGCCATTTCAACTGAATTCCAGTTGAAATGGAATAGACGAACAACGTCTTTTAAGTCAAATCTTTGTTTAACGGAAATATGTAGTAAAGGGTTGGTTTTAAACATATGGATATCTTTGCAGATCTTGTACTACTGGTCAAATTTTTAAAGTTATAAAGATGACAGAAAAGAATACGAAAGTTATTGAAATTTATTTGGCAAAATCGCATTATTATTGAAAAAATACAAGCTCATACATGTGTTATTTTTTTATGCATTTTATCATTATAAACAAAAATATTTGCAATAGGTTTTATAAATAATTTATATAAATATTTTATAAAATTCGCATCAAGTCTTTTCGTTTTTATGTTGATATAAAGATTTATTTTTTTAAGATTTGTGAGTAATAATGTTTTTTTTTACATTGCATGTTTTATTTAGTTTTTCACGCATTGAAGTAAAATTGTCTGTTTTGGTTTACAATAGACTTTATCTTTTCTTTAAGATTATTTGTAAATCTTTTAATTGTTTGGGAAATAAATCATCATTGCACACGGGAGTACCTTTGCATTATTTTGCTACGCTTTTGATTGTTTTCTTATACAAAACATTTAATAAATATATTACTAATTTTGTATTTTTGTATCATTTCATGTCATTTTTATATGTCGATAAATACTATTTTCCAGCAAAACAATTTTAAAACTAAACGTTTCAAATTAATTTTCCTTTCAAACACTTTGACCTTTCTATAAACATTAAAAGAGGGACAGTCAAACTCATAAATCGAAAATAAACTGAAAACGCCATGGCTAAAAATGAAAAAGATAAACAGACAAACGATAGTACACATGACACAACATAGAAAACTAAAAAATAAATAACACGAACCCCACCAAAAACAAGGGGTGATCTCAGGTGCTCCGGCAGGGTAAGCAGATCCTGCTCCACATGTTGCTCCCGTCGTGTTGCTTATGTGATTACAAATCCGGTAAATATTATACATGTAATTTTTCACCTCTTCGTTTACTTTCGAAACACTTTATTCACGGAAGCAAACGTTTCTACTAAAATTAAGTATGAAATGTGATATGAACACACTGTGTACATCTAAAATAACATCTTTTTATACTGTATCCATATAACTAGTTTTTTTTTTTTTAATATTTACAGTTTTGAACGTTTTCTCGAGTTTTTTTACTTTAGACTTGGAAATAATTGCATCTCTAAAATGAGTTATTACACTTGTTTCTAACTTTTTATCTTTTTGTGACTATTAATTCGTAATTCATGATTGTCACCTACCTTGTGTAAAATGTTTAATAAGGTAAACAACACATGAATGAAATTGAAGCCAAAAATTGTTTAGAAAATCTCTAAAAAAAATGTTTACGACTACATTAGTATAATTATTTAGTCTCACAATGTTATGTTATTTAAAAAAAAAAGTACGAATTTAAGAAAAATAAAGCTGTTCGTTGACCTATAGTTGTTAATTTCTGTGTCATTTTGGTGTCTTTTGGAGAGTTATCTCATTGGCAATCATATCACATCTTCTTTTTTATATCATTTCAACATGAGCACAAGTGCCACATGGGGATCTGCTTCCCCTTCCGGAGGCCCTGAGATGACCTTAATTTTTTGTGTAATGTTTTGTGAACTAAAGTTTTGTCTTTTGGACTAGCATATTCTGTTGGAATTGCAATATCAGTATGTTTTCGACTTGTACGTTTGCATGTCCCTCTGGAATCATTCGCATGTGTGTTTAAGTCCACCACCATTACTTGAACATAGAACACCGTCATTTATCATAACACAGAATAAGAACAAACTTCTTTCAAAAAAAATAATATATAAGAGCTTGACTCATCAGAAAGGTATACATACCACAAAGTTGGGTATGTTTGTTATTTTAACCAGTGTCCAAATAATTCGATTAAAAATCTCTAAATCACGGAAAGATATACAAACTGCTTGAACCACATGATCCTTCAGAGAAGCTAGACCGTGGAATCCTTATCCGCTATGAGTGTATACCCGCTATGCAAATGCACACTTTATCAAATTATATGGAAATAGAACGCGACCGGTATAATTACATAAGTGACGACTATTATGATATGTAAGCAATCGAAGACTGCAAAAATGTACCAAGACCGAATTTTTATTGTATAGGGTAACCAATTTGTGATTGTGAATGTAAAATGTATGCAGTGTCGATTTTCAAATAACTATGTTGAATACGGTTTTGAATAACATCAACAAGCGTAGCGTAATGATCGAGATATGTAAACGCCAGACGCTGTGGCAGCGGGTATGTTACTAATAGAAATGAGATGTTAAATAATTGAAAAATTGATATCAAAACGTTTGTAATTATAGATAACAGTTTGAAGGAAAAGATCAAGATTTAAAGAAGACCCCCTCATATCGAAAGCGTTCGTGAAATCAAGTTCAGTAGGATTGTAAATCACTTCATTTTAAGCAGCTCTAACCAAAACTGTAATAAAGACTCAAACCTAAAAAAAAGTCTGAAATGCGAGTTACTAAGTGACAAGATGCATTAATGTATCAGAGAGTGAAATTACAAATTCATTTATTGTTTCTGCGTCATATTAGTAGAACAATAAGTCGTCTTTACTCATTTGGTAATCAAACTGTCTGTTGACAAATCAATCCGCCAAAATTAAAAAAAACATAGATTGTCAATCAAAATGTCAAGTATTTTGATGATATCATATTCGATGTATTATTTGTTGGACTATGTGGGGTTCTTTTCTAACCAGGATTTTTTAATTGCCTAATTCAATACATTTATATCGCGCTTTCCATTTTGTGAACAAATCCGTTTTATGAGACTATGCGCATATTACCTTAGCCGTATTTGGCACAACTTTTTGGAATTTTGGGTCCTCAATGCTCTTCAACTTTGTACCTGTTTGGCTTTATACCTATTTTGATCTGAGGGTCACTGATGAGTCTTGTGTAGACGAAACGCGTGTCTGGCGTATTAAATTGTATTCCTGGTACTTTTGATACTATTGCCGGTCTTTCAATTGAGATTATGGAATTTGAGTTAAAGACCTAAAATAACAAAAATAACGAATTCCGAGGAAAATTCAAACGGAAATTCAATAATTAAATGGCAAAATTAAAAGTTCAAACACTTCAAACAACAGATAACAACTTCTCATGCAGAAAATTGTGGGTCAAACCTGTTTTATAACTAGCTAACCTCTCATTTGTATGACAGTCACATACAATTCCATTATATTGATAACGATGTTTGAACAAAACAAACAGACGTTTTGTTGCACATAAATTAGGCCGCTAGTTTTCTTGTTTTCTTGTTTAATATTTGTTATTTCGGGGTCTTTTATAGCTGACTATGTGGTACGGGCTTTGTTCATTATTGAAGGCCGTAAGGTGACCATTATCTCTTTCAAGTTTCTGTGTCATTTGGTCTGTCGTGGAGAGTTTTTTCATTTGCAATCATGCCACACCTTCATTTTATATAGACATAATAGGCAAATCTATGTAAATCAAACTATTTTTATATTAGTGCAAAATTATAAAGAATAATGGAGCAGATCTTTAGATATGCTTTGAACCTACATTTGATTGACTAGTTTAAGATATTTATGACGTCTATCTTTTATTGGTTATAAGAACCTAAGAAAGATGTTTAATCGAACATCTTGACATTCGTCTATTCATAATAATGTTTATGTAAACTTTAATGATGTATTCACTGTAAAAATGGTGTTTAGATTCTAAACACAATCCTAAACACGTTATTTGTGCACTTTTTTTTACATGTTTAAGTGTAGGTGTTTAGATGGTGTTTAGGTGTTTAGGTGGTGTTTAGGGATGAATCATATGTAATGTAATTGGTAAAGGAAAGTTGACTACAATCGTATTTTCTTCTGCTATTGTTTTATAATATCTGCACTAGTATTTCTTCAAGAGTTTTAAGTTGTGAAATACTTTAATCTACTACTAATGCCTGGTAAATTAAAGTGTATCTTTCCCATTTAAATGGATACTTAATCGGATAGATATATGTTTTGCAGGATGTCATAAATAAATATAGAAAAAGAAAAGACCTTTCCATGACAACATTTCAAAGGAATGTCGGTTATATTTTTTGCAGATCAACATGTTTCAGTTCTTGACAACAGAGTTGACGAAATATTTAGACATGTTCATCATCTGAAATATATCATACCTTTCAGTTCAACAAAGTTTTGTGTCCTTAAATAATAAAAAAAAATACTGAGTCATTACAGTAAGTGGCATCAAAAACACTGATGTTGAAAGAAGTTGCTCTTGCTAAAATTCAGATGTGGTGTAATACAATTGCCAATTAAATAACCCTCCACCAGAGACCAAATGACGCAGAAGTTAACCACTATAGGAACTCCTATAGCCTTCAACAATGAGCAAATCCCATACTGCAAAGCCCCAAAATTACAGATGAAAAACAATTCAAACAAGAAAACTAATCGCCTGATTTATATCAGATTATTAAACCTCATCTTATGACTGATATACAACACTTTATGGAAGTAACATTCTGAATGAAACTAAATTAAAGATCGCTCATTAATAAATAATAATTGGTATCACCGAAAAAAAATTTTCCACGTCCATTTTGATATTATTACCAAAATGAGAGGAACAGAACTGTGATTTCTTAAACTTCGTCTTTTCGTGAATGATGTAGGATTATTTTTGGAAAAATTGCAAATATGGAGTTGCGACACATCAAATATAAAAAAAAATATATGTGTGGCTTTGTCAGCTGTACCAACAACATATTTGTTGCAAAAAGAGAAGAAATCATTCACAACAACAACACAAATAAAACATATATATTTATTGAAAATTCAATGCAGTGATGATAGTCACATTGTAAGTAAAACGATATAAGAAACATATCAAACAAATGATACTTGAGGACAGTTATCAATAAATACTTTTTTTAGTCAATAAATTAAAATATCATTACTTTTTTTTATTAAATGCACTTGTGTCTATAGGTCAGAACTAAACGGAACATTAGTGTGAAAACTTCTTCAAATGAACAATATATACTACAAAAAAGTCATGCCTATTTTAATGACAATTATTACATGATGAATCTGTCTACCGCTTTTGTGGCAATGGAATGATTGGTGCTTGGAATGGTGCCGGTGACAGCTGGCACGGATTCTGAAAATAAACATTTTAAAATTATCCTTTTACTTCTTTCACCAATAGTTATAACAATATAGATTGTTTGCTTCAAAAAGTTGTATTTCTTTCTCTCTCTATTTCTTGTTGTCTGATGTTTCACAATGACACCAGTTTTTCAAATTGAATGCTATGAAAAAGGTTAATGTGTTCCATTGTAAGTTTCAAAAGTAATGCTGACAATATCTGTCAGGATGTTATTATGCGAAGCAGTTCCAGTTTTTCGTCTCTTATATTTGTACTTTCGAAATATCAAATAACGTTATTCTCCAAGAGATTCGTTGTTACTATAAAGTATTGTACTAAAGTGTTATTTTGTTTTGTGTGATGAAGTTTAATTAGAGACAGGTGGTGCCTAGCCATTGTCAAGAACTAATCAAAGCTTTTCGTTTTAATATTTTTATTTTCAATTCATTTATAAAATAGGAGTTGATGGCAAATTTTCGCTACTCTTTGTTGAGTTCACAACTTGTTCGGACCCGGGGTTATGTAGTTAGCTTGATAGTATAAACATATGTATATATGTCTATAAGTACGGACTTTTCAGTGATTTGTAGATGTTTTTCACGGTCTTATCTGGTTGATTGGGTTTTAAAACTTTCCAGTTTTATTATTCTATGATCATATATCTTGTTTAGATATATATAGATATTTTAATTGCTATTCTTTTTTTAAGAAGAAACATACATGTAGCTTATAATTATCCATGTCGTTGGTCTTTTCCTTTTGATCATTTCCCATTTGTGTCATACCAGGACCCTTTATGGCTAACTCGACAATAACTGTGCTCATTGTTGAAGGCTGTTGTTCACTTGCAATTGTTAACATCCTAGTCCTTAGATTTTGGTTGATATATGTCTCATCATCAATCATATCACATCTTCATATTTTCACATGTTGTAAATCAAAATCACTCAAGATTGCAGGATCTTTAATGAGTCATATCAATTTCCCCTTGTATCCCACTATTTTATTAAGTTAATGTACATTTTCTACTTACCAGTGCTTCACAAATACACCTCCTTGTGATTGCAGTACATGTTCTGTATTTAAATTGCCAACCTGTCGCATCACTTTCTCTCTCGATTTCAACACAGTCTTTATCAACAGTATTGGTACCTGAGAGCAAAATATTGCAATTTTGTTATTATAACTTTCAGTTTCTGATATTGAAAAATACATTTTAAAAGTCAATATCAAATTCATGATGTTATACGTGAATTGTCTAAAATATCAAGTAATATAACTATTTTTTGTTATAGATTGACTTCGTGATTTCTTTTTTATATATTGTCTTGATGTTATTCATTTCACCGTTAAATTGCTACTGCTCTATAAGCTTTTTTAAAATGTCATATACATATTTTACACATTTTTGATGATAATTGTATATTAAAATATTTCTGAATTTCGTATATGTCTATATAAATATATATACATACCAACAGTTGGTTGAGTGAAAGGTGATCCTGAACCAACCATTACAGTGACACCTTCATTTATTCCATCAAATCCTCCTGTCCAGTATTCTTGAGTAACTTGAAATAGAAATAAATCACCTGGTCAAAATAATTAGCAAGGTTAAAATAGTCAAAGACCTGAATCAAATGCCTAAACTAAATACAACACGACCTTGTAATACGGACAGGAGAAATGCTTCACCTCGCAAATGATAATATAATTCAACTAGAAATAGTTATCAAAGGTACAAGGATTATAATATTTAGAAATATATATGCAGGTCTCTGACTCAACACAAGTATTTCTAGAACAAATAATTGATTGGGTATCCAATCAATGACTAAGACAGTATACGAACAAACAAACATAAAACAAACCATGTGATGAAGCTCAATTGATGGCCTTGGGCTGTTTTTGATCTTGTTGTTGTGGTCTTTTTGACACATTCCCTGTTTTAATTGTCAATTTTGTCCCATCATACAACAGTTTTCGTAGTCGAATATATTCCAATTAGCAGAGTGTTTCATTGTTACACAGTAGTAAAATGTTAATTCGTACGTGAAATTAAACGCTCTTCATAATATCCTAGTATATTTGACAAAAAAAGCACTGTAATGTTTTCTAAACTCTGATTTAAACAACCTGAGGTAGAAATTCAATCATGAATAAATTATAAGGCTTTCATCAGCAGTGGCGGATCCAGGTTAGGGCAAAATAGCCCCTTTGGTCACTAAAAATCTTATTTCTTCACGCTCACCATAAAATTGTTCAAAAATGTTATCATCACTTATTCTAGAATTAACCCCTCTCCTCTTTTTTTTTTTAAATTTCTGAATCCCCCTGGATCATGATATCTTTTAAATTATCATTAAAAAGTTAATTCCCGATGAATAAAATTATGAATGGTATTAGAGTTTGATACGTGCTAATTTTGGGGTCCTTTATAGCTTGTTGTTCAGTGTAAGCCAAGGCTCCGTGTTGAAGGCCGTACATTGACCTATAATGGTTAACTTTTTAAAATTGTTATTTGGATGGAGAGTTGTCTCATTGGCACTCATACCACTTCTTCCTATACCTATTGATCTAGACCAACACGATCCAGACTATCTAACAAATACACATTATAATGGCTCATAGTTAACCAATCTTTTTCCAAATACTGTGTTTCTCAAAGCGATAAACCAAATACTTGTTTTCATGTTACTTTTTGTTTGACTCAAAATAGGATTGAACCCACAAGATCGTGCACAACAAGTGAAAAATAATTATTTGAATTCAACTTTCAGCAACTATTTTATTTGTGAAAATATATTGTTATTCAGTTTTATAATTCTTTTTCTCACAAAAACTCTTTGTCTTTAGCTTTAGAAGCTCTCACTGGTGATGTTCCAGTTTAGGGTAGATCAAGCTAGGACGAGCCTCAACTTCAAACAAATAGGTTATGGTTTACCAAAATTTTAATCACATAATATTTAACATTCTCACACTAATTTTGAATCTGATTATATTCTTACCACCGCGAGTTTGTAATACTGCTACCATGCTCGTGACTTCTGCAGCGTCATTAGGCTCCCATAGCGTGGCATTGATTGACAGACAAAACACCTGTAAAACACATTTATTGACAAGTGACATTTAAAGCAGGGATTTTTTTAATACAATATTTTTTTTTTATAATTACTACAATTTCAAATGACAGCTCAGGTTGCATTTTTCATCTGGTACATATCGGTACATTTTGTTTTGCCTGCATGAACATATCATAAAATTCTCATTTATCTAAAATATTTAAGATGTAATCAGACCATGGAAAATAAACCGACAGCTTCGCGTACACAATGGAACCACACGAGCATCAATGCTGATTTATACAATTTAAAAAAACTAGTAACAAAAAGAATATATATAACCTGTAAGCATCTTTTTCTTCAGAACCTATCTATGGCAAGTCTAAGGACTGCTTGTGTAAGATGTTACGTACAAAAAAAGATGGTGCTTATAATTACATATACATGTAACATTGAGAATGGAAATAGTGAATTTGTCAAAGAGACAACAACTCGACGTAAGAGCAGAGAACAGCCGAAGCCCCCAATGTGTCTTCAACGCAACGAGCAATTTTATACCCGGTGGTGGGTCTAATATAAATGTGTACTAGTTCAATGAAAATGGGCGTCATGCTAAACTCCCAAACATATAAATGAACTAAGAAAACATACAAGACTAACAAAAGCCATAAACTCCTGACTTAAAACAGGCGCAAAAATGCGGCGGAGTTAAGCATGTTTTAAACGATCTCAACCCTCTCCCTGTAGCTTATATTACATTATGTTAGCTTGTACATATCTAAACAACATTTTAATAATTTTAATAATGTTGATGACTAAGGAAAATGTGAAAAGTAAAATCACAAAAATACTGAACTCCCAGAATAATTCAAACGGGAAGTCCCCAAGCAAATGGTAAAACGGTAATGTAACGTACCTCAGCCGCAAGCCATGACTGTGAATCTACAGTACAGATAGAGTAACAGTTCCCAGATCCAGCTGGTATCTCCTCGAAACCGGGCGCACATGGTAACTGCTGATTACAATCAACTAAAAGCAACAAATACAATAGATATAGAAATAAAAAGATGTGGTATGAGTGTCAATGTGACAACACTCCATCCAAGTCACAATTTATAAAGGTAAACCATCATAGGTCCCAGTACGGTCTTCAACACGGAGTTGTTTTGGCTTACACCGAACAGTAAGCTATAAAGGGCCCTTAAAAATTACTAGTGTAAACCATTCAAAAAGGAAAACCGACGGCCTAAATTATATAAAAAAAAAACTTTAAAAGAGCATATTAAATAAAAAAATGAATACTTAGTTTTATCATACACGTGTCTGGTTTGTTTCAAAAATAGCGAACATAGTGTCTAATTACAGTCGCCTTTATCAGCTATTTGTTTGGATAATTTTAGTCTCGACAGTAAGCATTTCTTTGTGTTTCATAGATCATTTATAAGATACATGTTGAATAAAATTCTATATTTATAAATTGTATCTATAAGATTAAAACTACCCTTCCTTTTACAAAAATAATATTGCGACCATGCCACGATGAGCGTACTATTTTATAGTATATTCAAAGAACCCTGTGGACGTTTTGAATCCAAAAAATAAATATTATAGTAAGTGCGTATGAGAGAGGTAACAACAATTAAACATACTGATGTTCGTGATTATGGTTTGCTTGCTTAGTGATGTGCACAGAACATATTCTTTCATTCATATCTAAATGTAATTTGCCATAGCTGTATTTGGCAAAACTTGTAGGAATTTTTGGTCCTCCATGCTATTCAACTTCGTACTTTATTTGGCCTTTTAAACATTTTTTGATTCGAGCGTCACTGATGAGTCTTTTGTAGACGAAGCGTGCGTCTGGCGTAAATATCAAATTCTTATCCAGACCTGGTATCTATGATGAGTTCATTTACAGCCAAGTTTCTAGACCGAGATCTAAACTGTCCGAAATTCGAAAAATTGGAGGACAAAAATATTTCATCCCATGCTCAAGTAAATTATAATACATATAGGCCATGCACAATAACATAAAAATAACATACCATTGCATCGAGGTCCACTGAATCCCTCTGCACAAGTACATTGTGCTAATCCTAAGGCGTTGACGCTGCAGTTACCATCGTTACCACAAGGATTGTTTGTACAGGCGTCAACTGTTGATTAAAGATACAGATAAAACAACAATTCAGTTGAATTAACATGTAATATAATTATAAAGGTAATCAGAATAAATATAAAAATCAAGATAATTAAACGATTTTATATATATTATAGATTTTATCACATTTTTTTCTTTACATCTTAAGTCATCAAAACCATTGAATATGTCTACATGTTTATGAGAGTTTTGATGGGGTTTACAGAATAGGGCATAATGTACCAATGCTAAAGATAAATGTGCCAAACATTAAAGAATAGAGACAAATATGCAAAAACATAGAGACTAATGCATTTTTAAAATAGGACAAGAACATAGAATAATTGGCTTTAAGAGAATAGAATACTCAACTGAAGTTATAGAAAAGTGCCTTACCTTGGGTTTCACACATTGACCCCATAAAGCCCTCAGCACAGCAACACTGAGCGGTCTCATTTGTCGGGTTGATAAGACACGTCCCGTTGTTTTGACACATAACTTCATCGCATGGATCTGAACCTAAAGTGACACAAGTAATCATATGATAAACGACGACTATATTCAAATAAAAAGATAATGTAGATAGAAGAAGGTAAATAAGTATAATAATCTATACAAGATTTAACTCGTATTTTGTGATACATGTAATATGCGGTATGGGTCTTTTGCCTATTGCTATAATCATAAACAATGGTTCATAGAATGGCGGTCGATGTCAATTGAACTTTAACCCTGTCAGACGGATATACCTTTGGCCAACATTGAAGGTTGTAATGTGACCTATAGCTGTGCATTTTTTTGCCATTGTGTCTTTGGTGACGAGATGTCTCATGTTGTCAATCATACCACAACTTTTATCTTTATTTAGTATGTACAAACAATCCAATGTAAATATATGACTGTTTCTTTATTCGTGTAGATTTTTTTTAAAAATGTCGAACTCTAGTAGTTTTTTTAAATATTTAGTAGATATAACTAAGGCAGAGTTAAAAAAAAAACATTTAAGGAATGACTGCAAAATTATGTCTATGAGCTGATATACAAAACAACGTCAGCCAATCATACCACAACTTTTATCTTTATTTAGTATGTACAAACAATCCAATGTAAATATATGACTGTTTCTTTATTCGTGTAGATTTTTTTTTAAAATGTCGAACTCTAGTAGTTTTTTTAAATATTTAGTAGATATAACTAAGGCAGAGTTAAAAAAAAACATTTAAGAAATGACTGCAAAATTATGTCTATGAGCTGATTTACAAAACAACGTCAGCCAATCAGAAGACGCGTTACATCCAAAATTAAATAATTTGAATATGTTTACAATTGTTACCCGCTGTCATCTCTGTAGAACAACACTCTGCTGTACCAGTTGTGACGTTCACCAAACAAGTGCCATTTGTACACATGACGTCATTGCATGGATTTTCTATAATAAAAAATCGTGGACATAAATGACATATTGATGTTTAATGTAGGTTTTAAATGAATAATTAGTTAAATTGCGTCTGAATATCGATAACTTGATATAGTTATACATTTAAAGATACAGTCAATATAAAAATTATGAAACGGAAACATAAAGGTATGAAAGTACGCATAGATCGTCGGAGAAGAAGTGCATTGTTTAAGTTTACATTGACATATAGGGTCATATCAAACCTTAGTCTAAATACTTACCGTCACAGCGAGTCCAATTACAGTCTCCGAGACATTGACAAATGGGTTCATACAGGACCTTAGACTAAATATCTACTGTCATAGCGAGTCCCATTCAATTCTCCGGGACATTGACACATGGGTTCGTTCAAGACCTAAGTTTTAATAACTGTCGTCATAACGAGTCCCATTCCAGTCTCCGAGACATTGACACATGGGTTCATACAAGACCTTAGATTAAATACTTACCGTCATAGCGAATCCCATTCCAGTCTCCGAGACATTTAAACATTCATATCATACATTAGTCAAAATACTTACCATCACAGCAAGTTTCATTCCAGTCTCCGAGACATTGACACATGGGTTCATACAGGACCTTAGACTAAATACTTACCGTCATAGCGAATCCCATTCCAGTCTCCGAGACATTTACACATGGGTTCATACAGGACCTTAGACTAAATACTTACCATCCCAGCCAGTCCCATTCCAGTCTCCAAGACATTGACACATGGGTTCATACAAGGTTTTATACAAAATACGTACCATCACAGCGAGTTCCATTCCAGTCTCCGAGACATTGACACATGGGCTCTAGATCTGATCCCAATTTACACGTCGCTCCATTAGCACAGTAAAACGAGTCACATGGGTCTATAATAGAAATCATACAAATACAAATTAATATAAAGAAGCTTAAAATTGAAAAATCATTATAAACTGTAAAAAATGTGAATAAAAATAAGTTATGAAAGGAAAATATTAAAATTATTTTGATAATGGTTAAACATTGAACTCAATATAAACATATCAAATTCAATCGGTAATCTCTCTTGCATAATGTGTGTTATATAAGGTAGTCCCGTCACATCGTCCCCCAACCACACAACCAAATAGAACAACTAAGCAACATCATGTAACAACTAATTAAGTATTACCGAACTGTAAGGCAAGTCCTAATTTACAGTGCAAATTTCAATTTAAGTTACATACAAACAAAAAAGACTCGTTATAGAAAAGTTGGACGAAAAATATAGAAGACAACAACAAATAAAAGCTATTAGTGTTTTGGGGTTATATAATACTTTAAACCTAGTTATACATACCAGGTACACATTTATAACAAACAGTTAATCTCTCGTTTCTGTTGGTACACGTAGTGTCATTGAATAACTGATCATCGCACGTGAATGTACAGCTATTCAATCCGTCACAAAGTGCCTTGACTTTTTCTGATGCATTTGGGTCGCTGCAACGATGGTATCGATAATAACTGTATTTGTAGACTGCCCAATTGATATCGATCAAATAGCCGTCTGGGCATTCAAGATCTGCTTCTCCGCCTTCAAAGCAGTATTCTGTGCTCTCTACAATAACATAAATGTTATGATTTAATGACTGAACAGAGCGAGATAATACTTGTATACTATAATGACATTTAGTTGTTTCATCACTAAACAAAACAACGGTTATATATATTAACAATAATAAATGTGTCACTTTAAATTGCAATTTTTCGAAACAAAACTATATCATTTAATGAGTTTTAGATTTTAATTTGGAATTTTGAATGTATATATAATAATAAAATAAATATATAATTTGAATCTGTAAAAGGAACTTCAAATGTTATAAACTTTAATTTCGTATATAGAACTTATAAAGTTTGGAATCATTTTTAATTCGGACTCTAATCGTGGAGAGTTGTCCCCTTGGCAATCATACCACATCTTCTTTTTTATATCTGGAATCTCTAATAAACATTTTGTTTTGTGAATTAGTTTAATAACAAAACTTACGGTATTTATAGGTATTGTCGTTGTCCCATCCACCCCACCATTTATTTCTGTGGCCTTAAATAGATAGATTAAAAAATATATATATCACTAGTTTCCGAAACCACAGCTATCTTGTTTATTGACTTAAATAGTATGTTGATTTGAAGATATTATCAAGAAAATGTATGGTCTTTTGATATACCGTTGCTCATCCTGTTTATAAATATTAAAATAATAAACGGATAGTCTTGAGTCAATCATTGTCGAAGTTTCTTTTCTACTTGCACCTGATTTTAAATCCGTTTATTCCAAAAAGGAAAAAGATATCAAGTATCATTTGTTTCAGTATTTTGATTTAAATATAAGCGTCGACTTGAGCTCATTCTTGTCAGTTCCGAAAGCCAGCATTATACCTTAAACTTTAATTATATATGCCTTCAGCGGAGAGGAGTGGTACGTGGTCAATGAGAAACGGTTCACAACAATGCTGTGTTCTCAGAGGAGCATGTAATTACTGCTCAGTTGTTTAGGGGAACATATGATATTTTTTTGGTCAATTTGCATTTTTTTGTAATTGAACTCAAATAAAATGATATATACCACTTTACATCAATACACCTATAACTAATCTAATATGCATTCATGACAATGTTAAACAATTCAAACAAGAAAACTAACGGCATCATTTATGTACACAACATGAACGTTAAACAAATATGTGACACATAAAGAAACGACAACCACTGAATTACAGACTCCTGACAAAGGACAGGCACATACATACATCATGTGGTGGGGTTAAACATATTAGCGGGATCCCAACCCTCCCCTAACCTGGGACAGTGGTATAATAGTACAACATAAGAACGAACTATAAAAATCAGTTGAAAAGGCTTAACTCATCAGATGGACAAAAATACAAGTGAACGTGGCCGGGTACTTGTACATTCCAACAACAAAATGACACTAGGTACAGATCTGAAGGTACTCGCTTACCTGACATCTAGTTCAAAGCCACTAACAACTAATAAAAAAGCATGCATCTCAGACTAAATTATCAATCCGTACACATCCCACATCCAACGGATTTAGTGTAAAGACGTCATAAACAGTCACAGAAAAACATGACCTTGTGCAATGACAGGAGTTTTCCAAATGTACAACCAAACTTCAAAACCAAATCTTTATATCTATGGAAACATTTAGTAAAGGTTTTAAGTAGTTTATTGTTACGAAATCTCTAGTTTAATAATTTACCATTAATACATAGATTACGTTCGTTAAAATCAAAATCGTCACAACAGACATGGGCATTGCGAACGAGCTGTGAAATATAAACACTGTAAGATGGTGCCAAAGGAAAAAATCACTATCTAAAAATGGAAAACTAACAATAGGGAACAAAAATCGTCTCTTTTGTCGTAAATTTCCGTCTAATTATCATTGAAATCATTGTTAACTATTAAATTTAAAACAGAAAAGTAAAGAGTCCATAATATGGTATTTTAGAACTTTAAGCACGAGATTTTACATATATACATGTATGTTTGAAAATTGTAAAACAGGAAAAAAGTGTTTGTAACAAAATCATACCTTGACTGCCAGCTAACATAACCGTAAGAATCAATGCTTGTAATAAACCCATGTTGCGTCTATGAGAAGATGTGCTGGGCTTAGTTTTTTCTGGTCTATTTATATGTAAAAATAAGCACAACCAGCATTCCTGAAGAGACCAATCAAATACTTTATCATTTGCCTTTGACCAATCACTATATTTATTCAAATACGACGTCATGTTTTATTTGTATCCTTAGTACCCATAAACACGTAAAGTGCACCAAAGTACGTATTGGACGACTTTTAATTACTTTTCATTTATTTTTTTTTTATTTTTTTTCAAATTTAGTTATATCTGTATATATACTCGACAACAAAAATGCAGCCATGTAAATACAAATGTCGATTTAACTCTCAATTATAAAACATATCGTATACTGAAAATTTCATCTACGAGTCAGTTATTAAAGGCCTCGACATGAAAAATAGGAAACAAATCAATTTAGAAAACGAACGCTGTTTGTCTTGTTTTTTTTTTTTTTTTTTTCGTCTAATATTATCCGTCTTTCAATGACTTTGTTCTTCTCTTGATGTCCTCTCGCGTTCTTGCTATTGTTAGGTGAAAATCAATTGAAACGAAGGAAACACATTTCTCATTCACACAACTTCACTATTACATTTAGGAAGTAAATTCTCGTAAAATACAGTGTGAATAATGTGTATGTCGATTGATTAATTGCTGCGTGCTTTACCCCGGTTATTTTTTTTTTTTTTTTTTTTTTATTCGTAACTATTTGGATATTCAAGTTAATATGCTATGGGCTTTTCTCATTGTTGAATGTGGTAATGTTGTCTATAATTGCTAACATACACTTCAATTGAACTTTGAAGGATAATTGCCTCACTGTCAATTATCCTTGTCTTTGTATTGACAGTTCACGAAGGTTAGGAGAAATGATAGAAAAAAACATCGGGTTCTCACTTTTTTAATATAAAATAAATAATGCATAAAAAGTCCGTCAATGGAATTGATAAAATTTATACAAATACATTTTGAAAGGGAAAGAATAAATAAACCGTAAATTATTACAAGTGAAACTAAATATAATACTGTGTATGGTACAGCAGCACGATGTTGAGTATATATTTGATTTTTAAACACGTTTCAGATGAATGGTCTCATTCAGTAAACCACACGATTTTAAGTGAGAATGAAAAAAAAATTAAAAAAGAAAATTAAAAAGATTAAAAAAAGTAAATAAACAACTTTAAAAAGGTTGTACCCGGACATTGGTAAGCAGTACTTCGCCTTCGATAGAACATACACCATTATTGGTAAGATACAATCAGATGTTTACAAAAACGTGCTAAATCTTTTCATTATGTATCATCAGCTGGGCGTTTTATGATGCTGACCGAATGAATATTTATCATATATGATCCAGAGTTTGGAAAAAAACAAATTATAAAATACCGGATGCCAAAGTCATGAATATAAATATTTGTTTCTGGTTGCTTGTCATCCTGGACAAATATTGCAAGTATAAACATATGTATAATAATAAATTCTATTTTTAAATTGAAGGATAGTCTTGATGGTTTTTAAAGAATAGAGAAAATTGGTTCAAACAAATAAAACATAGAAAAAATAATGGACCTAAAAAAAAAACAGCAATAGAGAATAAAGTGGGGATAATAATAGGCCAAAGAATTAAAGCATAAAATAATAAACCAAACAAATAAAGCATAAAATAATAAACCAAACAAATAAAGCATAGAAAAAAATAATGGACTACAGAAATAAAGCATAGAAAATAATGAACTACATAAATAAAGCATAAAGAATAATGGACTACACAAATAAAGCATAAAGAATAATGGACTACGTAAATAAAGCATATAAAGAATAATGGACTTCACAAATAAAGCATAGAGAATAATTGGCCAAACAAATTAAGTTGATAAAGTTATTAGTAAAACAAAAAAGGAGATATAATAATTAACAAAACACAATAAACAAACTTTGCCTGTCACAAGTCAGGAGCTTATAATTCAGTGGTTTTCGTTTGTTGCTGTGTTACATATTTGTTTTGCGTTTATTGTTTGTACATTAATTACGCCGTTAGGTTTCTCTTATAAATTGTTTAACACATTAGTGATTTCGGGGCCGTTTATAGCTGACTATGCGGTGTTTGCTTGTTCAATGCTGAAGGCTGTACGGTGACCTAAAGCTGTTAATTTCTTTATCATTTGGTCTCTTGTTGAGAGTTGTTTCATTGGTAATCATAGCTCATCTTCTGTTTTGTAAAAGCAGAGCTTTGATTTTTCCGTGTTCCCGATTTCCTATATGGCGCATTTTTTTTCTCCTTTCGATTATATCCGTAAATTATTAACTTTCGATTAGATTTAAATGAAAAAATAGAGTACACCTGTCCAGTAATTATAACAAAATAAGATGGTGTTATCCAGAACATTCGTTTAACAACGTTTATAATTATATATATTTTTAAAATTTATTTATAACACTGTTTGTGTTCACCTTGCACTTTAATTTTGATTCGTTTTATCTTGAGAAACACATTATTTGTGCAAACAATTAAAGGGAATGATAGGCAAAGTATGTTTTATTTTGTTAATATGCTTTGTCTGTGTGCCTTTTTGTTTTTCTCTCTTGCATGTGACACGTCGTGGTTCTGTACCTATACATTCCGTCATTGTGTTTTTGTGTCATGACTGCTGTATACCTGTTTTTGACATTTTTATCTATTATGTCTGTTTGTTTTGTTCACACATCGCTGTCAATATAATGGCATTTTATGCAAATGTCGTACAAGTGCGAAGTTTAGCTAGCTTTTAAACCAGGTTAAATAAGAAAATGCCTGTACCAAGTCAGATTTATAGCAGTTGTCCATATGTGTGATGTGTTTGAGTTTGTAATTTTGTCATCTGATTAGGGACTTTCCGTTTTGAATTTTCCTTGGACTTCAGTATTATTGTGATTTTACTTTTTACTGTGCAAATTTTGATATGAGAAAACGGGAGAATAGAAATTATGTTAAAACAATAAAATGCATAGAAAAAAATTAGCCTTGAAGTTATTTTGAACTTTACTGAGAAAGAACATTTTAACTTTACTCCTTGTGTTTACTCATACTATATTTTTTATATGATGTGATAAGACGCAACATTTCCCAATGGTTGTGTTTAAAATAATTGAAATATTCAGTCTAAACTGTTAAAAGAATCTATTCAAAGCGAGATTCGAAAAAAACTATAAAAGGATTTTGAGTATTCAGTGATTATGATGAAACCTTGATCATATCATTGTAATTTCCCGATTAAGAACTTCTATCATACAACAAGATAATATCTGATTAATACCACAACAGGAAAGCTTACTTAAAATTTACGTGAAAAATGTAAATAAGGAGGTCTTTATTCAGCATTTTTGTGTGACATTTTTTAATTTTAATACTTTACATTAGTGCAATTGCAAAATCACAATATCTAAAAAAAAAGCATGTTTCTATACATTAATACTTTCTTATTTCACTACGACTTGTTCACCTAGATAGGATGCAATACTTTGTAGATGTTTTTGGTGGGGTTCGTGTTGCTCAGTTTTTGGTTTTCTTTATTGTTTCTTGTGTACTATTAACTGTCTGTTTGTCTTTTTCGTTTTTAGCCATGGTGTTGTCGGTTTAATTTTGATTTATTATTTTGACTGTTCCTCTGGTATCTTTCGTCCCTCTTTTATACTTTATATTTAAATACATTCTTTTTTACCTGACAGTATGTACTTCTCTCGATTATAGACGTAAATTAGATATTTTCAATTATATTAAATGGAAAAAAATAAAGTACACCAGTAATAAAAAGTAAGATGTTGTTATCCAGAACACTCGTTTAACAACGTTTATAATTACATATATTTAGAACACTGTTTGTGTATACCTTGCATTTTTATTTTGATTCGTTTTATCTTAAGAAACGCCTAATGATTTATGTTTTTTATTGCATTGACATCAATGTTTTCAAATAGCAAAACAATCGGTTATAAATCCTCCATCTAAATGTAATTCATTTATCATTCAACGGTCTGTCATAATACGCGTACAAAATTATGAAAAAATATAAGACGCATGCAAGTATTGAATTTTTGAACAAACAAACAGGGCAGCTTCACAAGAATATCAATCAAGAAGTCAAAACTAATTCTAAGGCAACAACGTTTGTAACGTTAATTTTGATTGGATGCAAGTCGCCAGTAAACTTAATTTGCGACCATCAAATCCCCAATTGATGCCGTCGGAGCTTAAAATACAATACATTTATCTCCTAAACTAACCTTTCTAGTAGCAAAACGGTAAGGCACATTACACAAACAGGTTTATACACAGTAATGCCTGGAATTTTACTGTATTTTATCAGTATTCAAGAATTACGTGCACTTTAAGGATTTTACAACACCCTGTTATAGTGTGTGATAACATTGTGTGAGGGAATTCGACGTTTGCTGTACCACTGTTCACTCCAGCGCAATTTATGACAATACCACTGTATCAATCAGAATGATTTTTTTTGCAGTGTTTTAAGAAATGATTTTACTTTGTTGTCGCGTATTATTCGTGATACATTCAATGTTTTAAAAAGGCGAATTTTCTGTATAAAGTCAATGATTATGTTGACTTTTGATGGCCAAACTTTTTACAGCCTTAAATACGCAAATAAAAGATCCAAAAGCTATACCAATACAGAATGACATGTTTATGAAATTATAGCAAATCTATTGGTTAACAAATTTTTATTCGTTGTTGCAAAATAATGAACTTAAAATATCTGACATTTTCTCCCTACCCAGTTTACCCCTATACATTTTTATGATGTGGACTGGTCATTGTTATTGAATCGTAGGCAATTTGATTGGATTAAGTTGTTATTAGTTTACCTACAAACTTGTTTATGCTTTTCATTCATGACTATTGATTAATCAGAACGTGCATGAATGTGTACGGTAACTAAAATGACCTTCAAACTGGACACTGGACGAGTCAATATTATGTTTTATCAATGAAAGTTAAGGTATGAAAGGTAAGAATTGCCACTTCTTCTATTTTCACAAAATTTTCTGAATACACAGTTGAAAGATTATTTTTTAAAAGCCTATTGTGGAGATAAAAGACAAAGTTTACAAATAAGACGTTTTGTTCCATTAAACAAGTCATTTCTTAAGAGAAATGCCAAAATATAATTTACGCACGACTACGGCAGGTAAAATTATTATTTATCATAACATAAAAAAAGCATTTTTCAGTCTCATTGGAATATGTTAATTACAATTAATCACAAACTTAAGAAGTAAGTAAATAAAGTCAAAATATGTCCGATCTGCCTATTTCTGGACATCAAAAGTCAATACGATCATTTTAAAGTCAATTTCGTCTACCTCACAAAATCTTGTTAGGCACTATAATTTGTAAACATTTAAAAAAATGAATGAAATAAGACCGTATGACGTCATTCCATACATACATGAATCTTTTCGTCGACTCATCAGATACCACGTGATCATTATTTTGAAAGCCTAAATAAAATAAAAAAATCTAAACATAACCAAAACTGCTTTTCACTGAAGTTGATATATAAATTCGGTAAATTGTGATTGTTGATATGAAAAAAGAATATATGGAAACTTTATAATTAAAAAAAAATGAATGTAAAGCTTTGTTTTCTATTATCTTTGAGAACCAAACTACTAAATATCCGTTTTTTACATGTAAGGCAAACTTTTACAAAAAAAAAATTTTCAGTGTGCTATTAAATATTAAAATTGTATCCAACAGTAATATTTTGGAATAAAAATATTGTATTTTAGGGAAATATTTTTAAATATTGAGAAACATATAAAAACTATTCTGTTGTTCGGAAATATTCCTCATCGTTTGGTTTGTTCGTCAACCTTGGTGTTATTTTTGTCTAGTTGCCAATTTTGAAATTTTAAATAGCACAATCATGACAATTACATACATTGTATGTTAAATGGATTGTCATGATACCCGTATACATGCATATTGCCTATGATCTTGTATCTCTCCCTTTGGTGATTATGTGGTTCCTTATGGGTTTTTTTCCTTGATGTGTATTTACTTATCGAATTTATTGAGTAATACATTAGTAATTCACTACCGCCTCGGTTATTTCTATTTATCCTTGAATATATATAAAAAAAGCCATTCTTAAGATATTCCGACCAAAATATTTCAAGGTCATTAAATTTCAAAAGAAACCGCCATATGCAATATAAATGGTGTCATCGAACTTATTATTTTCAACAAGAAGAAAATATAAATTCTTTAGCATTCCTTTTTAAAAGTTTATTTCAGTTATCTCCCTTTACACTGCTAGTTGTAAATTGAATTAATTGAATGAAACATAAACAGGTTTTTGGAATGTGTCAAACAAATTTCACTGAACTAAATCAATTGTGTACTGTTTTTTATCACCAAAGATTGCGATTAACAAAACTAAAAAGCTACTATCAAGACACTATATACAAGAACAACCAATATCACGATTCAAAATGTTAGCCCATTGTTTCATTGTTTAAAATTTATTAATAACAATAACATACAAATAAAACAGAAAGAATAATGAGCCAAACAAATGAAGAAAGGGGAAAACTTTTTAAGTATAGAGAAAAAGCAGACAGAAACATATTGAAGCCGACAAATTAAATATTGAGAATAATGGGCCAAACAAATAAAGCATATCAATTAATGGGTCCAACAAAAATGCTCGAGGAATAATGTGAGGTTGATTTTTAAAGTGAAGAGAATAAAGGGACAGAAAAAGCAAAGCAATTTATGTGACATGACATATAAAGTAAAGGGAATAATGGACAAAACAGAGACAGTGAGATGAGTCTGATTTAAGCCTGGTACCTTTGATAACTATTAACACCACTGGGTCGATGCCACTTCTTTTTTTTTTAAATTTATCATATTTTATTGAAATCTGTACATTTGTTAGTTTAAAACATCAAGTACCGGTACCTTTTCCCGGCCTCGTTAACATTAGTAAACATCATATTTATACAGTTGTTAGTATTTGTTAGTATTATACATTCAATTTTCAATATTTGGAAAAAAATAAAAAAATATACCATGTCAGTAATTTCAAAAAGAAAGAAGTTTACTATTAAGATTTTCAAACATAATTTTCTGTATAACAAATGCACAGGTTTAGAAAAAATATATATATATATTGTTTTTTGTATTAAATTTCTTTTTTTCTTATTTGCACATAAACAAAATAAGTTACACACTTTTGTATGCATAATAGTTATATACATTAAAAAGAAGATATATAATATATTATTTAATAGACACAGCAGTTTTAGTTTGTTACATTGCAGATAATGATTTTAAGACAGAGGTTGTTTGGATATGAAATATATACATTATATGTGGAGTCTATTTGGTTTTTGTTTTTTGTTTTTATGATAATAAAGGAGTCCAGGGGTTCCAGCAGTTTTCTGCCCTACTGAGTAATTTATTTTTATAGAATATATTTTTTTCTATTAATAAGTTTTCCTTTAAATAATTTTTAAGTGCTATTATATTGGTTTGTTCCATAGCTAATTTGCTTCTATAAATGTAGAATTTTGTTAACAGAAGTATTATGTTTCTTATATCATTTTTATCGGTTTTTGTTAAAATACCAAATAAAACCAAATCAATATTTAAAGTTAGTTCTATTTCTGTCTTCTCAAATATCCAGGAGTCAAGGTCTTCCCATAATTTTGATATATATGGACAAGTCCAGAATATATGTTCTATTGTTTCGACCCCTCCGCACCCAAAACTACAAATATTTGTATCTTTAATTTTTATTTTAAGGAGAAGTTCATTGGTGCCTAAAATTCGATGTATTATTCTGTATTGAACACCACTGGGTCGATGCCACTTCTGGTGGGCGTGTCGTCTCTGAGGTTATCACCAGCACAGAGGTCAGCAGTTCAGTGTTGACATCAATATCAATTATATGGTAATTCTATAAAGTAAGTGTGTGCAAAAGTATGAATAATTCGAAATACTATAAGGATGCCCTTATACCGGGCATATATTACCTTGGCTGTATTCGCTAAACGTTTTGGTACTGTTCTACTTTAGTTTTTTAACTATTTTGATCTGATCGTTACTGGTGAGTCTTGTGTAGACGAAACGCACGATTGGTGTATCAAGTTATATGCCTGGTACCTATTAATTATAGAATATTGTCAGCAAAACAAATACTTGTGAAAAGCCACAGAAAATTAAGTATACAGATAAAATTTGGGTTTTATTGTAACATGAGACAATAAAAACAATGTTTCCAAGATATGCACCACGAACTACACTCGAGTAAATATCTATGAAAGTGCAGGAATAAACCGGTTAGTTTTTCGTTCGATACATAGGGTGATTAAGTCAAAGCGTTTGGTTATTTTCAGTTTATGAACCGCCCCTTTTTTATTTTATTTCAAAGTTCAGCATTTTTGTAATAATATTTTTGCTGTGCTAATTTGGAAATGAAAACAGGAGAAAAAAATCGAAATAATTAAAAACGATACACGTCATTACAATATTTAAGTTTATAGATAAAGGCAACACACAGTAGTATACGGTGTTCAAAAGACATAAATCGATAATAGGAAAACAAATCAAAGTTAATGTTTGCATTTTTCATTGCGAATCCTTGACCTCTGTCAAAACTGTGGAATATGAATGCGATTAAAAAAAATATAGAGAGAATCGCTTTTGAAATTATGGATGCAAGTTTTTATTATAAGCGTTTCTTTGTTTACATTGCATATAACGTCATAACTTAAATAACGTCACAACTAAAATCCCTAACAACGGCACCAAAATCGGAAACGTTACGGTATTTCTGTTTCTTTTTTTCTAACAAATATTTAAGTTACAAACAAAATTCATACAGACTTAGTCCCCATTTACAGGTAATGCCTGCCTCATATTAAATAAAACCCTTGAATTTACTTTTTTTCCAATTAAAAGCTGCTTTGATTTGTCCTTTTTTCAGATCGATAAATCGAAATTAAACAAGGTAAATAAAAACGTATTTGATTGACAGTACAAAATGTGGAAAAATATTGGTAATATCAAATTCTAATTTTACGTGAAAAAAGTCAACTAAAGGGGGTCTATACTGCGCATCTGTGTGATAATCTTACTTTAGACAATTTTGCAATTATGTAACTGCAAATAGCGAAACATCTTTAAAACAAAAAGGTAATTTTTTCTTATAGACATGTACAAGCCATTAAGATGACAATCATATAATCTATATAAGTACATGTACTTGTATGAATCATGTCCATTGACTAGTTATTTCCGGTTCGATCCTATTGAAAAAAAGTAGTAACCCTTGTGATAATTATCCGGAACGGTCGTTTAGAAACGCATTATCATTGAACATTACATTGCTTTCAAATCACTGTTTTGAGTTATGTAAAACAAAATCGGTTAAAGGTACTTTAGATATTATGGTCTATTTATTTTCTAACGGGCTGTAAAAATGAACAAACGAAATTTTATAAATTGAATGCGTCGAAAGCGCTTTTCTAAATTTTACCTGGAAGAAAAGAAACAGTTGAATAGCTATATGACTAAAACGATTTCTTAAAAATGAAGTGTCCAATGCATCTATGATAGTCAATGTTACGCGTAGTTTCTTAATGTCTTCATTTGACCTTTGTTGGATAGTTGTCCCATTAGTACATTGGTAATCTCATGCCTCATCGCCTTATTTTTTAATTGTTCAAAATCATGGCAGTACTGAAGTACTGAGCTGTAATAGTACATGCTTGCAATTATAAGAAAATAACTCGAAGGAAATACTTGTTTTCGAACAAATAGACAAAGTTGATTGACATGATTATCAAATAAAAAGTTCAAAATTAAAAGCTTAGATTTGCATAAAACTGGAAACAGTACACTAGTACTTGATCCCGAACATTTTTTTCCAATAAAAAAAGACGCCAAACATTTTATTAATTTCACTAGCAGGGCCAGGTGCAGTTAATTCTGAAATTGTACTTTATTTGATAGTATATTCAAATACTGTGCTCCTGAAACAATTTGACTACACTGTTTATTTGTTAAAATTAAATAAATTGATAATACAAAACCTAAAATATGATATGATTTCCATGTGTACATGTTGCTATTAAACAACTCATAAAACCAACATTTTGCAATGTCAAGAATTTAAAGTAAAAGAACAAGTATTGTTACAAACTGAAAGTTTTAATATTTCCAATGTATTTTGTAAACTATATAACCATCTATAAATACATAAATGGAAAATATAACCAAACTAAAGATTTATTGTCAAGCTTTGTATTACCCTTAAGATTTAAATAACTTTATTTTTGTTTCAAGTGTCTTTAGCACATAACAATAACTTTAGCTTTAAGTTTATATCAATGTCGTTAACAGCAATATTTTTGAATTTATAGATTTTTGTTTTATGGAAGTGTAAAAAATATATTTCTGTAAAATCGATTGTTTGTTTATCAATCTTGTTGTCATTTTTGCTTCGGAGGATAATTAAAAATTTGCTATTGGTAATTATATGAATGGCATTTATATATGTGTTAAATCATTATTCCGATATGTATGACTATAAATGCATATTGCTTAAGATCCAATTTGCTCCTTTTAGGATTCATAGGATTCCCTCATTTTTCAAAACCTTGGTGTGTATCTCCTGAAAGGATTAATTAGAAGATTGCCAACATTGGTAAACTACTGTAACCTCCGATATGTTTGATAATATTTCCGTGTTTTAGAAAAAGTTCTGCCAAATACAGTTTAGGTAATCTATGCTTGGGATAAGAAAATCTTTAGTATTTCGAATAATTCATACTTCTGTAAACAGTTAATTTATAGAAATGACCATATAATTGCTATTCATGTCAAAACCAAAGTGACTACTAAGCTTGTGACAGCCTCTGGAACGAAACGTCCACCAGGGTGGCATCGACCCAGGGGTGAAAATAGTTATCAAAGGTACCATGCTTATAATTTGATACACCAGACGCACGTTGCGTCTACATATGCTACTTTTGCATAGGTACTATTTCTGTAATTAAAATCTGTAGTACATTTTTTGTACTGGAAATTTACTTTTAATATTTAGTACTTTTTTTAGAATTATTGTAATATTTAGGTACTTGCAGTTTTATTTTTCAGTACTTGATTTGTACTTAAAATATTGGTTCAAAAAAAGAACCAACAATTATCACAGTATTCCATGTTTGAACATCATAACTTTATGAGATTTGAAAAAGACAAACTTTCAAAATGCTGAAAATGTAAGCGTGCAACCAAAAATCTGTAGAAGATTATTAAAGTTTCAAGTACAAATCAAGTACTGTAAAATACAGGTACCTAAATATTACAATGATTTTAAAGTAACAAAATAGTACTGAATATCAAAAGTAGATTTCCAGTACTACCGATTTTTAGAACAGAAATAGTACCTATCCAAAAGTAGGTGTGTAGAATAATTTGGATTTAGTTCCTATAAGTATATAAAAAAACCCATTTTGTTCAATATTCAAAACAAAATTTTTCAACAAACAGTTAAAATTCATTATGAATAATCTTTTCCTGTATATCTGGGAACAGTATATCTCAGTTAATATATATGTTCCTGTGTATATCTGTAAAACAAAAATGCACAAATATGTGAAACCATTGCGCGCAATTATGAATAAAATTAATTTCCAAATGCGCGCAGTTGTAATGCGCCCATAATATCAATGCACCCAAAATAAAAACTTAGTTTGGTATTTAGCGACATATTTCTTTGAACCACATCTAGGCACTAATGCATATATACCCACAATGATATATTAGGGTATATATAAATATTTGGGTCAAGTACTTTTACTTTCTTTTTTGGTTTTTTAAAATCCTCACTCATTATAATAGTTGTTTTCTACTATATCTAAATTGACTTAGATTGTTGGTGAATTAGTTAGTTAGGTGGTATCATTTCTAGACATGGAATTACGACTTAATGTTTTTCCTTTCATTTTTACATCTACTTAATTTATTGTAAATATTCAAGTGACTTTATTTAGCTATCGGGGATTCCGGATATGACACTTGACCTCAATTGACATTTATCTACATGGGATTTTCCGTATACAAAAAACTTGGACATTTCTGTCTGCATGTAACATGTGTTCATTGATCTACTAGAACAGCTACATAATAGTAAGTAAAGCATATCAATAATAATACATAAATAGTATCTGACATAGCCATTTAGTTTAGAATGTATTACTAATTCAATACTAAAGATGAACAAAAGAAAACACAAGTCATTTTTTTTTAATTCTTTTGAGCAGGTGAAAATGAAACGGTTTATTTCCCTCTGTTACCCCCATTTTCGCAAGGTTGTATGCATTTACATTGACTACTGAGATTGAAAGTGTTTTGTTAACTATGATGCACGAAATATTAAATAAAAAGGTTCCTTGATATAGTGATTTCCTTTTTATAAAATTTTAATGTATGTACTATAGAAGAAAAACGGAGAACACCTACGACCTTCCCCCTATTCCTCGTTCATGAATTTAAATCAAGAGAGTTGAGAGTAAAGAGCAATAAAGGTACACGACAGGATTTATTTAAACTAAAATAGGTTAAGTATGAAAAAACATGTTTACATTTATTTTACATCAAGTCACCAGCAAATTATTCATTGCTGATTCATAACGAGATGTGAAAACAGGAAAACAACAGAATTCCGAACTGTAAGGCAAATTCATTACAGAAATTTCCTTAACCAATCGCAAAATTAAAAGCTCAAACGCATCAAACTTATCGTACACAACTATCATATTTCTGACTTGGTACAGGCCGTTTATGTAGAAAAAGGTTACAAGGTTTCTGACTTAAGAAAGACACATGAACAGGGTTGGACTAGCTTTTTACCCACTCACCTTCTATTCTCTTCTTTTTTTCTCTCGATCAGTTGATTAACAAAATGTTACAGTCAAACGTTCTTAAATAAATATTTAATGGACAAAAATCCAGTAATGGTAAAGTGTTTGACTCTTAAACAATGACGTTCAGTTTTATGATGTTTATTACTAATGCAAAAATACCCTTTCTTAATTACTCATAAGAAATCAAAATATGAGGCAGATGTATCATGTTTAGGGGCAATACTGTTATGTCTATTAACAACATTTTCAATAATAGCATGAATAGTGATGAAAAAAAACCCAGATAACTTGATATTACTCCTGAGCTGTATGTCTTTATACCATTTGATTGAGATTGACCTTTTGATTTTGCCATTTGTTTAGAGACTATCAAGAATTTTCTTCGGAGGTCGCTATTTTTGTTATTTTGTATTTTTATTCCACAGTTTAGGTTCATATCATCAACTATCAAACTGAAACTTTCAGTGAAGGCTAAACTTTAAAAAAAACAACATCAATGATAGCTTGTTAGCTTGATGCTTTTCTGAATTCCTAAAGCCAACGACAAAAATTTAAACAGATTCTTACTTAAGTATAACTAATTAGGAATAATAAATGTACAATATATATGTTACACCGTAAACTATTTTTTGGGGGCTACATACTAGTCATGTGTTTATGTGTAATTGTAAAGTATTATCACAAGGACTATTCTAACAGGTATGATATTAGAAGTCATTTCCGATAATCTTATCTTAAAATTTGTCAGTGCAAGGATTTATGAGATACTTGAATAATTGTCGTTTCCTGTAATCGACGCATGCATAAGTAGAAGAACTACTCAGAGACATATTGACTATTTTTTTCAAGGTAATCCTTGACTGAGAAAATTTTTCCAATCTGAAAAATTGATAAGTTGATTGTTCGGGACGGGTATAACTAAACCCAAATCCCAATATCGTGGAACAAGCTGATACGTATCAAAATCTTTGAAAATATGGTTAACTGTGAAACAATTTGTAAAACAATTTATAAATTATAATAATTGCACATAATATTTTATTTAGTATCACTATATTTGTCAATATGAAAAAACATACACATAGATGTTTCTCACTTCACATATGCATGTTATGTAACCAAATCATTGAATCAGTCTTAAAAGATTTACCTATTATTGCTCTCCTTGATCGACAATAAAATAATGAACTTGACCTTGAACTTGTATATTTAAAACCACCCACGCATAAATGTCTTTTACGTTTTGCTTATTTTAGGGTTTCAGGAAATTCTCAATCATTATATGTTAGCTACTATTTATAAACTATGTCATTCGCTTCTGGTTTTTGCATTGGTAAACCTTTAGTTTCTATTTATAAGTCGATTTTGTTGGGTTTTATTTCCCAATTCCAAAAAGCTCCTTTAGAAAATATTTGCAACACTTTTATATGATTTTTTTTTCAGATCACAAATATAAAGAATTCATCATATGGCATATCGAGACACTATTTTCGATTACTAAGTTCGGAGTGTGGTTTTTTATAAAATGCACACAAAAGAGGTAAATATATGTATTTAATCACGATACTTTACATATAGTTTCCAAAAAAATCTACCTTTTCTTATAAAGTAAGTAAGTAAGTAAATTGTTTATTATAGTGACATGTGTAAATCAGCATAAATATATAAATTTGTACAAAATATAATTACATATATAATACACCCGGTCCAATGGACCAATAAGTCACCTTTTATTTTAAGTTCAATATAAATGTTCTAATATCACGTGTCAATTGCCAATTTAAATTTTAATACAGATAATTATAGATTAAGAATTAACGATTGTAAAAGTTCATATATTATTCATCTAAAGTTATGAAAAAGGTTAAGAATGTTAACCAGAGTAAACTGTTTGTTTTCTACGGAAAAGTGACGCTGCTAAGTATTTAGCTATTTTCCTTGGATGGTTCACCATTAGAAATGTTAATTTTCCCTGGTCATCTAGTTGCGTATAGTCAGACACCATTAATACCTTGCTAAAACAGTTTGTCTGATATCATTATGAAATGTGCATTTTATAAGAAAATGTAGCTCACTTTCAACATTTTGAAAATTACAAAATCGACATAGTCTGTTTTCCACTGGTTCCCCAACATATATACCAGTCTCAATTCTGATCGGTTATTTCTCGCATCTAAACTGGGCTAGCACGGATCGCTCGTGTTTCGTAGCTCTAGTTCGAAGTTTGTTTTAAAGTTTATGTAAGATCGTAGCTTTGACTTATTTATCAAGGACTCTCTCCATATACCAATGTGATAAGTTCGTACAATTTGTTCAAAAGATTTTAAAACCACCATTGTTCTACCTTCGTAATAACTGTAACATATTAAGTTCAGTGAAAATATCTTTAGTGTCACTAAACCAATTGTTTGTGCAACGATCATAATCCATATTGAACACCACTTTTGTTAAGCGGTCGTCTTCAAACGATAATAGCCTATTCCAGTAGCGAATAATGTTTACCCAATGCCGAAACTGACTTGGTATCAATCCAGTATCCCCATACAGTGCTAAAATTGGTGCAAATCTGTGAACGCCTTAGTAATGTCGAATTGCTCTGGTCTGTACGTTGTCTGTTGATTGGAACTTCCTATTTCCCCATAATCCAGATGCGTAGTCGAGGATTGGAGTAACGCATGAATTATTTATTTCATAAGACTGAAAACCAAAATCTTTTAAACTATGGATTTTCGAGATAATTATACTTAAGGCTCTTCCTGCAGCTTTAGCCAAAGTCTCTGCATGTAAATTAAAGTTACCTTTACAGTTAAAAGTTACACCTAAGTATTTGTAATCGTCCACTATTTTTAACGCATTACTGCCGATTGAAAAGTCAAATTCACTCTGCTTTTTACGTCCTTTACGAAAATGCACGCACTTAGATTTGTCCGTTTTGATCAGAACCCTCCAACGTTTACACCAGCTATGAATCACATTTAACATTTGTTGAAGTTTATCCTCACTTTTTGCGAACATAACAATATCATCAGCGTAAATTATAAGTGAAATCTGACTTCCATTAATATCAAATCCTAAATTCAAGTTATTAACTTCTTTAACCAGATCGTTGATGAAGATAGAGAAAAGTGTCGGAGAAACGTTATCCCCTTGTTTTACGCCAGATTTACAGTCAAACCAATTCGTCAGCTTATATTGATACGCACACAGTAGCTTGTATGCTGATAAATGCTTTTAATTGAATTGTTAATTTTGCCGTCTATATTATTTAAGCGCAATTTATACAACATCATGTCTCTATCAACGAAATCAAAGCACTTTGTTTAAGTCAATGAATGCCGCGTAGATGTTGGGATTGTTTCTCACAATACTGTTTAAGGTAAAAATATGATCTTCACAAGACCTATTTTTCCTGAACCCATTCTATTCAATTGCAAGAATATTTTCAGTCTCGAGAAAACTTGATAATCTCTTGTTAACAAATGCGCAATAGAGTTTGCTTATACATGTAATTCATCGGAATACGTGCACCTGACGACGGATCCTCCAATATTGGACAAATTATGGATTTTCTCAAGGCGGACGGGATTAAACTCGAGTCATAAATCAGTTGAAAAAGATGGTGTAATATTTTAATAACTACAGGAAATTTTAAAACATCGTATGATATTTCGTCATATCCACTTGCAGATCGTAGTTTTGCTTGCATTACTATAGAATTTATTTCATTTCTTGATATGTTCACATTTAAAAGATTATTCGGCATATACAAGGGGTCCTCCATATTATCCTCTAAATAGGTTTTTGTGTACTTCAGCTTGAATATAGTGTTCTGAATCAAATCACTCGACAAATCATTGTATAAATTTTCGAAATCCCAACGCCATTTTTCCAAAACTTCTTGTCCAGATCTAGTTATAGTACCGTTATCATCAACGACTTCCTGTGGTATACATTTGTTACTTCTAGGTCCTAATTTACGTATTTTTTCCCAAAAGTCAGTTGGATTTTTGCTCGTCATTGTCTCTATTTCTACCGCTCCTGTTCTTCTATAGGTACGTTCTGCCCGTCTTAGATTGTTGTCGAAACATTTTCTAGCTTGCATGTAGTTATTGCGCAAAGTTGTTTTAATATTTCTCCTCCCAGAATACTTGACTAAATCTTTTTCACATGTACGCATCTTATTCCAAAGTTCAGTCAGAGTTTCGTTCCAGTACGTTTTTTTTTTTTGTTCGAAAACGCTTCTTAGAGTTATCGTTACAATATTGTGGGATTTTATCGGTCATTTCTGCGATTATCTCGGTGCATAAATTTTCATAAATCACGTCAATGTTTTCCTGAGTTTCTCGCGAGTGTTCGATGTCAGTGATGATATCAATCAAGGCATTTCTCCGTATCTCACTACTCATAAAGTCTAACGGAATTTTGGTTAATTTTAAATCGTGCTCTTTTCATCTCATTATCTGTCGAAATCGTCTGTTCAAAATGCGTGACCGCAGGCGCGGATCCAGAGGGGGGTTCCGGGGGTTGGAACCCCCCCCTTTTTTTGGACGATCAATGCATTTGAATGGGGATGTGTAATTGGAACCCCCTCCTTTGTCCTGGGTTAGGAACCCCCCTTTTTAAAATGGCTGGATCTGCCCCTGGACCGTAAACTCTGTAGTCATGGTAATGAATACTGAATGGTCGGGTAGTCTTGATTTCCAACCTTATAATCCAAACAAAAAATTATTGTTAACGATAGATTCCGCCGTAAGCACTTCAAACTTTTTACATTTATCAAACATGTCATGAGGGACACAAATATAGTCAACCACAGATTTGCCTCTCGTTGAAATAGAAGTAAAATTATCACAATCCTGAAATCTTCCATTTAATACACAAAATTTCGATTCATTGAGGAAGACTATAAATTCGTGACCATGCTGATTAATGCTTTTATCGATTATATTTTTCATTGGAACACAGTCTATATCATTCCGTGTATCTGGTAATGATACAATTCTCGAATTAAAATCCCCTGTAAGCAATATTGCATCACATTCATCATTTAAATATATCTGTGCTAGTAAGTGAGCAAAAAAACTCGGAGCATCAGGGCCTCTAGATGAATTTTCAGGAGGAAGGTAACATGCAAATACTAAAAGTTGGAATCATTCATTCTATTTTCAAATTGTAATCTTAAAATATCATCGAATGATCTGTCAATAACTGATGCATTATAATGTTCAAGAATCCATTTTTTAACTAAAATTCCTAAACCGCCTGATGGTTTCGGAGCATTTTTGTGTATATCAACTCTGTTATAACCAAACCAAGAAAACCCAGGTACATTAATTACATTATCTTTAGCTAAATACGTTTCGCAAACACAAATTATATCACAGTTAATCGATTTATAGATACCTTTTCTCAATTCACAATTATCTCTCGTCCATCCACGTATGTTAGTTTTTCCTAATTTTATTGATTCGTTCGACCGGGTTAAATCCTATTCACCATTCTCATTACGACCTTGCTGCTGATCTGGAACTCTCTGAATCCGATGTGTGATACGACCACTAGCATCCACACGTAATGAACCGCCTTCGGGTAGCTTACGGAGCACTGCTCGGGCATTAATTTCAATTAAACGTTCAATGCGTGCTTTACTACTTCTAATATAAACGTTTTTGTACTGTTCAATATCCTTTAAATTACGTTTGTTTCTAAGTACTAGACTTTTTTCACCAGGGTCCTTAAAGCTTATTCTAATAATTCCGGGGCGGTTTTCTATTTTAGACGGAAAGCGATTTACATGTGTTATGTCCATACTTAAAAATATACATCTTCACCTAGGGCTTACATTAAATTGTTTACTCTCAGCAGTAAATCTTCCTCTTCAGTTTGCGGTATACCACTAACCGTTACCGATAACTCTGAACTATTGTCTTGTGTATGTTTACCGTTAGCTGTACCGTTAGCGATTACGTTGAAATCACTTCGGTGTTGATCGAGGTCGTCAATGCGTATCTGCATATATTGAATAGATGTCAACACTTGATTCGTACGTTTTGCTTCTAGTGCTATATCGACTGATACGTAATGCTCGTATTTTAGTGTCAACACTGGTCATTAAGTCCGTTCTAAGTTTATCTAGTTTTGGCTCAAACATTTTTTCATTTTATCTTGACTGTTTTTCAATCCCTTTACGGCATTTATAAGAATGTCTAATTTTTCAGAACCGCTTTTTGGTGACGCCATCTCGCTAGGTTGCCTTTTTTAAATTTGAGAATATGAGAGTGGTGACTGAGATTCAACAAAAACACTAGTGTCTAGTTTAGATTCAACTGAGTCATATAATACAGCGTTTGTTTGACTTAATATTCCACTTACTGAGATACTGCCACTTTGTTCATAGTCTTTGTCTTCTAAATAGTCTACTTTGTATTGTTTGTTCGCATATCCATTTGATTCACTACCACTACTGTTCCCTTTCTTTTTGTTATTCCGGGATTCTGTCAACATATAAACATATCGCAAAGGAAAACATAATCCATAGAAATTATCAACTTTTTAGACAATACTTCGGTTTTAATCACAATTTTCTGAATATTTTCCCTCACGGAAAATTTTTTCAACCATCTTTCACTTGTCACGTGATATTTCTAATATACACTAACTTCCCAAATCCCTTTCAAGAGCAAGATATAGTCGGGTCGTCAAAATGTTCGACTAATCATCTTTATAAAGTTCTAACCATTTTTAAAATGTTATAACCATATTTCTGTGAGTTTCTACAAAATAAATATTGCGTGAGATATATATTTAACCTGCAATGTAAATCAAACGAAAATTTTTAAAAATTTCAATCAAATTTTTTTTACAAATTGGCCGTAATTATATAAAAAAACTTAGATTTTTCTACGCTTTTACCTTTTATGTCCTATGGTCAATTGAATGGACGTTTACATCTAATAGAAAAAAGAGCTTTGAAAAACACATAAATAAAAAATTCCTTGTATAAGGTCATGAAAAATCTTACTTTTAGAAGAATCACAATGATTCCTACACTTTTTATCAAACACTCGGTATTTCAAGGGGGAACAATCACTGGCTTTATTCTATACTCACATGGTGCATAATTCATATAGATCGAAACGTCTCAATGACATATATAAAAGCATCTTGCAATGTTCTAATATTTTACTTTTATATGTTTTGTGAATGTTGTGTCACTCAATAACCCACATTTCAATGGATGTCAACCCTTCATTTCATAACACTAGTAAACCTGATAAAAAAAAAACAATCGAAAGAAACAGATGGACGGCTTCCAACTAGAATCAATGACAAATAAAGGCAACAGTAGTATACCGCTGTTCAAAACTCATAAATCCATGGACAAAAAACAAAATCGGGGTAACAAACCAAAACCGAGCGAAACGCATTAAATATAAGAGGAGAACAACGACACAACATCGAAACGCAACACACACAGAAACAGACCAATCATCAGACAAAACACCACGAGAATAACAAATGTAACATGAAAACCAAATACATGAATTTGGGATAGACAAGTACCGTGCCACGTCTTATCTCAATATCTCAAAAATAAGAGAAAACACAAACGACTCAACGTTAAAATGCAACACAAAGAGAAACGAACAATATATAACAATGACCATCTTCCTGACTTGGTACAGGACACTTTTAAAGGGGAATATGATGTTTTTTTACTGGTCCGATTGTCCACTTCCCATAACTCAGTAATAGCATATCCTCTGAACCATTGTATGTATGGCGTGTACATATCTCAATCAATACCTTTCCTTCACGTATGTTCACAATATATTGACCTCATTTACAGGAGTGTGATAAATACACAAATAAAGGCAAAAGTAATATACCGCTGTTCAAACTCATAAATCCATGGACAAAAAACAAAATCGGGGTAACAAACTAAAACTGAGAGAAACGCATAAATATAAGAGGTGAACAACGACACAACACTACAATGTAACTAACACACACAGAAACGGACCAAGCATCAGACAAAATCCCACGAGAATAACAAATATAACATCAAAACCAAATACATGAATTTGGGATAGACAAGTACCGTGACACGTCTTATCGTAATGTCAATTTACACTCAAAAATAAGAGAAAACAAACGACGCAACGTTAAATTATAACACACACAGAAACGAACTATAATATAACAATGGCCATATTCCTGACTTGGTACATGACATTTTTAAAGGAAAAAATGGTGGGTTGAACCTGGTTTTGTGGCATGCCAAACCTCGCCCTTTAATATAACATAGAAATGACAACATAATATTACAGGACTATAATACAAATAAATAGGAAAACGTATTAGACAAAGAAAAACGGCCCCATCGGCGTTATGTGGGACAACCACTGACATTTCCAGTACATAAGTGTTACGGTCACCATCATGAATTGCTATTGGCATGTGTTTACAATCTTAGATCTTTAGATAAAAGTAGGATAATCTGTAATTTTACCGACTGTGTTCCCGATCATAATATTTTTTGAATTGTGTATTATGTGAATTCGAATTGTGGTTTATGCATGTCTGAGACGCTTAAACTGTTGATGGACCCGCTTTCCCTCCATTCTAAATTATGCAGTTCTCTCGGCTTTTTAGTGATTATCTTTATTTGTATCTTCCTAAAAACTGTTTCAACTTTATTTTATTAATTCTGTATTGGTATACAAATAAAAAAATGTGGTATGATTGCCAACAATCTACCAAATGAAGTGGATGTTAGCAATCAATGGCAACCGTATTTCCTTCAACAATTAGAAAACCCATACCGTATAATCGGCCATAAAAAGCCAGACATGAAAGATATGAATCAACTCAATAAATAGAACTAACGCCATAATTTATAACAAAACAATTTATGAAAAACAAATATGACAGACATGAACCAACGAAATCCACCGAACTACTGGCTCCAAATATTAGACAGGCACATGTTTTTCGTTCTTGTTTTGTACATTAATAAGGTCGTTTTTCTTTTTTTATTTGTTTTACATTTGTCATTTCGGGGTCTTTCATAGCTGACTATGTGGTATGGGCTTTGTTCATTGCTGAGGGTCGTATGGTAACGTATAGTTGTTAATTTCTGCATTATTTGGTTTCTTGTGAAGAGTTGTCTTATTGGCAATCATACCATATCTTCTTTTTTATGAACGAAGAATGCTTGAACATGTTTGTGAGCGCTCAACCATCCCCTAACCGGGAACAGTGGCGTAACAGCACAGCATTAAAATAAACTGTATAAATCAGTTGAAGAAGGATTAACTCATCAGATCGATACAAAGAAAAAAAAACAAACAAACTGAAACAGGACGTGGCAAAGTATATACCCATCCTTACCAACAGAAAATACGCTAAGTACAGATCTGAGAGTACTCGTAGTGACTGACAGCTAGTTCAATATTGTGATCAGCTAAGCCAATTACAACTAATAAAACAAATCGTGTATCTAAGACTAACATATCAATCAGAACACATCCAATGAATTTAGTGTAAAGACTGTCATTAACATGACAGGTATAAAGCAAAATTATAGGTATAGACGCGACCTTTTTCACCAAATAACATTTTAATCCCACTTATCCCAGAATAAATACACAATCTAGGTTTATCCTAAATACGATATAATTTCCATTGTATTTTAATTTAGTTCATATTCTTCTAGTAAAATACTTTCTTTGTTTATTTAGATGTTCCTTCACCGAGTACTTGTCTTTACATTGGTCACTTGCATCAAGGCTGAAAATTTTTGCCCTGAGAAATGTTCCTGTAACAAAGAATTGACATCCGTGAATTGTGAAAGGCATAAACTATTAAACATTCCAAACAAACTTCCGAAATCAGTTGAGAGGCTTTACATGACACACAATGATATAGTACATGTTAATTTTTCTGCAAATGTCTTTTTACCAAACCTGCGAATTATCTGGTTAGACAATAACAAAATCGCAGGATTACAGGCTAACACTTTTGATGGTAGAATCGTTCCTAAGCTTAATCAATTACATATAAGGAACAATAAAATATCGGTGATAGAAAGCAGAACCTTTGTAAATATGACGTCATTAACGCAGATCTATCTAACCAACAATGAAATTCAAGAAATTCAGCCCGATGCATTTGAAGACACTCCATCAGTTCAATTAATAAACTTGGGCAGTAATTATTTGTCAGGAATTCCAAGACTTGGGAAATTACAGAGTCTTAAAAGTCTTTACATCCAGGCAAACAAGTTATCTGATCCAACGTTTCCGGACGAGTACCGACAACTGAAGAAATTAAATGAAATTGGTTTGAGTAATAACGCAATAAGGAAACTCGATGATTCGACCTTTAGAAATTTGCATAATTCAGATATACGGAAACTGGAATTGTCAAGGAATAAAATTGATGAGATATCAACGGGCGCTTTTAGCTGGATGAAAAATATAACATCCCTTAAACTAGGCTATAATCCTTTGACCAGTTCAGACTTAGAGATGGCTTTTCATGGTCTTGTTGGATCAAGTCTGGTGTCATTGATTATAGATAATATAACTCTTGGTGGAGTTTTGCCCTCTTCTACATTTCGGTTACTTCAGAACACATCAATAACGACTCTTAGTTTGAAAAATAACAAAATGAGCAATATACCCCAAAGGGGGTTTGCAAATTTAAAGAAGTTGATCACCTTAACTCTTAGTTTTGCGAACATTTTTGAAATAAGTGACAGTGCCTTTGAAGGATTGGATGCATTAACAAGATTATTCCTAAATAACAATCAGTTATTCCGAGTACCAAACAATCTGCCGCCATCACTACAATGGTTATACTTAAATGGCAACCAAATAACAAGTTTAAAGGACAATACCTTTAAGAAGTTGTCTAAACTACAGTATCTTTATTTAGGAGGGAATAAAATTCATCAGCTTGAACAAAGTGCATTTGTGGGTCTCACTAGTTTGAAAACAATTCATTTGGTAGATAATAAGATCCACACTTTACCAGGAAAACTTTTTGAATCTTTTATTGTTTTAGAATCACTGGAACTTAATAAAAACAATATAAACCAGATTCCGAACGGTGACAGTCTTTTTGGTTCCATGTCATCATTAAATTATTTAAACATGGCCGATAATGCATTTGCATCCTGTTCTATGGGACTTTTTCGTGTTCTTCCGTCGCTAAGGTATTTACACCTTGAAAATAATCAACTTGGTAACTTGATTGCCAATGACGTTAATGGTCATTTGTTTGCCGGATTGCACAAACTTATCGTATTGAACATAACTAACAATCAATTGACACAGCTTCCGGATCCAATTTTCAAAGATCTGATAAATCTCAAATATCTCAATATCAGTTCAAACAAAATATCATCATGGGGAGATAATTTATTCAAAAGAACTTTTCAATTAGAAAATCTTGATCTGAGTCAAAATATGATAGCGCTTGTCAATTCGTCATCTGTTGAAGACTTTAAAGAAATGAAGACTCTTGATCTACGTCAGAACCCTTTTGCTTGCACGTGTGACTTACGATGGTTCCGTGATTGGATGAATACAACAACAATTTCAATTTTGCACAACGAAGCGTATCTCTGCAATTCGCCTCCAGAATGGCATGGAAAGAAACTACTTTCTTTTGACAGACATAAAATAAATTGTGTCTGGTTTACAACTATCCAAATTATAGTTGCAGCTGTATGTGGTTTTCTAGCTTTTGTTATAGTTATTGCTGTTGTTTACAAAAGGCGTTGGTACATCAAACTTCGATGGTATAGGATTCAGCGATCAATGGTAAGATCTGGTGGATCTGGAGCTGTCGGTTATCAGAAACTAGATGGCGATGTTAATAAATACGATGCTTACATTTGCAGTGCCAGTGACAATTATCAGTGGGTTTTGAAAAATATCTTTCCAGGGGTAGACTGTGGGGATCTGGAAACTGTTACGTTCGGTGGTGAATTTAAACTTTATTTTGAAGACAGAGACGCCGAACCAGGAAAAGCTGAAGTCTATAACATAATTGAAAACATGGAGGCAAGTCGAGTTGTGCTCATTATACTCACAAGAGAATTCATGGCGAAAGAGCGATACAAGTTTGAAATAATCACGGCGATTGATTTACTAGAAAAAGGTAAAATATCTGATATTCTGATTGTCAACGTTGATGGACTTACCGCAAGACATGTTCCCAGGCTACTGAGGCGCAAGATGGAAAGGCACGACTTCCTTACATGGGAGGATTCAGAGGAGGCAAAATTGACATTTAAAGAACAATTAGTTGAGGGATTAAGAAGGAAAAGACGAATGGAAAATGTTATATGATCTTTCTCATACATTATGAAACTTGAAACGAAAATATTCATATTAAAACAATTTTTCAAAATTATATTCTAGTGGGAAGGAGGAAGGAGTTGAATGGTTTCATAATTTATTAGAATGATTATACAACTGAACATTTTGCGCACAATCAATGAACTTAGAGTCAGTGTTATGTAAAAAAAAAAAAAAAATAATGCACTATTAAGATACACCCAGTATCTGATATATGATAAGACTAAGTGGCTGTTTCTAACTATATTTATATACATGTATGCTGTGCCTTATCTTTTGCCTTCGCTATGATGCAAATGAAAATATTTTGCCTCTGATAATATGCATATTTTGCTTACATTCCATGCCACTTGTTTTTGTAGGAATATACGCACTTTTTCACTTTTATTATGATATTATATAGTCTGTAATTTCTTTTTGTAATCCATTGCGGACACTTTACACGTGCACCTTATTACTGTCATTGCCTATGTAAATTTTAAAATTGTTTGTATGAACATTGAACGACAAATTTATGTGACGTATAAAATTTTCTGACGTCAGACACACATATCAATGAATGTGTTTGTAGATAGATGTTGTTGTGTTCTGTTAAATTGTTCCTTTTAAAATTGTTATACGATGATGACTGATGTACTGATATTTTGACTATTTTATTTATTGTGTCTGTTTAGTTAACGCATCAAATGAATGAAAATATAACGGAATTTGATGAGACTGTCATTAAAGTGACAGGGTTAGCGCTATAAAACCAGGTTTAACCCACCATTCTCTACATTTGAAAATGCCTGTACCAAGTCAGGAATATGACAGTTCTTGTTCATTTGTTTTTGATGCGTTTGGTTATTTATTTTGCCATGTGATTATGGACTTTCCGAATTGATTTTCCTCTGAGTTCAGTATTTTTGTGATTTTACTTTTTACCACAATTTGATCATTTCGTTATAAGTTTCGGAAGTCATTTTTGTGATACATTTGTTTATCATATATATATATAGACTCGTTTACAACTGAAAGAAATCTCAAGTTCATTTTTGTTGTTGTGTTTTTCAATTATGATAGTTGAGTAGCTGACAAAAAGAAAAGCTTAATAGATTGCAAATATACATGTGATGCTTTTCCATTTGAACTTTACAAATATATTCTTTCTTTCATCACGAAATGATTAGTTCTACTTATTAATGATAGAAGTCTTGAAATCTTTGCGTTAATATAAAAAGTAAAATAAACAAAAATGCCGCACTCCGATGAAAACTCTAAACGTAAGTCAATAAGAAAATAGAAAAAAAATCTTCTTTTCGATGGCATTGTTAGATTTTATTATTTCTAGTTACTTATAGTTTCGTGAATACTTATCGACACGTCCATGACAATGGGCACGAAACCTTCTTGTTTAGATAATTGATGTTGATGTGATGAACGTTTTTCTTTTTAGAATGCAATATAGTAGTATGAAAAATAATAAATATTGGTTTATTAGTTATTTTTAGTTAACTAATTATGTCATTAACGATTGTTATTTTATTTGCCAGGCTGCGGTTTACCGGGTGTTGGTTGTATATTTTTTTTATTTTTCCTTTTTAACTATTTTAACTCGGACGACAGAAAGCCATCATTGTTCACTTAAAATATTAAAAATCATAGAACATATAGTGTCATCATATTAAATGCTGTTTTCGTGAAAAAGAAGTAAATCCTGGAGTGTTTTTTATTTATTTCTTTAACCTGTCTACCGACTGCAAAATGTCTTGTCTCCAAACTTTCTTTAAAAACCCAATATTAACTCTAATTATTTGTAAAAAATTTGTATGGTGTAATTACTAGCTAGTGTAAATTGTGTTTTGGAGATTATGTTGTGTTTTATCATCTCATAATTAAAAAAAAACTTATATAAAAAACATTGTAAGGTGTAATTATATTTGCGATATTTCCTTGTGTTCATTTCTTTTTAGATATTATGTTTTGTTTGAAACTTTTCACTATTAAAAAAATTTTTTTTGATATTCTCATTTCTTTCATATTTATAGCAGAGCGATTACAAAAATATAGTATTGTCTTTGCTGGGAATGAAACATGTGAATAATACGTCTGGTTGCTGAGGAAAGTTACTCCCCCAAATAATCGTCTGACCAGTGGTATATTGTTAATGTTGTTTCATGTTTTAAATGATATAGCAGATGTCAATTAGATTTGAGAAGATGTGGTATGAGTGCCAATGAAATGTATGAACGAGAGGAGACTATACGAAAGGGGTTAATAACTAGTAGCTCTTAAGAGCCTGTGTCGCTCACCTTGGTCTATGTGCATATTAAACAAAGGACACAGACGGATTCATGACAAAATTGTGTTTTGGTGATGGTGATGTGTTTGTAGATTTTACTTTAATGAACATTCTTGCTTCTTACAATTATCTCAATTTATAATGAACTTGGCCCATTTGTTACAGAGGAAAATATTTTGTTAAAATTTACAATTTAAAAAATTATTAAAAATTGACTATAAAGGGCAATAACTCCTTAAGGGGTCAACTGACCTTTGTGGTCATATTGACTTATTTGTGGATCTTACTTTGCTGAACATTATTGCTTTTAACAGTATATCTATCTATAATAATATTCAAGATAATAACCCAAAACAGCAAAATTTCCTTAAAAATTTCCAATTCAGGGCAGCAACCCAATACCAGTTATCGGATTCATCTGAAAATTTCAGGGCAGATAGATCTTGACTTGCAAAACAATTTAACCCCTGTTTGAATTGCTCTTAATGCTTTGGTTTCAAAGTTATAAGCCAAAATCTGCATTTTACCCCTATGTTCTATTTTTAGCCATGGCGGCCATCTTGGTTGGTTGGCAAGGTCACTGTACATATTTTTTTAAACTAGATACCTGAATGATGATTGTGGCAAAGTATGATAAAATTTGGCCTAGTAGTTTCAGAGGAGAAGATTTATGTAAAAGTACGAAAAATTAGTAAAAAATGACTATAAAGGGCAACAACTCTTTAAGGGGTCAACTGACCATTTTGATCATGTTGACTTATTTGTAGATCTTACTTTGCTGAACAATATTGCAGTTTATCTTTATCTATAATAATATTCAAGATAATAGCAAAAAAACGGTATAATTTCCTTAAAATTGCAAATTTAAGGGCAGCAACCCAACAACCGGTTGTCAGATTCGTCGGAAAATTTCAGGGCAGATAGATCTTTACCCTTGTCAGATTAGCTCTAAATGCTTTGGTTTCAGGTTATAAGCCAAAATCTACATTTTACCCCTATGTTCTATTTTTAGCCATGGCTGCCACCTTGGTTGGTTGGCCTGGTCACGCCCCCCCCTTTTTTTTTTAAACTAGATGCCCCAATGATGATTGTGGCCAAGTTTGGTTTAATTTGGCCCAGTAGTTTCAGAGGAGAAGATTTTTGTAAAAGCTAACGACGGACGACACAGCTCACTGGACCTTCGGGCCAGGTGAGCTAAAAAGCAATAAGTCGTAAAAAAATAAAGAAAGAAGATTAAAGACAATATTCTCCAAAAAGACTACACAAACAAATAATAAGGGATCAATACAAACCCTCCAAAAGCCGGGTAATCTGGTGCTACAGAAGATATATAGTTCTAAATACAATCATGGCACCCGTCATGTTGCCAATTACAAGTAAACATTTGGTTAAAAGTTGCATCCACTGAGGTTGAAATAAAGGATGTGCTGATACAAGTGGACTATTGGTATATTAATGTCCCAATAAGCAACACAAAACGGACAATGAAATCCTGATTGGGACGCTAGTCCTAGTGTGGGGATTTTACTGGAAGATTAAGGCGTGTGCACTTTATTTTTTATTTGACGTAATACCTTTATGGTTTTTGTGGGAAAAAACGAAATTGGTATCATTAAAAAAGATTTACTTTTATGCAGATCTTGTTAATACAACGATTAAGGTACATGCTTTATGTCATTTGCAATGGACGAAAATCTTTGTACTATAAAAAAAAATTGGAGTGTTATTTTTAACTTGTATAGATGTAAAGTTTATTCTCACTACTCAGATGAAATGTGTTGTATTTTCCGTCCCAGTTCAAAACTGCATTGCTATTTTTATTTTCCATTTCATAGTATATTATACTATTTTAAATGAAATATGTTTATCCTTTTGGTTGCAATGACGAGAACCGAACAAATACTAGCTCTATCATTCAGTTTTAGATTTCTCCAAATATGTCAAATATATCCTAAATGACATACTGAATTGTTTGTTGTCTGAATTTGTCTTCCTACTCGATTTTAGAGATTTGAACTTCGGTAAACTAATTACCTTAATTTAGTAAATAGTTATCAAAGGTACCAGGATTATAATATAGTACGCCAGACGCGCGTTTCGTCTACATAAGACTCATCAGTGACGCTCATATCAAAATATTTATAAAGCCAAACAAGTACAAAGTTGAAGAGCATTGAGGATCCAAAATTCCAAAAAGTTGTGCCAAATACGGCTAAGGTAATCTATGCATGGGATAAGAAAATCCTTAATTTTTCAAAAATTCAAAGTTTGGTAAACAGGAAATTTATAAAAATGACCACATTATTGATATTCATGTCAACACCGAAGTGTTGACTACTGGGCTGGTGATACCCTCGGGGACGAAACGTAACACTGTTGTTAATTAAACTTTGGATCAATTTTTAGCTTCTATGCGTTTTCTTTTCTAAGTTAATAACTAGTCTTGAAAATATGTAAATGTATATTTTCAATATGATGAAGTACTGCTGTAGAAGAGGCAAAATGTACCAAGAATTCATTCAAAATTAGTAGCTTGAAAAAGAAACCGACTACGCCATATCAAATAAAACTAGAGGTTCCAAGATACAAACCAGTACACAAACAACAACATAGAAATTTGAAATTACTTTAACAAGTTTTATTAAAGATTAATACAAAAAAGTCTTATAGTGAACTTTGAATGATGACCAAAAGGAAAACGAAATCAAACACAGAACGCAAGCTCGTGGATTTGTCACAAAATACTGATTCTTCGTTCGATTCAACTTCAAAACAGCCACACAATAAATCCAAAACAAAATAAACAACAAAATGCTAGTACACTCAGTCGTTAGTGAACAAAGAAGTCTAATTAAAACAAGAGGCTCTAAAGAGCCTGTGTCGCTCACCTTGGTCTATGTGAATATTAAACAAAGGAAGCATATGGATTCATGACAAAATTGTGTTTTGGTGATGGTGATGTGTTTTTACATCTTACTTTACTAAACAGTCTTGCTGCTTACAATTATCTCTATTTATAATGAACTTGGCCCAGGAGTTTCAGTGGAAAATGTTAATAAAAATTTACAAATTTTATGAAAATTGTTAAAAATTGACTATAAAGGACAAAAACTCCTTAGGGGGTCAATTGACCATTTCGGTCATGTTGACTTATTTGCAAATCTTACTTTGCTGGACATTATTGCTGTTTACAGTTTATCTCTATCTATAATAATATTCAAGATAATAACAACAAGAGTGCACACGCTGAAATGTCTCGCCTTCTTTACTAATCATTGATATTATGTTGATAGTCCTAAGGATAAAGCTTTATTTCAACTGTCACATAAGCTTAACATTAACCAAGAACACTTAACATTGATTAGTGAACAATATGAAAATGAGGTCAAGGTCAGATGGACAATGCAAGGCAGACATGAATAGCTAACAATACTTCCATACAACAAATGTATTGCTTATAGATTAATAAATCCAGACCAAAACACAAAAAGTTAACACTGAGCAATGAACCGTGAAAAGGAGGTCAAGGTCAAATAAAACTCGTGCGAATGACATATAGATCATAAAATATCTCCATACATCAAATATAGTTGACCTATTGCTTATAGAATTGGAAAAAAAGACCAAAACTCAAGAACTTTACTTTGACCACTGAACCATGAAAATGAGGTTGAGGTCAGATGACATCTGCCAGTTGGACGGGTACACCTCACAATCATTCCATACACCACATATAGTAAACCTATTGGATACAGTATAAGAAAAACAGACCAAAACACAAAAACTTAACTATAACCACTGAACCATGAAAATGAGGTCAAGGTCAGATGACATCTGCCAGTTGGACAGGTACACCTTACAATCATTCCATACACCACATATAGTAAAACTATTGGATACAGTATAAGAAAAACAGACCAAAACACAAAAACTTAACTATAACCACTGAACCATGAAAATGAGGTCAAGGTCAGATGACACCTGCCAGTTGGACATGTACACCTTACAGTCCTTCCATACACCGAATATACAAGACCTATTGCTTATAGAATCTGAGTTATGGACTTGACCACCAAAACTTAACCTTGTTCACTGATCCATGAAATGAGGTCGAGGTCAAGTGAAAACTGTCTGACAGGCATGAGGACCTTGCAAGGTACGCACATATCAAATATAGTTATACTATTACTTATAATAAGAGAGAATTTAACATTACAAAAAATCTTAACTTTTTTCAAGTAGTCACTGAACCATGAAAATGAGGTCAAGGTCATTGGACATGTGACTGACGGAAACTTCGTAACATGAGGCATCTATATACAAAGTATGAAGCATCCAGGTCTTACACCTTCTAAAATATAAAGCTTTTAACAAGTGATCTAACACCGCCGCCGCCGCCGGATCACTATCCCTATGTCGAGCTTTCTGCAACTAAAGTTGCAGGCTCGACAAAAAACGGCAAAATTTCCTTAAAATTACCAATTCAGGGCAGTTAACTAACAACGGGTTGTCCGATCGATGTGAAAATATCAGGGCAGATAGATCTTGACCTGATAGACAATTTAACCCTATCAGATTTTCTCTAAATGCTTCGGTTTTTGAGTTATCAGCCAAAAACTGCATTTTACCTCAATATTCTATTTTTAGCCGTGGCAGCCATTTTGGTTGGATGGCCGGGTCACCGGACACATTTTTTTAAATAAGATACACCAAAGATGATTGTGGCCAAGTTTGGATTAATTTGGCCCAGTAGTTTTAGAGGAGAAGATTTTTGTAAAAGATTACTAAAATTTACGAAAAAGGGTTAAAAATTGACTATAAAGGGCAATAACTCCTAAAGGGGTCAACTGACCATTTCGATCGTGCTGACTTATTTGTAAATCTTACTATGCTGAACATTATTGCTGTTTACAGTTTATCTCTATAATAATATTCAAGATAATAACCAAAAACAGCAAAATTTCCTTAAAATTACCAATTCAGGGGCAGCAACCCAACAACGGGTTGTCTGATTCATCTGAAAATTTCAGGGCAGATAGATCTTGACCTGATAAACAATTAAACCGTGTCAGATTTGCTCTAAATGCTTTGATTTTTGAGTTATAAGCCAAAAACTGCATTTTACCCCTATGTTCTATTTTTAGCCATGATGATTGTGGCCAAGTTTGGTTTAATTTGGCCCAGTAGTTTCAGAGTAGAAGATTTTTGTAAAAGTTAACGCCGGACGCAGGACGACGACGGACGACAAGTGATGAGAAAAGAAGGGCCAAGTGAGCTAAAAACTGAATTCGATTGAAAAAAACCTTGTTTTAACCTCTCTATCAATAAAGGATTGTCTTTGAGAGCCAGAAAATATGCCATAAACTACACAAGGTTTGCATCAGCGACTATTCAAAATTCAATATCATTTTGTGAATCATTATTTAGATTTGTTGTTTGTAGCATTATTACATTACACATCTTTATATCCATGAAAGAAATTAGTGAAATAAAAATCATATTTTGGTATAAAACTTTGTCACGTCACAATACTGCTGTACAACAGGAATATCTGCAGAATCATGTTGGTTAAAAGTGCAAAGTGACTTAATTTAGAACCACAAAAAGGGAACTTGGATTTCCCCCATATAGAAATCCGAGTTATTTATTTCCAGTCACAAAATTACCACTTGAATCACATTTTTTCTCCTTTAATCAACTTTGTACTGCTTCAAATCTGAAAATCTAATTTTGCCAGAACATTTTTTCTGTATGCATTTGAATTTGAGTTTATTATAACCAATTATTGTATGATTTCACAAACAAATTGGTCCATTTAACCTTATTGCTAGGGACTTGCTTACATATTCCAAATGTACATATCAAGTTTTATGAATAATAAACAGAGAACTACCTGTATTGTATGCCATTTAACCATCGGATAAATTGAACTGACTATAACCAATTTTAGATGTAATGACTATGGGATCACTCTCAAAACTAGCTATGATAATCACAATTCCTGAAAATATAATGGACACAAACGAATTGGATAATAATTTAATGTCAACAAAAATGTTTTATAATTTGATTTCAAATCAAGTTTTAACAGACAAACAAATATTTATCACATAAAAGTAGCAATCAATGCCCTGTGTTAGACATCACTGAAATATATTAACACAGATAATTGTTAAAAAAAAGAGACTAAATAATTATAGGATTTACAAGACATGGTTACTTTTTTCAAATATCACAGACAAGGTGTAAAACAAGAAACAAGTTAGTGCACTTATACTGGATAAAATGTAAAGACAGAAAACATATCAATAGTACTGTTTCTTGCAAAAGTATGCAGATTTAGAAATACACATTGATGCTAGCATTTGGTACTTTAGATTTGCAGTTACAATCAAATCCCTAGAAATCAATCTTGAAAAAACCACTGCAGTCTGGCATTTGAAGGTAATCAATGAACAACCATGGCATTTTTTAGATAATATATGCAATATGTTGGACTGCGATCAACAGAGCTATATATGATTTACCATACTTTAACTCAGATAGTTTTAAATATCTGTAAATCATGAGCTGTTATTTCTTCATAATTTAATTTTGGATGTAACGTGTCTTCTGATTGGCTGACTTTATTTTGTATCAGCCCATAGACATAATTTTTTTATGTTATTTCTTCATAGACAGAAAAAATATTACAGTCATTCCTTAAATCAAATGGTCCATTCCAGTTAATATCTGCTAAATAATAATAATAATAATAATAATAATAATAATAATAATAATAAATTCTTTATTTAAAGGGGGATGGATGGTCCTTTCTGAGGGGTTTAAAATTTATACATCTTAGGGGTGAAATTTTGGGCTTTTTCATCTGACAGGTACACTTATACGCAAAAAACTTCTGAGGGTCTTGGCAGCAGTAAATAATTAAAAATGATTACATCTTAGGGGTAACAAAAATGCCTATGTCAGATCTGATGGGTGCTTTGAAATGTAGACAGTTTCGTATCATGCATTATCTGGTATTGTTTTTAAAATTCTGATGGGTACAATCCTTGCAGTAAAAAAATCTGATAGGTCATTTTTTCCAATAAAAGCCCATCCACCCAATATGAACAGGAACTCTTCATCTGATAGGTCTAAATTTTTTATATCTAATAGGTAGTTTTTCATGATGTTTTTTTCTGATACGTATCAAAAAAAATCTCCTCATCCATCCCCACCTGTCAGAAATTAACTGGAATGGCGCAATAATAAGCGGAGAAATAATTACAAAAAACAATTGAACAAAGTTATAGTCCAGAATAACTAGTAAAAATAAAAATAAATAAATCAGAGATAAACATACTTTGGTTACAATTTTTAAGTGGTAATATTTACAATTTTTAAATATTGGATTTGTACAACCTTCTCCTTTCTGAATTCAGAAAACGCATAATAATTATTGTTATCAGTGATGTATAACATCAGTTTTGCATAATGTTTCGGTAATAGTTCGATGTTAGTTTAGATGAAAATCAGATGCAATATGAATAAAAAATTACAAAAATAAAAAAATCCACAAGGTCATAAATAGCAACTACTTTAAGCTAAAATTTAGAATTAGGATTTCTGGAAAAATATCACAATAAATCATACCTAAAACAAGGACAAAATAGGAAACATGTCTTGCTGTGAAAATTTACTTGCCGGTTTTAGTTATTTTCATGACATCTAAAAATAGCACTGTTATTAAAAGTTCTGATTTTCAACAAAATTTCAATGAAAACTGGGAACTGGTCAATTTCTATTGATTGTCAAAATATCCTATGTGGGGGTGAATGTTAATGTGTTAAGAAAAGGTTTGACAAAAAAAAAATATATAATACACTTTCTTTTATCAAAATAAAACATTTTTTCAATCTTAATGCAATGCAATTTTTATTTGGCACTTTCTAAACTTAGCTAGGAGGAACCCAACATGAAGAAGGGTATAAATGATAATTCTGTTAATAGTAGTAAAATGTATGAGTAATAATAATGTACATTAATTAGAATCAGTCCATATAGATAAGAAATAAGTGGAAAAGCGCAATTGTGTTGGAATGTGAACAAGTGGTTAAATAATTAAAGGTTTTTGTCAAAACTAACTTATACACAAGGTTTGAATATAGGAATTTCTATAGCTTCAATTAACAATAATATTTCTTTCCCATTTAGAAATGTTTTTCCTTTGTAAGAATTTTTTTTTGACCTATGGATATTCATCGGACACTCTGATTGTCAAAGGTTACAAGAACACACATTTCTAAAGAATAACTAATGAATGGAAACAATATTAACTTAATACCCTGAGATCAATTATATGTGCATAGTTTCAGTAGAGAACTAATTAACAAAAGTGAAATTTAGTCACAACTCTTGAGTAATATATTTTCTTTTCTGATTATATGTTCATTGACTGCAATAAGTGTGTTTATTGTATGTTTCATGCATTTTACAATCTGACTAATTAAATCAACTATGTATTAGACCGTTGGTTTTCCCGTTTGAATGGTTTTACACTAGTAATTTTGAGGCCCTTTATAGCTTTTTGTTCAGTGTGAGCCAAGGCTCCGTGTTGAAGGCCGTACTTTGACCTATAATGGTTTACTTTTATGAATTGTTATTTGGATGGAGAGTTGTCTCATTGACACTCACACCACATCTTCCTATATCTATTTCAACATTCTTTGAATAAATGTTTTAAAACTTTCATCTATAAAAGTTGGGACTTTTTTTTTCTAATTTTGCAGTTCTAACTTAACCACAAATAGTACCCAAAAAAATAAAATATCTGATGTAATTTGAATGAAAAATTCCATCTCATTCATATCTGATGTCAGCACTTTCTAAATAGTGTGTTAGGAGATTCTCTTCGTTGTTAATCAAAATATACTATGGTTTTATTTTTTACATCTACACAACATTTTAGTGCAAATTTCACAAACGTAATAATATGTATTTGCCTAACAAAATAGGGCTGTTCCATAAAAACATACAAAGGGCCCAGAAAACTACTTCTATATCTCTACTATGGGTAAAGACTTTTTTGTACAGTTAAAATATAACAAAAATTCTATAATTCCTCTAAAGATGGTACCCTATTTTGTGAAATTCCTTCCTCCGGCACTATGTATGTTCTAATGTAAGTCCTTATGTAATAGCAAGATGGAGTTAAAATATTTCAAAAAAATATTTCTCACATCACATTTATCTGATGTAAGTGAGATAGCTTCTTTTATAGTTAAATGGAACAAAATGTGAACAATGGTGTCTGATGGATATAATATAAACAAAAAGTCAAAATGAACTTAAAAATAAAAAAAATGTTTGTTTGATTTGAACACTAAAAACATGCAACAAAAAAAACTCTGTGATATTACAATGGTTAAAGTGTGCTACATGCTAACAAAAACTGAAGTCATTAAATAAATATGCAATATAAGTATAAACCAAAGACAAACAATATATAATAGTGATATGTATGTATAGTGTATGCCATTTAATCCAGTAATCCCAATCTTATCTGCCAATTTTCTACACTCTATTTCTGGCAAAATCACCGTGTATCATCGTACAGCGGATATAGGTGCTAACCAAGCGGACGTGAGCGATTTTGATCTTACACGGTAACGAAAAATCTTTGTTTTGTTCACATAATATCAATGTGTACTTCAATCTAAACATAATTGCTGTTTTAAGAAATGATTTGGTCGTAGGTTGATGATTAGAGATGTCTCATTATTTTCCGAAAACAGGAGAGATTACTAAAAGCATGAGCAAATACTTATAAAAAAAGTTGGCCCTCGTCTCATCCGATATAATTCTATATTCATTGCAACTCTTTTTTCTGATAGGAGGTCAATGTGTGTGTGTAATAAGTATAGCTGTTTCAATAATTGGCATTGAAATCTTTCATACATATGTTATTATTCGATATTGTATCCCTAAAGAAGCGTTGTGTACAGTGTTTAGCTGACCACATAAATTCTTATGTACGGTGCATAGTTAAGTTGTTGTACACCGTACACAGAAACTTTATTTATATACTCGTTTATTACCCAAACAGTTTCAAGGAATGAGTAATCACAGGTAGGTTTATGATTGGTAACTATTACTGTTGCCCTGTATTAGGTTTCTTTCAGATAAAACATGTAATTGTCTCAACAACTGTATCAAAATTGAAAGTGGGTATTGACTTTCACAACTATTTGCGCATGAACAAGTTAATTGTTCTTATTTGAATATCAAAGTTGTTTTATGAATAGGAAAAAATCGATGCAAAAATTATTTGGGAGTAGGAATTTCAAATGTTGAGAAATGTACATTGAATATTGATAAAGAAAAACAAAGATCTTTGTTACCTTGTAAGGTCAAAATCGATCATGCCCGCTTGGTTAGTACCTATATCCGGTGTACTGATGATACACGGTGAAAATATAAACAAAATTATAAATTGCTTTTCTAACCCATCAAATATTTGTTTTCCAATCTATTTTTTAGATTTGAAATTTAAGAAAGGCATCCATATTATGACTACTACAATTTTTAGTACATGATTGACGGCCTCATGATGACATTAGGATGTGTTTTGTTATACTGTTGGATTGTTGTTTTATTGGTATATTCCAAAACATCTTCAGTTTTCATATGATGGTAACAAATCTGACTCAAAAGTTGCATGTACAGTCATTTAAATAACTTGAAAACACAGATGAGTGCAAAAACGTTCAACTAAATCATACTAATAAATGAATTAACTGCGTCAATGAATATACATCATCAAATTTCAATATTCTTCTATGATCAATTAGTGCAAAATTTTACTATAAAACTACTAGTACTTAAACATACCTATAACATTTTTGGGTATTCTTAAAAATATGGCAATGAAATGTTATATCGTGAATTAATGAATTTTCCTTGGTACTAATTTTTATTGATTAAATCAAATGTGAATTTTCGATGGATATTTGATTTCTTAGTTTTGGCAGTCTTCATATACTTATATATTAACATTCATAATAATTAAATTAACATTTTAATTGGTGGTTCCCCTGTAACTACAAAATCCACAAAAAATGGTATCCAAGGAAAAATAATAAATCCACAGTACTTAAAACAGACACATCAAAAAATATAAATAACCAAACAAGACTAATATCTTAATGAACAGAGATTCAATTCTTTTGCTGAAATGACGTTTACAATTTTCATATAAGTTACCATGACAATATTTTACTTAAGACAAACATTTATTTGCAATTATCTTTCTTAAGAACACATTACTGTTAACTCTTAATTTAAAAAGAGCAGGCATAAAAATTGTGAGAAGAAAACTTTCCTTTAAAATATAAATTATATTGAAATAGAATTGTAAATCAATTATCAAGGGTGTCCTTTGTCATAAATTGTGTAATGGTTATTCTACGAAAGGATAAATATTTCCTTAAATTCAGTATTACTAAACTCTGTTAAAAAAAATCAAATATTTTTTCACTTTTTTCCTGCTAACATGCAGGAGTTTGTATTGATTACTATCCCCTCCTGTCCCTTAATTAAAATAAATATAAAATTGAACATTTTTTGTCAATTATGTAGAAGAATTTCTTCTATAGAACATTTTTTAAATAATCATAAACTGTCTTTCATTGTTAAGTTTACACAAAAAAGGAAAATAGGAAATCTTTAAAGTGTATTTTTCATGCAGTATAATATATCAACAACCCAATAGCCCATATAATATTAACTTGATAAAAAAGTGTAATTTGCTGTACTTTTCCTTAATTGTCTTCAATCTTTAGATGTTCTATTTTGACCAGACCTCGTTTTGTACCTGCTCTAAATTTGGCTAAATCTTTTCTTGTGATCATCCCCAAAGGCTGGAAATAAAATGAAATAATTGTGAACTTGATTTTTACAAGGGTGCACATACGAAAATCATTTAAATGTCTTGCCAGCTTTACTGATAATGATTGAAATTGAAGTCTTATGTTTTAAAAATCAATGTTTTACTACAAATATCAATGAAAAACTTTCATTTTCATATTATACTACAAGTTTATGACGTGTTGGTATTAGCATCACTTAAAAATTTATTTAAATACTTGTTTCAAATGTTTTTTTGTCGAGTTCAAAGAGATGAAAGTAATGACAACATCTAGTATTTTGAACAACTGGGCCCTGATGTCTTATCCTCAAAGTGACGTAGTAATTAAAATTTTCCAACCTATATGATTATACTCACTGTTAACTTATCATCTGTTACAATTAAATGTCTTAATCCAAGACCTCTGAATACATTGAATACTTTTGGCAGAGAAAACGTCTGGAAAGTAAAAGTCAATATCAATCACAGTTTCTTCATGTTTTTGTTAGATAAAATCGAAATTTAGTCATAGCATCAAAATATTACATCATTTGATCGAGAAAATATAAAGTTATTAATGTTAATTTAAAATATTTTTTTTTAATATTTTATTTATTTATAAGTATAATTTAGTGGATATTATTAGTTACATAGTGTGCTAGTGACCTAATACAATATATATGGGGTCAGGATAATCCATATGAGGTGAGAGCGAAGCTCAAATCCCCATATGGAATTTACTGTTCCCATAAATACCGTATTACGTCACTAGCACACTATGTAAAGAATTTATCTTACCGACTATCTTAACATGTGAAATTTAGACTAGTGACCTATCAAAATGAGCAAGTCTTTGATACTGTTAGCATTAAGAAACTAGCTACTTTCATTGATCCTACAAAAACAGATGCCAACAATAACGACTTGTAAGGTTTAAATGTGTTTTATTGAATTTATTTCAATCTTAATCATCAATTTCTTTTGTCTGTTGAAACCTCTTAAGATTTTTTTCTCAGTACCATTTTTTTATTAAGGGACGTAACACCACTACTAACTGTGTATGAAATAAGCCCGCCTCCCTTTTACCTAATATGGAATATAAAGGTACATAACACAACTACTAACCGTGTATGAAATAAGCCCCGCCTCCCTTCTAACCTAATATGAAATATACACGGTATCCACGAGGACACTTTTAACCAATCATATTCCTAGAAATGTATAGGAGGTAAGATAAATGGGATATACTATGGGGTATACATCAATAAGACAGTCACCCAATAACAAAACTAATCAAAAGAAATGTAAAGCGTAACATGCAGGCTGCAACAATAGACAGTAAAATTGCACATGATTTTTCTATTTTACCTTTTCAATGGTATGAGGTGTTGGATTATAAAATGGTCTGAGATCTATCATGTAATCTCTCTCTTCTTCTGAAATGGCTATATCCTAAATAAAATATTTAAAAATGTATTAGTTGTATAATACAACATTCATAGAATTGCACAAGAATAATTTGCTATGGGTTATTATTTATATAATATTAATTTCAAAATAAATTCAACTATAAACCAGTTGTTACAAGTTGTATATATCTAGAAAGCAAAAAACATGCACTCTCATTTATGCATTAAAGTATTGTCCAGGAATTCATGGAGATATTTTGAATCGTCTCTTTATAAACATACAAAATCCAACATATGGTTAAACAGAGCAAAGAAGAATTAATCCATATTTAAAGATTTTGTACAAATTTCTAGATATTTTTATTTGATAAATTGTTACACAGAAACTCTTTAACAGTACAGTTTTTAAAGACAAATTACATACACTGAAATATGTGATATACAAACTGATTTGGTTTTATAAACTTACCTTTATTTTCAAATACAGTGGATAAAAATTTCTGAAATCTGCTATGGTTATATTTTTTGGTTGTTGAAGACCTTCTGGAGCAAAAATCTGCAAAATATGTTGTCAGATAATACTTACTGACAAAAAATGACCTTGGCTCATACATGTGTTACTTATCACTACTTAAGAAATGATGCTGACATCAGAATATATAATCCTGAATAGAGACCTATTCCAGAAGCTTACCCCTACCTCGAAATTTAGTAACTATTCCATCAGTTTATTCCTATTAGCTTTCATTTGTAGAAGTAACTAGTGTTGGATAATCGGTTGAAATTACCAACCGATTATCTATTACAATTGTCTGACAGCAACCAACCAACTATCGGTTATAATCGCATCAGAATACTTTGCCCTTTTTTTAAATGAAATCATGCATTTTAGTCTCATTGGTCATGTCTAATGTGTATATTCCATTTCATTGCAGAGTTTTATATGTTAATATTTGATCTTCTGTTTCCTTTTCATATTTTATTTAGCAATTATAAAAATGAATTAATTAGAATCCAGATTCAGATTGAACATATTTTATCTCATAATTACAACATTAATTACCAAGAGTGACACTAACTTTTCTAAATTTCAATGGTGTAACTCACATTATAATTTCAATAACTTAGCAGTATAAACATTTGAATGTTTCACAGTAAGAAAAGATATATATAAAGTATTTTACTTTAAGAAATTTAAGATTAACAGAAAAAAATAAAACAATGCATTTGCATTGAAATATATACAGTAAACAAAGAGGATCCAGCCAATGTCTGTTAATTCGTGTAGAATGCTTTTTTTTTCACTTTATGATCATCATTTTTCTGTCAATTGTGTCAAGCGAGCGTCTGAACTTATGATTGCAAAAATGCGGAATTATTACATAGTTGAACCGTATCCGATCCGTGATTCTAATGTATTTCAATGGCGGACAAATTTCAGAAAATTTACAAACATAAACGATGTTTGACAAGCAATTTGGGAAGGAATATGACGCTTTTGACGCTACTAATGGATAAAACATTAATAAAAGGCAATTTGCGACACGCTCTAATGAAGTAAAGAAATTATTTTGTCTAAAATCTGAAGGATTTCATGTACGCTCTCAAGTAACAAGTATCTGGTATTGAGAGAGTATTTCATACAAAGTTATTTATTTTAAAGATCAATCTGTATATATATAGTCAATACTTTTGTCATGTTTTAAAGGGGAAAAAATGGTTTTGTCTTTAATTATAGGATGTTTGACATTGTTATTGTCATCCACTGATATTTTTTGTTGCAATTTGTTTGACTGAGCAAATAAAATTCAAACCGCAAACGGACCGGAAGTTGATACGCAAAAAGTCCGGAAACTATAGCGACAATCGATTGAACAAAATCCCAATCGATTATCGACATCGTGAGGCCCAACCAACTGATTTCCGACTTATTCCGATCATCGGAACAACACTAGAAGTAACCCTAAGAAACATGGTCATCCCTAATCTTCTCCAGTCATGCAGAAAACTTAGAGACCTTTTGACAGTGTTAAATATATATATTAAATATGAAGCTAAGTCTGGTAGAAATGGAAACATTAAATCTTGTGCCCAATATAGGGGTAGATTCTTGTCCTCTGTAAGCACTAGAAACTTAACAACTCTCTGAGGGTTCCATAAGTAGCATGCAGCAAGGCAAAAGATTTGTCTCTATCTAACATTTCTTCATTTTCAAGTGGCAGTCTAAATTTCTGAGCTTCATACTGTTCAACAAACTCTGCAGAACTTATCTATTAAATTGATTTGTAATTTGTTCTACTCCTTATCACTCAAGAAATATTTGCTGCTAGATGTTAGGCAGACAACAATCAATCAATAATTTGTACCAGTAATAGACAAGTGACAAGATATTCTTATCGGACTTTAACACAGGTGTTTTAATTTAATACCCATATATCTTAGCACTGAAGTATAAACATCAGGATACTTACTTTTTTCTTCAATATAACTATTAACTGCTCCCTTAGTATTAAACCTTTTAACTTTACTCTGCCAGGCTCCTATAAAATAAATGAACGTTTCTTTTAACCATTGGTAGGAAAAGATTCATGAAAGTAGGAATTAGTTTATAATGTCATTTCACAATTATAAAATATAAGTTTATGTAAAAACTTCCTAGTTAACTACACTTATTTATGTTCATAAAAAATGTACAGAAGGAGGTATTCAACCCTGCCTGCAGATTATTATCACAGAAAAGCATGGTTTTTATTTCAAGTTATCAAAACAATCAACCTGAGATGAACCTGTGACCTATAAACAGTAAGTCAAAACTATGAATTGATGTACTCAACTTTACAGGTAGTCAAAGCAAGAACAAAATATGTTATACCATAATTTTATTTACTGAAAGGAAGCATAAATATAATTATTCTGCAACAAACAAATGAGCTACGTCATATAGAAATCGACCTTATGTAAATGAATATAAATACATCTGTTAACTAAATTTCGAGTTGAAAAAATTCTATGAAAATTCTGTAACTCTTTGAAAATTGAGTTGACATAAAATCCCTACAAAACAGTCCAAAATTTATCTTTTATTTCGTCTTAGAATATTCAAAAATCAATCAGTCTTTTACATGTACATGTTTATGTACACTTGCATAAGGTTGACTTTTATCTGATGCAGCTCAATTATTACTTACATCTTCTGGCATTTCTGTTATAGGGAAACCACACATATTTTCTGTCTTTAATATATCTATTATCTGACCTACTTTTTCTTTCGGTCGAAAACCAATTAATGGTGATGTCATTACTTCACTGAAAAATAAAAATCATGCATGTCTTTAGGTCCTAATAAAATACACGTGTAAGACAAAGGAATATTAAGGTAAAACTAAATCCAAACGCAGTGTCAAACCTTCATAACATCTGGTCAATCTGAGATATATACAAACTAGAGACTCACTCACATGGTTCTAAGTGCATCATTTGGCAGTATTTTGTTTTATGAAATTTTATCGATATTATGAATGAAATATAGTTGTTCATTTAGCATTGGAATAGAGATATCATATTTTATTTGCAGCTTGGCCTATGTAAAATGACAGTTACTGTCGTAAATTGAGTTCACCAGCTGATACTGGTTAAAAGTATATAGGCTGTCATATTAGAATTGTGATTTTTGATATCTCTCTATCTTATAGTTTTCAAGATAAAAGGCAAATGGACAAACAACTCAACTGTTACACATTTACAGAGATACAAACCTTGCTCTGATGTCATCTACCAGTGGTGGGGCTTCAAAGGGTATGATAGGAATACCCATTACTTCTATATTCATATCATAGAGACCCTACAATATATGTAAGATTATTACCATCCTTAGATTTTGAAGCTGAAAAGGGCAACCGACTTATAGTCCAATCCAACTTATACTTGAGTATCAATGGTAATAAAATTACAGAGCAAATATAATAATTATCACGATTAAGAAACGACACTTCTGGCATTGTAAAATGTAAGATCTATTATGAATTTTTTTTAGCTGCTTGTGAGTGAGTTGTGACAGAGATAGATTTCAAGATAAATATTGAAATAATCTGATAATTACTGTCATTGCTCAATCTTAAACCTACTTTTAATTCTAAAATTAAATTTTGTAAGAACTGGAAGTCCAAACATTGCATGTTTCTAATTATATATAATACTGTAAATTCAGAAATTAATGCGAGGTTTTTATTATTGCGAAAAATGCGACAGAGTTGTAAACGCAATAATTTAAACTCACATTTTGATATATTTTATATGATTAAACAGGATTTTTCTCAAAATCTTAAAAATTAAAAGTATTTAAGTCTTAACTGACAAAATCGCAATAATAATTGCATGCAATAATTTCTGAATTTATAGTACTTTATGTTGTTATGAAATCAATTATCTCCTTTTAAAACAAGTATAGCACACTATCATGATTGAAAGTCCAAATAATATAATTCTTTGATATATACTGGCAAAATACAATCTCTCAACACTTTAAAATCATAACCTGTATCTCATTTTAAAACCAAAACAATGCATGTCTCTGTTACTTACTGTCGTAATAAAATCCCCAACCCATTTTGAGATCATAAGTACAATCATGATTGGCAGTCCAAATGATATATCTCCTGTACATTCTACGATTATCACAGTTAAACTAATAGTTGTACGTAGATTTCCTCCAATCTGAGATGCTGCTCCAATTAGGGCATACTTCCCAAAATCTCCTGACTGTACAAATATAAATATTCTAATTAAAAAATATCAATATTTTATGCAAAATGACCTGAATTTCTAAGCTTATTGGAAAATTCTTTTACCTGTATAGCAAGACTTATAGAATTGACATATGGCAACACCTGAACACTATTTAGAATTAAGTCATTTAACTTTACAGTTCTGAGGCATTATATTTGAAAGCCAATTCTGACTTTGTTACCGTAATTCCTTTAAGTTAATATAATACAATTATAGGTACACAATATGCTGGTGTGAAGATAAAATGGACAGATTTTTATAGTTTGTTCTTATGCTGTGTTGTTACACCACTGTCCAAAAGTTGGGGAGGGTTAAGTGCTACAAACATGTTTAACTCTCGCCACTTTTTTCTATGCTTGTCCCTAGCCTTGAGGTGTTTACTCAGTGGGTGTCATTAGCGATACTATTTATTTTTGTGTCTCCTGATGTTTTAATAATGGGGGTGCATTAATGTTTCTCTTGATTTGTTTAACATTTTGTCCAGCTAGACACTTTTATAGCTACCTATATACAGTATGGGTTATTCTTATTGTTGAAGGTCATACAGTGACTTCATGTCCTTTGGTCTCCTGTGCATGAATATTTGTCCAATTGGCAATCATACAACATTTCTTTATTACAATATACATGTATATACTACTAAGATGTGAAATACATTTCAAGATTTAAATTTGAATCTTGCAAAATTATTATTAGTATGGTAAGGTCAAAGTGAACTTCCATGCTCAGCCAGCTAACAAACAATTCCAGAAAATTCAATACTGAAAAATTTCTTTTAGCACAAAATCAAGAAATGCATTGAAACGTACGAACAGAGAGTAAACAGTTATTGTAAAAAGTGTTGTGCTGTCAAAACTTATAAACCATCCAGTGTAAACAAATATCACAACTTAATTTGTGAAATTAAGAATTTATATAAGCGCATGAATTGAATCAAACTTTGATCAGTCTACAAATAGAAAACAAGAGTGCACACGCTGAAATGTCTCGCCTTCTATACTAATCATTGATATTATGTTGATAGTCCTAAGTATAAAGCTAAGCTTTAATACAACTGTCACATAAACTTAACATTAACCAAGATAACTAAACAAAGACCAATGAACCTTGAAAATGAGGTCAAGGTCAAATGAACCATGCCAGGCAGACATGTACAGCTAACAATGTTTCTATACAACATATATAGTTGACCTATTACTTATAGTTTAAGAAAAATAGACCAAAACACAAAAACTTAACACTGTGCAATGAACCGTGAAAATGAGGTCAGGGTCAAATAAAACCTGCGCGACTGACATAAAGATCATAAAATATTTCCATACACCAAATATAGATGACCTATGGCATATAGTATTAGATAAAAAGACCAAAACTCAAAAACTTAACTTTGACCACTGAACCATGAAAATGAGGTCAAGGTCACATGACATCTGCCCGCTAGATAGGTACACCTTACAATCATTCCATACAACAAATATAGTAGACCTATTGCATATAGTATGAGAAAAACAGACCAAAACACAAAAATTTAACTATAACCACTGAACCATGAAAATGAGGTCAAGGTCAGATGACACCTGCCAGTTGGACATGTACACCTTACAGTCCTTCCATACACTGAATATACTAGCCCTATTGCTTGTAGTATCTGAGATATGGACTTGACCACCAAAACTTAACCTTGTTCACTGATCCATGAAATGAGGTCGAGGTCAAGTGAAAACAGTCTGACAGACATGAGGACCTTTCAAGGTACGCACATATCAAATATAGTTATCCTATTACTTATAATAAGAGAGAATTCAACATTACAAAAAATCTTAACTTTTTTTTCAAGTGGTCACTGAACCATGAAAATGAGGTCAAGGACATTGGACATGTGACTGACGGAAACTTCGTAACATGAGGCATCTATATACAAAGTATGAAGCATCCAGGTCTTTCACCTTCTGAAATATAAAGCTTTTAAGAAGTAAGCTAACACCGCCTCCGCCGCCGCCGCCGCCGCCGCCGGATCACTATCCCTATGTCGAGCTTTCTGCAACAAAAGTTGCAGGCTCGACAAAAATATGGAGCATTCAAAGCAGTTTTTAAAAAGACTATATTATAACAATAAGATTTCATTTAAAAAAGTTAAGAACTCACGATATTTGTTTTCTTCTATGGCAAATAAAAAGTTAAAGAAAAGATTGTTATTGTAAGAAAATATAAATAAAGAAGTTAACAATTGTTTCTCTTTACCAATAATGCTTTAATAATTTTTGAATTTGACATGAACTTGACTCATTCCAGATGTAAGAATGACAAAATTCAGATACACAAAATTTATATGTTGACACTATTCTGACTAGCCATAACAAAAATTATTTTAGGTTGCAACCTTTAGCTTAAAAACAAGTGCTGTGAACTACACTCTTAAGTAATTTGTTGAAAATAACTCTATATAAACTACATTTTAGCAAATTGTGTAATTTTTTTATTTACACCCCCATACGTCCTTAAGTATCAATTATAGAAAAAGTGTACTGCATACTGACTACGAATGCCTAGTTTTTAATTTGTTTACAGGTGTAATTTTAAATATTCCTTTGGAATCTTAAAATAATCAAAATTTCCCAATTTAAAAAAAAAAGGTCAAAAGTACAAACCATGTGAGAATAATTCCCCAAGATACTATGCACAGAGAACTAACAGTGAAGAAATGTAGGGAATCACATCTAGTTAAACAGAGAACACAGACAAGGCATATAACTTACTTTATCTTTTGTCTAGAACAATAATAAAATTGTGATCACTGTTGTTGTCATAACCTCTTATGTATACTGTGGATTCATTATTATTCATGGGATACCAATTTTCATTGATTTTGTTGGTATAAGTTAGCCACAAATTTAAATGTACAATTTTCTTAAGTGTTATTTATAGACTTTGGCAAAACCATAAAATCAAATATCAATATTTCCTTAATCAGTGAAAATTGGTATCAGATAGATTTGAAAAACAGAAATTTCTTGTCAACACTGAAATAGTACTACTGTAAAATCACATGACTAATCTATACTCGTCTTCATCCCTGATTACTGTTATTTATCTTATCTGTTAAACAACATCAATTTAAACTTATGATATTTTTAAGACTTTTTTTTATTAAATGTTACGTTGCAGTTACAACCAATAGCCAGCTTATTCTATACATTATAACATAAGAATAGTTCTAGGACACATCAATAAATTCCTAATTTTTTTTATTAAATGTTACGTTGCAGTTACAACCAATAGCCAGCTTATTCTATACATTATAACATAAGAATAGTTCTAGGACACATCAATAAATTCCTAATTTTCTTTTCTTTAAATTTATCTCTTTTCTTTAGAATCAGAATATCATATTGTAGCAACATAGTAACAGCATTCATTGAACATACAGATCACACTGTCTACGGAATTAGAGCTTACCTCCCAGCCATAAGATGAATGCTTGGAAAACATAAACAGTTATCTAACACATAAAAAACATAATTATTGACAGAATCACCTGTAACAGGACCTGGCTGCCATAATAACCAAAATACAAAATTAACTCGGGGACAAAAATTCAGTGTTCACATTTACCTTAGTTAATTACAATATTCTTTCTCTTTAAACTCAAATTTTCAGAAGATAACAATTTATACAATTCATCTAATTTTCCATATATAATAACAAGGGCAATTTTTTGCTAAAATGTCTTCTGCTGAATGACATACAACTTGGTATAGTACTTATATTTCCTACAAATCCATTTTACCGATCTACTCAAAAGATATACTTTTTTACTAACTCTCTATATAATGGCAAGTAAATGTGCCACATGACAATCATGTGAATATTGTGCACATATCATGCTTATTTTTTCACATGATTCACACATGACTATGAACATATTAGCTTTCATACATACATCATGCTTGGCACTTTTACCTGTATAAGAACTGTTAAATTAGCTATAAACAATATTATCGCTATTTTGTGCATTTTTCTTTTGATCTTTTTTTGTGATAATTTTCATATCATGCTTCTCGCTTGAGATGGAAAAATTATCGCTAGAAACTAAGGAGGCCACGTGGCGTTGCTAACGAAATTGACATGAAATTGACGTCATCGGTAAAATAGCGATAAACAGATTATCATTGGTCATCTCAACTCGATTGCTTTTCTCACTTTCGCTGTACCAGCTAAAGCGAGAAAATCAATCTCGTTGAGATGATCAACGATAATCTATAATTCCTATTATCTTTAGCTCAAGGAAGAAATTAAATAACAAGAATACTAATACAAATTTAAAAGTAAAATAATACAATTCTGTTACCATTAGTAAGTTATGTATATTTACCAAATGAGTTAATCCAGGGAGCATATCAACAACACCCATACCAACTAGTCTGCCCCAGGCAGCACCTGTTGCTAGAGATGGAATGAAAACACCACTAGATACACTTAGACCATAGGTCCAAACACTCAGGAAATATAAAACTACGGTAAATACTGCTAAACTGGCTGGACTGTGGGACTCTGAAATGTAAATATACACTTAGACCATAGGTCCAAACACTCAGGAAATATAAAACTACGGTAAATACTGCTAAATTGGCTGGACTGTGGGACTCTGAAATGTAAATATACACTTAGACCATAGGTCCAAACACTCAGGAAATATAAAACTACGGTAAATACTGCTAAACTGGCTGGACTGTGGGACTCTGAAATGTAAATATACACTTAGACCATAGGTCTAAACACTCAGGAAATATAAAACTATGGTAAATACTGCTAAACTGGCTGGACTGTGGGACTCTGAAATGTAAATATACACTTAGACCATAGGTCCAAACACTCAGGAAATACAAGAGTGCACACACTGAAATGTCTCGCCTTCTTTACTATCATTGATACTCCTAAATATAAAGCTTTATTATGACTGTCACATAAACTTAACATGAACCATGAAAATGAGGTCAAGGTCAGTTGAACCATATGCCAGGCAGACATGTACAGCTAACAATGCTTCCATACAACAAATATAGTTGACCTATTGCTTACAGTTTAAGAAAATAGACCAAAACACAAAAACTTAACACTGAGCAATGAACCATGAAAACCAGGTCAAGGTCAAATAAAACCTGCACGACTGACATATGGATCATAAAATATTTCCATACACAAAATATAGTTGACCTATGACATATAGTATTAGATACAAAGACCAAAACTCAAAAACTTAACTTGGACCACTGAACCATGAAAATGAGGTCAAGGTCAGATGACATCTGCCCGCTAGACATGTACACCTTACAATCATTCCATACAACAAATATAGTAAACCTATTGCATAAAGTATGAGAAAAACAGACCAAAACACAAAAACTTAACTATAACCACTGAACCATGAAAATGAGGTCAAGGTCAGATGACACCTGCCAGTTGGACAAGTACACCTTACAGTCCTTCCATACACCAAATATAATAGACCTATTGCTTTTAGTATCTGAGATATGGACTTTACCACCAAAACTTAACCTTGTTCACTGATCCATGAAATGAGGTTGAGGTCAAGTGAAAACTGTCTGACGGGCATGAGGACCTTGCAAGGTACGTACATACTAAATATAGTTATCCTATTACTTACAGTAAGAGAGAATTTAACATTACAAAAAATCTGAACTTTTTTTTCAAGTGGTCACTGAACCATGAAAATGAGGTCAAGGACAATGGACATGTGACTGACGGAAACTTTGTAACATGAGGCATCTATATACAAAATATGAAGCATCCAGGTCTTCCACCTTCTAAAATATATAGCTTTTAAGAAGTGAGCTAACACCGCCGCCTCCGCCGGATCACTATCCCTATGTCGAGCTTTCTGCAACAAAAGTTGCAGGCTCGACAATAAAACTACGGTAAATACTGCTAAACTGGCTGGACTGTGGGACTCTGAAATGTAAATATACACTTAGACCATAGGTCCAAACACTCAGGAAATATAAAACTACGGTAAATGCTGCTAAACTGGCAGGACTGTGGGACTCTGAAATGTAAATATACACTTAGACCATAGGTCCAAACACTCAGAAAATATAAAACTACGGTAAATACTGCTAAACTGGCAGGACTGTGGGACTCTGAAATGTAAATATATGAAATGCAAAACAAGAATGTGTCCACAGTACACGGATGCCCCATTATCACTATCAATTTCTATGTTCAGTGGACCGTGAAATTGGGATAAAAAAAACTTATTTGGCATTGAATTAGAATGATCATATCATAGGGAGCATTTGTACTAAGTTTCAAATTGATTGGAATTCAACTTTATCAAAAACTACCTCAACCAAAAACTTTAACCTGCAGCGGGACACACTGACAGACGAACAAACAGACGGAGGAACAAACGAATGGACGAGCAAACCGATGGACGGATGTACAGACCAGAAACCATAATGCCCCCCTACTATCATAGGTGGGGCATAAAAATACAATCATGGGGAATGTATTCACTCTTTAGTGGAAATTAACCAATCTTATGTTGATACCAAAACTTCATATTCAACAATGTTTCATCATCTATCATACTTCAAAATTTGATTGTAATATACTAAAAGGTGAAATATACATCATAAAGACAATATTTTGAATAGGAATGGTGATCACAGCTTGACCTTTGACCTCTAACTTTAACAACACATGATATGCTCTTTCAGCAAAAATCAAACTCATTATCAGCCCTTGTTTTTGCTTACAGTAATTCTTAGCATAAACTCTTAATGATAAGGCCAGCAATTCTGCTGTAATGATTCAGATTTGTAAAACACTTATAAAATCTTGTTATATACCATGCATATTGTATCAGCCATACTGCCTGGCATACTGTACAGATCTGTTAATAAATCTTGTTATATACCATGCATATTGTATCAGCCATACTGCCTGACATACTGTACAGATCTGTTAATAAATCTTGTTATATACCATGCATATTGTATCAGCCATACTGCCTGGCATACTGTACAGATCTGTTAATAAATCTTGTTATATACCATGCATATTGTATCAGCCATACTGCCTGACATACTGTACAGATCTGTTAATAAATCTTGTTATATACCATGCATATTGTATCAGCCATACTGCCTGGCATACTGTACAGATCTGTTAATAAATCTTGTTATATACCATGCATATTGTATCAGCCATACTGCCTGGCATACTGTACAGATCTGTTAATAAATCTTGTTATATACCATGCATATTGTATCAGCCATACTGCCTGACATACTGTACAGATCTGTTAATAAATCCTCATCAGTAACATGATTACTAGGGGAAAGGAAAGGAGACTATCTAGCATTTCCTACAATATATTTCATCTCATTGACTTACCATATGGATCATGAAGCAGTGATTTCAGACAGCCTTCTGGTGTGTTAAGAAACAGGTTAGATAACCCATGATGTTCACCTGGTTTACAGTGCATCTAAAAAGAAAACAAAATAATATTTGTCTCTTATATAAATCAAAATAAAATCATACAAAAAACAAGAATATATCAGAATTTTTGGTCAATTTTCAAACCAAGCTAAAATCTAACAAGTCAACAAGAATTTGCTTGCACATTGGTGAGTAGTAAGTTTATACTCAAGGGGTAAATTTTGAAAATCATATTATACCTTAAGCTTAACATTAATTTCCTTAAAACCTAAGCATGAAAAAGATATTTCTTCAATTTAATTTTTTACAAAAACTAAGTTTAACTGCAAAATATATACATGTATCAGATTTCATCAATGTCATATCCATACCTTTTGAGATTTTATGTTGACAAAAATTTATAGACAGACTAAGTGAAAACTATACTGCTCTTGATCCTTAATGTGGGACCCTAATAAGTCTTTAATGTACCTTTTCTAATGTTTATTTTATTTATTTCCCCAAGATAAATTTTTATAAAACAGCTGATTCAAGACATGCTATTGTCATGAAATAAACAATTTATATAAATACATAAACATTTTGAATAAAAATACAATAGTCTGTAATGATATATACCCTTGCTGTAACAGTGTTGTTTCCGAATGGTTTAGTAGCTGTACAGTCATCTACGCTCACCATTAATATAAAGGCCAATAATGCTGATACCATAGCAACAACACCTGCCTCTATCACCTTCAGCCAGTTCTTTCTTAAAAACCTGTTCAGAAAATATATTAACATCAGTTATACATTTGTATGGAAAGTTTTCTAAACTTCTGATTTTGCCGTTTGATTACTGACTTTCCATTATGAATTTTCCTTGAAGTTCAGTATTTTTTGTAATCTTACTTTTTGATAGTAATTATTTATTATGTCACTTATATAAAAAAGATGTGGTATGATTGCCAATGAGACAACTATCCACAAAAGACCAAAATGACACAGACATTAACAACTATAGGTCACCGTACGGCCTTCAACAATGAGCAAAGCGCATACCGCATAGTCAGCTATAAAAGGCCCTGATAAGACAATGTAAAACAATTCAAACAAGAAAACTAACGGCCTTATTTATGTAAAAAAATGATATGACTTTTTATGTGTGGTTGTTTAATGCTAAAGGTCAGGTCAAATAGGTAGCATGAACTTCATTTTTTTAAAACTTTATTAACATATCTGTTTTAGCCTTGACACAACAAGTTATTTATATGATCTATCGACTGTCTGGAAAATACGACCCTTTTGGAAGCCCTGGATTGTACAATATTTCTTGTCATCTGATGTTTTCTTGAAATCACCAACTGATTTAAATTGAAACACAGATGACTTCTCTTAATTGCTGACCTAAAAACTGAATGCAATTTATGTAATTAACCTTGAAAAAAAACACCTTATAGAATAAAAAACAAAGATAGTTCATACCTTTTTATAGGAAACTGTACATACCTATATTATCTAAATACTATTGAATAAGAATGTGTCTTAAGGACACAACATTCATTTGGCATTATCATGATTATCATATTTCAGTGTTCAAAGAATCATAAACACATGTTAAAATATAGGTCAAAATCCTATATTATAAAAAGTTCATGTTGTTATGAGCATTTGCACTTAGTTTCAAGTTGATGTGACCACAGCTTCACTGGAAACCAAAAACTTTAGCCAGAAAAAAATGTAGATGAAAATGATTTGGTTTACAGTAACTACATGAAAACTTGATATTTGGTAGTACATTTTGTCACTAAACCAAAGCTAGGTAAATATAATATAACTTACCTTGGTCTAATAACTATTGGTTTATTGTCGAGCCTTCGACTTTAGTCGAAAAAGCGAGACTAAGTGATCCTACATTCCGTCGTCGTCGTCCACAAATATTCACTCTGTGGTTAAAGTATTTGAAATTTTAATAACTTTCTTTAACTATACTGGATTTCTACCAAACTTGGACAGAAGATTGTTTATGATCATAAGATAGTATCCAGAAGTAAATTTTGTAAAAATAAAATTCCATTTTTTCCGTATTTTACTTATAAATGGACTTAGTTTTTTCTGCGGGGAAACATTACATTCACTCTGTGGTTAAAGTTTTTAAAGTTTTAATAACTTTCTTAAACTATCCTTGGTTTGTACCAAACTTGGACAGAAGCTTGTTTATGATCATAAGATAGTATCCAGAAGAAATTTTGTAAAAAAATAAATCCATTTTTTCCGTATTTTACTTTTAAATGGACTTAGTTTTTCTGCGGGGAAACATTACATTCACTCTGTGGTTAAAGTTTTTAAAATTTTAATAACTTTCTTAAACTATCCTGGGTTTGTACCAAACTTGGACAGAAGCTTATTTATGATCATAAGATAGTATCCAGAAGTAAATTTTGTAAAAAGATAACTTCATTTTTTCTGTATTTTACTTTTAAATGGACTTAGATTTTCTTCCAGTTAACATTATATACAGTCTGCAGTTAAAGTTTTCAAAACATTTATTAGATTCATTAACTATCCTAAATTTTTACCAAACTTGGACAGAAGCTTCTTACAATCATAAGATAGTATTTTATTGATTTTTTTCCTCATTTTTGTTGAGCCTGCGATTTACAGCAAAAGTAGGGGAGACACTGGGTTCCGTGGAACCCTTACAAATTTTAATTGATATTTATAGTAGTTCATTTTGTCACTAAAAGCCTTGCTAGGTAAATATAATGTAACTTACCTTTGTCAAAAAACTTAGTTTATAATTGATATTTGGTAGTTCATTTTGTCACTAAACCAAAGCTAGGTAAATATCATAACTTACCTTTGTCTAAAAACTATTGGTTTATAATTGATATTTATAGTAGTTCATTTTGTCACTAAAAGCCTTGCTAGGTAAATATAATATAACTTACCTTTGTCTAAATACTGTTAGTTTATAATTAAGAACAACAAATGAAAACTTGATATTGAGTAGTTCATTTTGTCACTAAAGCATTGCTAGGTAAATATAATATAACTTACCTTTGTCTAAAAACTGTAAGTTTATAATTAAGAACAACAAATGAGGCCCCAAGTACTCCACCTGTAAATATATAAAATGTCGATACTAATCAGGAAAGACTATACAATTCTATTCAATTATTTCAGTGGATACTAGGGATTGAGAAAAAATTGTATTTTTGTGAATATTGATTTTGTGGTTTTTCAGTATTTAGCCAAGATAAAAATAGAAAATTTACATTTCATTAAAGGGAAACTTTGCAAAAAAATCAAATGTCCATCTGTATAAAAATGCTCAAATTCATAGATATTTAAGTTTTATTCTGCTAGATAAGAGATCACCATCAATTTTAAATTTAGAGTATCAATTCTCTGTGTTCAGCCATTTTGTCATCTTCTCCGATTAGAAACCACAATATGTCTATAAACCACAAAGGACCATAACAACAGTAATCTGATGTAGTCGTAATTGTGTGTCGACATCTTATCAATTTATCCGACTAACTAACTTGATATTTTTCGATTCCATTCCAAGAAGATCCTTAAATTTCCTGTCAATATTTTAAAACATTTTATTTCAAATAGCTGAAGTATTCATACGTTGTGAGATTTAAAATATTTTGATGAGAACATTGATTCCTAAATAGGTAAATAAAGATCGCTTTGGATGGACTAAATTATATAATTGCAATTGTTAATGATATGTTTGAAATATTAAAGGTTGCCGATTCTAATTTAAAATAGTATAAATTTTAGTTCATTCACTCGTGTTGAGAAGGCTATTTTTATTTATAAATCTATTCAATTAAAATAATTCAGTATTTTATCGTTACAAAAGTAATCAGAAGTCAAAATTCAATTAAAAGTGAGCTTATGCAAAATATACAACAGCTATCCAGTTATTGTGCAACCTTTTTACTCCCGTAAATTAATTTTAATTCTTTTTTTTTTACATTTCTGTGTCTAAAACCATCACTGACTCCCGTTTATCATTCATACGAAATGTTGTTCACACCAGAAATGGCGAACCGTGACGCCTAGATTTCACTGAATGAAGATCAAAAGATTAGAATTACATAATGCTAATCTTTTAACTTTGCATTCAACATTCACTAAGTGTCACAAAACAATACACATTTTATTTCCACAGTACGAGTAAGTGAAAAGCTTTGCTGGAATGAAGCAAAAAGGTCTGAATACGAACATGTATTTTTAATACACTATCGATCATGTCAGTTTCATATGTTTGTTTAAAGTATTTGAAGAAAAAAAATCATAAAAATGTTCTATTGTATGATTTACTTTTATTACTAAAATTCATATAAATAATCCACATATAAATCCTACAATCTAATTTAAAAAGTTGCATGGCTATCACTTATTTTTCTTTGGTTAATAGCTACACCAAAAGTTGTTGATGCGCTTTAAATCGCGTTATTAGACAGTTAAAGAACAAGACTTACAGTGACTTGACTGTTGGTGTTGCTCTCCACCAATTGCAACTCATTCAAAATTTTGACCAAATTGCAATTGTTTTATTAATTCAAATTGTTCAACTGGTCAAAATATTGATCAAATTGTTCAGTCAAAATGTTAAAGTGCAAGGGGATAAAATAAAACATACTTACAATCCTATAAGACTTTAACTCCACTTTAATGATGTTGTAACAATACAACAAATGGAAGTTTTTAACGACCTTGACTGGCTATACAGCCCTCGCACGGTCGGCTCGGTGCCCAAAGGCGTTTGGTGAGCGTTTGAATTATTTCGCCATCGGTCAGGAACGAGTGGTGGTCGCCATTTTGGAGGTCGCCATCTTGGTTTTGTGGGTTGTTTTGGTTTGATATGTTGACTAATTTGATGTTATTTCTTCACAACGGCTGCTTTCAGGGCCAGTTTGGTCAGCTTGGCAGTCCGCTAGCCTCGATGATGGAGTACTGGTAGATGAGTCATGGACGTAGTTCTAAAGATGACAGGAAGCATTATCAGGACCAAACACCTAGGATACAGCCCTTGGACTTTAATCGGCATAACACTCCCCATGATACAATGGTTTTGGAGTGCATGTTAACGCGGGTACGCCAACTACTACGTCTACTGTACGGCTTGGATTGGTTACTGTCATCTTAAGTAGTAAGTCGTAGATCATCTAACTGTAAACCCTCATCAAAGATAGCGGGTAAAGGAGAGCTTTCCATGCTGAAGGAACTGTTATTATTTTGAATTGCTATGAAAATGTCCAAGCTAAGCTTTCACATAGTTTTTCTTTCTAAAAGTATTCTATATTCATAAGAATCAGATATCATTTTAAATAAAACATCATATATTCAGTAAAATATGTGTGAAATAACAATATGCTATTGATAAGTTTCCATGGGGAGATAACCTAAAATATTATTCTTTTGAATAAAGACTTTTTGGAAGAAAAATTGATTGTCTCCCCATGAAATCTTCCTACAAACATATTGCAATTTTACACATATTTTACTGAATATGAAATGTTTTAACTCACACAATGTCTGATTCTTTTGAATGTAGAATACTTTTAGAAAGAAAGACTATATAAAAGCTTAGTTTGGACATTTTTATAGCAATTCAAAATAATAACAGTTCCTTCAGCATAGAAATGAATATAATATACCTATACAAACTGACAAACTAATTTTGTCACGATATCATTAAAGAGGAGTTAAAGTCTTGTAGGATTGTAAGTATGTTTTATTTCATCACCTTGCACTTTCATGACTTGGCTGTGGTTTTCTACAGCAGTTAGTTCAAATTTCTGACCAGTTGAACAATTTGATTTGATAAAACAAATTGCAATTTGGTCAGAATTTTGAATAAGTTGCAATTGGCGGAGAGCAACACAAACAGTCAAGTCACTGTAAATGAGATTAGTTTCGCTTCCGGCATGCAAAAAGACTTTAAGTAGGTCACATAAGTCAGGAAGTTTGAAAAAATAAAATTAATAATTCCCAATTTTCTTCTATATTAGTTGAAGGGTTTATCTTATGACTTTTCCTTATACTTACCAACAACTGCCATGACAACAAAGACTGGAATTTCTATCAAATCAAACTTTAAATCCTGAAAAATAAATCATATTAGTTCTCAATAATTAAGAATAGTTCAAATGGTTAGAATATTTTTTTTTTCTCAAGAGTGAGGACAGGACCACAACCCAAAATAAATCACGCCTAGCTTGCAGCAAAGCTGTAGGTAGCAAATATTACTTCAATTTTTTTTCTTTTTTCTCAATATTTGTCTTCAACCCTTCTGATTTAGTTCTTCATATCCAATCCTACACATATTTTTGGTATGAATTGCTAGACAAATTTTTGGTATGTTTTGCAAGACATATTTTTGCATCTTTTGCTAGACACATTTTTGGTTTGTATTGCTAGGCATATTTTTGGTATGCATGGTATATGTTTTGCTAGATTCTTTTTTGTTTTGTATTACTAGAAACATTTTTGGCATTATTTGCTAGACATACTTTTGTATTTTTGCTAGACATATTTGAGATATGTTTTGCTAGAAATATTTTTGTATCTTTTGCTAGACATATTTTTGGTGTGTATTGCTACATATGTTTGGTATGATATACTAGATATTCTTTAGGTATGTTTTGCTAGACATATTTTTGGTGTGTATTGCTTGACATATTTTTTTTGTATGTTTTGCTAGACATATTTTTGGTGTGTATTGCTAGACATATTTTTGGTATGTATTGCTTGATAGATTTTCTGTATGTTTTGCTATATGTCAAACAATACTTGGTACATACTTTTGTATATATTTTCTTCTATGTTAATGTTTTAATCAGGGGCAATATCATTTCAAAATAAAACAAAACTGAAATAAACTAATACTTACATTATCAAAGACATTAAATCTAACTAATCCAGGTGACGATAACTCTGTTGCATGGCCATGGAAGGCACCCAACAAAAAGTTGGTGAAGAATGTTGATATCATAGCACCAAAAAACTAAAAATAAACAAAGTTAACAGTTATTTAGTCTAATTCTATTATTTTTACAAAGATATTTTGTTATTTTTATGAATATCTTCTATAAAAGCTGGGACTACTGTACTAAAAGAATTTGTGTTTCATTATGAATACAATTCCTGTTTAATGAATATGACAAACTTGATAATGTAGAAAACATTTCATGAGAGAATAGCTAAAATAGAGGGGAAAACAGCATAATTTAAAATATTTCACTCACAGTCATGTTTATCATTGAAAATTGATTCTTCAAGCCTGCTATGACAAGCAAATGTGTCAACATATTATACAGTGGAAATTGTTATAATTACATGGTTCAAGAAATTTACTAAAGGTATCTCATTTACCTTGTAGGGAAATATAAAACCTTAAGGTTTCTAAAACGGTTCTTGATATACAATGTCCTAACAGAAATCCTGATGACTATGATATATATAATTCTGTGGTAAAAATCAACTTACAACTCTCCATGTTAAGTCCTGGTTCCAAAAGCTGGCAGCCTCTTCTAAACTAAACAAAGTTCCTCCCACTGGAGCCCCAAAGGCAGCTGATACCCCTGCTGCAGCCCCACCTGCTACAAAATCCCTGATCTCATGATCATTCCTGAATCCATCATATAACTGAAATAGTTTGTATGAATTAAATTAACTAATATATAGATAAATAGACATAGCTTTGATTTTTATATTTTGATATTTTCCTCAATCTATTACCAAATATCAAAATGTAATAGTTTATATTTAAACATAATTACTTAATTGTGCCTGTTCTGTAAAGTTTTAGATGCACAAGAAAGGTAAGCTGAAGATTTTAACGCTCAAAATATGTGGTTTTATCCAATCAAAATCACAGATACAAATTTTATTAGAATTTGCCTTTATCACATTTATACCTGTTTAATATCACAGTAATAAACTTAACTGATATCTCCTTGCCTTGAACTTACTGATACACATTTCCCTAGACCCCTGCTCACTTTGCTTTTAAAAAAATATAAAGTTGTAATAACAAATCTTTCTGATATTGATTTGCCTTTTAAGGGGCTCCTGGGTATAAATCAATTTTTTTTTCTAATATAGGATTTCGCTATATTTTTTATAAATGAACTTTAATATCATATACTTAAAAGAAAAATGAAATAAAAAAATTGGATCACCGTTCATTTAAGCTCACAATCTGCCTCCGGAAGAAGCATACATTTTTGTTAATGTCTTTTTTTTTCTGTTGAACTAATAGGAGAAAAAGAGGTAATATCGAAATAAAAAAATAACCTAATTACAGAAATCGCTTAAATTTTACAATTATTTAGTTTATGTGCAGCTTATATGAAACCAATAATAAAAAATATAGGTCACCGATGAGTTAAAAAGATATTTCAAATTTAATGCCAAAAATTGCATTTTTGCACCAAAGAGAGATAATTTGGAGCCTTTTCAATGATATAAACATTTTAATAGTCATCTGGGGGCAAACCGAATCGATTTTTTGGGTTGATTTTTTTACCATATCATAAAGTAATAACTAATAGTGTACTAAATAAAATTTGTAATGAAAAAATAAAGGTTCAACTTTTTGCTGAAATTTTTGTACCCACGAGCCACCTTAACTAGCATAATTCAAATCATCAAACTATTGTTATAGCTGTTTTACTGGTAAAATTCAGCAGTAACCAAGCAAACCTTGCTAAGGGATCACTTTGAGAGCCGTGGTGTAGTGGTTAGTGCATCGGACTACTAACACAAAGGTTCCTGTTTTGACTCCCATTCCGGGATGAAAATTTTGACTAAATTTTTTACTCTCCCTTGACACCATTTACGAGTATGGTCTTGAGGAAACGATGATAGTCCATCAGAAGGGGAGGATAAATGACTGACCTGTGTTAAGAGAGAGCCATCTCTCTTGCATGTAAAAGACACCCTTGTAGATTTTGAAAAAAGAGCAGGCCAATTCTGCTACAAGGCAGCACTCGCACCCGCAAAGATTAATTAAGGGATTAATATAAGTTGCAAAAACTTGTTTTCCAATCCACTATAAATAAATATGTTTAAATTAAAGAACCTTAGTGAGCACGCTCACATACCCCACGTCCCCACATTGTCATTGGAGAAATTAAATAAGTATAAGAAAAAAAAATTGTATAAGAAAAAATACTGAATAATAAATTCCTGTCAATATACACATCTACATAGTATGTCCTTATTATCTACAAAATTTCATGAAATTCTGTTGTGTGTTTTCAGAGGAGTTGAGATGACAAACTGTTGCAGAAGTACATTGAAGCAAATAAGTTCAAAGGGGCATAACTCCTACAAAAAAAATTGAATCGTAATTTCCTGTTGATATACACATCTACGTAGTATGTCCTTATTATCTGAAAAGGTTTCGTGAAATTCTGTTGTGTGGTTTGAGAGGAGTTGCGATGACAAACTGTTGCAGTAGTACATTAAAGTAAATAAGTTCAAAGGGGCGTAACTCCTAGAAAAAAAATTGAATCGCAATTTCCCGTCGATATGCACAACTACATAGTATGTCCTTATTATCTGAAAAGGTTTTGTGAAATTCTGTTGTGTGGTTTGAGAGGAGTTGCGATGACAAACTGTTGCAGTAGTACATTAAAGTAAATAAGTTCAAAGGGGCGTAACTCCTAGAAAAAAAATTGAATCGCAATTTCCCGTCGATATGCACAACTACATAGTATGTCCTTATTATCTGAAAAGGTTTCGTGAAATTCTGTTGTGTGGTTTGAGAGGAGTTGCGATGACAAGAAACAGGACTGACAGACTGACGGACAGACGGACGGACGGGTCAAAAACATTATATAACTAAACCTTGAACTGTTGCTCTTTTACTCTGAGATGAAGAACAAAATAATGAAAGTTTTTTATCTTTACTTTAAGTTGCTTGTAGGAATGTTTGTCAAGATCTAACACAGCCTATTTTTTCTATTTTATAAGCATAATAATAAAATTCCTGAGTACTTAAACAATGTTTTATACCAGTATATTTTCTGATAGTACTGTAAATTCAGAAAATCAAATTATTGCGAAAACGCGACAGGGTAATTATAATCGCAATAATTTAAATAAGCATTCTTGAATTTTTTTAAATGAATTAAACAGAATTTTTCTCAATATCACAAAAATTAAAATCGCATTTTAGACCAAAATGACAAAATATCAAAATAAATGCCCCCAATAATTTCTGAATTTACAGGAGTATATCTTACCGAAATACCTTTGCCTTTACATAATCTAATTCTTCCTTTACCTAATCCTGCTGCTATGATGCCACCTGAGTGAGCCATAGGACCTTCCTGAAATTAAAGGTAACATTTTGATTGGTCTGTAAATTAAAGGTAACATTTTGATTGGTCTATTAATCAAAGGTAGCATTTTGATTGGTCTGTTTATTAAAGGTAACATTTTGATTGGTCTGTAAACTGACCTTATCCAAAACACCTGATTCATAAAATCTTTAATCAATATCTTTTTATAAATTGTCACAAAGATATGTTCAATTGGTATCTATCGTCTGTATGTAATTTCTATTTTGAATTTTTTTGGAGTTTGGTATTTCTGGTATTTTACTTTTTGATCTATATAGGTTAATGCGACTGTTGAAATATAATTGGCAAAAAGCTACCTGCAAACTTTCAAAACTATCAAAGTTAATGAAATCTTTATGGAAAGAAGCTTTGAAAATACTAATGTAATTGTGAACCAAATTACATTCAATTATAATTGATTTTTCCTCTGAAACTGACCTATTCACAAACAAAAATAATTGTTCTTGTCACATCCACTGTATAATTACAGGATACATTTCTCTTGAGAATTTTTAAAGGGCCAGATTAAGATATTCAGTTGGTACTCATGTAAAATGTATGTAATAGGGTCAGTGGATTGGGGTGAACATTTATGATCTTTTTACTAAATTACATTTTGAGTATGCCTGCTTGCATGATATATCACTGACTGCATCTATCATATCAATTAAAATTTACTGCATCTTCTAAGACTTCTTGAAAATATTCAAATAATATTCAAATATACATAATAGTGGCATTGTAATGTTTTTTATAGTACTTTTATGTTTGCATAGGACTTTTAATACTAAAAATATGCAAATCTAAAAATGTTACAAATAAATTCCAAGCTCAGTTACAATTAACAATGACCTGAAAATCAATAGTTTGGATACAATTGTACAGACAACACATTACATATAACCATCAAAACAGTATATATTTTAATTGCACTTTTAAGTAGCATTAAACTTTCTATATGAATAACTATTAAAATTAGTGAATACTGTAACTTCCAACATAATGGCATTAAATTTTCTTTATGGAATAACTAAATTAGGAAAGTCTGTAAGTATCAACATGATGGCATAGAAGGTATTGAAACTAAAAATAAACATAAGAATTTGATAAGAGATTATCCAAGAGTATCAAATTCAATTTCATCTTAAAAAATATTAAATTTATTCAAAGAATGTTTTATCAAGCAATGAAAAAAATGAAATTTTCCTCCTTTTTAATCAAATAAAATAATACATTATAACACATATGTTTCTAGCCAAAAGCATGCTGGGTAATACTCTGTTAGGATCTATAAATAAATTGTTGTCCAAAAGTACCGGTAAGCTAAAATGTGACTGAATAAAAAAAACATGCAAGAAATCGTAGTTTTATTTACTAATATATGAGAATGATGATGGTGAAAATGTAAGGGTAGTGCAAACTCATATATAATTCATAATCATTACATATGAATGTAGGTCAAACTATTTCAACTCATTCAAGTGGTACATTAAGGAATCTTTCAGTTAAATAACTTTGTTATTCATTTTTTAGCTGTTGAAATGATTATTCTTTTGTTTTTGTGTAACCATTAAATGAAATATAACTTTAATTCTTCTAATGCAGGTGTTAAAATGTGTATATTTCATTTATGAATTTGATTGATATGTGGTATGGGTACATAGAAACTTCAATTCTAGTTTTCTTTCTTGACCTTAAATCTCCATCTAAATTGATGTCATAGTTTACAATATTACATTCAAATCAAGATTAACTTTTGTAATGGTTATGAATTATTAGGAAAGGGATTGATTATTAACATTTCTTCCGAACATGCAACTACCACCACCAATATTTCCTTCTTCATAGAATGATAATAACATGCAACATGAACTGCCACAATAAGAACTGAGTATTTCTTAATTTCTTTCTTTACAGACGTAGAAAAAGTAGTAAATGTAAACTTAAGGATGTTCGCCTGTCATGTTTTGAAATTTTTGTTAGATTTTCAGAAATCCTCTGGTTTTAACCATTTGAATGCCTTAAAAAAATTTGTCCATTGACCCCCATTTTTCTTTTTATAAATCTGTTACATGTATAATGATAAGCCAACTGTAAATATCTTATAAAATTATAATTATTTTTTAATAGTTTTTGAGAACTTAATGATACAGCAATAAAAATTCAAGAGAGAACATTTTCCTACCAAAATTGCAATGGCTAATATCTCAAAAACAAGCACATTCACCTATACATTCTTTTGCTCTTTTGATTCCTTTATTAATCCCCTATTAATACAAGAGTGCACAGGCTGAAATGTCTCGCCTTCTTTACTAATCATTGATATGATGTTGATAGTCCTAAATATCAGGGTTTATTACAACTGTCACATAAACTTAACATTAACCAAGAAAAGTCAACCTTGACCAATGAACTATGAAAATGAGGTCAAGGTCAAATAATACCTGCGTAACTGAGATATAGATTATAAAATATTTCCATACACCAAATATAGTTGACCTAATGCATATAGTATTAGAAAAATAGACCAAAACTCAAAAACTTAACTTTGACCACTGAACCATGAAAAAAATGTCAAAGTCCGATGACACCTGCCATCTAGACATGTACACCTTACAATCATTCCATACACCAAATATAGTAGTCCTATTACATACAGTATAAGAAAAACAGACCAAAACACAAAAACTTAACTATAACCACTGAACCATGAAAATGAGGCCAAGGTCAGACGACACCTGCAAGTTGGACATGTACACCTTACAGTCCTTCCATACACCGAATATACTAGACCTATTGCTTATAGTATCTGAGAAATGGACTTGACCACCAAAACTTAACCTTGTTCACGGATCCATGAATTGAGATCGAGGTAAAGTGAAAACTGTCTGACGGGCATGAGGACCTTGCAAGGTACACACATACCAAATATAGTTATCCTATTACTTTTAATAAGAGAGAATTTAACATTACAAAAAATCTTAACTTTTTTTTCAAGTAGTCACTGATCCATGGAAATGAGGTCAAGATCATTGGACATGTGACTGACAGAAAGTTCGTAACATGAGGCATCTATATACAAAGTATGAAGCATCCAGTTCTTCCACCTTCTAAAATATAAAGCTTTTAAGAAGATAGCTAAAGCCGCGGCCGCTGCCGATCACTATCCCTATGTCGAGCTTTTTGCAACAAAAGTCTTGATGAAAAAGATACAACCTATATATACAACATGGCTTGTTATTGATATCAAGAAAACATCAAGACTTTGGAAATAATTAAAAGTTCTTGATAAACTGTACATAGTTATGGTAATTACCTGTAAATGATATAAAACTAACATACCTCAGGTAAAATTGGCAGTCTAAAAATAAGTTATGTGCATTAAAAACAAGAGAGCACACACTGAAGTATCTCGCCTTCTTTACTAATCATCTAATCCTAAATATAAAGCTTTATTACAACTGTCACATGAACTTAACATTAACTAAGAAAACTAAACATTGACCAATGAACCATGAAAATGAGGTCAAAGTCATTTGAACCATGTTAGGCAGACATGTACAGCTAACAATTCTTCCATACAACACATATTTTAGTTGACCTATTGCTTATAGTTTAAGAGAAAACAGACCAAAACACAACAAGAGTGCACACGCTGAAATGTCTCGCCTTCTATACTAATCATTGATTTTATGTTGATAGTCCTTAGTATAAAGCTAAGCTTTATTACAACTGTCACATAAACATAACATTAACCAAGATAACTAAACAAAGACCAATGAACCTTGAAAATGAGGTCAAGGTCAGATGAACCATGCCAGACAGACATGTTCAGTTAACAATGCTTCTATACAATATATATAGTTGACCTATTACTTTTAGTTTAAGAAAAAAATAGACCAAAACACAAAAACTTAACACTGTGCAATGAACCGTGAAAATGAGGTCACGGTCAAATAAAACCTGCACAACTGACATAAAGATCATAAAATATTTCCATACACCAAATATAGTTGACCTATGGCATATAGTATTAGAAAAAAAGACCAAAACTCAAAAACTTAACTTTGACCACTGAACCATGAAAATGAGGTCAAGGTCACATGACATCTGCCCGCTAGACATGTACACCTTACAATCATTCCATACAACAAATATAGTAGATTTATTGCATATAGTATGAGAAAAACAGACCAAAACACAAAAATTTAACTATAACCACTGAACCATGAAAATGAGGTCAAGGTCAGATGACACCTGCCAGTTGGACATGTACACCTTACAGTCCTTCCATACACCGAATATACTAGCCCTATTGCTTATAGTATCTGAGATATGGACTTGACCACCAAAACTTAACCTTGTTCACTGATCCATGAAATGAGGTCGAGGTCAAGTGAAAACTGTCTGACAGACATGAGGACCTTGCAAGGTACGCACATGTCAAATATAGTTATCCTATTACTTATAATAAGAGAGAATTCAACATTACAAAAAATCTGATTTTTTTTTTCAAGTGGTCACTGAACCATGAAAATGAGGTCAAGGACATTGGACATGTGACTGACGGAAACTTCGTAACATGAGGCATCTATATACAAAGTATGAAGCATCCAGGTCTTCCACCTTCTAAAATATAAAGCTTTTAAGAAGTGAGCTAACGCCGCCGCCGCCGGATCACTATCCCTATGTCGAGCTTTCTGCAACAAAAGTTGCAGGCTCGACAAAAACTTTACACTGAGCAATGAACCATGAAAATGAGGTCAAGGTCAAATAATACCTGTGCAACTGACAAATAGATCATAAAATATTTCCATACACCAAATATAGTTGACCTATTGCATATAGTATTAAAGAAAAAAGATCAAAACTCAAAAACTGAGCTTTGACCACTGAACCATGAAAATGAGGTCAAGGTTAGATGACACCTGCCAGCTAGACATGTACACCTTACAATTATTCCATACACCAAATATAGTAGACCTACTGCATACAGTATAAGAAAAACAGACCAAAACACAAAAACTTAACTATAACCACTGAACCATGAAAATGAGGCCAAGGTCAGATGACATCTGCCAGTTGGACATGTACACCTTACAGTCCTTCCATACACCGAATATACTAGACCTAATGCTTACAATATCTGAGATATGGACTTGACCACCAAAACTTAACCTTGTTCACTGAATGATGAAATGAGGTCAAGGTCAAGTGAAAACTGTCTGACGGGCATGAGGACCTTGCAAGGTATGCACATACCAAATATAGTTATACTATTACTTATAAAAAGAGAATAAAACATTACAAAAAATCTTAACTTTTTTTTCAAGTAGCTACTGAACCATAATAAAGGGCTGCACTTTAGCGCATGATACGCCCGTTGCTCTTTTAACTTGTCTTTTTTGCTTTAAATGAATTTATATGATCAACTAGAAATATATATACAAATCAAAAGGGATGTTACATTAATATATTCACCAAAGTTTCATAAAATCCCCCTTTTTTAAGTATAAAAATTCATTACTTAAGAAAACGTAAAATCTAAAATTTATAAAAATGTAAAGGGAGCTTATGTCAATAGATATAAACAATTTATCAAAGTTGCATAAAATTTTGTGAAAGTGTTAGTTATTGTCCCAAAATTGGAAAATCCCCCCTTTTTTAAGCATAAAAATTCATAACACGGAAATGTAAAATCTGAAAATTATAAAAATTGAAAGGGAGCTTACATCAGTAGATATAAACAATTCACCAAAGTTTCATGGACATTGGTGAAAGCCTTTTTGAGTTATTGTCCGAAGTGTTGAAAATCCCCCTTTTTTTATGAATAAAGCCCCATAAATCCAAAACTTAAAATCTGAAATTTATAAAAATTGAAAGGGAGCTTACATCAATAGATATAAGCAATTCACCAAAGTTTCCTGGACATTGGTGAAAGCCTTTTTGAGTTATTGTCCGAAGTGCTGAAAATCCCCCTTTTTTTTATGAATAAAGCCCCATAAATCCAAAACTTAAAATCTGAAATTTATAAAAATTGAAAGGCAGCTTACATCTATAGATATAAACAATTCACCAAAGTTTCATGCACATTGGTGAAAGCCTTTTTGAGTTATTGTCCGAAGTGTTGAAAATCCCCCTTTTTTTATGAATAAAGCCCCATAAATCCAAAACTTAAAATCTGAAATTTATAAAAATTGAAAGGGAGCTTACATCAATAGATATAAACAATTCACCAAAGTTTCATGGACATTGGGTGAAAGCCTTTTTGAGTTATTGTCCGAAGTGTTGAAAATCCCTCTTTTTTTTATGAATAAAGCCCCATAAATCCAAAACTTAAAATCTGAAATTAAAAAAAAACGAAAGGAAGCTTACGTCAATAGATATAAACAATTCACTTAAGTTTCATGGAAATTGGTGAAAGTGTTTTAGAGTTATTGTCCGCTGCTGAAGCCGCTGACGTAGCCATAGCTGTCGGATCACTATCCCTATGTCGAGCTTTCTGCGACAAAAGTCGCAGGCTTACAAAACTGATGAAAAATAATAAAAATAAGAAACTAATAATAAATAGAATATGAACTAGAGGCTCTAAAGAGCCTGTGTCGCTCACCTTGGTATATATATGAATATTAAACAAAGAAGCAGATAGATTCATGACAAAGTTGTGTTTTAGTGATGGTGATGTGTTTGTACATCTTACTTTACTGAACATTCTTGCTGCTTACAATTATCTCTATCTATAATGAACTTGGCCAAGTAGTTTCAGTGGAAAATGTTAGTAAAAATTTACAAATTTTATGAAAATTGTTAAAAATTGACTATAAAGGATAATAACTCCTTAGGGGGTCAATTCACCATTTCAGTCATGTTGACTTATTTGTAAATCTTACTTTTCTGAACATTATTGCTGTTTACAGGTTATCTCTATCTATAATAGTATTCAAGATAATAACCAAAAACAGCAAAATTTCCTTAAACTTACCAATTTAGGGGCAGCAACTAAACAACGGGTTGTCCGATTCATCTGAAAATTTAAGGGCAGATAGATCTTGACCTGATAAACAATTTTACCCCAGTCAGATTTGCTCTAAATGCTCTGGTTTTTGAGTTATAAGCCAAAAACTGCATTTTACCCCTATGTTCTATTTTTAGCCGTGGTGGCCATCTTGGTTGGATGGACGGGTCACCGGACACATTTTTTAAACTAAATACCCCAAAAATGATTGTGGCCAAGTTTGGATTATTTAACCCAGTAGTTTCAGAGAAGATTTTTTGTAGAGATTATTAAGATTTACGAAAAATGGTTAAAAATTGTCTATAAAGGGCAATAACTACTAAAGGGGTCAACTGACCATTTCGGTCATTGGACTTATTTGTGAATCTTACTTTGCTGAACATTATTGCTGTTTACAGTTTATCTCTATCTATAATAATATTCAAGATAATAACCCAAAACAGTAAAATTTCCATAAAATTACAAATTCAGGGGCAGCAACCCAACAACGGGTTGTCCGATATATCTGAAAATTTAAGGGCACATAGATCTTGACCTGATATACAATTTTATCTTCCCCCCCCCCCCCCCCCCCCCCATCAGATTTGCTCTAAATGCTTTGCTTTTTGAGTTATAAGCCAAAAACCGCATTTTACCCCTATGTTCTATTTTTAGCCATGGTGGCCATCTTGGTTGGTTGACCTGGTCACCGGACACATTTTTTAAACTAGATACCCGAATGATGATTATGGCCAAGTTTGGTTTAATTTGGCCCAGTGGTTTCAGAGGAGAAGATTTTTGTAAAAGTTAACGACGCAGGACGACGCAGGACGCCGGACACCGGACGCCAAGTGATGGGAAAAGCTCACTTGGCCCTTTGGGCCAGGTGAGCTAAAAATGATATATACATGTTCAATCGCACTTAGATATACGAACAAAAGGACATGTGGGTTCTACATCAATGAGAGGGTAAGTAATTATAAAAAAAGAAACCAGAATGTCCCCAGACTCCCTTAATCTAAATTTAGAAATTCAGTATTGAAACAATAACACTAAGAATCTTTGTTTGTAGCCATTCATTTATATAATCATTGTGCTTCTGAGTTTAATTAACAAATAGTTACTGAAAGGTTATTTTGTAAGAATTATAAACAAAGTCTGGTGTCTGTATATTGTAAATTAAGAAACAAGATGTCAATGTCAAGTTCAGTATGATGCTTCTACATGAGGCATCATACAAGTTTTGTCAGTCCTGCAGTACAAAGACAATGCACAAAAGTAAAATCACATGATGTTTTACTATCATAGTGTCAAAGGTCACCTTCTTAACTTTGAAATATGACATCCAGCCATCCCCAATATCCCATGATGAATCAGCATATCAATTTTGTGGTTAAAAAAAAAGTAAAGCAGCATGGAACAAAATTCTGACAATGTTTTATTACACCTTTATTAGGGGTCAAAGGTCAGAGTGAATGACTAGTATGTGACACACCCAATAGCCCATGAAAATTCATTTTCTATCTTAGGAATCTAGCATCTAATATTTTACTTCAGGGTGACAAATAAAGCAGTTTATGTGTACAGTGTCCATTGAAGCAGTTCATGCTTGACATGCAGAGAAGGGAATACAAATTTTGACAAAGCTGGAAGACGTATTTGGTGACCTACTTCTGGAAATAACTGCAACATACATTAACATCTACATGCTGTAAAATGTGAATATCCATGCCTGCAATATCAAACAGTTCATTATGTAAAATTCAAACAAAATAGCGGCTCCAAAAACAGACAATTTTTATTATAATTTTACTCCAGATGATTTTAAATTAGTTTGTTATAAGTATCAGTAACTTTTGTTTTATCAAAGAGTACAAAGTAATTCAAAACAGGGCAATTTTTAATTAAATGTATCTCTCACATTAACTTGAGAGGTTAGAAATGTATCTTGCTAACAGAAAAAAAACATTTGACAAAAATTTGATGTTCAAATAAATTCAGTCAACAATGCAGTTTTCAAAGTAGAAAATTAGTTTTTATGAAAAAGAAATGAATATAGACATGATACCAGCATGACAAGCAAAACTGTACCAAACATATTAAGTGCAAAAAATAATAAACATATGAATCCATAAATTTAATATCTTCAATATCTGCTATGAATGACTCTCTGTTGCAAGTCCACAGCTATTGGGTTACTTAAAGTGATGTGGATGGTCAAACATTCTAGACAACACAATATTTTGTACTGAATGCTCGACAGAGTGAACATAAAAAAAAAGATTTTTGAGGAAAAGATTTTAAAAGTATGTAAATAATTTGATTTCAAATAATATAAACAAATCTAAATCAGCATGTACATACTACTATTAACCTGATTAAAATTATTGTAAATACATATTATACAGTATGTGTCTAATTTGCACTGGCATGTTTTATGTAATTTATTCAAAAGCACAGAAGTCAGAGATGTTCTCCAACCAATAATAGCCAAACCAATTAAACTGGTAAAAATATAAACGAAAATAAAAGTTTTAGCATGCTAAAATTAAATCTGAGGCAACATACACAGCACACTAAAACTGTTGTTAATGTTCAATTTATAACTGCAAACAAACTACAACTTAAGTGAACTTGCAAGTATTCAATCCTACCTTTCCACAAAACAGACCTCCTAGGATGGAAAGGACAACTCCAACTGATTTAGCAATAAAACATTTAAATGACAAAAGTCCTGGTATCTTGACGCCATTTAAATACGCCTTGATTAATGGAATACCACTCCCGGCTGCTTTTTGCTGAAGAAAATAAAGAAATTACTGATCATACAGAGCATACAAAGATGACGTTTGCTGGAGAAATCATATGAATGTGAAACAACTGTCATATTCCTATCTTTGTACATGCATGGGTTTTCTAGCTAGCTAAACCTCTCACTTGAACTGACATACACTGCATTTCTGACTTTTAGCAGTTAGATACAATTAAAACAAGAAATTGAATACATTGCTGTGCTAAGCATTATGACCCAAACACTTAATACAAAGTATTGGAAAACGGGTACTGTAAATTCAGAAATTATTGCGAGGTTTTTATTAATGCGAAAAATGCGACAGAGTTGTATACACAATAATTTAATTTCTCAAATTCGTAAAAAATTAAAATCGCATTTAAGTCTAAAATGGCAAAATCGCAATAGTAAATGCATGCCATTATTTCCGAATTTGCAGTAGTAAGTGTATGACAGATCTTAAAAGTGCCTTAGTCGGGTTATCCAAATATTCATAAGATTCTAAAAATTCAAAAAATTTATCTTTAAGGAATAATACAGCACTGTCAGAACACTTTTTGAAATTGTAAATCATACGTTAACATAATAGGTGCCACATGTGGAGCAGGATCTGCTTACTGTTCCTTAGCACCTTAGATCACCCAAGGTTTTGGTGGGATTCTTGTTGCTCAGTCTTTAGTTTTCTTTCTCATGTTTTGAGTTCTATTGTTCTGTCTGTTGGTCTTTTTCTTTTTTTAAGCCATGGCGTTATCAGCTTATTTTTGACTTGTGACTTTGACTGTCCCTCTGGTATCTTTCACCTCTCTCTTACAATATCACAGCACAATTGTTTATACATATCATTTAACATATTAAAATACCCAGGGGTCGACGTAAGAAAAAAGAAGTACCTGGCAATTTTTTTTATCAACTGGCCCACTCAAAATCTTACTGGCCCGAGAAATGTCAGTCCACGAAGTGGGCCCACGCGGTAGGGGGGGGGTTTGCCCCCTCCAAGAAAATTTTATTATTATTGGCACAAAATCCTGCAATCTGAGAGCTTTTGATGCATTATTTAACTCCCTTTTTCTTTTTGATTTTTCATATTCTTTTCCTTTTTGGTTGCTACTGTGGATTCATTTATTTTCGTGGGTATCAATTTTCGTGGATTGAGGAAAACTTACATATTCGTGGATATTTAATTTCGTGGTTTTGCTGAAGTATGCATACAAGCCTATAGAAAATTTGTATTCGTTGAACATTTTATTTCGTGGTTCAACTGTTCCCACGAAATCCACGAAAATTGGTATCCAACGAAAAATAATGAATCCACAGTATCAGTTTCAGCTTTTCTTTTTTGTGGGTAGTTCTTTAGGAAACGTTCCATATCATCAATTTATTTAATTTAACTGGGGCTGCCATTTTTAACTCGACAAATCCCGAATAAATAATCTCGCACATTTCCGGGGAACCTCGGAATTGTCGATTTTTACCAAGTAATTTGATTGGCCGGCTATTTTTACCAGTCGATTTCAATAACACGGAAGTATGTGCAATCTTCCGCGTGGTAGAAAATGAAAGTTGATGGCCCAAGTGACCCTAGAATATTGACTGGCCCGTCGGGCCGTTCTTTGTTAAGTTTGACTGGCCTGACAGTAAATTTACTAGCCACGGGCCAGCGGGCCAGCGGTTACGTCGACCCCTGAATACTGTTGGTCGTTTTTTATCAGACGCCACGTTACATACAGTTCTGTTTGCCATTTTTATCAGAAGGAATATTGCAAAACTGTTACATACTTTACCATATGCACTGCTACTGAAATTTAACAGCATTTTTATCTCCAGACTGCAAGTTAAAATATTACTGAACTATTTTCTGTTAAGTTACCTGAAGGAATGTTACAAGTAATGAGGCTAAACATGTAATGACTAGATTCATGGCCATCCACATAAACACAGGTAAATATAAACAATCATCTTTTGCACACTGATCAAAATCTGGTATATAATGTTAAGGTAAATAGTCCTTAGAACAGACATTCTCAATGTAGATAGATTTAAGGTTTGAAATTGATTTAAAATGGATAACTGTTCAAGGTCATTAAGAATATAATGAAGACCCATTAGAAGTCTTCACCTGTTATCTGTTCTTATGTCAGGTTGTTGTCTCAATGAAATATTCCCCATTTCCATCCTTAATTTTAATATTTTATCATTTGTATTTTTTCTTTTATTACATCTTTAATATATGAACTGAGGTCAAATTCTTTTTTAACTTGCATTGTGCCCTCATAATGCTATTGGTTCTAAAAGGATACAATCACTGAGATATTTAAATTTGATATGAGCTACTTCTTCCACGATGCCATGAATGGCTGCTGCTAATAAAGCTGTTAATAAACCAATCCCCAACATAATCATCCATTTACTAAGCCAACCAAATGTCACCCATCTCTGTAAACAGAAATACATGTAACATTATCATACATTTACTGAGCCAACCAAAAAACACCCATCTCTGTTAACAGAAATACATGTAACATTATCATACATTTACTAAATCAACCAAATGTCACCCATATCTGTTAACAGAAATACATGTAACATTAAAAACCAATTGTTCAGAGAACAATTGAAGGTCTTTCCACCAATAAGGATCTATTTTGATATGAAAATATTAAAATTCAGTTGAAAATGTCAGTTCCTATGGCTTAATGATGTATAAATATGAATTTTGGGCAAAGGTCAAAATCTAGAATGTCAAATTTACTGATGACCTTGACCTATATTTCAAGGTCATAAACCAGGGACCCCAAATAAAAAGACCCTAGGTCTGTAATATGTATAGTTAATGAGTTATATCACTTTACGTTTAATTCTTAATATAGGAGGGGCAAAAACTCCCATTTTATGTCTACACACCCTTTTAACCAAAATATATAAGTTACGACATGTCGCAACTAACAATTTAGTAAAAATAATTTGTCGGTATCTTATAAGGTTAATGAAAATTAGTGAAAATAGGCCAAAATCAAAATTTAGAATATGACCTTGACCTTTGACCTTTACCTAATTTTCATTTTTTTGGACCAATGATCTCAAAACAAAAGACCCTAGGTCTCTATCACTTATGGTTTTCCAGTTTAAAATACATTTCAAAATTTCAAATACAAAAGGGGAACTAACTCTCATATGGAGTCTCTATTCGGCTTCGGTCAAAATAAAACAGAACATCCTGAGGATGTAACGAGCAATTTGGTAAAATAAATTTGTCGTAATCTTTTATGGTTGCGAAGGAGTAGTGGCCACAAGAAAAACAGTGTTTGGGGAGATAACTCTTACAACGTAAAGTATTTGGTTACGCAGTGGTCATTTTTAAAAGTGCATACGCTTTACGATATCATATTCCAAATATCTAAGCGACATCTTTTGAAACATCAATACTACGCAAGAAAAGAATTAGGCGGAAGAATAAAAAAAATAATAATAATTAAAAACCAATTGTTCAGAGAACAATTGTAGGTCTTTCCACAAGTAAAGATCTATTTTGATATTGAAATATGAAAAATCAGTTTCAAATGTTAGTTCCTATGGCTTTATGAGGTATTTATATGAATTTAAAGCAAAGGTCAAAATCTAGAACGTTGTATAAACCTATGACCTTGACCTCAATTTCAAGGTCACAAACCAAGGGCCTAAAATCAAAAGACCCTAGGTCTTTAATATGTTTGGTTAATGAGTAATACCACTTTACGCGTAATTCTAAATGTAAGATGGACAAAAACTCCCATTTCTTGTGTGCGCACCCTTTCAACCAAAATATACAAGTAAGGACATGTCGCAACTAACAATTTTGGAAAAAATATTTGTCGATATGTCATACGGTATTTAAAAATAAGTGAAAATAAGCCAAAATCAAATTTTAGAATATGACCTTGACCTTTGACCTTGACCTGATTTTCATTTTTTTGGACTAAGGATCTCAAATCAAGAGACCCTAGGTCTCTATCACTTATGGTTTACCAGTTAGAAACGCATATCACCTATATCAAATACATAAGGGGGAATAACTCTCATATGGAGTCTCTGGATAGCTTCGGTCAAAATTAAAATCCTAATCCTAAGATGTAACGAGCAATTTGGTAAAATAATTTTGTCGTAATCTTTTACGGTTGTGAAGGAGTAGTGGCCACAAGAAAAACAGTGTTTGGGGAGATAACTCTTATAACGTTAAGTATTTTGTTACGCCATTGTCAGTATTTAAAGCATATAAACTATATGATATCATATTCCAAATATCTAAGCGACATCTTTTGAAACATCAATATTACGCAAGCAAAGAATTAGGCGGAAGAAAAAAAATAATAATAATAATCAGAACAAAACCTATAGGTCTTTCCACGGAAAGGTGGAAAGACCTAATAATAATAATCAGAAGAAATCCAATAGGTCTTTCCACGGAAAGGTGGAAAGACCTAATTATCATACATTTACTGAGCCAACCAAAAAACACCCATCTCTGTTAACAGAAATACATGTAACATTATCATACATTTACTAAATCAACCAAATGTCACCCATATCTGTTAACAGAAATACATGTAACATTATCATACATTTACTGAGCCAACCAAAAAACACCAATCTCTGTAAACAGAAATACATGTACGATTATCATACATTAAATATCACCAATTCATCAAAAGATAAATGCATATAATACTAGGATGGTAATTCTCAGGGGTCAAGCAGCCCATGGATGGCCCAGAAAATTTGAGCTGATCTACCAAGTTTTTCTTAATCTGTATTTGATCATACAACACTTTGCCACAAAAATTATTGGCAGGCTAACACATACATGTAACACTGAGTTACGTACATTATCTTTAACTTGGTTAACAAATGTTATTCAAACCATCATTTAAGATATTTTATAAACCATTAAATTGAAAAGAATTAATAGTGAATAAAAAAATATACATACAGACATGTCAATCCTATTTTAGGGGAACCAATAAATATTAGCTGAAAGATCTGAAACACAACACAACCTTTCCAAAAGAATGGGTTGCATAGCTTAGCTTCCTTCAGTTGAACTAAATGAGGGTTTTTTCCTTAATATTGTAAAATGTAACAGCAAAAGTGAACAATTAGCTTACAAATAATTAGTTTCTTGTTAATAATAATTGACACATGTTAAAATTAAAGTAATGAATATATATATTGGTTGACAATGAATTCAAGTTATTTCTAAAAGAGAATTTTTCATGTGCACAAATAGACTCACAATGACTTGTGTTTTAGGTCATCAATTTTTCCATTTTGAATGGTACTGTGAAAGTTCTTTTAAATTAATTTGTGGGTATCAATTTACGTGGTTTGAGCAACATTTACATGTTTTTGGGTTCATACAATGACCTGCATGTAGTTGTGCACACCATTGCACTTCGATTTTAAGTGGGTAGTTGTCTAATTAGCAATAATATTTTAACCTCTTGATTCTTATATACTGTGTAGAAATTGTTGATCAATAACAGGGTGTATTATTTTGTTTCTCCCTGAAGTAGCAGGTGCAGATCCAGTCATTTTTATAAGGAAGGTTCCAACCATATGTTTCCATTCAAAACCATTGATCGTCCAAAATAAGGGGGAGGGGTGCCAATGTGCGGAACACTCCCCCCTCCTTTGGATCCATAACTGAGTAACATCCATGATGGCATGATAATGGATGTATTAGTGATAGCAATGATATTACACTTCCATTTTAGGTTACATGAACACAAATACAAAAATACTACAAATGAAAAATATATGTAACAAAAATCAAGTTAAACAAAACAAACAAACATAGAATATTTTACTTTTACACCTCTTCCACCAAATTCATGATGTATCTAAAAAAGAATGTTATTTCTATATTTCTCTAGGCATAGAATGCCAACTAGTAAAAAACACTTTATTTTAATCAGACACTTGAAAAATCATGTAGATTATCAATAAATAAATAGGGAATGTGTGCATAGGACACAGATTATGCCCCCGCTTGAAAATCATATTAAGTTATAAAGGGACATAACTGAAGAACGGAGAAAGTATTAAAGCAATCCAAATTTGTACTTCATCTGACTTTTGTGGTAATAACAATTGTCTATAAGTCTCATTACATATTGGTTGAGGCAACTTAAGTAAGAGATCTGAAACGATTAACTCAGCAATTTTTCCATTTGTAAAAAGGCTCAACTCTAGAACAGGTATAACAACAACACAAACATTCATAAATGATCTGTATTTTGTTGTAATAAGCATTTTGTATAAGTTTCATAGCATTTGGTTGAGGCAAACTAAAGTTAGAGAAAGTCAAGGAAACAAAATATTCAGCTATTTTTTCATTTGTGAAGGGCATAACTCTAGAACAATAAAAGTGACACCCCCAAAATTCAAACTTGATCTGTATTTTATTGTAATAAGCATTGTGAATCCATTTTATAGCATTTAGTTTAGGCAAACTAAAGTTAGAGAACTGAGACCAACTTTAGGACCTATGACAGGGCTTCCAAAACGGTCATATATTCTGGACAATTGTATAATGTCCGGTAAAAGTCAAGCTGGGCAAAGCATGTAATGGTCATCTACTTTTTAGTTTTGAAGGCTTTTTCTGTCATTTTAACATAATTCACAACCTTTTTGACCCAACCTTTGATCAACATTTTGCCTAATTAGTTGTTGGGCAGCTGAAATCTACCTGTTCAGGTGACAGGTAAACTATTTTCAGTAACGGACATCGTATAAATTGATCGGTCTATTCACAATTATTTCAACGGTTTGTATCTAATTGATTTAGTTCAAAAGATTAAAATTATAAGAAATACGTTTGTAAACATGATTTGATGAAAAATTTAAAAAGGTTTATATGAAAAATCATCAGAACTACAGTGTGTATAAACTAGAACATGTGTGCCCATGTGCACAGGTGGGAAATTTAATTATGCATCCTACATTTCTTCAAAAATGCTAACGTTATCATTGATACCTGTATCTAACGTTCATTTCAAGTATTTTTTAAAAAAATAATGTGGAAAGAGCTTCTTCACTCAGTCGTGCTTTGTAATTGTACATGGATTTTACGCATCCATGTTTACGATTGTCAAGTCAATATCTGGTTTTAGGTAAATGTGATTTAAAAAAATGAAAGTCATATGTGATTTTAAAAACGAAAGTAAAGTTTTTAACAATGTCATTTTGCACAAATAAAGAGTCTATGGCAAATATGAGAACGCTGATGTGCACACTTTGAATGATGCACTGCCAATCTAACAGTTTATGTCAGAACGTCAAATTCATATCAAAGTATCAGTTTGTTTTTAAAATCTAATGTCAATCATTGGGATGGCCATCTGATTACCATAATTGCCTTTTGTGACTTAGTCTTAGGGATTAAAATCGGGATCAGATATAAAATGTCTGGCTGGCTGAAATATTTTTTGGAAGCCATGACCTATGACTTACGTACAGACAGACAAGGGTAAAACTTGATGCCCCCTCTGCATCAGTTGGGGCATAAAAAAGAGCATTACATTATTTGTTTAATAACATCCAAAATGTGACTAATTTGGGTGAAAAATATTTTTTTAAATCCATTGAACTAACAATTAGTGAATAAATTAATTGTTTTGTCGGTCATATATCATCCCTACCTTAGATCTATACTGGTCCCTGTTCTTAATGTACAGAACATTTTCACAGATGTCATAATTCAGACTCTGAAAAATAAATATTGAAAAAATAACATAAACTGAAACTAATTCCTTTTAGGAATAGATTTCATGAATATGTACACTAAGTCTCATAGTTTCTATTATACATTTATTTTTTTATGTCGACAATAGACAACAACACTCATGTTTTTACCGCATAGTATCTGTTTATTGGGTCTACATGTTTCGCCTAGTAGATAGGCATCATCAGGACAATTATACAAAGAAATATGACACTGAAGTACGAATCTTGCGGTTTGGCGGTTTTACCGGAAGTGTAAGTTACATAATAGTAGTTATGGTGACGTTATATAAATAGAAAGTGAAAGTGAAAGTAAATTAAAATAGAAAATATATAAATAGAAATGTTGGTGTTTTCTTGAATGGTAACAGCATCTCGTGCAGTCTTCACGCAGAGTGGCAGCCCAGGCAGCCCAGGCTAGTAAAATTGCTCTTGGGCCTGTAAAAATCTTATCTTCAGGCCAACAGAATCTAACTAAAAAAATTTGAAAATTGAGCTCCAGGCCTGTAGATTTAATAGTTCATCGTGAAGACTGCTCGTGTGGTTGACATCTATCCCGTTCTGTGTAGTTAATCTCATGGGAGGTCCTTGGTGGTATTGTACGTTATTTATTCTAATAATCATGTCAGTGAATTCCAAATTGGACAACACCTCACTGTTCATTCCGTACAGTCAACTGGCTTCGCTCTGGGACCCTCGAGTTACTGCTTCCAATTGTGTCGGCAAGGGAGCTACCATTTGATTTTTATGGGGGGGCTAGGATGAAAAATTTTGTCCTGCTTTTTTTTTTTAGTTGAAATCTCTGTCCTGCCTTTTTATTTTTTACTCTATTCGGTCCTGCCGTTTTTTTTACAAGTTTATCCTGACTTTTTTTACACAAATTGTCATCCTGCCTTTTTTTTTAACAAGTTTCTCATCCTGCCTTTTTTTTTTTTTTACTCAAAACTCATGTCCTGCCTATTTTTTTCAAATTTCATCCTAGCCCCCCCCCCCCCCCATTAAATTAAATGGTAGCTCCCTAATGGTGTGAAGTGTATGATCGTCGCACATTTTGGAAATTAAGATAGTGGTAGATCCGTAAATATTTAATTATGAGTTGTGTTAATGATTAAAGCTTTTGCTGTGGTTTGATGTTGAATCTGTAAGAGCTTCCAGCAGGTTTCTTCTTTCTTAACCGGTGGTAAAGTATTGTAATACTCTATTAAATCTTTATATTAATTTTGCGTTGTGTCCTAAATTCAAGGTGGTCTTGATTTCTTATTAGTGTTATCAGCGGTTGTAGCGGTTTCTTCTTCTCTTGCTCCTTCTCTTCTTGGACAGTGCAGAATCTTGATCATTTTCAGGAAAAGATCAGGAATCTTGGTATTGGTCTGTGGTATCATCCATGCTGTTGGTCGTAAGGTACAACGCAAGTGTGGCGGGTGGATCCTTGCGGATGCAGGGGTTCACAGAAAAATAAAAAAATAAAAAAACGAGTGAACCAACACCTGAAGCGGTGATCGTGCGGTAGGGTAAAAACGAGTGGATACCGCTAGGTATTCACAGTCATCTTGAAAATAAAGAATGTGTCGACAATAAAGACAACAACACTCATGTTTTTACCGCATAGTATCTGTTTATTGGGTCTACATGTTTCGCCTAGTAGATAGGCATCATCAGGACATTTGTACAAAGAAATATGACACTGAAGTACGAATCTTGCCGTTTGGTGGTTTTACCGGAAGTGTAAGTTACATAATAGTAGTTATGGTGACGTTATATAAATAGAAAGTGAAAGTTAAAGTTGTCTTTATAATCCCTACCGCACAATCACTACACAAGGTGTTGGTTCACTTATATTTTTATTTATTTTTTTAAAGCACTTTAAAAAAAAATTTGCATGCATTTATTGTTTCGAATGCTGACTTAACAGGCCTCTACATTATCAATTATTCTAACTTGTCCCTTCGGACAAGTTGCAAGAAAATCAACTTGTCCGAACTCTTAACTCACTTGTCCGAATTTATAACTGAAAATCCTACATATTGATTATACATGTTATATGCAATAATAATGCGCTTTGATTGAACCTAATAAAGATCAATAAAGGGAGCATTTTATTATGTTATATGAATACCACATCAAAGTTCATTTTATTATTTCAGACTGAAGGATTATTTGCAAGACTGAGCTCTCTGACTCATTGTCACTATCATGTGACGATCATTAAATCATATCTCTTCCCATACCACTAGGTTCTCCTATTCATGGACCTATATTCATTCTGAAGTAGTGGTATGGTTTAAACCAAATACACCTGGCACCTTGTTTATAAATAAACCTTTTTAATTTATTGATGGTGTCAAAACAAGATTTTACAATTTATTTTGATTTTTACATACATTGATATATGATCATGAAGTACATAAAACATTTTAGTAAAAAATCTGCCTTTTTAGATTTTATTTAATTTTTACATCTTAACTTATTATTTTAACATATAGATCTTATTAAATAAAACCTCTTTTAATGTATTGTTATGCCTCAAAGCAAAATCAAATGATACAAATTTTAATTTAAAATTTTAAAATTAAGGTAAAACTCCATATCATGCATATGGAGGTGCTCCTAATTCAAGGAGGCTTATACTAAGAAGAAACATTAACATTGGTTTTCTTCCCCTTACTTATTTTCCCCTGGTCAATGGCTGCCAGCATGTACAGATAGTTCAATCAGACACATATAATACAAGTATTATATGTCTCTGGTTCAATCAATGAATATTTATTTCATTTTGTATGATTAATAAAACAATCATTTATATTTTTGGGAATGTATAAGTCTTGAATTTGATCTATTCACATCTGACATCGATTTTTTCACTTGTCCCATCGGACAAGTAGTATGATGAATCTACTTGCCCGACACCTATTTCCACTTGTCCCGGACAATTGGACAAACGGTAATATCGAGCCCTGCTTAAGGAGCGCAATGTGAGTGATTTACTCCCTGTAATCGATCTCTCCTACTTGTAAAGACCTGAAATTCTTAACACGCTAAAATTCCTGGATTTTAAATGATTCAAATCCCTGCAGTAGAGGTGACCAATCAGCAGTCAGCTCAATCTAATTGAGATAGATCAATCCCAAGCTAATACCAAATGATTGGTTGACAATTTGTCATTGTCTATGCATTCATTTGTTAGTGTACCATGTAGTAATTGTAGATCAGCAAGATATAGGAACTGAATTATTTGGGTTAGAGGAAGCGGAAAAATTTCCAAAATTTGAGCAACATAATGATCATATTTAATGTCACAATTTCAAAAACCAAAATTTGTCAAATTCTTCATCTCAATAGATTACTACAAAGATTAGGTCCATCAACTAAATAAAGAAAATTCATTTAACATTTGTTTGGAACAAAATCTATTATGTGCCACCAATCTTTGTTCACATACCTCCCATTTTGAAACCAGCCTCTTTCTGAACTTTGGTGCTTCAATCCCATACTGCTTCAGTCTCTTCTGTATATCCTGTAATAATAATGAATAGTAATTTAGTAGAAAGTTTAATATTGTAAAATAACACCAATAACAATTAAAAAGTTTGCCTACTTTTGTTATGGGAGTGAATTGATGTCCAGGACAAATACTGATATGAGAATAAACCTTCCTTCTACAAAACAACACCATGAGCTGGATAATTTCAAGAAACTAGTTCAAACGGTAACAGTCCACAGGAAAGGCATAACTTAAACCAAGAAACATTACTAGTATACCAATTCCGAGGAGTCGACAAATTTTGATCTTTTTAATGCACTTTTCCCCCATCTCAATGATTTCCAACTCTTGCAGCAAGCAGGCTACCACAAGATCATGAAGGCAGAAAGTGGTATGCTAAAATATATTCTTTGAAGATAAACAAAACAGAGTTTACACAAAATTCAATTAAAGGGCGGCAGAATATTATATCTATTTACTACAAGCAAACATAAATAATGATTTTCATATTTCGAAGGATCAAACAAACACAACAACAAAAAATATTGTTTGGTTCTTGGTAAAGTCAGGTTTCATAAATAATTAAATAAACTTATAAGTTCTAAGTTTCACTTCTTCTTACTACATTTGTATAAACTTCAAGATTTACCTGTATTTTTTTAAAACCGTTTTTTTTTTTCTAAAGTGAATATTTTCGAAGGGTTAAATATTTCGCAGTGGTGACTTGCCAAGGCTTTGTTTGGACTTGTTTGTTTGCTTTTTGGCCTTGAATGTTTGTCCCTTATATTTTATTAACTGTGCACTTGCATTCAGATATCGCAGATCAAATTTATTCGTTTAAAGTGTATTAATGTACGTTTTTTGATGGAGTTAAGCCTATCAATTGATATTTTATCGTGTGCTTTTCTATGTTGTGATGTTATGCTATTGTTTCAGAAAAAGGGAGAAGGTTTGGATCCATTAAACTGTTTAATCCCGCTGCAAATGTTTGCACCTGTCCTAAGTCAGGAATCTGATGTACAGTAGTTGTCGTTTGTTTATGTAATTTATACGTGTTACTCGTTTCTCGTTTTTTTTTTAAATTTTATATAGATTAGACCGTTGGTTTCCAGTTTGAATGGTTTTACACTAGTTATTTTGAGGCCCTTTATAGCTTGTTGTTTGGTGTGAGACAAGGTTCTGTGTTGAAGGCTGTACATTGACCTATAATGGTTTACTTTTTTTAAATTGTTATTTGAATGGAGAGTTATCTCATTGGAACTCACACCACATCTTCCTATATCTATTATAACCCAAACAATCTTCCATAGACCAAGTAATAACTTAAATAACTCACTCTGAACTTTGAGGATAATAATGCTGTAATACTGTTGTGCGTAAGTGTGTCGCTTGTGTCGGCCATTTGACCTTTAAGCTCATTCTCAAACTGTAGAATGGTTGTTTCATCACAAGGGAGTTCATCAAGAGCGTCATGGTAGGAATCAGCAACAGGTGTCACTGTAAACTAGAAAATGAAATCCACAAAAAGGTTAAAAATATGAAATGTACGTATACAAAAAGACAGTATCTACAAATTGAGACATAGGTTAGAATATTTTCTATTACACTGCACTTGTTTCATTCAATGTAAAACTAGCAATTTGGAAAGACATCCATTTGACCCCCTCAGTTAATGGAATTAAATAATACATAATAATCACATGACAGGGATTCAAAAGGAACATTTTGACCAGTTAGACCAAGTCTTTTTAATAGTAGTGCAGGCAGTTGTATGCATGTATTTTCTGACATTTATTTGATACAAAAATAGTATATATTGAAAATGACAAAATAAATTTCTACAGCAAAGATTTGTTAAGCAAATCCTTTAACTGGACTTGATTTAAACATAGAAGTACAATATGTATATTTACTATTAATAATGAAAAAGTCTAAAAACATAACATCATGGTTTAGAAAGAACAAGAATGTGTCCCCAGTACACGGATGCCCCACTCGCACTATCATTTTCTATGTTCAGTGGACCATGCAATTGGGGTAAAAACTCTTAAGTTGGCATTAAAATTAGAAAGATTATATCATAAGGAACATAAGTTTCAAGTTGATTGGGCTTCAACTTCTTCAAAAACTACCTTGACTAAAAATTTTAACAAAAACCTTTCACCTGAAGCGGGACAAACCAACGAACAGACAGACAGACCAGAAAACAAAATGCCCCTCTACTATCATAGGTGGGGCATTAAAAAAAGGCTAAAAAATATATACAGGCTAATTCATTACAATATTGACAACTTATTCCTGTTTTTTGGTTTTTCAACAGAAACAAAATCTCACACGATTTGTACATTTTGGTTACAGAAAATATGCTTAGGTACAATTTAAAGTTTGTTTAAACAAAATAAATGATTGAAAATAGCTTTCCAATTTAATTTGTATGTACAGATCAATAGATCTAGATCAGAGGGGGTGATATGGTATACAGTTGCCCTGAAATAAACATTGTTAATCAATACTATGAACACATGTGTACTATTCAGGTTTTAAAAAAAAAGACTTTGATCTTTGACACTTAATTCATAAACATAAGAGCAAAAAATTCAACAAAATTAATTTAAAACGCTTTTAAATAAATGAAAACCAAAGCCATTACCATTAATTTTGGCATTTTGTAGATAAAACATAAATGACAAATTGCTCTACAAACAACATAATCACTACCATTAGCAGCCTACATTCAGTGACACTTTACAACAAAATCAATGTTTTAACACTCACTGCATTCAGAGAAACAAATACAACACAAATATCTGATTATATACAAGTCATTTGTCATTCACTATAGGTATAGATTATCGGGTTTTCTACACATTGATATCGTAAAATATCAACCGCGAGCCACAATGTGAACCTTTTTGGCGAGTGAGCATAGCGAACGAGCTAAAAAGTTTCACATTGTGTCGAGCGGCTGATATTTTACGATATCTATACGAAGAAAACCCGATTATCTTTTTATCATTCTACATTGTATAATATTACTGGTTGTTTCTTTCTCCCTAAGACAGTTTTACGCTTGACAAAAGCAAGCTTGATAACGTCTCCTCTCGCATTGTGATGTCGCTGATAAATTCTCCTCTCACATTGTGACGTTGCTGATAATGCCTGCCCTGTCTCGTTTTGAAGTCTTGATACGAGAATTACGGAGCAACAGAGCAGGGTGATATAGGCAGAGGGAAGGACGATAAATATGAATATTCATCAATCCACATGAAAGTAAAAAATCATTTACAAAATTTGTATATTTCTATACAGAAATAAAAAATATTGTGGAAAATTCTATTTCATCTTTTCTTTAAAGTCATATGAAACAAGTGACTGGTGAAAAAATAATGTTTATCCAATTCTTGAACCAATGCATGTATAAATCATAAACTCAAGTCTTCTGTGCACAATTTTGTCATTTTTTAGGCAAATATATTGTATACTCGTCAATTTTTTTTCTCTGTCTGTTATGAAGTGAAAATATGGCAGCTCATTAATTGTCGTGTTTTGAAGCCGTAGTTAACCGATTGTCACCTTATAGTTAACAATCAACAAAGAAGCATGGATATTGAGCTCTTGCATATAGGTTGCATTTTTGTAAATATTGACAATGAACTTTCCCATAGGAACTCCCTTATTACGGCTGAAACTGTACCACTTTAACTATGATGTTTTGAATAGAATGATATCCTAAAATGGAAATTTCATTTGCACTACTATTTTTTTTAAAAGGTCAAAATATAGGGTTGTGCGGCATATTTTTCAACGTTTATATGCCACGAACTTCTAAGAGTTTAAACTTACACTAAATTTCTTAACTATCCCTACCTCAACTGTAGGGTTACCACAGATTTCAATAGAAACAATATTCACATGTATATTTTCTGGTAACATTCCCAAGTTATGTCTATGAGATGCAACCTACACGGCGGATCAGAACTCGGAACCAGTATATAACAAAATTAATTTTTTATGAATATTCTAAATCTCCCCAAAAGAGGTGTGGTTTGAGAAACAGCTGTATTTACAACGTGTAACCTATAACATGTACAATTAGATAATAGTTTATTTCAGTGATAGATTCATGCATATTGCAATCACTAGATTTATACGAGAAGGGACACGCTTAGGTTACTTGCTTATGGAAAATATGTTGGCAAAATTGCTTCCTAAAGAATTTTCTTCTGGAAAAATATATGTACATAAATTTAATAATGAAAACTATCTATTTTGTTATAAAAAAACATATGCATCATTTTTCTTTAGGTTTCATATGACTTAATAATTAATTTGCAACTGAATCATTTTCATTAACATTTGGCTCTTAATGGCTTCTTTTTTGCAATAATGAAGCATTCAACATCCATTTTCACATGAAAGACAGAACCACATTGTGACTCTTTTTTTTTTTTTTTTTTTTTTTTTTTTACAGACTAATGTTTGCAAACTTTTGGCAAATCAACAAAATCAAATGTCCACAAAAAAATAAATTCTTAAAACAGAGACATGCATGGCCTGACAGCAAATTTAAATTCAGAAAAAGACAATCTGATCAGCAGCATGGGGGTTTATGTAATCAAATGCTGGACCATTATCTTGTGTGATGGGTCTGAAAATAATTTGTCTAACTAATTCAAACTGATAGTAGTGCAACTTTATACAAATTATAATAGACATATTTTTTTCCTTCTTCAATTCATTGAAATTTGTACTAGAAATGAAATTACTTTCTCATACCCAATTTTTATTAGAAAAAAAGACATACTGGAAAATTTGTCCAACTACACAATAATTTTAACAAATTGCAGAAAATCCTGTTCACTCAAGAATTCCAAAATCTTTTCTTTATCAAGGGAGATAACTCAGATTATTTTGGCCTTAATAAGGGAGATAACTCAGATTATATAGCTTAATCAAATAATACACTATTTTGATATGAAATTAGGATTTTAGAAGGCTAACAACATTTCCACTTTCATTTTCTGATAGCATATTATTTAGGTAATTTTATTATACAAATATATTATCTTTCAATCTGGTCACATTATTTTTGCTCACAAAGCCTTGTACTATGCATTTTAATGTATGTATGGTCACATTGGTGTATTTTTGCACTAAAATGACTAACTAGAACAAAGTAAGCGAGAACAAGGTTCAAATTATACCATAAACAAATATACTTCATCAAACACAGATAATGAGAATAACATTTATCAATGTATACCATGTTGAAAAACAGTTACGCTTTTTCAGATAAATAAAAAAAAAATCATTTTTTATTTTAATCAGCAGACTATTTATGATTTGGTTAGATGTAAAAAGCTATCTGCATTGGAGTACATTTGATACTATTTCTTGGCATGAAGCTGTTTTCGACCAATTTAAACCTTGATAAATCAGATAATTATCGACACATCAAAACATCTACACATGTTTCGAAATAAATAAATCATGGCATCTTAACAAAATTAAACAAATTAATCCAGACCTTTCCCAATGCCCATAGTACATAATAAAAGCTAATTCTTATAGAAATATTGATGAGTGTGCAATTTACTGAGGAAGTTTTACTATAAAAATCAGCAAAACAAAAGCCCTAGAGACATTGTGATGTAAAATTAACCAACTCTTATCATCTGGCCTAATTATTTATTGATTATATTCCTTATCTAACATGATATTATATATTACTTGTTTAATAAAATATATTATATAGAAACATTAACAGTATCTAAATGTCAAACAAATGATCTTTAACATTAGTAATACTTTTTATTGTAACGATCACTTTTGAACTTTCCGTACTTTTCATTGCTACGATCATTCTCTGAACTTTCCATACTTTTTATCTTAAATCAGCATACAAATTCATTGTTACCACAACTATCTACACTTTCATTCAACATGCATTATTTTTTACATACTGTTAGTTATAGATACACCTGCATTATTTTTTACATACTGTTAGATATAGCTACACCCATATGTTGTGTTAGCCTGATTTGATAAATCTACTGTAAATTCAAAATTATTGCGTGCATTTATATATATTATTGCAATTTTGTCATTTTAGTCTAAAATGTGATTTTAATTTTTGCGACATTTAAAAAAATCTTGTTCAATTGATATACATAATTTCAAAATGCGAGTTTAAATTATATATTGAGATTATAACCCTGTAGCATTTTTCGCAATAATAAAAACATCTAATAAAATAATTTCTGAATTTACACCAAAATATCATGGTTAAGGTAAAAGGATAGGTTTTGATAATTTAGGAGATAGTCTTTCAGTAATGTATCTTATAGTAAATAATAGATGAGTATGCAATATGTCCAATTAGACACCATGGTGTAAATTCTGAAATTATCTGCACTAAAATATTGTGATCCTTGATGACTGCACACCAATGCATGTATATAACATGAGGATATATAGTGATGGCTGATAGTAATGACCAGGAAACCATCACAGAGGATCACTTTTACCTCTAGCTCTTATATAAATTATCAGAGACCTATAAGTAAAGGCAGCAGTCCCTTTGCGCCAAATTTTGTTTTTCAAATCTAGCAATTGCGCCAATATTCAGAACTCATTTGCGCCAATTTACCTGTACACATATCTATCATAAATATCAATGATTAATTTTTATTCTTATTTTTTGCTTAAAAAGTATTATATGTTAGGAGATATTTCACCATGAAGATGAGCATCTTGAGAGAAATGACTTGAAATGCATTAGACAGTCCATGTAAAGAGAGAGAAGAAAACTTACTGCTTTGCTGAATATTTGATACAAGATATGCCAAAAAAGAAGAAAAAAGGAAGCTTTTGCTGATTAGGTTTTAGCCACATAATATGTTAATGACACAGAGCTTTGTTCCTACCATCCCTATGGACTGAAGCTCTATCTACCGCAAGACGCACCAGTAATGGAGCAGAGTTATTATGAACTGTTTTTATGCATTTCCTTTTTCAATGTTTGTCTTTTTTTGACAATAAAGTGAAGTTACAAGCTACTTCATACATTAAATTGGGAAGTACCCATGCAGCAGCTGCAGTAAGAAAAAATCAAATTTAGAATGGAAATTGGGAATGTGTCAAAGAGACAACAACCCGACCATAGAGCAGACAACAGTCGAAGGTCACCAATGGGTCTTCAATGCAGCGAGAAACTACCGCACCTGAGGGAGTCCTTCAGCTGGCCCCATAACAAATATGTTACTAGTTCAGTGATAAAGTATGTTTCAGAAAAGGAAACATTTGCCGAATAAATTGAGGAGGGGGAAGTTATTTTTCTTCTAGTTGGTGCAACTGCAATCGTATGTTTTATTTTTGCTGCAAATGATACCATGTTATTTTAAAACAGGTGGCGCAAACGTAGCATTGGAGAAAAATAGTTGTGGCGCAACAGGACGCATTTTTGGCGCAAAAGGATCTCTCCCTAAATAAATACCTGACATAATGCTACTTAAAACATATTTAACATTTTATTCAAAATTTCTTTTAAAAAAAACAGAAAATTCTGAAAAAAAATATAAAAAAAATACATTAGTCACCATATGGATTGTTATTTTCAAGTTTGTAAGTATATCATGGCCTCTTGTTTTTTTTTATTTTTTTATTCTTTCAAGTACAATTGTATTAAACATCTGATTACAATTTCCATACAAAACGAAGCTCATCATGAGTGGATAATTGTAAGAGAATTTATACAACCTTTTCCAAAGAAAGAATTATTTCAAGCCTACGGTAATATTTGAATCTGTTCTACAAAATGTTACTCCCTTTTTCCGTTGCAATTTTGTCATTTAACAAATTTTAAAGTTTTCTTTATTTGTTAAATGCACTCCTTATTAAAAGTATATTATTTATCCTAATATGTGAATTAATTTTAATCTTTTGAGCTTTTAAGACATTGTAAGACATAATAAGGTTATTAGTTGATATTTTATTTGATCATACATTATAACAACAGAACAACAAAGAAGGTATGGTATGTATTGGTTTTTGTTTTGTTTTTATAACTACATCACTTTCAAATCAGTTTTGGTTTTCATGGCTGTATCAATTTCAATTATTTTTGTCAATCAATGGTTTTAATTCCTAATGAACATCATCACTTTTCATTTTTAATGTATTTTTTTTATGTCACTGAACTTATACAATTCAATGTTTGCTCCCGATCTAACTGCCTGAAACAAGGTTTGACAAGGTTAATGCTCTTATATGTTAATTTACTTTTAAAAATACTTATAGTTAAATTACTTTGAAGTTGATTTTTTCCCCTTTTTTTTTCAATCAACTGAGCTTAGTATTAAACTTCTAATTAACCTAATGAAGAGGGTTCAATTTAATTCCATCTTTGCTATTTTTGGTGAATTGTGACTTTCAATCTTAAATCAAACAGGAAGGATAGAAGCAAATATATAACAAGAATGTCTCCATAGTACACAGATGCCCCAGTCGCACTATCATTTTCTATGTTTAGTGGACCGTGAAAATGGGGTAAAATCTCTAATTTGGCATTAAGATTGAAAAGATCATGTCAGAGGGAACATGTGTACTAAGTTTCAAGTTGATTAGACTTCAACTTCATCAAAAACTCCCTCAACCAAAAACTTGAAACGGGACAGACGGACAGACAAACGGACGAACGAATGAAGGAACAAATAGAAAACAAAATGCCCATAAATGGTGCATAACAAATGAGGCATAAAAAACAGTTTTCCCAGAAGATTTTTATTCTTTTAACGGAAACATAAAATTTCCCAGCTTTGATTTCTCATTTATTATGAAACACCTAACTATCTACTTCAGAAAAATTCTACAGTTTAAAACTCACTGTGTATAAAATTCTAAACTAAATACTAAAGAAATGGTGAAAAGAAAGAAGCAAAACTCACTAATGATACAATAGTTATGACACCTACTATATTAAAAAAAAAAACACATACCAATTGAGTCTCTTCTACTAGTTTTGTAAAATTTTTGTTAAAATCCATGATTCAAATTAAACAACAGTTCATGTTACTAAACACAATCTATCACACATATGAACACCATGACAATTTACCACAATCCTCCTCCAATGCCAGTCACTTCATTGCAAATTTTTTTTTCTGAAAAGTTCATCACTATCTTAAATAAGTTTAAACAATTGTTTCAAATATCCTAGATTGAAGTTATAATTTTTTTCTGAAAAGTTCACCAGGTGAGTATCTCAAGTAAGTTTATACAATTGTTTCAAATATCCTTCGTTGATTGAAGTTATAATTTTTAATCATCTAGCACAAATAATGCACTTTCTATTCTCAATCTTGATAATTTTCCAAATGGATCAAAACTGGCACATTATGTTAGATTATACTTTTTGTTTTTACATACAAATCACATATTCCTTAAAGATAAATCTAAATCTTCTTCAGAGGAAATAGAAAGCTTTTTATTTACACATCTAATAATCTGCACTTTTTCCACAGTATCTGTTATTTGCCTATCTTCTCTAATATAAACACAGCTCAAAGAATTCTGCTATGTTTTTCCATATGTTAGTACCGGTACTGTAAAATTTAAATGATTGCTAATGTTTCAATCATTTCATTTTCATGAAATACATATAAGAAAAATCTAAAAAATGCCTTCAAATATTCCATCAGCATTGAAAAATACCACAAACTTATGTTCTATTTACAAGCTAAAGCACAGTTAAATTGATTCAATAATATTCTTTTCAGCAAGCACAACAGTGTATAAAGTTCTTATTCTAACATATAATTATGTAGCCCAACATATTATTAAATATGATCAGAATATAATAAGCCACACAATATACTTATATTTGCATAATATTTCTAGTAAATTTTAATCATTTATTAGGTTGTGTTAGAAATTATTGAAAGCAGCAACCTTTAGTTCTGTATAATAACGGTAAATTAAAATATTCCATACTTTTAAATATTTTGCTATTTCATAATCACAATATAAATCAACAATTCAACCTCCCAACTTTAACAAACTCCAATCTTTATCCAATTAATTGGCACTTTCTTTTCCAAACACAATGAATTCATTCTGTTTTCCATTTAAATAATGAACACTAGCAATTTTCACACAATAAAGTCTGAGCGTTGAAATACATTACCTTTTCTGTAAGTTCTATTTCAAAGTTTACTCTCAATTGTTTCTGTGACTGAAGGAACATAATGCAATGGATAACACTTGGGTACTGCTCTTATAGATCAATCATTAATTTTTATTTCAAACAAATACTATTGGCAATTCTGACGTTAAAAAGAATAATAAAATGGTACCAACGAACTTCTTATTCAAACTAGCTACATAAAAACAGATCAATTCTCACCCTTGTTTGGAAAATATATAAAAAATTTAAAACTTTTTTCACTTACTTTTGCGCCATCCATTTGTAACAGTAAGAATTAATCTTATATTTTCTCACTTTCAAATGCCAATTTTTTTCCCGATTGGCAGACTGTATATTTACCGGGGAAATTATCATGCATTTTATCACCTTCTCACTATATATCAAAGTGACATACTAAAGGTCTCACGCCTAATAAAGTTTTTGATATCATTTGATAAGCCAAGAATTTACTGGTTTGCTTTCAAGAGTAATGGAAGTAACTAGTTTTTATCTTTTATGTATATATACAAAAATGTCCGTTTTTAATCAAACAAGATTATATCTATGCATATTGTATACCAGATTTTAGAAAATTAAGACATTTCTTTTTACAATTATAGTCCTAAGCTTAAGATGGCTAATTATTTTTGATACATGTACCATCTAACATTTCTATAAGTCGTTACTCAACTTTTCTGTATTTTTTCTGCTTGTGACACCGACTTCTAAATTTGAAAATTCAAGTAAGCTTTTAATAGTCTTATAATGTAAGTGCAAGTCAGTGTCCTTTCTCATTTTCATTTCTGTTTTCAATATAAAATATTTTTTTACCAAAAGATGGCATTGTCCACTTGCCCAATCCCCTGGCTTCTATGCCATTGGTGTATGTATACACTGAGATCTCTAGGCTATGGCACATAACAGCAAAGGTAGCAATTGTTTCTATACTAATAGGTAAATTATTATTAAAGTTCAACAAATAGCAGTTTGACACATCTCATAATGAACAATTTATAAACATTATTAAATATTACCCAAAATCAAATCTGACCTTTCTTGTAAAATTTGGTAAAACTTGAGAAAACAGAAAAGTTTATCCTATTACAGAAACATTTTTTACATGTAAAATGTATATTCTAAATGGATTTGTAAACACTGAGTAAGAAATACAGGAAAAGATTAATTCTATAACAGAAACATTCTAAAGATTTCTGTTAAATAGATATAAAACACTCAGTAAGATTTCAAAAAACTGGAAAATATCCTATTTATCGTAATCCATTTACAAACAAGCATGTGTCCATAGTACATGGATGTTCCACTAGCACTATCATTTTCTATTTTCAGTGGAATGTGCATAAATGCATTCTAAATATTTTGGATTTCAAACCCAATTTAAAGTAAGAAACACGTGAACATTTTATCTATATTATGGAAACCTTTTAGATTTAAATCACTAGTAGGAAGAATATATTATATATCGAAGACACTAGTACAAACTCATAATATCAAACTGACATCATAGAATATAAACTATACATTTTTATTATTTATCTAAAGCATGCAGAATTGTTATGTTTAATCATGCATAGATTTTTGCATACAATATATAGATGTAGATGCACATGCTACTACAGAATGTATATATATTTTAACATGCACGTGTAAATGTACTTTAAAGAAAATTTGCTACTTGACAACATCAGAAGCATTGCAAGGTCATGCAATTATCTTAGTAACCTGTGCCTATTTTATCATAGGTTGCACTATTATCACAATAGTAGGCCAATGACATATGAATATGGCTTTCAGTCCCATGAAAATAATTGTTAGATATATCTCCCAATTTCATGCATTGTTAACTTAACTAATAGTCCAGAATTGCATGCATTTATCTGTTTATATGCTTTGTATTGTGAAAAGAGTAAATACCTCAATGCTACTTTACAAAACAGCTAATTTTATTCATGTATAACAGTATAAAAAATATCAATGCAAGTGATTGAAAATCTCAATTCCCGTTCTGATTTTCTGTATGACACAAGACCTTCATTACACTTGGAAGAGACCATGGAAGGCCAGGGTTCATACTAGGATGAATCCATAAGTCATGGATTCAAGAAATTCTGGCTGGACTCACCATTTTCTGAATTGGAGAGGCTGGTGAGTACATAGATGTAGCAAAAATGTATGCTGTATTAGCCGGTAGTTGAGCCCAGATTATCATCAAAATTTAAAGATTAATTAACCTCAATTAGTTGTAGTGATAAAAAGTTGGACTCAACATGGCCAAAAATTGGTGAGTCACTGGACTGGTTGCATAAATCCCTAGTGAGATCCCTGGAATGTATTGTATAAAACATTATAATGTACAGATGTACAAGTACATGCATGTACATGACAATTTGACTACAAAATAACAACATCAAAGAAAGTCCTCATCCATTTGAATAAGTCTAACTTCTATCAGCAGTGCAAACATGCTCTATTAGTACAAGTATTGCATGCAGTTTATACAGGGACTGTTTTTCTTACCTGACGGTCCTTTGAACACACTATTTGGACTTGCTATCAAAGAAATATATATATATAAATATTCAAGTATGATGTATGGGACAAAATATATACACCAAAATATAATACAGTTATGATTTTTTTTTTTTGATTTTTTTGTCTATTTTCAGTATTTCTTTTTTTATGTTTCTATCTTTCTAATAACTGCATGTTTGGTTTGTTTTTTATTTCTTGTATACCCTATAAATGTCAATTCTGTGTTTCTATGAATCTGTACCTAACACTGTCATTGATTAATGCTTCAATGTAAACAATACTTGTGAAATTTATGATTAAATTGTTTCATTTTATTTCTAGAAAACTTTGTTTTTTAAATAGAAAAAGAAGTTTATATTGGCCATCCTAATCTATTTTCTTCTATCATATTTCATCTAAGATTTTCTTTGGAAAATTTAATCATAATCTTGAATTATTGACAAAATTTTATTTAAGTGTAATCAAAATATGCTTCCAATGAAGACAATAGAAATTAGAAGATTGGGTATAAGTGATATAAGACAACTCTACATCACAATGTGTAAAAAATAAACAATTACAGCCTTCAACATGGAGCCTTGGCTCACATCGAGCAGCAAGCTATGAATTAAGTGCCCCAAAACAACTAGTGTAAATCAATTCAAATAGGAAAGCCAACAGACTAATTGTTATCTATAAAGAACAAGAAACAATAAATACATGTACAATGTATGTATGGTAAGATAACACAATAGGAAGACAAATCGATGTAATAACAGTATGAACATAAATTCAACTGTGTTGTCTCGTACTCAGGAAAAGTAAAACAGAAACAACTACATAATGTCTAGAATGCTATTTTTTTCTGTGTCTAAATGTGTGCACTTGTACATACTTGCCCATACATGTAGATCATGGAAGAGTAAGTCTAGATATAAATATTGAATATTGATAATTTAATGTGGAGCTTTCAGAGCTCAGTTGGCAACTAGAGCGTCATTCTAGTAAACTGATGGCCGAGAGTTCAACTCTTTCTAACATTGTCTGAAGGCTACACATATATTTGCAGTCATTTTCTGTAACTTTACACAAGATCAATGATCATGGCATTTCATATATGACTAAAGGGAAGTAACTCAAACATAATTATATATATATATATATATATATATATATATATAAAAGTCTATAAAAACGACCAACCAGCAAATTTACAGTGTACCGGATCGTCTAGAATAGGCGATACTATGCAGATAAGGAAAAAATTATATCAATCTAAAGATTTGCACAACGGTACTGATATAAGATGTTATAATACGAAAATGTAGTTATTAAATCGTGCTGACAAATATTTCGGCTCAACAAATGGCCTTCTTCAAGTGTCACAAGTTTTAACAATACTGATACATAATGTATAAGGTGTAAAAATAGATCAGTAATAATACAGGTAAGTTTTGGTCGATTGATTTTTAATCCAAAAGCCTGAATATCATAATATAAACAAAACACTATAAATCAATATACGTGACTGTGTATATTAACAATAAAAATGAGTGAAAAAACAAAAACGCTAGTATTTCTTATTGATGCCGTTTGGATGATGTACATTAAGTTCCTTTATCCAAAAGCTTTCCCGAACCTGTCGCTGGGCATCACTCCAGTGAATATTCTGTTCAATCACTAGAATTTTCATGCGGTTAAAGTCATCAGGTTTGTGACCCGACTGTCTGAAGTGCTGAGAAACTGGGAGAAGTGGCTTCTTAGAGATATCACTCCTATGGCCATTGAGGCGTTTGTGGAAAGGCTGCTTTGACTCACCAATATATTGGAGGCCACAAACCGAACATTCTAGTATGTAAACAACATTCATACTTTTGCAGGTAACATTGCAAAATATCTTATAGTTGTTTTCGGTTGCCTTACTGTGAAATGTTGATGAATGCTGCATCTGTAGGCAGCATTTGCAGCGTTTTTCTTCACACGAACGACATTCTCCAGAAGTACTTCTATTATCAGACACTTCAGCCCGCACCAGCAGGTTCCGCAGACTACTAGGTTGCCTAAAAGCTATCATTGGAGGCTCGGGAAAAATCTTGGATAGTTTGGAATTCTTTTCAACTGATTTCCAATGCTCACGAATGACACCAAAGCTGTTTTTGAGAGATGGGTGGTAAGTAAGAACACATGGAGTCCTTTTATTTTTCTTTTTAACTTTGTATTCCAATAGTTCACTCCTGGGAATTGATTCCGCTTTCTGAAAGCTTTTTTTGATATTTCTGTGTTTGTAGCCCCTTTTCTTCAAGTGAGTTTCAAGTTGACGTAGTTGTCTTTTAGTTGTTTCTGTGTTGGAACATATTCGCTTGACTCTAAGTGCCTGACTGTATGGAACAACTTAAACTTTTAAACAACTTAGAGCTATAAAACAAAAACAAATTAGAACTGAACACCATTTATCTAATTTGATTAACTACGAGTATAATGAAAGTATTCCTAACGGACTACAAATCAAGATCAAGCCACAAGCACCTGGCTCTTTATCCAATACATTACTTCGCAGATGGGACCAAACCCTCTTTCATTGCTCAAAGCGGTTAGTGGTCCTCCTCAAACAACACTGCGAAGGACATCTCAAAACTCTCACTGGCGACTTTAACACCCTTTTGAATAGCTGCAAAAGAGATCTAACATCTGACAATTGTGATGCTATCAACACTCGCCTCAAGGACTTAACTACTATACAATCCAACAATTTAAGTGAAAAACAAAAACGAAAATTCCGCAGGGATGGCATGGAATACATCCACCCTTCCTTACCTTCAGAGAGAAAGACTAAACGAATTAGACGCTTTAAACGTAGACCTCAAAAGACTGATTCACCCTCCAACATCGTGGTCAATCTGTCTCAACACCATTTAACGGAATCGGAAACATCTCTTCTCTCTAGAGGCCTTAATTTCTGTCCTCTACCTGCTCCTGTCAATGACACCAAATTGTCGGAAGACCTTGACAATTTTGCTAGAAGTCTACGTATTAAGGAATATTTCGCGTCGAAGGAGGATAACATAATAAGCTCGGATAGGGACTCAGAAATTTCAGAAGACGAGAACAACTACAAATTTATTAAAAAGAGCTCTTGGATCCCTAAACCGAGCAAAAATGCTACCCTGGAATCATTTATTGATAACTTTAAGTCGGACATTATTAGAAATACTAAAAATAACAATAAACCTTTTGACAATCTTACCAATGAAGAACGGACTGCACTAAAAAACTTACGATCTAACAACAATATCGTCATTAAACCTGCAGACAAAGGCAGTGCAGTGGTTGTCATGGATAAATCTGCCTATATTCAAGAGGCTGAACGACAACTTGGCGATGCAATGTTCTACCAAAAACTAGACTCTGATCCTACCACATCTTTTAGCAGAGAAATTACTGATAGTTTGGTAGAAATGCATGACGATGGTTTCATCGATGACAAAACTCTTGAATATTTGAAACCAGAAAATCCAAAACCGGGCAGATTTTATCTTTTACCTAAAATTCATAAGGCCAATAACCCAGGAAGACCTATAGTTTCAGCGAACGGTCATCCAACGGAAAAAATATCGGAATTTGTTGACTTCCATCTTCGTCAACATGTTGAAGACTTACCATCTCACATCAAAGATACAACCGATTATCTAAGAAAAATGCAGGCCTTAAATCCACTCCCCTCCGACACGACTCTTGTTTCCATGGATGTCACCTCCCTCTACACTAATATTCCACATGCAGATGGCATCGATGCATGTAAAGAAGTTTGGGATTCCAGACCAGTGGAATATCCACCTACCGAATGCCTGGTCAAAATGCTCACGCTGGTACTTAAGAAAAACAACTTCACTTTTGATGGAGATCATTATTTGCAAGTAAATGGAACTGCCATGGGCACCAAAATGGCTCCGTCATATGCCAACATATTTATGGGCAAATTAGAGAAACAACTCCTTGAAACTTCCATCGAAAAACCGCTTTCCTGGTTTAGATTTATAGATGATGTGGATATGAAATGGAATAAAAGCGACGAGGATTTAGATACTTTTATCACTCATGCCAACAACATACATCCTAGTATCAAATTTACTCATGAGAAGTCTAAATCCAAAATCGCCTTCCTCGATACTTCAAGTTCGCTCACAGAGGGCATCATATCTACAGATTTATATTCTAAACCCACTGACACTCATCAATATTTGTCCCCTAAAAGTTGCCATCCTGCTCATCTTACCAAGAGTATTCCATACAGTCAGGCACTTAGAGTCAAGCGAATATGTTCCAACACAGAAACAACTAAAAGACAACTACGTCAACTTGAAACTCACTTGAAGAAAAGGGGCTACAAACACAGAAATATCAAAAAAAGCTTTCAGAAAGCGGAATCAATTCCCAGGAGTGAACTATTGGAATACAAAGTTAAAAAGAAAAATAAAAGGACTCCATGTGTTCTTACTTACCACCCATCTCTCAAAAACAGCTTTGGTGTCATTCGTGAGCATTGGAAATCAGTTGAAAAGAATTCCAAACTATCCAAGATTTTTCCCGAGCCTCCAATGATAGCTTTTAGGCAACCTAGTAGTCTGCGGAACCTGCTGGTGCGGGCTGAAGTGTCTGATAATAGAAGTACTTCTGGAGAATGTCGTTCGTGTGAAGAAAAACGCTGCAAATGCTGCCTACAGATGCAGCATTCATCAACATTTCACAGTAAGGCAACCGAAAACAACTATAAGATATTTTGCAATGTTACCTGCAAAAGTATGAATGTTGTTTACATACTAGAATGTTCGGTTTGTGGCCTCCAATATATTGGTGAGTCAAAGCAGCCTTTCCACAAACGCCTCAATGGCCATAGGAGTGATATCTCTAAGAAGCCACTTCTCCCAGTTTCTCAGCACTTCAGACAGTCGGGTCACAAACCTGATGACTTTAACCGCATGAAAATTCTAGTGATTGAACAGAATATTCACTGGAGTGATGCCCAGCGACAGGTTCGGGAAAGCTTTTGGATAAAGGAACTTAATGTACATCATCCAAACGGCATCAATAAGAAATACTAGCGTTTTTGTTTTTTCACTCATTTTTATTGTTAATATACACAGTCACGTATATTGATTTATAGTGTTTTGTTTATATTATGATATTCAGGCTTTTGGATTAAAAATCAATCGACCAAAACTTACCTGTATTATTACTGATCTATTTTTACACCTTATACATTATGTATCAGTATTGTTAAAACTTGTGACACTTGAAGAAGGCCATTTGTTGAGCCGAAATATTTGTCAGCACGATTTAATAACTACATTTTCGTATTATAACATCTTATATCAGTACCGTTGTGCAAATCTTTAGATTGATATATATATATATATATATATATATATATATATATATATATATATATATATATATCTCATCACATGATTTGTAAATACCATCCATTTGCAAAAATCAACATAGAATAGCAAATTATACCCTTTTTGATTATGTTTCAATTTTGTAGTAATCCTTCCTTAAAAAGACATTCATAAAAAAGTTGACTTTTTAATATATTTTAGGCAAGATCTACAATGAAGAGAATACAATAATTATACATGTAGAAGTGAAAATGGTCAGGCAGACAAAATGACAAGAGTGGCGACCAACTAGTTAAATCTGCAGGCTTACCTATTTAGATATTTTTTTAAATTGTTAATATTGTTTGGTACTTTTAGTAAATCATAACTATATGCTAGCACAACATGAACAAATATACGAATAATTCTGTTTAAGGTTCATCATAACAAATGGACAAATATGGTCGTATTTTCACCTCAAAAACTACTCTGTGTACAGACTTACCTGTGCTGTTTTGAAAAATTTAATGCGTAGCATCCACTAGATATATAAAAATTAAATGCATTTTGTGTTTAAGAAAGATAAAATCTTTCTTGGTTTTTGATGGGCTTTTTTTTTTCCTTTCAGTAGAAGGTGTAAAAATAAACAAACACCTGAATTATTTTGATACTGTACACTCACTGACTCAGATAAACTCTAACTCACCTATAGTTGTGAAGATACCTGTTGTCCATGTCAATTAAGGGCATAGGATACAGTTTGGATCCCGTATTTACATTTTGATAAAAATTTCCATATTATTTTTACCAGATGAAATCAATATGTAATAAAAAATATACCTTCATGTGCTACTGTTTAAGTAAAAGAGGTCGAAATTTTGTATATTTTCTCAAAATGCAGATTTGAAGTCTTATTTTCCCTTTCGAAAGAAAGACATAACTTTTTTGTTTTAAACATTGTTAAAAGTAAAACACAAATTGTTTTTTGTTAAATAATCTGTACTTTCTGTATTTTATAAGTATCTTAAAAATTTATACATTTTTTATTCTGAAATAACTCATATTTATCAAATGTTCATGAATGTAGCAAAATACATAGTTTTTTGCTGTATATTTATCAAATTTAAAAAATTTGCACTATTTACGTTTTCATGAAAACTGGCACACATAATCTTCTTGAGCAATCATTTTTTAACCAAATGACATTTTAAAAAAGAGGGATCCATGAACTCGTTTTTAAGTTAAATACGATTGAATGATAAAAATCAGTCGAAAACTGAATCTTTTCCCGATAAGTCATAGAACTCATTTGTAGTTTGACGTCGCGAAAATAACAATTTACGCTAGCAACGTCATTACCTCCCATGTTACTGTATCTTATTCCCTTAAGGACAATCAAAACAATACAAACCGTTTTTTTTTTCCTGAGGGAGCATCTCATAGTTGTACTACAACACACACTATTTTCACACCTTTTCAGGCTTTTGCATGAAGGAAAAAAAATGCCTATCAAAATCCAAAAGAGATTTTATCTTTCTGAAACACAAAATGCATTTAATTTTATTATATCTAGTGGATGCTAGGCATTAAAACTTTTCCACCTTCACAGGTAAGTCTGTACTCAGAGAAATTTTAGCATTTAAAATACAGCCTTATTTGTCCGTTCGTTATGATGAACCTTAAAATGGTAACACAAAAATCTGGGGATTTTCTGTCAAAAATTGGATTGATTTGAAACAAAATCACCAATTACTACAACCTTTATTGCAGTGAAAACCTTTAAAAAGTTGCTTAACATTTTATCAAACATGCACATGTATGTATTTATAAATAGGCACTGACTACGGTTACATGGAAATGTAACAATAATAAAAATATTATTGTTACATTGGGGACTAAATGCCAGAATGCATGGTTGGATAAGGAACCGATTAATTACGAATGTAACAATAATTATTGAGGCTACGGTTACATTGTGTTATTGTTACATGAAAAATAGCAATGTTCGATGGGACTAGTAATATGTACTAAATAATATAAGTTGAAGACATTATCTTATATTTACAATACCGTACATACAAGTATAACATACAATTTTTTAATTTTTTTATAGTACGTCCTCCATGGATTCTGAACTCGGACTCGGACATCTCTTAAACTGAGTTTTACTATGCATAGTGTTGTGCGTTTGCTTTTTCTACATTGGCTAGAGGTATAGGGGAGGGTTGAGATCTCATGTTTAAACATGTAAACATGTTTAACCCCGCCGCAATTTTGCGCCTTTCTCAAGTCAGGAGCCTTTGCATGGCCTTTGTTAGTCTTGTATGATTTTTTAATGTTAGTTTCTTGTGTATAATCGGAGTTTAGTAGGACGTCCATTATCACTGAACTAGTATACATATTTGTTTAGGGGCCAGCTGAAGGACGCCTCCGACGGGTGCGGGAGTTTCTCGCTACATTGAAGACCCATTGGTGACCTTCGGCTGTTGTCTGCTCTATGTTTGGGTTGTTGTCGCTTTGACACATTCCCCATTTCCATTCTCAATTTTATACATGTATACAGAAGTTCACAGTGTTAGTTCACAGTTAGCAAAGTTTGCTTTTGATGTATCAATTTTTGGTAAGTGCGTTTGTATAGGTGTATGAAATTTGTGTCTTGATATTGTTTCAGTTTCGTTTCAAACGCATCCCATGTAAGTTTTAAATTTTTCACCCAAACAGACTATGCGAATGAATTTTATTTTTACAGGACATTCGGTCTGGTAAGCATCCTAGCTTTACCAGACCGAATGAAATTTTACCAGACCAATTTTTTTTTACATCTAATTGTATATTATCCGACAAAAAACAACAAACATATGTATGACTTTGTTGTGCCCTACTCCTCCCCGAAATGCAAAAATTAAAACAAAATGATGTAACAAGAGGGGATATTGTTATGAAAGTTGTGCACAATTGCTTGAATGCATTTCAGTGAAGAGTAATGTCCCATTTTATTGGATTTTGACAATGTTTGTGAACTTTTTAAAACATAATTTAGAGTTTCTGTATAAAATATTATTTCCTGTTTCTTCTTTCTTTTTCATATATCTTTTGGTTTTCAATTCTTGTGGTTATATTTCATAGCTAAATTTTGTGATCTGCTTGAATTTTTATTCATTTATCGTATTTAAATCGGCAAACCCGGAATTATCCTTATCCGTTCCCAGAATCTGATCCGGTTTTATTTACATTTCCGGTTGTGCCAATGATGGCATCCATTATTGTTTTTGACAGTCAGATATGTTTTTACTCGGATTTACACATTACTGGTTGTCGATGTTCGGCATAAAGCTAGCGGTTGAACAAAACAAACATCGCTGTGGTGAATAATAAAGATGAAAATGAATTTGAGATCGTTTGGCAATTTTGCTAGAATGTTCCATAAAAAAAAACACCGGACATTCGGACCGGAATTCAACAAAATTTTACCAGACCGATCCATTATTCACCGGATTTGTCCGACGGTCCGACGTATTTCGCATAGTCTGCCCAAACAAAATTGGTAATAGGAATCTCTTCATCTTTTGTTCAAAGTATAATGACAGTAATATGAGAAGGTGTGCAGTTAAATACTTAAAAGTGAACAGTTTTCTCAGCCCGAGTTTTAAACAACAAACCATTGAACTATATTTTTCGTCTTTGGCACTACTAATTTGAAGTAGTATCTTTAAGAACATCAAATCCATTAATACCTAAAAATATTTAAACACCATTTGTTGAATAATAATATTTATTATTTATTATTATAACCTGAGACTACTAGAACACAGTAGTTATAGTAGTCTCAGTTATAACAAGTATTATTTAGTAGACATGAATGAATTAAGCAACAAAACTATATAGAAGATTTAAGTTTCATAAATCTAGCGTACATTGCTGTTTTTTTATTGTAACAATAACGCAAAATAACCGTAGCCTCAATAATTATTGTTACATTCGTAATTAATCGGTTCCTTACCCAACTTTGCATTCCGGCAATTAGTCTTCCATGTAACCGTAGCCAGTGCCTTATAAATATTATAATAATTATTATAAATACTAAAATAATATTATTATAAATACTAAAATAGCCTGGTCATTCTAGATCGAGCTGCAAAATCTAAAGAACTAGCAGCACTTTTTTGTCTAAGATGATGTTCTAAATTAATTCTTTCCTAAGCTATATAATATTTTCTTATACATGTTTTACTATCTACCAAGTCAAAATTTTCAATTATAATTATCACATTTCAATTTTCGTTTCTATAGTTTACCTTAACTTTTGTCTTTTTATTTCTGACATCACTGTTCGAATCTTGTGTGTTATCTTGTTGTGTGGGCAGTTTGGTTGATTCTTCCGAAGGCGACTCCATAATACCCCAAGGACAAATTCCAAAAAGCGTAATTTTTCTTCAAAAACAACCTTGACTGGTAATGGTTGTTATCGTGCTGAGAAAGAAGCATGACCTCTTGGCAGGATACCAGTGTACGTCAACATTTTCGTTGACAAAGTTTGGCGCCAAATTGAAATAAATCACGGTACCGAAAACTATTATTAGACACGCAACTTACTACAACGATCCTAATTAAAGACCGTAGATTCTGCACGGGGGGGGGGGGGGGGTAACTTCGAAATTTTTTTGGTAGGAGTGTGCCATTTTTGCCTCAAAAAACGTACCCATTTTAATATAACACTCACTGAAATTCAGTACCTATAGTCATATAAATATTTAAGAAAGAATGACCTATACTTATAGTACAATATTTAAAATATGACCCATGCTTAACTCATCATCACTCATAATTCATAAATATACCAGCTACCCTTAAGTTTTTATATATGAATTGGCATCGTTTGGTGCACAAGATTCAAGATTATTGGGCAGAGAAATGGGAGATGGAAAAATTGGAAAAATCAACAATGAAGTACCTTGACATTAAAGCAAGGCCAATTGGACATGCTCACCAAATATGGAAATTCACTTCAAATAACACCTTAGAAGTAAAAAAAGCAGAAATAAAAGCAAAACTTATAACAAGGACTTATACACTCCAAGTAGATAGAGCCAAGTTTAGTAGAAATGTAGAGCAGGACATGTGCCAATTATGTAATTCAGCTACAGAAGATACAGAACATTTTATGCTGGAATGCAATGCACTGAAAACCGAAAGAGATAAACATTTAACAACACTTATATCATATGTGAAAAACAATATAGGCAACAAGATATTCGATAAAATTATGAATGAAGGACAAATGGTGCAGTTTATTCTGGACTCATCATCTGAAAAGATCAAGGAAATAGTTAACATCAAACATCAAAATATCAGAGACATTGAGAATATCACACGAACTTTATGCTATGGTCTACATACAAAACGAACAACCCTGTTGAACAAGAGTTAAATTTGACTAAATGAACTATATCAGTCTATCAAGCGAAAGTAGGAGTTTCTTGGTTTATGGTGTTACTGTACAGGTATAATTCTTTAAAAGTTTAAATGTACAACTGTAAATAATGTACATATTTAATTACTAACCTAAATAAATCCCATTGGGAGTGACCCTTAGAAAGGGTGAACCTACCAGACAGGTAACAGGTAACAGGCACATATGTTTTATCGTCAGTGGCGGATCCAGAAATTTTCATAAGTGGGGGCCCACTGACTGACCTAAGAGGGGGCCCGCTCCAGTCACGCTTCATTGATTCCCTATATAAGCAACCAAATTTTTTCCCAAAAAGGGGGGGGCGGGCCCCCTGGCCCCCCCTCTAAATCCGCCTCTGATCGTTATATATACGCATGGATTATCAAACGTAAATGCATTTTAATATAGGATGTCATTAAAAAGGTGGGTCATTTTTATATAAAATCTCGCAAAATTATGACCCAAATTTTTGGCAGGTCCCCGTATACCCAATAATAGGAAGTAACCCCCCCCCCCCCCCCACCCCACCGTGAGATTCTGAATTTATTTACCCATCATATCTTTTCCAGACGGCAAATTTATCGAAATGTAAACAATCCCCCAACCCTATGACTTTTTTTCCTGGCTTGAATTTATGCATTCAATGATTTCTAAATTCACTGTCCACCTCCAGGGGACCAGACCGAACTTGAGATAGATAATACACCTTATCGCTATTTGTCCGCCATTACTGGATATCACACAGGTTCCCGTAAAATTTTGACGTCATAAAATAAAATATCTAACACCACAATGGAAATATGATTGTTGTATGACATCAAAAGTTCACTGAAGAGGCCGGGTCAGTCGGGAAAAGCGATAAGGTGTATTGAAACATGACGCATTATGCATGAGGAGGTACTATCCGGTCTTCACAGGGATTCGATTAATCAGTCATTCCCAAAAAATGGGTACAATTACAAAATTTCAGTGTCTCCGGCAAATAACCACAAAATGCAAGCTTAACATATGTCACAGATAATCTTTTTCGTGTTCTAAGTGATTAATATGTATACTAAAATAAAATTATATTCTTTTGTGATGTATATCGTAAATATATTTGTGTGATTTTCTATTCAATATACGGAAATCACACGAATTCCGAATGTCGCCAAGAAAAACTCCAAATATCGGTGTGAATTAAAATACTTTATTTCATAAATCATGATTATATTTGCTTTTTATTTGACACTATATATTGATTTTTATCCACAAAAATATTTTAGAATCAAAAGTTATAATATACACTTTGATTTACCCATTAAACCAATGTCGCCGATAAACGTATAACCTACCGTAACGTATCTTTAGGTACAGTCAAAACATATTTATATGATTGGAAATCATGCCCAAAGTGACTTTAAGCAAAGTTGATACATCAAATTTTAAAATCCTGCCTTTAACTTTTATTGCAATGAAACGAAAAATAAAAAAAAATCTTCTCTTTCTCTTTTTTTCGATTGTCGCATATAAGAATCCAACCTACGTAACGTGTATTTTGGAACGCACTAACCAAGAACAAATCAAAATGATGATTATTTCATTGAAAGCACCCATAAAGCTTCTCAATAATCAGTTTTGAGAAAGCAACTCAACAATATTGTGACATATTTCCATGTATAATGTAAATAAAACTAACCTCCGTTTAAATAACCTCCGTGACGCAGTTATTTACAGTTTTAAGTTGTGAGACTTTTTTATCAGTATCAGCGGCTGCCGACACTGCCGAAAGTCATTTTTGTAGCAGACATCATTTATTATAAAGGAAACAGACAAACAAAATACAGATTTTGAGAAAAAAAATGTTGTTTTGAGAAAGGTATGTTAACTTGTTTTTTCCCTATTATGTGAGCAACATTATAACGTTTAATAAACGTTATATCAGCCATTTTCTTAGATTTGAAATAGTCTACAACACAACTTGTGTAATTACGACGACAATCATAACTTTAACAGCGGTTTATGGCAAACATTTTCAAGATTATTTAGGACTCATCAATGTAACGGAGGTTATGCAAATAAAAAAAATCTAAAGATGCATGTAAACACGATCATACCAATTGAAATTCTTGTAAATTGTTATAGATACCAAATCAGTTCATCAATTATCACTAATAAAAATCAAAAGGTGATGTCAATCATAGACGACATCATTGATTTACGTTACGGAGGATAGAAATTTAAGGAAAAAAAGTTTTTTTTTCTCTAACAGGACTTTACTCTTTTTAGATAACGATTTACTAAGAAAAATGTTTAATTCTGTTGTCTTGTTTGTCATTTAATTCCAATATTTACATTCAGTTATATGTTTGCTGTTGGTAAGAACTGGAATTGTCCGTTATGGAGGTTTTAAATGTCGTTACGGAGGATAGAAATTTTCGAAATGAAACTATTTTGACTCAAAAACTTCATAGTTGAGTATAATGCATACATTATGGTGTGAAGGAAGATGACATTATCTGTATAGAGCTAATAAAATTAAGTTGAACAGTATTCGGTTTAGGTAAAACATATTTTTGAGTGAAAGTTCATGAATCGTTACGGAGATTTTGACAAGAACAAGTCCATTTGACTAAAAGAAACATATAACTTGATAGAAAACAGTTTTTTAGTTTGTAATGTCAATAAATTGTTTAGAAAAGCTAGCATTAAAGAGTTAAGTGTTACTATGTATCAGAATTCAGATACTGGTTTGATATCAACCTCCGTAACAAAGATGGAGGTGTGGACTAATACAAGCATAAAAAATACATACAAGTGATTCAAAACATAAATAATAGGGTTTTTCCTGGAAAGCTGTATTATGAAACTAAAATATTATACAGCATAACATTTCATTAGTTTAAATTTATTACTAAATAAGTTGTGAAAACTACTTATTTGAATTATTTTTTAAACACTATATTAATTCAGACCTTAAAATTGGTATTTGCTTTCAATATATACAGAATAATACGTATAAATCAGTTTGCTATGGTGGTAAATGTAATCCATTTCACATGAGCCTGGATTTAAATCTTGTGTTTTTCTCTAATGCAATTTTTAAGATGACTTTATACAACACTAACCTCCGATACGTTCATACTTACCTTGTCTTACAAAAAATGCTAAAACTAGAAAACAACTAAAATGGTGTAAGTAAAAATTTAAAAAATGACAGACTAGATATAGACACAGAAGAAAACAACACTCTCTCTCTGCTCAGTTGAAATTTATTTTTTAACAGTGTCTACATTCGAATTGTACCCATTTTTTGGGAATGACTGTAGCGTGAGATCAAAATTCTGTTTAAAAATATGAGCATTATTCTTTAAATCTTATTTCGTATTTCCTGTCTTTTTGTATCATATTGTAGTTTATAATTACTTATATCAAAGAAATATACAATTCCTTGCTTATATCCATATCCGTATGCTGAACAAAAATCCTATTTAAACTGCATACTGGTGGAAAGAAACTTGAAAGAAGGTGTGAATCAACGTTAAAATCGTTAAAGAATATATATGTCTGTATGATAAATGTTTCTGATTTAAGCAGGAAATCACGACAAATACGATGCAGATCAATATACTTCAGTTGTAGCCTATAGATGCGGCATATCTTCAGTTATCATAAAAATATCTGATGCATAACAGCATACATATTTGTTAAGACCCCCCCCCCTTTTCCCCATCTGTTAAGGAGACACTGAGGCGGATTTCAGCTGTGACAAATACTGCATGACTAGCGGAGAAGCAACACGTAGAAATGTTCAAGTATACTAGTATTTGGTTTAACCCGGCTTGGGTTTTAAACCACGACCTTCCTCATTGTATTCCGGGTCACAGTATAAAGAGACTATTAAACAAACAAACAAATAAAATACGACTGCTTGTTAAATCCAAATTGAATTATAAGACCAGAAATAAATGCAACTTTTAGAATTTCTTTTGAATTAAACGCATGCTTGACTCACCAACTTGTCAAAGGACGAATGTACAGGATATGTTGTTTGCTGAAATGTTTAGAGAAAAACGATATTTCTCCTCGTGATTTCGGCAGAAAAAAAAAACAATATATATACCTATTTGAAAACTACAACAAAGACGATGAATACCAATTAAATTTAATTGTAACTGATCATTTGCCGTGAAGTTTTGTGAATAAATTAAATTACTTTTCAAGATATGATGGTCTTCATAAATCATTTATACTATTGTTTTTCTTGTGGGTTTACACTCAACACTTGAAGATTTAGGTATGGTTTGATTGGTTATCGACATTACATTTAACACATTATTAGAAAATGAATCTCATCAGGCTCTACCTTGGTCAAGATATACTGCTAACAAAGAATAAGAATAAAAAAAAAAGATACCATGGGATGATCGAATCAAAAGCAATAGATGTGAGATTCAGAATAAACCTTTGTAAAAAAAAATAACAAAATAGAAACAATTGTAAAAAAAAATAACAAAATAGAAACAATTGTTAAAAAAACACTACTTTAAAAAAAACACAAACATATGACTTATGAACGGTAGTGAACTCAGGTACTGTGAATGTATAGCAATTGCTGTTCATTTAGTGACAAGAGGGTCAAAGATATAAGAGGGACAGTTAAACTCCTATAGATCGAAAATAAACTGACAACACCATGGATATATAAAAATGAAAAAGACAAACAGACAAATAATAATAGTACACATGACACAACATAGAAAACTAAAGACTTAAGTAACACGAAACCCATCAAAAACTGGGGGTAACAACCGTCGTGTTGCCAATGACAAGCTGTCATTGTTAAAACAAATATTTTATGTATCGTTAAGATAGATCGAGTCCTTTTTAGGAGCAACCCTTCTGGACATGTTGCAAAATTATTGTTTTTGGGTTAAATATAGTTTACCGAGTATCATTCGATAAACAACAGAAACAAATCAAGGAAGCGCCTATCTTATTCCAGGCAAATTAAGGGAAAACTGCAACCTATAAACTGAATACCAATAAGCGCCATTGTTTCAGCATGCAGCGTTATAGCCCATTGACGGATCTAGGGGGGGAGGCGGGGTTGGAACCCCCTTTTTCGGCCAATCAATGCATTTGAATTGGAGCATATACTTGGAACCCCCCTTTACTCTGGGTTGGGAAACCCCCTTTTTGAAATGGCTGGATCCGCGCCTGATTTATGACTGACTTCCTAAACACATAATTACCGAGGTCCTGAAATATTTCAAGAAATCCTTTTGCACTTTTTAAAAACACTCTGGTTTTAACAGAACAGAAAGTTCCTTTGACTTGAAACACACAGGCACTCGTACTGATATAACATTTACTTTTATGTCTTCACATTCCTCTTTATATATGATGTCTTCTCCTGTACAATTTAAAACTTGTTTACCATATCGATCATTTATCCCATTCTGATTGAAGGTAGGAATACAACAGACTACATAATTTATACACTGGCTTATATAGAAATTGGCTACACAAAAAAGGTAGGTTTGAGCACTTAACTTCTTTCTCTGATTTTTTTATGACGCCTTTACATGCTCTAATTCCATTGGATGTTGGTTGTGTACTGGTTGATTATTTAGCCTTAGGTGCATGATTTTCTTTATTATTTGTTATTGGCTTTGAACTAACTGTCAGTATATATAGTTGTGGGTACTCTTAGATCTGTACTACTTACTGTCTTTTTGTAGTTGGATGTACAAGTACCCGTCCACGTCCCCTCTATGTTTTTGTTTATTTGTATCTATCTGATAAGTTAAGCCCTTTTCAACTGATTTTTATAGTTTGTTTTGAAGGCCGTATGGTGACCTATAGTTGTTAATGTCTGTGTCATTTTGGTCTCTTATGGACAGTTGTCTCATTGGCAATCATACCACATCTTCTATTTTATATTATGTTGTCCTGATACACCACTGTCCCAGGTTAGGTGAGGGTTTGGCGCCCGCTAATATGTTTAACCCCGCCTCATTCTGTATGTGCTTGCCCCAAGTCAAGAGCCTATAATTCAGTGATTGCTACATATTTGTTTTTAATTCATCATTTTGTACAAAAATCAGGCTGTTAGTTTTCTCTGTGAAATATAGTTAATAATTTATGTGTCATTTGGTATCTTGTGAAAAGTTGTCTCATAGGCAATCATACACATCTTTTTTTTATTATTATTTAAGACGAAAAACATATCATGATTTTCCCATCGGGAGTTTGTCTAAACAGCAATATCCCTGTAACACCTACATTTATGAACATTATCATAGTGGATAATTTCATTGACAGAGAATTGTATTGCTGGCTACAGGCGCGGATCCAGCCATTTCAAAAAGGGGTTTCCCAACCCAAAGTAAAAGAGGGGTTCCCAACCCAGAGTAAAAAGGGGGGTCCAAGTATATGCTCCCATTCAAATGCATTGATCGGCAAAAAAAGGGGGATTCCAACCCCCGGACCCCCCTTGATCCGCCAATGGGCTATAACGCTGCATGCTGAAGAAATGGCTCTTATTGGTATTCAGTTTATAGGTTGCAGTTTTCCATTAATTTGCCTGGAATAAAATAGGCGCCACCTTGATTTGTTTCTGTTGTTTATCGAATGATGCTTGTTAAACTATTTTTAACAATGACAGCTTGTCATTGGCAACACGACGGTTGTTTTTGATGGAGTTCGTGTTGCTTAAGTCTGTAGTTTTCTATGTTGTGTCATGTGTACTATTATTATTTGTCTGATTGTCTTTTCTCATTTTTATATATCCATGGTGTTGTCACTTTATTTTCGATCTACATGTATATGAGTTTAACTGTCCCTCTGGTATCTTTGACCCTCTTGTCTCTAAATGAACAGCAATTTCTACCCTTTCACAGTACCCGAGATCACTACCGTTCATAAGTCATATGTTTGTAATGTGTTTTTTTATAGTAGTGTTTTGTGAACAATTGTTTCTATTTTGTTATTTTTTTTTTTTACAAAGGTTTATTCTCACATCAATTGCTTTTGATTCGATCATCCCATGGTATCTTTTTTTTCGATTCTTATTCTTTGTTAGAAGTATATCTTGACCAAGGTAGAGCCTGATGACATTCATTTTCTAATAATGTGTTAAATGTAATGTCGATAACCAATCAAACCATACCTAAATCTTCAAGTGTTCCAGTGTAAACCCATAAGAAAAACAATAGGATAAATGATTTATGAAGACCATCATATCTTGAAAAGTAATTTAGTTTATTCACAAAACTTCACGGCAAATGATCAGTTACAATTAAATTTAACTGGTATTCATCGTTTTTGTTGTAGTTGTCAAATAGGTCTATATATTAGTATTGCTTTTTTTCTGCCGGAATCACGAGGAGAAATATTGTTTTTCTCTAAACTTTTCAGCAAACAACATATCCTGTACATTCGTCCTTTGATCAAGTTGGTGAGTCAAGCATGCGTTTAATTCAAAAGAAACTCTCTGCATTCATTTCTGGTCTTATTGTAATCTTATTATTCAATTTGGATTTAACATGCAGTCGTATTTTTTTTTTTTTTTTTTTTTTAATGGTCTCTTTATACTGTGACCCAGCATACAATGAGCCGGAAGGTCGTGGTTTCAAACCCGGCCGGGTTAAACCAAATACTAAATAAAATTGAGAATGGAAATGGGGAATGTGTCAAAGAGACAACAACCCGACCATAGAGCAGACAACAGCAGAAGTTAGAATAATACAAGACTAACAAAGGCCAGAGGCTCCTGACTTGGGACAGGCGCAAAAATGCGGCGGGGTTAAACATGTTTGTGAGATCTCAACCCTCCCCCTATACCTCTAGCCAATGCAGAAAAGTAAACGCATAACAATACGCACATTAAAGTTCAGTTCAAAAGAAGTCCGAGTCTGATGTCAGATGATGTAACCAAAGAAAATAAACAAAATGACAATAATACATAAATAACATCAGACTACTAGCAGTTAACTGACATGCCAGCTCCGGACTTCAATTAAACTGATTGAAAAATTATGTCTTCATCATATGAATATCAGGCACAATCCTCCCCGTGAGGGGTTTAGTATCATACCATCATAACATATATGAGAAGAACATAACCCGTGTCATGCCAACAACTGGTTTATTAATAATAAATGTGTTTAGTTCCGATGCAAAGACCCTATAAGTGAATCAATAATAACGCCAAAATATGCAATCTAGTATACTTGAACATTTCTACGTGTTGCTTCTCCGCTAGTCATGCAGTATTTGTCACAGCTGAACTCGGCCTCAGTGTCTCCTTAACAGTGGGGGTTTGAGGGGGGGGGTCTTAACAAATATATATGCTGTTATGCATCAGATTTTTTTTATGATAACTGAAGATATGCCGCATTTATAGGCTACAACTGAAGTATAATGATCTGCATCGTATTTGTCATGATTTCCTGCTTATATCAGAAACATATACTTTACAGACATATATATAATTCTTTTACGATTTTAACGTTGATACAAACTTTCTTTTAAGTTGTTTTCCACCACTAATTAAATCAAAATTACCGTAGCAAGCTTAGAAATCAGAAGAATTCGAATGATAGCAATAGAGGTATATAAAATTATTAATAAACAATGTCCATTATATCTACATGAACTTATTGAAATTAAAAATTGTAATTACTCTTTTAGAAATAACAACATAGCAGATGTTCCCAGGGTAAGGACAACTACCCATGGGATGCACTCATTTAGATATGCAGGAGCCAAACTCTGGAACAAACTGCCAAATAAGATGAGGGAAGAAATGCCATTGGGTCAGATTAAAAGTTTGGTCGGTAATTGGGATGGCAGTTCGTGTCAGTGTTCCTCCTGCAGATCTCAATGAGCTGTAGATCAGTTTATTATTTATCTTGTATACTCTGGCTTTGAAATTGTTAAGCATAATTTTTTATTTATGTTCTTCTAATGCTTGAATTAATTTTAGTGCTTTATAATAGCTATTGCATGAATGATAGTTTATCTTCATTTTATGTTTGCTAATATGCTTTAATTGTGCTTATTAATTGCTGTGCTTGATAACATTATTTATTTTGCATGATGTGCTTTGTGTTTTATGTATTGTACTTGTCATATATATGTCGGATAAAAGTTCTACAGAGCTTATGTTGTATTGTTATATGTATAACCGACTTTAAATAAATCTTTTATGCTTATATATAAATGCTTTATGCCTTATGTTACGACACTGGGCCTCTTGAATTTATTTTCGGATTATCTCCCTTACGACGAAGTTTTCAGAGTCCTTGACCTCAAGTGTTCTTAGACTGATGCAATAATTTGAACGATGAAAAACTGAAAAATCAAGGAAACTCCAGCTGCTATTTAATTTATCTGTGATAAAATCAGCAACTTTATTGTTGATCTTAAATTTTAAGAATGGAGGACGACGAGCTGGTAAGAGGATTGAAAAATAAATGATAAAATGATTTTTTGAGCCGGGAAATTATATGAGAAAAATATGGCGACTTCCATCCTAGTTCACACGTGTAGTAAATTATTCGAGATGAGCATATAATTTGGTTATGATAAAGTAACTTTTTTTTTCTTTAATATATGGTTGTTGATGTAAATCATAATATATTGCTGAAGATTGGTCTGCTTAAAAACGGAATCTCACGAAATTATGTCATATCTGGGTTGGTTTGGCCTTATAATTTTTTTGTGTTCGTCCCTGAACCACATTCACCTATATTGTTTTACCATGATGATGTTTGCAATGCAGCCAATATTGTCCACAATACAATGTACCTCCTTTTGACAAAATTTAATTCAGTTATGGTTTATAAGACAGTTATGTCTTCTAGACAATTTTATCACTCAATATTGTTACCATTTAAACATGTTAAACAAAAAGTATGAAGTTGGAACAGACTTGTATCTGTATTTCCCACTTCTGTAAATAGATGGGTATGTCACAGATTCCTTTTGGCTATTGTGTAATAGTCATGCTTGCTGGGGAGTGCTGATTTCAATTCTATAGTTGTAGTGATGCACACTACCGAGTCATCCAGAGGGTTCCAATCTATAGCACCTGCGCACAAAATAGTTTTTAACTGGTCCTATTTACTGTTTTGAACTAATAATTACGTAAGACTGCTCGTTTGTTGTTAGACTTGTTGGTCTATAATGTTCTTAATGATAAAGTTGTTAAAAGGTTGTTGCTTTGATTTGTCGTTTTGGTCTGTGGAATTTAATAAGGTTGTCTAGAGGGAGTGCTTGTATCTTCCATTCAACCACTTCGAAAAAGAAAATCAATCGTATCGTTCTTTATAACCTCATCATAGTACTTTAACATGGTGAATGTACAAAATGTCAATAATATAAGCAAGAAGAACTCATCAATAGAAATGGTCTGTTGATAACATCAATGTTATTGCTGTGATATCAAGATCGAGTTTAGTTAGATACTTATTGACATTGGTCTAGATCACAGGATTTTTATTTTTAGTAAGGTACTTCATATTTTAACCCTTCTTGAATCATGTTATATAAGTATTCATAAAACGTTTTGTAATAAACTATCTACCAAATTAGTATAACTTTTCAGAAAAAAATAAGGAGATAAAATTCTGTTATATTATCTGCTAGGCTATAAATAAACATACAAATCATTATTGCATCAGACATGGTTTGGTATAAAAGAAAGACTGCAATATAAATTGAGAACATTTATCTTTAAAATATCAAAGGAAACATATATAATAAATATAGCTCTAATCCTCTTCTATACAGGAATATTGTGATATGATTTGAGTAGTGAAAAAAGATCAATAATTCATTGTTATTCTAGATCTGCAGAAATAAAATTATGGTTTATGATAGAGAAAAGGTAAGTTCCTTAAATGTGTATATTTTGAAAAAAAATCACATTTATGAAATTGTCAATACAAATTTTGTATGGGCAGTCCTGGCAGTATGAGGCATAAAAACTATGAAAAAAATGTATAGGAAAATCAACATAGGTTTTGATTTCATTTTTTAATTCAAAGTAAGGTTTTATAATATATTTTTGTGATGTAATATCTATTAAAATGAGACAAAAATTAAGATGATGCAACTTCAAAGCAATATTAAGTTTTTTATGAAACTAATTGATGTTTCGAACTCCTGTACCTGTATTTGCATCAGCCAATATTATCATACATTTCTTAAGTACACGAGAGTTAATTTCATTATTTTCATAAATAAATATAATCTATCTTTACAGACACCCTTTGATCCCAATATGATGAAAAAGAAAAAGAAGAAGAAGAAGGTACCATTTGATTTAGATGCAGCTATGGGTGATCCAGAAGGAGCAACAGATGGGGCACCAACCCAAGAAACAACTGAGGAACCAGAGGAAAACAAATCTGAAAATCAAAGGGAGAAAGTAGACGATGGTAAGAAATAATGGGAAGTGTACATGGTGTGCTGTGGATTCATTTATTTTCGTGGATAAGGAGAAAATCTAAGTTCGTGGATATTTAATTTCGTGGTTTTGCTGATGTCTGCATACAAGGCTAATCAAAATTTGTCATTCGTTGAACATTTAATTTCGTGGTTTACCTGTACCCACGAAAATTAGTATCCAAGGAATAATAATGAATCCACAGTATGTGAATAGAAAAAAAATAGTCAGTAACTTAATTACATGTACATGATCTATGCATGTATACTGTCATTCTTTATTAAAATACAACAGAAGGGCATTCAAAATCATAACTCTAAAATAATCTGAGATCATGGCGAAACATGAAAAAGACAAATAATAGTTCACAATACACAACATAGAAAACTCAAGCCTGAGCAACACCAACCCAACTGAAAAATGGGGGTGCTCCAGAACCAGGTATTGCACAAGACAATAAATATCATTAATATTCTAAATGTTCATTATATGATAAATAAAACAGGACATATAAGTTAAAGCATGAACACACAAAGCTACATTGATAATAATATTTATCTGTTTTAGCAACAATAATCAGAATTCTCACTACTCTGCAGAAAGTGAGTCATTCAGTTTTAGCGTCGTGGCACTGTGATGCTATAATAATTTTCTGGACGCTATAATTATTTTGTGGATGCTATTTGAACTTTCATCTAATTACCACTTGTGATCACAGTCTTCCCGATGAACTATTAAATCTACAGGCCCGAAGCTCAATTTTCAATTTTTTTTAGTTAGATTCTGTTGGTCTGTAGATATGATTTTTACAGGCCTGAGAGCAATTTTACTAGCCTGGGCTGCCACTCAGCGTGAAGACTGTATCATAAAGACTATAATATCACTTTTAATTGTAATCCCTTTTAGTCAGACAATAGTGTCAATTTAGAGTGATTAAACAGGTTTTTATTGTCCTTCGGGTAATAAGGGTTTGGATACGAATACCCCAAGCTGACACTTGTGACATGACATATACCACATGGTCAAATCACAAATTTCGACATGCAGAAAACATAAGCAGAAAATTATATAACAATTCGAAATCTACGTTTGCATAATGAAAACTCAAAGATACAAACGAATTATCCTTTCAGAAAGAAGTTTGGTCATATATTTTTACTACTTTCAAAAAAAGTTACTATGCATTAAAAACGTCATATGCATTCCCAATCTCTTATCAAACATTGTTTATTTTCGTAAATTTTCCTTCTGCTGTTGAATATTTGTGTAAACTACGGATCAGAACTGGGCCAGATACGTAAAAAAATCTGCATTTTACAATAATAACTACAGATGGACAAACTAAATGGCACAGTAGAGCAAGACAGAAAAAAAGATCTCAAAAGTCAAGAGAATTGCTAGATATTCTTACTAAATGTATTCTTTTTGAAAAATGCATTGTTAATATACTGATTAAAGAAGCTTAACTTTTGTTAAAAATATATCATTTTGATATAAAGAAACAACTGGAACTAATTCATTGAGTACCATGAAACAATGAATTTCATAGACATGACAAATACAAAAAAATGAAATTTTATTGCTATGATACTTTCTCTTCCCATTTGATATAAAATTCATTCATTCATTCATTCTTGAGTTAGGTATGTACTAGGGTAACTGGAACCACACAGATATTTATATTTGGCCGAAGAGGAAAAAAATAATTCTGTAACTATAAATGAATATAGAAAACATAAATTCAAACAGCTGTTATCATGGGTATAGTTTAATTGTATTCTCAGTTATGAATTGAACAGTATAAATAAATAACATAATAAAGCACTACTGCGACGCGACAAATGTTGTTGGAAAAAACAGTTTATTTTGTTTACGCCAAATGTGATGCTATCCAAAATTCCTGGGGAGAACACTGCTTCCTACTCAGAAAGTAAGAGTCATAGGACACCTTTCTCCGAGAATAGAGAGAAGTGAAAGTTTAATTTTGAGATGACTCATGATTTCCAATGATATTCATGCACCAGGTCAATTTCTATCAAACACAGCTCATTTGTCAATCTGGTTGACTTTTCCAACAAATTGACAATGAATTCAATTTCTCAATTTCATAATAATAGCCACACTCTAAACAAATAAGGGCAATGTTGCCTGTGTATGTCCCTGGTACACTATGACTTTACCTTGTATATGAATTCTCTAAAATGCACCTTTATTAAGGCTGCAGGCTGGCATGTTTGTGTCAAACAGTAACTTTTTTTTTTAATACATTGAAAAAAAAGTGTTTATTTGACAGATTATAATATGGTTTCACACAGATTCAGTAATGTGATGTAGAAGAATGAATTTGTTTAAATATTTTCAGATATGTCATTAGAATTTAGCCTTGGAATGAAAAAGAAGAAGAAGAAAAAGAAAGCATTTGATCTGGATGACCTTGGAGATGCTCTGCCTGTAAGTATTAAGTATAAAGTTTAGATCTGGTTTCTATGTTAAATTAGGGGGCTTCAGTGGCCAAGTGGTCTAAGTAGTTCTACTGTATTCACTACACAGCTACTTTTGCATAGGTACTACAATGTATTTCTGTACTAAAAATTTGTAGTACTGGAAATCTACTTTTAATATTCAGTACTATTTTGTTACTCTAAAATTATTGTAATATTTAGGTACATGTATTTTACAGTACTTTATTTGTACTTGAAATTTAGGTACAACAGATTTTTGGTTCCTACCGTTACATTTTCAGCATTTTGGAAGTTTTTCTATTTCAAATCTCTCAAAGTTATGATTTTCAAACATGGAATATTGTATTATTTCTGTACTAAAATATTTAGTACAAATCAAGTACTGTAAAATACAAGTACCTAAATATTACAATAGTTTTAAAGTAAAGAAATAGTACTAAATATTCAAAGTAAATTTCCAGTACTGCATTTTTTTAGTACAGAAATATTTCCTATGCAAAAGTAGCTGTGTAGCCAGTCAACACTGAGGTTGTAAATTCATACCCCGCTCCTGCGGGTGCACTCAACTTCAATCTTAATTGACTAGCATTGTCAGTGTTCCTATTTAAAGTCTGTGGTTTTCTCCATGCACTCCCGCTACCTCCACCTATAAAAACTAACCTCAAAGAAATAGCCCAAAAGTGGTGTTAAAACTCCATCAATCAATCAATGTTAAATGAAAGTGTTGTAAGTTTTTTAAAAGCCTTAAAGTATACTAATGAATATAAAGATACAATTTGTAAGTACCCAAATCATTTTCTGATTGGCCAATATGTTTAAGTGATCTAATTTTAGCAGGTAACACTACCTGACCTTTTAAAATAATTGTATCTGTCAATGTGGTAAATGGGGTCCAATTTAAATCTTAAGACAAGTGTTTTTGAGAGATTTTGTATTTCTATTTATTTTCAAAAAATAATCTTGTCCATTGAGGCAAATACATTTTAGCATTTGGTTGTCTGTAAGACTGTATGAGAATTTTTCCTTGGCTGAGTAATTGAACAACCTGTAATGTCAAACCAAGTTTATTTTTTTTTCAAAACAAGAAGCTATACAAATTGTTTCAGCACTTTAAGTAACTGTGCTTAAGTAAAAATAAAAATGCAACAAATAAATGATATATATGAGAAAAAATTAACAGCTTAATTAAAATGGTGCATTAACACTAAACACATCAAGTAACATACCCTTATTAAAACAAACCTAACAGCATTCTAATCTTGCATTTCTTGTAGTGACAAACAACAATTTTTGAAGGCATAAATACATTTATTTTATAGGAATCACAAACTTCAGAATCTAAAGAGGCCCCAGGGGATCAAGATGGTGGAGCTAATGATGAAGCCCCAGAAGATGAAGATTTCAATTTAGCCCTTCCAACAAAGAAAAAGAAGAAGAAGAAGAAGGTTGACTTCGATGCACTTGAATCAGAAGAACCAATGATGGATGAAGGTAGGAAAACAGTAGTTTAGTAACTTATAAATAAAAAAATATTGTAATTTCTGTTTACTGAATCAGTTGCTGATGAAAAATATTGAGTGGTTGAGAAATGTTGAAATTACGTTTGAAAAAAAGAGGCTGAAGATATCAAAGGTACAATCAAAATTCTTGTCAAACAAGTGACAACACCATGGCCAAAAAAAATATATGAAGAAAAGACAGAAGCTGAGAAGGGAGGGATGTTGTCAACAATTAGTTAAAGCTTGTGATTATGTAAGTTTCAGGGGGAACCACTAATAGTGAATCAATGATATTTTGTATGCAGGTGAGATTATTGGGCTTAACACATTCTGGCAAGTTTAATTGACTTCTGTTTTTCGCATAGTGTACATATTAAAGTATTGCCATTTCAACATCAATATTTGCATTTTACTATCCAAAACACAGTAAAACATAACTCAGTGTCAACAATTTATATATTAATTGAACAGTTGATGAAGCAGAAGAAGCCAAGAAGGAAGAGAGATTAACAGGTGGTAGTTCTGGTAAATCCTGGTTGGACTCAGACAGAGATTACACATATGATGAGGTAGGTTTCCTGTGGTAGTTCTGGGTATCTATACCCCAACTCTAGGATTGGGGTCTATATTGCTTTTAGCGTGTCTATCCCATTGTCCTATTGTATGTCAGTTTGTCCAACTTAAGTATGTCACACTTTTCTCTGGTACTAAATTGAACATATTTGGTCAGCAGCTTATATTAGCATGACTAGCAGATATCTATAATTATACTAAAATTACGAGGTCCAATTTGTCAGCCGTCATCACGTAAAAACGACGAATCAAAGAATTCAACTTTATATACAACTAATATAGTACAAAGGTGTAGATTAAAAATTACACCACTCCAGGCCCTTTTGTTTTCCACGTAATTAATATCGCCAATAATTAGGAAGTTCCGGGTCGAGTCCGATACCGATACCAATAGTATAATCACCTGTTACCTATTACCTTATCTGTACGTTCCGCATCTGACAGGCGCACCACCAAACGGTGTATTCAGGATTAATATGCTATATAAACCGGTCATAATCACAGGGTTGACACTACTAAATTGTCAAATTGTTACCTATTGTAGTATTTTAATCCGTAAGACTTTCTAAGATAACAATTCGAATACTAAAAATCTGGACTAAAAATAAGTTTCAATTTGTTAGCAGGCATGACGTAAAACAGCGAATCAAAGAATTCAACTTTATTTATAACTAATATAGGACAATGCTGTTGATTAAAAAATACTCCATTCCAGGACCTTTTGTTTTCCAAATATTTAATATTACCAATAATTGATAAGTTCCAGTTCGACGGGTTCAAACAGAAAGATTTGAAAGCAGAGAAAATTGTGTATCTTATAATCGGCATGACTTTATCAGATGACAGTACTAATACTAAGATAAGGCTTGCGCATAGTTATATACTTTAATTCAGTCACGGACCCGCGATATCACGGGTGTGTTCTAGTGTAGATTAAGTTTTAAGATTTATTTGGAAAACTATATTTTTCATTCCCAAATTGTAAATACAAGTACTTGCTCAATTGTGTGGCTGTACAGTCTGAAAATAAAATATGAATAATGATACACAGTAAAATGTTAACTATTTTTTTTTTAAGTTACTGACTCGTGTGTTTGATATAATTAGAGAGAAAAATCCAGATATGGTGACTGGTGAAAAGAAGAAATTTGTTATGAGACCTCCTCAAGTGCTAAAAGTTGGTACCAGAAAATCTTCATTTGCAAATTTTGCAGATATTTGTAGATTGTAAGTGTATACAATTGCTGTTTAGTTTTTGTCAGAAAAATTTTGGGATTGTATGATGGCGTCGTCGTTTGAGTCGTCCAAAGAAACATTTAGGAATTAGGGGCCCCAAAATGAGCATTTTTCTACTTTCAGGATAATAACTTGTATATAACTATTTCAATTGCTCTGAAATTGTACCACAATGTTTAATACCACAAGTAGAAGGTTTGGATTCATTTTGGGGGTTATGGTACCAACAGTTCAGGAATTAAGGGCCAAAAAGAGACCAAAACAATCATTTTGTAGTTTCTGGTCAATTACTTGTATGTAAGAGTATGGATCTATCTGACATTGTACCACAAGGTTCCATATCACAAAAGGAATGCTGGGATTGAGTTTGGGGCTTATTGCTCTATTCATGCAGGAATTAAGGGCCAAAAACAAGCATATATCTAGTTTCCAGATAATAATTTGTTTTTAAGTATATGGATCTCTCTGAAATTGTACTACAAGGTTCCATACTTCACAGGAAAGGCAGGGATCCAGTGTGGTGGTAATTGCTGCAAGGGGGGAATTCAAAAAGTGTTTGGGGGGTCCAATTTTTTTATACAACAGCAAAAATTAAAAAAAATTTGGTCGTATATTGGTATCACGTTGGCGTCGACCAAAGACAGATGGTTTCCGGATAATAACTTTAGTATAAGTAAATAGAAATCCAAAAAAAATTTACACAATGTTTATAACCACAAAAGGAAGGTTGGGATAGATTTTGGCGGTTATGGTCCCAACGGTTTAGAAATTAGGGGCCCAAAACAAGTATTTATCTAGTTATAGGACAATAAGTTGTATATAAGTATTTCAATTGCTCTGATATTGTACCACAATGTTCATACCATAAAGTAGAAGCTTGAGATTTATTTTAAGGGTTATGGGGCAAACAGTCTAGGAATTTAGGGCCAAAAAGGGGCCAAAAACAAGCATTTTTGTAGTTTCAGGACAATAACTTATGTATAACTGTATGGATCTCTCTGACATTGTACCACAAGGTTCAATATAACAAAGGGTTGGCTTTGATTTAGTTTGGGGTTAATATCCCTGAACATTTCGGAGTAAGGGGCCAAAAAGAAGCATTTTTCTAGATCACAGGTAATAACTTGGGTTCAAGTGTATGGATCTCTCTGAAATTATGCTACAAGGTTTCTTACTACAAAGGAAAGGCTGGAATTGAGTTTTGGGGTTCTTGCTTCAAGTTGGGAGGGGGTTTCAATAATTAAGGGGTCAAAAAAGGGGCCAAATAAGCATTTTTGTAGTTTTCAGTCTGACAATAACTTGTGTTTAAGTGTATAAATATCCCTGAAATTATACCACAAGTTTTCATACTACATAGGAATGTTTATGGGGGTTATGGCTCAAATCATTAAGCAGTTAGGAGCAAAAAAGGGGGAAAACAAGGGTTTTTCTGCTTAAAGGACAATGTATAACTCCCTTACAACTGCTTGTTTTCAAAAGTTTAAAGAAGAAATCTTCAATTGCACAGTATTTTGCAATAGATGTGTTATAGATCTTTGACCAAATTTACATTGTGACAAAAACCCATATGTCAAAAATTTGATCACAAGCCAGATTCAGACAGTATCAAGCTTGAATATTGTGACCAAATTTGCCCCAATTGTTCAGGGTTTGACCGCCAACCATTTCAGTCGTATAAAGCTGCGCCCTGCGGAGCACCTGGTTTCAAAATTTTTATAAAGTTTTAAGAAGAAATCTTTTAATTGCACAGTATTGCGCAATAGATTTGTTTTGCGTCAGAAACCCATATTATGTCAAAAATTTTATCACAATCCAAATTCAGACAGTATCAAGCTTGAATATTGTGTCCAAATTTGGCCCAACTGTTCAGTGTTCAACCTTTGTGGTCGTATCAGGCTGCGCTCAGAAAGCATTTTATTATTATTATCAAGCAAAATGGCACTTGACATTATGTGCAAATTCAGTTCAGAAGAATGAGGTCTTGTGAACCATATGCATTGTTTTACCCTTAACTGTACATGGTTAACTGGAATATAAATAATTGCCTTAAAATGTTTCATAGTTTAGCCCAATAAATCTTGAATCAATCTAATGTTCTAATGATTAAGTCAATAAGAGGTATACACTTTTGCGGGGGAGTTGGTGTTTAAATTTTTTTTAGGACAATATTATCAGTTAATGTGGAAATGTATATATTTGACAACATATCAAAATCTGCCCTGCTATAAATGCTTCATAGAACATAGAAGACTCTATTTATAATTGACATGAATTTTGGTAGTGTCGGTTTAACTTTTCTACAGTTGTGCCCCTTTATAAATGGCAAAACTTGCTAAATTTTTGTTCGCCGGTTTAGGGGACGTATTATCATTTATGGTATATTGATATCTGACTGTCCATTTGTCTTCTATTGACATGAGAACCCTTTTGGTTTTTATACGACCGCAAAATTTGAAAAATTTTTCGTCGTATATTGCTATCACGTTGGCGTCGTCGTTGTCGTCGTCGTCGGCGGCGTCCGAATACTTTTAGTTTTCACACTCTAACTTTAGTAAAAGTGAATAGAAATCTATGAAATTTTAACACAAGGTTTATGACCAATAAAGGAAGGTTGGGATTGATTTTGGGAGTTTTGGTCCCAACATTTTAGGAATTAGGGGCCAAAAAGGGCCCAAATAAGCATTTTCTTGGTTTTCGCACTATAACTTTAGTTTAAGTTAATAGAAATCTATGAAATTTTGACACAAGGTTTATGACCACAAAAGAAAGGTTGGGATTGATTTTGGGAGTTTTGGTTCCAACAGTTTAGGAATTAGGGGCTAAAAAAGGGCCCAAATAAGCATTATTCTTGGTTTTCGCACAATAACTTTAGTTTAAGTAAATAGAAATCAATGAAATTTAAACACAAGGTTTATGACCATAAAAGGAAGGTTGGTATTGATTTTGGGAGTTTTGGTCCCAACAGTTTAGGAATAAAGGGTCCAAAGGGTCCAAAATTAAACTTTGTTTGATTTCATCAAAAATTGCATAATTGGGGTTCTTTGATATGCCGAATCTAACTGTGTATGTAGATTCTTAATTTTTGGTCCCGTTTTCAAATTGGTCTACATTAAGGTCCAAAGGGTCCAAAATTAAACTTAGTTTGATTTTAACAAAAATTGAATCCTTGGGGTTCTTTGATATGCTGAATTTAAAAATGTACTTAGATTTTTTATTATTGGCTCAGTTTTCAAGTTGGTCCAAATCGGGGTCCAAAATTAAACTTTGTTTGATTTCATCAAAAATTGAATAATTGGGGTTCTTTGATATGCCAAATCTAACTGTGAATGTAGATTCTTAATTTTTGGTCCCGTTTTAAAATTGGTCTACATTAAAGTCCAAAGGGTCCAAAATTAAACTAAGTTTGATTTTAACAAAAATTGAATTCTTGGGCCTCTTTGATATGCTGAATCTAAAGTAAACATGTACTTAGATTTTTGATTATGGGCCCAGTTTTCAAGTTGGTCCAAATCAGGATCCAAAATTATTATATTAAGTATTGTGCAATAGCAAGAAATTTTCAATTGCACAGTATTCAGCAATAGCAAGAAATCTTCAATTGCACAGTATTGTGCAATAGCAAGAAATCTTCAATTGCACAGTATTGTGCAATAGCAAATATTTTCAATTGCACAGTATTGCACAATAGCAAGAAATATCTTATTGCACAATATTGTGCAATAGCAAGAAATTGCAATTGGATTTCAATTGGAGTTATCTTTCTTTGTCCAGAATAGTAGTTGAATCAACTTAAATCATTGTTTTATACAATATACAATGTATATTCACTTTTACTACCAACTGATAGATTAAAACAATCTTTACCATTCAGTAATAACAAGCACTTTTTTTACATTTTAATATTTTATGATGTATTTAAATGAGTAGTTATTGTTGCAAACTTCATTAGAAATTTGAATTGAGATCAGTTTTGAAATAAGGGAAAGGGGGATGTGAAAAAAAAATTGGGGGGTCAATTTTTTTCATTTCAGATTTCATAAATAAAAAGAAAATTTCTTCAAACATTTTTTTGAGAGGATTAATATTCAATAGCATAGTGAATTGCTCAAAGGCAAAAAAAATTTTTTAAGTTCATTAGACCACATTCATTCTGTGTCAGAAACCTATGCTGTGTCAACTATTTAATCACAATCCAAATTTAGAGCTGAATCCAGCTTGAATGTTGTGTCCATACTTGCCCCAACCGTTCAGGGTTCAACCTCTGCGGTCGTATAAAGCTACGCCCTGCGGAGCATCTGGTTATAAATTTTTAAAATTTTACGTTTCTGAGTTACAGAGTTTTATTCATAAAAAAGGGTGATTTGCTAGTTTTTTCGGACAATAGCTAAAAAATGCTTTCAGTTGTTCTCATAAAACTTTGAAGAATTGTTTATATCTACTGATGTAATCTCCCTTTAGTTATTTCCCTTTATAACTTCATATGCAAGTTAGACATGATCTGTTTCCACGTGAAATCATTCCCCTTTATTTGTATTTCAAAAAAATATAATGATTATTTTTCTATCTTGTAGGTTACATCGACAGCCTAAACATGTGTTAGCTTTCTTGTTGGCTGAATTGGGAACAAGGTAAGATAGTAATGAATGAAAAGTTGTTTTCTAGGGCTAAGATAATAACTTACTTGATAAAAACAGAAATTTTGGGAACTCATTATTTAAGACAAGGTGTTAGAAAAAATCTGGTTAAAAGCTTGATATGTCTTTCAAAGGAAAGATGTTCAAATAGTACAGTACAACTTTCAATATAGGCCAGTGAGAAGTGTTTGTTATCAATGTCTTGTAATGAAATGCTTTTCAATCTAGTTATGACTATCAAAACTTTAAAAATACAATCTATATTTTTCTGTTTTGGACATTTGTTGAGTGATGTTACTAGTTTGTATATCATCCTCTTTTGTTGTTTGAGTTGTTGGGTTGCTTTCTGTAGGTGTATACATGTACTCCACATATGATGCTTGTTCTGAAATAGTTACTGTGGATTCATTTATTTTCGTGGGTATCAATTTTTGTGGATAGAGAAAAAAAGACGTTTCGTGGTATACGTAAATTCGTTGATCGCTGATTACAACAAAAAAAATTAGATACGTATTTCGTGGATTTCTTTTTGATTTAGGAGATCATATAACATCCTTGGTTCGATCAATAATAAAAACAAAACAAAAAAGAAGGAATTCATTGAAAAAGTTTTGAATTGTCAAAATCCTCGCTTAATTGGTCATTCTAGGTTAAAGTGTTCATTGATAACTTCGATTACAATAATGGGCAGAGACAACTAATTATTTGTTTGTTTTACAATTTATGAATTCTTGTCTGAATTCTATAAGGCATTCAAAACTTTATGATTGAAAGCTAATTTCCCTAATCACGATATAATAAACAGTGATATAAGTATAAGGTGTGAAAATAAATGTTCCTGTCATAAACAATATTACCTACGGGCAATATCCCCGTACTTAATCCTATTGATTTTTAATCACAGGTAAACCAAACTATGACACGGTAATTAACAACTTGCAGTTATTTTCCATGAACAGTTTTAATCAATTTTAAAAAGTTAATTATCACTGATATTCGATATATTTATTATCGATTTAATCAAAATACTTGTATCTTCTTTTAATAAAAATCACGTGTTATGTTACAATATTTATCGCTAGTCAACACTATACTAGAACTGCATAACATAACCGGAAATAAACATCCAACTCCATACACATTTCTCGGGATTATTCTTCGTTGAATTCTTAAATTCGTGGTTCGCTGTGACCCACGAAACCCACGAAAATTGGTATACCACGAATAAAAATGAATCCACAGTAATACATGTACTTAGAACCACACCATAGAGGAGATTTCAAGCAACTTTCTTGATAAGGCCTTGACATATATTAGACATCAATACAATTTCAAGTTTGGTAAGACAAATGCAATCTAAATAAATTTCTGGTTTCAGATAATTATCAATTCACATCATTGTATCTTTTAATAGCATAAAAACATGAAATTATAATTTGTCAAACTTTCATGTGCAGCTAGCTAAAACCATATGATTGGCTTACATTCGCTTCATTATGAATGGTCATTCAAACGATTTAACTGTCGTCTTACTTCCTACTTTTCAAGTATTTTCATCATTGACATAATATTTTATCTTGCAGTGGTTCTGTTGATGGTAATAATCAGTTGATTATCAAAGGCAAATATAACCAGAAACAGATAGAAAATGTCCTTAGAAGATATATCAGTAAGTATAGATTATTTGTCGTCCCATCATTTGTATCACTTTGCTCAGCTCTTAATATAAATACATATCACAGCCTTGTGACCTCAAATATGTTGAACCGGCATTAATGACTTTGACTGGGACATATCACTGATGTCATAATACATGAACCGACGTTGATAAATTTGTTTTATCAGGTCATTTTCTAGTTTGCTGGTGAAACAAAGAATAATTTGTTTCTTTCACCAGAATAATTTGTTTCTATCATGCAAAACACACAAATACAACCCAATAAATCGATTATCAGGTTGTCTGCATAGCTGCTAGACACAATATGTTCAAATGATGTGGATATAAGCAATTATAGGTCACCATACAATCTTTAACAATAAGAAAAGCTTATATTGTAGAGACAGCTATAAAAGGCCCTGACATGAAAAATGTGAAACAATTCAAACAAAAAAACTAATGCCTTTTATTATATCAATACAATTTAGAAAGAAACAAATATGACAGACATGAATAAACAACAACCACTGAACTACAGGCTCCTGATTTCAGTACAGACATACAAAGAATTGCTCAACTTCAGTAATACTGATACATGTATATTCTTACACATAATGCCCATGTATGAAATTTTCAAATCAAAGCACCATGCAATTTTGGTGTCAACATTCTTTGATCATGTTCTGTTTATCCAGGGTTATTGTTTCACACATGTTTCTATGGGGAGAAATGTTGTTAAAAATAGAGGTAAGTTTTTCCTTTACCAAAAAAGTTTCATCTAAAATCACACCTGTAGACAAAGCTTGTTTGCCATATTTAAAAGAAGTTTGCAGTTTGAAAAGTATGCTCTATATTTAATGAGACTATATTTTTTATTTGCAGAAGAGTATGTTACCTGTCATACTTGTAGGTCACCTGACACGTTGCTTCAAAAAGATACTAGACTTTTCTTTCTACAGTGTGAAACATGTGGATCTCGATGCTCTGTCGCTAGCATCAAATCTGGTTTCCAGGCCGTCACAGGAAAAAGAGCTGCAATACGGGCGAAAACCACATAAGACAATCATGGCAGAGCTTAATAATATGGATAAATATATTGTCTTTAAATGGCTTAAAAAGCTTTTATCACTTGTCACTAATAAGTCAAAACAGTTTAAATGTGATCATCTGTGTACTTGTAATGGTACAATTAATCTGAATGTTGTTGATAGTTTGGTGACGTTATGTCAGATGAATGCCAGTGGATATAAAGAGGAAGATTGGTTGAAAGGACTGATGATGATTAGTGTATTTCATTGGATAATTCAGCATTTAAGAGATCAGTGTATCTTAACTATTCTTAATTTATACAGTTATAATGATATTTCTTTCATAAATTTTCATTCAAATATTGTTTATTACTTTTTTTTCCTGGAAAAAGCTATTGAAATAAAGCTTTATCTATAAATCAGTATATGATAATAATTAGTGATGAAGTTATAATGTAAGAAACTGTAAACTCCGAAAAATTTAATTTTTTGGGGAAAGACAGCTTCAAGCCGTCAATCCCCTATGGGGTTGACCAGAGTGACATCCCCTCACATCATTCATTTTGTTTTAATAGTGTGGAAAACCCCCCAACAAATCTTACTGAGATTGATAAGAAGGAAACACACAAATGAATAGATTGACTTTAAACACTTTTCTACACATTTCCCTTCTGTTTCTAGAGAAATTATTGTATTTTGAGCTCTCCTTCACACTATTTACGTTTATTTTACAATCCGGAAAAATCATTATGACGAGATATTCTAAATATATCCGGCCTTCTTTAACTTTAGGGGTCCCAACCCAGTTTTATATTGCTGTTTGTTAAATTTTAACATAATTATGTTTGCTGTAGATGATTCAAACATCAACATTCAATACTTTAATTTGTAGGTCAACAACTTTCAATGTAAACAAAGTTTGTGGAGATACAAGAGATTGGGGAGAGAAATGATTTTTTTTCATTTTTTCTGTAAAATTCTGTTTTGTGAATCTTCCTCCAAATCAGGAGCACCTCAATTGAAGAGTAATTATCCACTAAAATAAAACTTAAAATGGTACATTTAGTATATGATTAGTAGTCTTCCATTATAACTAAATTGTGTGTACCAACAAATAAATAAACTCATCATAGATAAATCATTGTAATGGTAAAAAAAAATTAAAAAAAAACGTTGCATTTTATAGTTTAAACCTATTAATTCATGAAATTTACAAATATTTTAAAATGTAGGATCTGGAAACAAGCTTCACACAGTTTACATCAATCATATTGGTTTTTTTTATTAGTAAAATTGAGAAAGGAAATGGTGAATATGTCAAAGCGACAACCACCCGACCATAGAGCAAACAACAGCCGAAGGCAACCAATGGGTCTTCAATGTAGCGAGAATTCCCGCACCCGTAGGTGTCCTTCAGCTGGCCCCTAAAATATGCATAATAGTACAGTGATAATGGACGTCATACTAAACTCCGAATTATACACAAGAAACTAAAATTTAAAATAATACAAGACTAACAAAGGCCAGAGGCTCCTGACTTGGGACAGGCACAAAATTGCGGCGGGGTGAAGTACCTGTATCCCTGTGATGAAAGTTGTAACTGGGAACTTTATCAGTGGAAATTTAAAACTGAATGGATTTTTCAGTCCTAACTTAATTCTTAAGAAAATAATTAAAAATCTTAGAGTACTATCACAAAAAAATGGAAAATGGCCTAGCCTGCAGTTTAGTGGTACACAATTAAGATTTCAGAAAACAGAGTAGTTGTTGTTAAATGATAGAATTCATTTGAATTTTACATTATATTTATTAACTATCAACGTTAATCGAATGTTTAGATTTAGAAGATGCAGATATCTTCCATTGTTCCAAATAGAATCCTAAACTAAGGAAACAAAATTAGATTAAACAACAACAATTGACTTCAATATTGTCAACCTTTCTACATGTTCTAGCTGTTCCTTTTTTCATTCTTTATATGAAGACTATCAAAAGATACCCCCCCACACACACACACACACACACACACACACACAAAAGAAACAAGGGCCGTCTTTCCCCTCAGAGCTATTCATCTCTTTGATTTTTTTTTATTTTGCGCTTTTTAAGGATTGGGAAAAAAATGTAAGCTCAATCGTATTGATTTCAGTAAATGCTGCATACTAAAATGCCAAAAATTTAAAATGCAAATATCAATTTCTGCTGCAATTTTACAGTACTAAAAACAACTTAAAATATCTGAACTTAACAGTAATTTATTATAAAAGTATTTATTCATGCTATAGTAATTATAACACTATATATAGTTGCTTTACTGTCTCCAGCTGTAAATGGCTACACACAATGATATATTTTGTCATCTGCAGTTTTCAAGTCACACTTTATGTTTAGGGGACAGCATAAGTACAAACACAAAAAGGATCACTTCTGTTCTATGTGATGCTGCCTTACTCTTTATGTACAATGTAAATCAGTAACTGGGTTAAAATGGACTTGAAAGAATTCCACCAAACATGGACAGATTTATTCCCATATGTAAATTATATTTCAGTGACTTGTGTTTATCCATACTTTAACTTGGAGTCAACCATTTATGCACATATTATATGGAGATGTCAAGTAACACAGATCTTTCATACACGACTCAAACATTTTCTACTACATTCTGTTCAAAAGCTTGTAAATTAGGAAAGAATTTAATGATACAGAAGCAGTATTTTTGTGTACATTGTAAAGTCCGCTCTAATGTGCTTGATGAAAAATGTACTAAGAACAATTGATGTTTACACATTAATTGGTAAGAACAATATATCTCGAGAGGAAACGTAAAAAGCTTTAAATGCTTGATAAGAACAGAAATTTTGAGAGAGATAGATAGGAACAGGTACTAATTAGTTTTCCTCCACAAATGGTTGTATGACATTATCAAGGTCATATGCAGAATTTCATGAATTATATCGGTGGTTTTTTAGTGGAAGAAGACGTCAAGTCTTCTGAAGACTTAAGGGGCTGACCATTGGCATTGAGTCTCCGTATGCCGCATTCATTTCGTGTATTACAATTTCAAAACAACTTAGATTCCTGACACCGATTTTTACACATGATTAGGCATCTGAATCATTTAATTTGTAAATTATGATTGTAAAACAATCACTATCGTAAATATGACCCTTTTATTTATGTAAATTATTAGATTTCATCTCATCCACATGAACGTTATTTGTTTACTTGTAACAGGATGTTTTAACTGTAGATATTTGTATTACGCATGCGTGAATTTGGTATCGGGACAACTCGCCCTGTTTACAAGTTCGCCCTTGAAGTTACGAATTAGCAATCCTGCAGACAAGAAGATTTTGTTTTTATATAAATAAAAATTTGTAAGGGTTCCACGGAACCCGGTGTCTCGCCTACTTTTTCTGTTAATCGCAGACTCAACAAAAATGAGGAAAAACATCAATAAAAATTTCCCTCACGATACTGTCTTTTGATTGAAAGAAGCTTCCAAGTTTGGTAAAAAAATCCAGGATAGTTTATGAATCTAATAAATGTTTTATAAACTTTAACTGCAGACTGTATGTAATGTTAACTGCTTTAAAAACTAAGTCCATTTATAAGTAAAATACGGAAAAAGTGAATTTTTTTTTTACAAAATTTACTTCTGAATAATATCTTATGATCAGAAATAAGCTTTTGTCTAAGTTTGGTAGAAATCCAGGATAGTTTAAGAACATTATAAAAATTTTAAAAACTTAAACCACAGAGTGAATGTTTTGTTTCTGGCAAAAAAACTAAGTCCATTTATAAGTAAAATACGGAAAAGTGGAAATTTATTTTTACAAAATTTTCTTCTTGATACTATCTTATGATCATAAACAAGCTTCTGTCCAAGTTTGGTACAAATCAAGGATAGTTTGTGAAAGTTATTAAAATTTTAAAAACTTTAACCACAGAGTGAATGTAATGTTTCCTTGCAGAAAAACTAAGTCCATTTATAAGTAAAATACGGAAAAGTGGAAATTTATTTTCACAACATTTTCTTCTTGATACTATCTTATGATCATAAACAAGCTTCTGTCCTAGTTTGGTACATATCAAGGATAGTTTATGAAAGTTATTAAAATTTTAAAAACTTTAACCACAGAATGAATGTAATGTTTCCTCGCAGAAAAACTAAGTCCATTTATAAGTAAAATACGGAAAAAATGGAATTTTATTTTTACAAAATTTACTTCTGGATACTTTCTTATGATCATAAACAAGCTTCTGTCCAAGTTTGGTAGAAATTCAGTATAGTTTAAGAAAGTTATTAAAATTTCAAAAACTTTAACCACAGAGTGAATATTTGTGGACGCCGCCGAGGACGACGGAATGTAGGATCGCTTAGTCTCGCTTTTTCGACTAAAGTCGAAGGCTCGACAAAAAGGATATATAAAGTGTTGTCTTTATTCATGGTTTTCCTTTGTCATGTGAATTAGATGCCCTTCGTAACATACATGTGAACCTCCCGTTTAGGAGAAAAAAACTCCCGTGTAATTTTTCAGACGCCATATTTGATCATTTCTTACTACTGTACGGGTGTAATTGACACCTGTGTTAAATTTTACCTGAACATCAAAGAAGATGTATAATTATATGGCTTCACTTGACAGCTTGGGTGTCAAACATACTGGTAATCAACGATGTTTACCTCCGGCTAACTGCCGTTGTGTTATCAAAACGATGTGTATTGGGAATATTGAAATACTTTTTTGTTACTTCCCTTTGTTTTATCCTGTTTTCAGTTATTTTGCTTTTAAACATGTAAATTGTAAAAAGACTATAAATGATTAATATTTTAATCAAATAATCATAAAAGGATGTTGATTAAATGAATTTAAATGATTTTGGACAAATAAAAAAATTAAAATTTATAAATTATTTTAGCAATCTAGACCTCCTTTCAAGGATTAAATTGAAGTTTATATCATAATTTTGTTTACAACAGAATGTTGTTTAATTAATTTACGATGTTGCAAATATACATGTGGAGCTTATTTCTTTCTTATTTGTCTATACATTTACAAATGATATTAAGGAGATGAAGACATGAACAAAAATATACAAATACAAATACAAATATTTTATTGGCACAAACTCAATTACAATAATTTGCAATGGCCCATACAACTGGTATACAAATAGTAATAATGCATAGAATATCAATAGGCATATTTAGAACAATATCGAGGCTTGTTTAGGGGGGGTATCAATATCCCATATCCCATTAAGGTTTTATCCCAATATCCCGTATCCCTATAATGTTTACCCCTAATATCCCAATAAATATTTTTTACAAATATCCCATATCCCTAAAACTATTTTGAAATATCCCAAAAAATCATTATAAATTCATTCCCAAGCCCATTTTTTCCCTCATCATCACAACGTCAACAATTTTGACTGGGAAAACAAACTGTGTTAAAGGAAATTTACAGTGCATACTTCCAGTGTTAAATAAGAATATATATGTCCAAAAGATGAAGTGTTCCATCAATCTCTTTTTATGTGATCTTAAACGATAAATTTAGTGTAAGGGGTCTAATTTGAAATTCAGACTTTTTTTTAATAGTTCAAACCGTGATGCATATGACTGTAAAATTTCATTTTGATAGCATTCTTCTTTCATTGATAAGAAACTTCATCCTACATGTTAACTATGTTGGAAAGAACAGAAGGACTCAATCCTGTCTCTTGTCCGAGATTGCTCTGTTTATGTGGCGAGGATCTTCAGAGGTCTCCATGTTTCACAGATTGCTCTGTTTTGCCAGACAAGCTGAGACTGTGGGACGTCAGAGCACGTCCATATCAAACAAAAAGTGGATATTTAGCATGCAAGTTCAATAACTCAAAATTTAACACAAGAAAGCTTTCTGCTTAAATGTACCTACATTACACTTTAACTGTTGCAATATTTTTACAGCAGGCAAAATTTGCACAGCCCTTGCTTTGCAAAGAAACAACACAACATTTGACTCTGTGATCTTGAAATTTATGAATTACATAGATCCCAATATTTTTGTTACTTTTTTTTAATTTCCTTCCTCACAACACCAGTAATAGAAAGAAAATATATTAATTTACATTGATTATTTAGTAATTATTCGTTATTAACATAGTTTATACGGCGAAATATCTACTTTTTGATATGGGACGTGCTCTGACGTCCCTCGGCCCCAGCTTGTTTGGCAAAACAGAGCAATCTGTGAAATGTGGAGACCTCTGAAGATCCTCGCCACGTAAAAAACAAGAGGTAAAACACTAGAAAATATCCTGTAATCATATAAAGCATCAAAACAAATAAAAACATTGACAACAATAAGGCTTAACTCATCAGATCAGATCTAACAAAAATCTATGATTATTTCAAGAAAATTATCAATGCATATGAGCATATAATATAAAAAAAAAAAGATGTGGTATGATTGCCAATTGTCAAGAGACCATGTGACACAGAAATTAACAACTATAGGTCACCGTTCGACCTTCAACAATGAGCAAAGCTCATACCACATAGTTAGCTATAAAAGGTCCTGAAATGACAAATGTAGAACAATTCAAACGAGAAAACTAACGGCCTAATTTATGTATAAAAAAATGAACAAAAAACAAATATGTAACGCAGCAACAAACGACAACCACTGAATTAAAGACTCCTGACTTTGGACAGGCACATACATACAGAATGTGGCGAGGTTAAACATGTTAGCGGAATCCCAACCCTACCCTTAACCTGGGACAGTGGTGTAACAGTACAACATAAGAACGAACTATACAAATCAGTTGAAAAAGGCTTAATTCATCAGATGGATACAAATAGAAATACATCTAACAAAAACAGAGAGTGGACGTGACCGAGTACTTGTACATCCCATAAAAAAAAGACACTCAGTACAGATCTGAGAGTACTCGCAGTAACTGACAGCTAGTTCAATGCCAATTACAACTAATAAAAAGTAATGCAACTTGAGACTAAATTATCAATTATTACACATCCAGCATCCAATGGCACGGTATACAACATCTCCGTAAAAATGAGGATGTGCTATCCCGTTGGAAATAAGTTTTCTACAGGTAGAACCAAACTTCAAAACCAAATCTAGAATTTAGTAAAGATTTAAGTGATTTGTGGTAACGAAATCCCTGACTTAATAATTTACCAGTAATACATATATTACGTTCATTAAAATCCAAAACGTTACAACAGACACGGGCAAAGCGGAGGAGTTGTGATATACAAACACCGTAAGATAGTGCCAAAGGAACATCACCATCTAAAAAAGGAAAATTAACAATAAGGAACGAGGTATGGAAAGCAAAACAAATACTTTTAAAATTATCAGTACACATGAGCATATAAATCAATACTTTTCGCTTGGGTTTGGATGACTTTTAAATAAAACGACCTTAAACTCAATTAAAATAAAAAAGCACTAAAATGACCTTTAATATTAAACTTTTTTGGGCAATTTTTATCAAGGACTATCAAGTGAGATGTAAATATTTCTGTACTTAACTTTTAAATTCCACATATTTTTTTTTCATGTTAAAAGTTCAATATCCTTATAAATGCATCAAAATCCCATATCCCATTTACTTTTAGGACAAATATCCCATATCCCTAAAATTAAAATGGCAAATATCCCGTATCCCAATATACCCTATACAAGCCTCAATATCATCGAACGATATTCTTCTTATTATTTTATTTTATTCAAATAGAGAGGCAATAATGGAACTATAAACATTACAATTTGATGGAAATTTGAAGAAAAAACACAATTTCTACATCATACAGATAAGATATATAAATATAATGATTCATTTGCTAGCAGTGAACAATCATTTGTCAAAAACAAAACAAAACAAAACAAGAAACAGATTCTTCTTATTATTTTATTTTATTCAAATAGAGAGGCAATAATGGAACTATAAACATTACAATTTGATGGAAATTTGAAGAAAAAACACAATTTCTACATCATTTGGTTACATTTATGACAAAATTTATGTCGATAAAAAAACATGATGTTTTGACCATTCAGTACTTAACCCTTTCCTCCATAATGACGCTTTTTGACGCCACCCCCTTTACTCCATAATGACGCCTTTTGACGCCTGTGTAGTACCTCAGTTGAAACACTTTGACTACAAAGTGTCTGCAGTAGACTCAATAAAATTTGTATCCAATATGAAAAGGAATATCATAGGAATATTCTACTTAAATTTATTTAATGAAATATTTGTTTTTTGCAATGCATTTTAATACTTTAAAGCCTATTTTCAGCATTTTATTGAAAAATTCTATTTTGTGTTCATTTTTTATAGTGGGTTGTGATGATCTTCCAGTTAGGTTACCCTCATTTGGAGTGTTGTTCCCAACCTGTTAAAGGTCCATCTTTGTGCATAATTCAAAATTGGAAATTTCAACAAGCATCTAATATTCTTAATCTGGAAAATAAACCCTGGTCTGCTAGCTTCATGTATATTTTTTCTACCGATTTAATATATAACTAGAATCATGCAAACAGACTTAAGGAAAAGGCATGTAAGTTCATCATACAAATATGACACTTTTTCTAGACAATCCAGATCTTGCAAAATACGTCGCTAAAAATTGTAACCTTTAAAATTGTTGTGCAGTAAAAACCCATATGGGAACTTTCAAAAGTTGGCAGGTATGTAACAAGTCTGACTATTTTTATGCTCCATTTATGGGCAATATGTTTTCTAGTCTGTCCGTCCGTCCTGCTTCTGGTTATAAAGTTTATGGTCGAGGTAGTTTTTGATGAAGTTGAAATCCAATCAACTTGAAACTTAGTACACATGTGTTCCTCTTGATATGATCTTCTTAATTACTGCCAAATTAAAGATTTTACCTAATTTTCATAGTCAACTGAACATAGAAAATGATTGTACGGATGGGAAATCCATGTGCTTATGACCTTTTCTTGTTTGAAGAAAAAAAATACATTTAACGATAATGGAACAAAGCAGCCTGGGTAAGTGGGGCTGCTTTTATGGTAATTCAAGTTACCTTTTATTCACCTTCTTCCACTTCAGAGCTATCAGCTCTTTGATTCATGCCTTTGAAAGGTATGGGAAAAAACTTTTAAATTCATGAAGGTTCCCTTTCAATTTAAAAAGTTCTTACTTGAATGAATCAACTAAATATCTGGATGAATTTATCTCTTTGCTTTAAATATTTTTGATTGATCTATTTTCTGAACACAAGTATCAGATCATTAATGGCACTGGCAGAACAAGACTTCTGATTATTTGATTTATTGTTTGTGTCATGCATATTGTGAACAAGAGACTGTTAACCATTTATACAATAGAGAGGTTCTGTAAGGTCACAAATTGGCTCATAGAACATGTAGAAAACATAGTGATTGTTATAAATTATAATGTTTGATCTCTGACCTTTACCTCATTTTCATTGTTCATTGGTAGATATTCAGTTTCATAATGAGGTCAATTTCTCAGATAATAAAATCAATTGTACAATTTATTATAGGTGAACAAGAATGATTTAAATTGTTCATCTGACTTTGACCTCATTTACTTGGACCATTGAAATTGTTGAATGTTGGTGAGATATCAGGGAAAAAATTGATGATTAATACAAACATGACAAAATTGGACATAAATTCAGTAATGATAGGCAATACATTTTAGGGTGTGCTCTCTTTCACAAAAACATCGAAATAATTAATGCTTTAAAGATAAAAAATTTCCTATAAAATTGTAACTGTATTAACTTCAGAAGTTTTTGAATGATGCATAAATCCTGTCTCTTATAGGTGAAGTAAGGACACATTTCTATGATGAACTTTTCTAACTGAATTATGATTTATAGTCCAGTCAAACTAAGTTTGATCCTCAAACTAATTGCAACAGAAAATGTTATTTATAATCCAAAGCATTAAGCCCCAAATATACACAGAAAAAAGTCCCATAAAATCGCTTGAGGAAAACTCAAAATTTGCAATTCTTAATTTCTTATGGAAATTAACATTGGAAAGGGAGATAACTCTGCAAAAATTAGTCTTTTTTCCAGCTGTTGGTTGATTTTCTTAAAATTCATGTAAAATGTGATATTTTGATGGGGTTATAAGTTTGTATTTGACTATATTATATAATCTTCTGCTCATGAAATGTACAAAACCGAAGTGTTGTGGGTATTTTTATTTTTTTTTTGCAAATTTATGGCTTTGTGACCATTTTGAAAAAATAATGTGAATATTTGGTATTGTTTATATATGTAATGTATATTTGTTCACGATCTACCTTGTTTAAAAAAACTTTAAACCACAAAAAGAAGAATATATGCTTAATTAGTTTTATTCAATTTGAGATTCTTTACCTTGACATGCTGAAAAGTCTTAATAAATGGTCAAGTAATGAATAAAGAAATCTAAGTTGAAGTTTGATAAAAGATATGAAAACACCTTTAGAGTTATTTGTTATACTCTAAAATATCAAGAATCAATACATTCTGTTGAACAGAAGCTGTAAAGTTATAATTTTGAATCAAATTTTTACTGATATGTCTGCCTTTTTTGCAGAGTTATCTCCCATATCAATGTAAATCTCCATAGCAATTTTCAAATCATGATTTTTAGTTTTCCTCAAGATAGATTTTATGGGACTTTTTTCTGTGTATATTTGGGGTATAATGCTTACGATTAAAACTTTAAAATCTTCTGTTGCAATTACTTCAAGGTTGGGGGCAAATTTATGCTAGACTGACTGGACTATTAAGAAATACAACACTTGCTGTTCATAAATTACCAGGTTCTATGTGAAAGTAAAAAAAAAAAAATGATGTATTTTCAGTGATATCAATATAAAGTTAGGCTAAAATGAGGCAGAGCCTTCACTTGGTAGCCATGTCATGTTGAAATGATGCAGACTGTAAATTCAAGTACAATTCATAAAAACCTCTAAAAGACCATATTGATTTTCTCTATGGTTCGTTGGTTTGCTTAGTGAAATTCTTGACATGGAAGTGGTTCATTGATCAGCAGTAAAATCCATAGCGAAATCCTTTGCCTGATTCAGTAATTCACATATTGAAATCTTCGACATGGATCTGGTTCATTTATTTATTTATATCGTGTATTAATTATAACATGTCCATGCTAATGAATACACGATGTTAATAAACAAACCAGATCCAGGCCAAATATTTCACTATGCTAACCAATGAACCATATAAATACAAAGGATTTAACAAGGAATTATTTCCATGTGCAGGATTTCACTATTCAAATCACTGAATCATATAAAATGCAAAGGATTTCATGTTGAATTTTAATGCTGACCAATGAATCATTTCCATTCAAAGGATTTCATTATGCTTATCAATCAAAATTTTTAATGCCAATGATTTCACTATACAAATGTATGAACCATGTAGAGTCCAAGGACTTCAGCAATCGTCTTGCATATGAAGAAATCATGTCGGAAATTTCACTAATCAATGAACCATGTCCTGGTACACCATTTGGTATCAATGATTACAGAAAGTTTAAATAGATTTGAAGCATATTAATTCTGTAGACTGGAGTTTAAAAGTAGGGGAAACCATTTGTTTTTCCGAGGAGTAGAATTTTGAAAATGATATCCTGGCCTGGTAGGAGTCGAAATGAATAATATTGCACAAGACAGGATGGAAATGAGTGTTCTGCAACACTAAATTGAGGAAACTCCTGTACAAAAATAGAGACCAATGTCTGTGTCCCTCTCCCCATGATGTTAATTGGTCGTTCTCTAACTATATACGTTTCAGATTGACAAGTAAGTTCATCTGTAGACACTTCTGTTGTGGAACTTCCCTTTTACCTGTTTACATTTGTTTAATAATTTTTATGCTGTGTATTCTAAAGATGATTAGGTTACTTCTGTGAAAGCAAATATTCATAGGTTTCCTTTTCCATCTTTGTTCCAGTGCGTTTATCTAGCTTCTAATCAAGTTTTATGTTTAATGTAGTAGTTTAGAATAATCAAATGCAGCCCCATTCCACCACCACCGCTACTACTACACACACACACACACATACGTTATCATTATTTGTCTACTACTATGAAAAATAATAGTCGAGACAACCTCAACTAATGACACAATATATTCTTTAAACAGATAACCACATTTGTAAATATGTGTTTTTCCGTTTATAGACTGAACTGACATATAATGCTGTTACAATGAGCAAGGATGTGCTAGAAATCAACCATTGGCTAGATTCCTAGAATGCTAAGAATACTCTGGTGTTGTATTCTTTTCTAGTGTACTAATAAAATGAAAGATTATTAAAAAATCAAGTGTATTTTAAAATCAAATGAACTCATCATAGATATCAGGATTGAAATTTGGTATTTACGCAAGATGCGCGTTTCGGTTACAAAAGACCCATCAGTGACTCGAATAAAAAAAAAAGTAGAGGTCAAATAAAGTACGAAGTTGAAGAGCATAGAGGACCAACGTTCCTAAACTTGAAAGTTTTGCCAAATACAACTAAGGTAATCTATTCCTGAGATAGAAAAGCCTTAGTATTTCAAAAAATTCTAAGTATTGTGAACAGTTTTTATACGACCGCAAAAATTGAAAATATTTTGGTTGTTTATTGGTATGATGTTGGCGTCGTCGTCTGCGTTGTCGGCGTCGTCGTCGTCCAAATACTTTTAGTTTTCGCACTCTAACTTTAGTAAAAGTGAATAGAAATCTATGAAATTTTAACACAAGGTTTATGACCACAAAAGGAAGGTTGGGATTGATTTTGGGAGTTTTGGTCTCAATATTTTAGGAATTAGGGGCCAGAAAGGGCCCAAATAAGCATTTTCTTGGTTTTCGCACTATAACTTTAGTTTAAGTGACTAGAAATCTATGAAATTTTAACACAAGGTTTATGACCACACAAGGAAGGTTGGGATTGATTTTGGGATGTTTGGTTCCAACAGTTTAGGAATTAGGGGCCAAAAAAGGGCCCAAATAAGCATTATTCTTGGTTTTCGCACAATAACTTTAGTATAAGTAAATAGAAATCAATGAAATGTAAACACAAGGTTTATGACCACAAAAGGAAGGTTGGGATTGATTTTGGGAGTTGAGGTCCCAACAATTTAGGAATTAGGGGCCAAAAAGGGGCCCAAATAAGCATTATTCTTGGTTTTCACACCATAACTTTAGTATAAGTTAGATATGAAATTTAAACACAAGGTTTATGACCATAAAAGGAAGGTTGGGTTTGATTTTGGGAGTTTTGGTCCCAACAGTTTAGGAACAAGGGGCCCAAAGGGTCCAAAATTGAACTTTGTTTGATTTCATCAAAAATTGAATAATTGGGGTTCTTTGATATACCGAATCTAACTGTGTATGTAGATTCTTAAGTTTTGGTCCCGTTTTCAAATTGGTCTACATTAAGGTCCAAAGGGTCCAAAATTAAACTTAGTTTGATTTTAACAAAATTTGAATCTTGGGGTTCTTTGATATGCTGAATATAAAAATGTACTAAGATTTTTGATTATTGGTCCAGTTTTCAAGTTGGTCCAAATCGGGGTCCAAAATTAAACTTTGTTTGATTTCATCAAAAATTGAATAATTGGGGTTCTTTGATATGCCAAATCTAACTGTGTATGTAGATTCTTAATTTTTGGTCCCATTTTCAAATTGGTCTACATTAAAGTCCAAAGGGTCCAAAATTAAACTAAGTTTGATTTTAACAAAAATTGAATTCTTGGGCTTTTTTGAAATATGCTGAATCTAAACATATACTTAGATTTTTGATTATGGGCCCAGTTTTCAAGTTGGTTCAAATCAGGATCCAAAATTATTATATTTAGTATTGTGCAATAGCAAGAAACTTTCAATTGCACAGTATTCAGCAATAGCAAGAAATCTTCAATTGCACAGTATTGTGCAATAGCAAGAAATTTTCAATTGCACAGTATTGCGCAATAGCAAGAAATCTTCAATTGCACAGTATTGTGCAATAGCAAATATTTTCAATTGCACAGTATTGCGCAATAGCAAGAAATATCTAATTGCACAATATTGTGCAATAGCAAGAAATTTTCAATTGGAGTTATCTTTCTTTGTTCAGAATAGTAGTTGAATCAACTTAAATCATTGTTTTATACAATATACAATGTATATTCACTTTTACTACCAACCAATCTTTACCATTCAGTGATAACAAGCACTTTATTTCACATTTTAATATTTTATGATGTATTTAAGAGTAGTTATTGTTGCAAACTCCATTAGAAATTTGAATTGATATCAGTTTTGGAAAAAGGGAAAGGAGGATGTGAAAAAAAGGGGGGGTTAAATTTTTCTCATTTCAGATTTCATAAATAAAAAGAAAATTTCTTCAAACATTTTTTTGAGAGTATTAATATTCAACAGCATAGTGAATTGCTCAAAGGCAAAAAAAAATATTTTAAGTTCATTAGACCACATTCATTCTGTGTCAGAAACCTATGCTGTGTCAACTATTTAATTTTAGATTTAAATAAGTTTGAAGAAGAAATCTTTAATTGATTTGTAAAATCTTGACATTTGTTTTTTGTAAAAAAAAACATATAATGTCAAAAATTTGATCACAATCCAAATTCAGAGCTGTATCACGCTTGAATGTTTTGTCCATACTTGCCCCAACTGTTCAGGGTTCGACCTCTGCGGTCGTATAAAGCTGCGCCCTGCGGAGCACCTGGTTATAATTATGGCCATATCAATGATAACTAGAACACACCCGCGTAATCGCGGGCATATACAGCTTGTGAACTGTTGTAGGATGATTTTTTGTAAAAGATATTATGTATGGAGAATTTCATAAAAGGTATCAAAAGCCCTCTCCCATTTTCCAAAGTCCGATATTTGTTTCCTTTCTGTTCAATTCAATTATTTTCTTGTTTCGGGCCTCAGACCACAATTATTCTTTTCATTTGCTACAATGCTTCTTTTGGTAAAAGTCAAATTAAATTAAAAATTTGCACCGTTTCAAACATGAAATAAATGTAACTGCTTATATATATAGACCATTATTAGTCTAATAAAATATGCTTCTAGGACAATCCATCAGTGCCTTTTCTTTTTAGAGCCAAGTATTAACATACCAATGGTAGGATATGAATCATGTATAAATGACTAAGACCGATTTAGGATAATTTGAAGGGTGGTCGGAGAGGACCTGATACCGAAATTCTGGGCTTAAAATCATGAAATCCCGAGATGCAGAATTTAAAGAAATTCATATCCCAAAATCCCGAAATCGAAAAACAGATTCCCGTAATCGGTAAGAATCAATCCTCAAATCCCGAGCTTAAAAACACCCGATCCCGCCGACGCCCCGAAAAAGGTCTTGCCTCCCTATAATCTCTACCTTACTTTCATTTTTGCCAAATCACTATTTTTCCCTTTCAACCATAATTTTTTATGCCCCATTTATGGGCATTATTTTTTCTAGTCTGTGCATCAGTGCGTTCGTTCGTTCGGTCGGTCATCCGTCCGTCTGTCCCGCTTCAGGTTAAAGTTTTTGGTCGAGGTAGTTTTAGATGAAGTTGAGCATGTTTTACTTATTAATATATATGCAAGTGGTATGACCCCTTAAATAGTAAACATTTCAAAGAAAACAGTAGATAGAATCAAGGAACTTTCTATACTAACATAGAAAGTCCCTGACAAAATACAGAGAGTCTCTATATATTAAAGTAGTATAATCGTAGTTTACATGTAATAGTTGTTATTCTTGCAATCTAACACCATGATATTGAGAACGCTCTGATTGGCTTATTTATTTTTCATTTTTTTTTTATCTTTCATACAATTGGTTGTACTTGTGTCACATGTTTACTTATTTTAATATATATGCAACTGGTATGACCCCTTAGATAGTAAACGTTTACATTTCAAAGAAAACAGTAGACAGAATACAGAGAGTCTCTATATATATTGAAGTAGTATTAATCGTAGTTTACATGTAGATAAACGCGAACAATAATTGTCCTCTATAAGGAGGTATAATAGTTACATCTTGCGATCTAAATACCATGATATTGAGAACGCTCTGATTGGCTTATTTATTTTTGTTATCTATCATACGATTGGTTGTTTTTGTGCATGTTTCAAACCGGAAGTCTTATCTATTACTTAAATTCAATCTGATGACGAAATCATATCCGGACTACTTTTTTGTCGTTTTTCTCCCAAAATAACTCAATCTGAATAATCATAAGAATGGATGACAAATGCGACTATGCGTGTTACCTATAGGACACAGAGGCATGATGATTGACTTATTGTGGAAGGAAGAGAAGCGACACACAAAATGAGGTCTTCTCGTTTAGTAGTATAGATGAATATGACGTATGAAAACAGTAGACAGAATACAGAGTCTCTATATATATTGAAGTAGTATTAATCGTAGTTTACATGTAGATAAACGCGAACAATAATTGTCCTCTATAAGGAGGTATAATAGTTACATCTTGCGATCTAAATACCATGATATTGAGAACGCTCTGATTGGCTTATTTATTTTTGTTATCTATCATACGATTGGTTGTTTTTGTGCATGTTTCAAACCGGAAGTCTTATCTATTACTTAAATTCAATCTGATGACGAAATCATATCCGGACTCCTTTTTTGTCGTTTTTCTCCCAAAATAACTCAATCTGAATAATCATAAGAATGGATGACAAATGCGACTATGCATGTTACCTATAGGACACTAGTATAAATTCAAGATAACAGACTTGAGTGCTAACTACTGGGCTGATGATACCCTCGGGGAATTAAAAATTTGACACTTCAGCTTTCAACATAGTAAGATGGGAACAATATTGGAAAGGTTACAGTTTCAGTTTCATTAATAAGTTATAGTCAGAAAGATATATTCAATGTTTTTATGATTCGTCTCATTGCCAAAATGCATTACAAATCTACAGGATGACATTAGTCATCTATCTGTTGACACTGACTGGACTGATGCTTCGGGTTCAAATACTATACGCAGAAATTATTAAAATGAGAAGAAAATGTTACTAGTATAATGAATTACTGATACATGTATTAACAAATAGTTGAATGCACAAATCATCAGAACTGACCTAGTGCTCACCAAAACGATATCGTTTTTCTTCAGTTACTGTTGCTGCAACTCCATCATCATAGATATTTATCAATGTGCACACAACTTGTGATATTACCACAAAATGGAAGAATAAGGAAAGAAAAACATTCAACATGCATTCTTGCACAGGCATGCACTTCGTCATGTAAAGATTTTTGGATAAAGTAATGGTATATTTTAGAGAGTGAGAGAGAAAATCTTGGGAAATAAATGGAGGACACGTAAAAACTTGTAACATCTAAGATTTTGATTTCCTGGCATTTTTTGTGGGTGGGGTTTTCATGTTTGTCAAGCCTACATTCCGTGGTATTCGGCAGCGGCGTCCACAAAATTTAAATTCAGTCTGGTTAAAGATTTTGAAAATTAAATCACTTTTTTAAACTATCTTTGATTTCTAACGAACTTGGACAGAAGCTTGTTTATGATCAAAATATACTCGTGATCCAGAACTGGGACTATTATACTGGTATACTTGTATTAGTATAATAGTCCCAGTCCAGAAGTAAATTAAAAAAAAAATCCTGTTTATCCATGTTTTACTTATAAATGGACTTAGTTTTCTGCCAGATAACTTTACATTCACTCTGTGGTAAAAAAAAGTAAGATTTAAATAACTTTTTTAAAATATCCTGGTTTTGTACCAAACTTGGATAGAAGCTAGTTTATAATCAAAAGATAGTCATGATCCAGAAGGAAATTAAAAAAAAATCTTGTTTATCCGTATTTTACTTATTAATGGACTTACTTTTTTTGCCAGATAACTCTGTGGTTAAATTTATTAAAAACAAGTGAATAACTTTCTTAAATTATCTTGGGTTTGTACCAAACTGAGACAGAAGATTGTTTATTATCAAAAGCTAATATTTAGAAGAAATTATTTCATGTTTATATATATTACTTATGAATGGACGAAGTTTTTCTTCCAGTTAACATTAAATACGATCTGCAGTTAGTTTTTGAAACATTAAATTATTAAGATTCATAAACCATCCTGGATTTTTGCAAAACTTGGTCAGAAGCAGGGGCGGATGCAGGAATTTTCGAAAGGGGGGGTGCTAACCCAGGGCAAAGGGGGGGGGGGGGTGCAGGGGGGGTGCAAAACATAATTGGAAATTAGTATGGCGTTCATTATCACTGAGCTGATTTTACCAAATGATGATGAAAGGACAATTATTGGTGTCTGTTATATGTTTATTTAAATGATTTCCTTTTGGGTAATTTTTGCAGTAAATAAATAAGAAAATGCTTGCCTATTCCAGAGACGCATGATACAATTGTATTATATGTCTCTGCCTATTCTAAGTAAAAAAAAATCACCAAGGTAACGGTAAGTATTTTTAATTTTATCAATAGATGTAAATTAGGCAGATCTTGATTGAGTTTGGCCATTAATTGGGATTCATAACAACACTGGAACAAGTCTACTACTAAAGCAATCTAATTAAAAACAGATCATCTCATCGCTCTCGTTATCTGATATGTCGCGTGGGAGCTAAAAACCAATTTCTTATCGCTCCCGTTTTCTGATATGTCGCGTGGGAGCTAAAAACCGATCTCTCATCGCTCCCGTTTTCTGATATGTCGCGTGGGAGATCTAACGAAACCGGCTTTGAGGTCACATGTGAGTGAACTAAAAGTTATGAATTTATAATGATATGCAAATGACTTGACGACCTATTAATAAGCCAATCAAAAAAGTTTATGAATTATTTTGACTGACGATTTCGTCGTACATAAAATGAGTTACATCCCTTTACCTTACGTTAAACTTTCAAGATCGTGGAAGACTCAATTTCATTGTGTGAGTTCGTGGTCTAGTGGTTAAGACCGATGGCTATTTACAGTGCTGAAGGTCCCGAGTTCGATTCTCACTCGGGGTGCTAAAAATATCAGTACATCAGAAGGGTAATTTTCACCCTCTCACACATCTCTGGTACCCAGACCGGAGTTTAAACTAGAATGGGTACTTTGGGGGCCTCGGTTGGTCAAAGTTGTCCCCTACTTTGACCTGGAGATCAATCTTCTGATATCTCTCTGGTTTGTCTGTTTCCACCGAGTGGCCCGGTGGTTCTCTCCGAGTACTTCGGCTTCCTCCACCATAATAACAGACTTCCCGGTGTCCTACACGCTCCCTTGGGCGGTGTTGGGTGGGGATTGTTCTGGTGGTGACAATATTGTAAAGGACACATCTCCATTAATCCTTAGGGAGTGTACATGGATCCGGTGTACCCTTGCAGTCAATCAAGGGGTGCGTCTTAATTTGCGGAATCTCAGTGCATACATTGGTCGAAAAAGACACACCTACGAGGTCACTCACATGTGACCTCAAAGCGGGTTACGTTAGATCTGATTCTCCCACGCGACATATCAGAAACAGGAGCGATGAGAGATCGGTTTTTAATTAGATTGCTACTAAAAGGGATGCAAATGTAACCCATACCGGGAATACCTACAACCTGCTAAGGCAGCAACCATTTGATTTTCTGTGGGGGCTATGGTTTTTTTTTCTAGACAAATTTTTTTTCCCGCCTGGACAAGTTGAAAACAATTTTTTTCTTTCAATTTTAGCATTACATATAGTGGCAGCTGAGGGTGAAACAAACTTTTTTTTTTCTCAGAATCAAAAACAAATTATTTTTTCTCTCCAAAAACTGGAAACAAACTAAATTTTTTTAGGACGTTGCACAGAAAATTATCTAAGGTCTACTCGGTAAATGGCTATACCTCTATTTTCGGAATTTAACCCGTTCGGGTTATCTTTGGTGTTTTTATTAGGAGTGGAAATTCAGGAAGAAGGAAAACAATAATAAGGTTCCAATCAAATTATTAACTATACAACTTATGAAAAAGATGAAGTTGTACGTTATATGTGTTGTCTTTATTGTTTCTCTGACAGAAGCAAAGAATCCAGGTCTAAAAACAAGAATTACAGATGCTGGTTTAACTTACGGTAAAGTCTAATTACAAAATATTAAAAAATCAATGTTCGTCCTAAAAAAGGGGAGTAAACTGGACCCTTGTTGTGTTCACTTATCGCTACACTAAGAATAGGTACGATCTAAATCCCATGGTCAGCTTTCTGACCACGTGATTTAATTATAAAAGTTTTGGTCTGCTTTATCACATTCTTGATTGACATGATTGAGGGTGGTAAAGGGTTATCTTCCAGTTTTGCCATTTTTATTTCACGTGCAGCCGTGAAAAAGGTTTTTTATTCACTGTGTTTCGTGAAATCGGTAAAAAGATCAACGTGCAAGAGATTTTTAATTGTTCGTTCATTGTGAAATGGGCAAAGTCAAAATAAATGGTTCCTTGCATATATATCAATATTTATCAACATTGCTGATACTTTGATAGGATTATTTGATTTCAAATTATGTGGCTTGGTGTGTAGAATATTCCTGCAAAATTTCTTTGGAAAATCTCAAGTATTAAAAAAATTATGTTAAAAAAAGATGCCAAAATTGTCAGGAGTGCAACACTTTTTTGTGACATTTTGAAAAAATACATACATGTGATGGACTGTGAAACTCAGATCAGGAGATTAGGACTCAGATCAGGAGGTTTTTTATCGACATAAATTTTGTCGTAAATGTAACCATATGATGTAGAAATTGTGTTTTTTCTTCAAATTTCCATCAAATTGTAATATGTTTATAGTACCCTTATTGCCTTTCTATTTGAATAAAATAAAATATTAAGCAGAATCTGTTTCTTGTTTTGTTTTGTTTTTGATAAATGATTGTTCACTGCTTGCAAATAAATCATTATATTTATTTATCTTATCTGTATAGATTTTTATTCATGTCTCCATCTGCTTATCATTGGTAAATGTATAGACAAATAAGAAAGAAATAAGCTCTACATGTATGTATATTTGCAACATCATAAATTAATTAAAAAAATAACAAACACTAACAGTAGTACTGCATGGCTTTTAAGCATTATGAAAGTCATATTGTAGAAAAACTTAAAAAGACTTAAACAGTGTAAAATGTTTTGCTATTTCTAGCTTACACAATGAAATCTTATATACTATTAATTAACATCTACGATTCTCAATCCCAAGGTTTTATTAGCAATTAGACTTACTACAACTTTTATTAGTATATGTACATATTGTATCTTCCAGTCCATTTGGATAAACAGATTTCCTTTATAAACTTCAATTTAATCCTTGAAAGGAGGTCTAGATTGCTAAAATAATTTATAAATTTATATTTTTTTATTTGTCCCAAAACATTTAAATTCATTTAATTACCATCCTTTTATGATTATTTGATTAAAATATTAATCATTTATAGGCTTTTTACAATTTACATTTTTAAAAGCAAAATAACTGAAAACAGGATAAAACAAAGGGAAGTAACAAAAATGTATTTCAATATTCCCAATACACATCGTTTTTATAACACAACGGCAGTTAGCCAGAGGTAAACATCGTTGATTACCAGTATGTTTGACACCCAAGCTGTCAAGTGAAGCCATATAATTATACATCTTCTTTGATGTACAGGTAAAATTTAACACAGGTGTCAATTACACCCGTACAGTAGTAAGATCTAGTAAGAAATGATCAAATATGGCGTCTGAAAATTTTCATTCATGAAATAATTCATACACGGGAGATTTTCCCCCTAAACGGGAGGACGGGAGGAGACCCCTGAAAACGGGATTTTTGTACTCCCGTGGGGAGGTTCACATGTATGAAAATACTTTTTTTTCAAGACACAGCAAATTGTTTTATGGAGTGATATGCCATAAATTCCTATTTCTTTGAAAACTGTTATATCTTAGTAATGATTTTAGCTCAAAATCAAGCTTTTCCTTTGAACCGTTTTGATACAGATGTGTTTTGAAAAAAAGTTGTGCCATGTCAGGAGTGCAACACAAAAATTAGTATTACTGAGGAATAGAATGAATTTTGCTCAAATGACTCCTGCCTAAACATAAACAAAAGTCAATACTGTTAAACAAATATATCCTTTCTAGAATAAATAGTTTATTCACCTGATTATTGATATAAATAATGTGTGAGAGTCCAGTAAATAAGGCCTCCCTGTGAGTGTCAGGAGTGCAACTTTGAAGTTTAAAGACTCACACTTAAAAAATACAAAAGCAAATATATGGTTCTGTTTTATTTTTCAAAAGATACTATACTAGATACAAGATTGCACCCAAAGAGTAGTCTGATAGACAAAGAACTTTTCTTTTAGAACCATTTCTTTGATGTCAGGAGTGCAACACTTTTAAAATGACATTTTCTTGGACTTACATTTTAAGATAATCTCACCTCCTAGTGACTTATTTGCATCCAAACATGTTTTCTGACTACTTAGGTTACATGTATGAGGTATAATAAATTCTTAAAGGTAGGTTTCAAAGCAGGACTAAGATCCAAGAATTGTTTTTTGTCACAGGCAAACATATTTTTAAGCTAAATATTCATATAATTTTCAAATTATGGAAGGTAATTGTCTTAAACTTTGTCATTTGATTAGGAAATAACCATATTTCATTTTACAAGTTTTAGAATGGTTTCATGTAACACTTATTAAATTATTATAATTGTTATAACAAACTATTAATTGTGTTGCACTCCTGACATAGATTTACCATAACAAACCATTTATCACATTTTGAGTTCAATTTTAAGACCCAAACTTTCAATGAATGAAAGATTGGAATGATGGTTGAGAAACTAAGCTTTAGAGTAAAATCAGACAGGCTAAGTGCATACAAAGTTAACAATAACTTCAACTTTGAGGAGTAGAAAGTTGAGAAAAACAATGAAATATGATCCTAATCTGAAGGACAATCTAGACAAATATAAACAAAGAAAGAATAAAGAAAACAAAACAATTTAACACTTAATTCAAAAGACTTTGACCAGAATTAAAACTTATATGAGAAAAGGAAAACAAAACAGAGAAAGTGGCAACAAAAGAGAAGAAGAAAATTGACACAAGCTGAAAAAGTTGCAAACCAGCAGAAAATTGTCCAGTCATGTAGTAAAAGTACAGATGCACTAACAATACCTAGAGAAATCAGAAAGAGAAGTCAAAGAAAAAGACATTATCTGCCTGACCATTCCAAATCTTGTGGTAAAACAATTGAGCACATCATATCCACAGCTACACCAAAGTGGTTGTCAGAGTTAATGAGAACTGAGTCTGATGGCAGCTGTATGTGTACCAGAAATTGATGAGTCTTTAATATGTTGAAGTATAAACAAAGATGAGGAACCCCATAAAGATCTAAAAACTGTTGAAAAGAAAATGACGTTTTCCAAGAGTTCCTTAGTTCTAAGTCTAAGTTTTTTAGGTAGCCTCTATTCTTTTTGAATATGCCAGTTTCTTTTTAAGTTTCCAGATCTATTAAGGGTCTCTCAACTTTGTTTCCACTTCAGCACCCATCAATTTCTAGCACACTTCCACCAGGGTTGGCAAAAACCCGGGTTTTAAGAGTATTGCCCAGCCCAGTGGGAAATACTGGGAAAACCCGGGTTTTACTGGGTTTTAGTGGGTAATACTGGGCAATACTGGGTAATATAAAATATTTGTCTGAATTTTAAAGAGGATTCAGTGATAAACACAAATGAAATACATTTAATAAGATATTTATACCCTATTTTGATTGTTTAGCATTTGTCTAGATTGGCACACTGCAAATAGAAAGCAAATAAATATTTTTTTTTCAAATTAATATAGCTCCTATTAAGAATTAACAATTACATGTATTAAAGAAACATCACATTTAAATAATGTATATATGGTTCATTCCCTCTATTCCCACTTTTTATAAATCTGGTAAGAAAAGGTAAAATTTCATGTGGGAGTAGGAGGAAAACTTGTGCAAACAAAGGATTATACTGTACAAACATTTTTTTAATCAACTGTTAATTGACCAGTGTTTTTTAAAGGCAGTGCTTTAAGGCCTGACTTTCAAGTCATGATGTTAATCTTTTCATACGCAATCTATGCAGGGGGTCTTTTGGCCAGAAATAGATTCGGAAATGTTCGAATTTCTCCTCTTCTTTTTATGGTATGATATGGTTTTTGTTTCTTTCATTTATATTGGGAACTAAAGAAACGATCAGTGTGTATTGTTCGTTTTATAGAACTTGTTATTAATGTGTATTTTGCTTTATAAGCAGTCAACCTGACTACAAACTATCATTATTTGTATTCCGTGTGGAAAGAGGTCGGGTCAATTTCGAGTGTTATCTGACATCTAAAGATTTTTTAATTAGTTCAGACGTTGATATAACAATGAAAAGTCGACTGAACATGATTAATATTGCATCTTCTATAATTCAAAGCGGAATTCGGTTTATAAACGAGAAACCGTAAAGCGTTTTCAATTTCGGTATTAGTTATGTATGTTGTCTACGTATTATCCTGGTTCCCGGTACTACGTTCCGGGTATTAGCTATTTTATATATCTGATGTGTAACATTACGATCAGGTACCAGCCAATCTACGTGTGTATGTGTACATGATTTCCCGCCAAAATGACCGACTTACAGCTATGGAAAAATAGTCCATAAACGTTCCGTATAATGATATGCAAATTCATAATTAATCGTAACTTTTTTTTATCTTTGTATAATAAATATAACAAAATGGATTCCACAAAATTGAAAATAGCATTATTTTACGAGAATTTCTAATATTTTTTTCACTTCCGGGCGCAGTAATACGTATGTTTTGAAGAAGGTCGAAGAAATTGAATTGAGAAGGAAACGGATAGATATACGTCCTTGCTATCAGGTAAAACAATTTAAATGTACAGAAAAAACACATTTACTTCACACAAATAGTACAGGCTTAAGCATTTTATTGTCTTATACACGACTGTAGTCTAGTGTTTAAACGACGGCGGTGACCTACAAGGTACGGGTTATACTGGGTCAAGTCTAAATATGTAAACATATCCACGTGCTATTAGGTAGAAAGCATCGTAATGCAATATCTACAATTTTTTCCTCCTTTATACATCGTTTAACCAGATATATTTCTCTTTCAAATACACTTAAACACGGGTTGTATGTACGTATCTTTTCTAGTGTTTTCTTGTCCTTATTAAAGTTCATTTGTTGATGTTTTGAACGACTGAACACAGGAGTGAATGAATGCAACAATTATATATACTGAAGACTTGGGCTGTACAATGATAGTGTACGTATATCATACTGATAATTATTCTAGCAGTAATTATGTTAATTTAGGATGTAATGACAGGAATTCATGAGCTATGCCTCAGGCTTTCTGAAAAAATATCAATGACAATGTAAACAGGAACAAAACATTGACACGAATGATGCTCTCTTCTATTTTATAGTTATTTAGGTATGTGTGTTGCACAAGTTTCAAAAAAACTTAAGTTGTAAAACTTTTTTCAGGGCACAAACCCACTTTAAAGAGACTTGTCTACTGCCATACCCATCCTATTTTCATGCACCATTTGCAAGCAAGAGACTGAATGGTTTGCAAAATTAAAAATCAGGACGGTGTCCAATTAAACCAAAAGAACTAAACTGGATGAATATTGTAGGAGAAATCTAGAGGAAAGTTTTGATTTGTGAAATTGGTTTTCCTGAAAAGTCATTCATCCTAGCCTGCAGAAAGGAACTATAACTGTCCACCACCAACTGACGAGCTAATGTTGAGCTTCACATATGGAATTACTCAAATACCATCAATGTCTATGTTTTCAGCACAGATTTCACAAGTTATGACACAGCTGTGCTTTTTTTTTATACCTGTTAAAGAGTTGTATACTAAATTTTATTTTTTTATCAATAAATATATCTTGTGTCATTTAAGAACTTGTATTTTGCCAAAAGATGCATACTAGTGAATGAAAGTGGTGCAGTTCATTTTGCTTTGGTATATAGAATTGAATTACAATTGTTCATGTTATTGGAATGCATATAAAAATAAGGAGATGTGGTACAATGTATATACATGATATTTAGTGAGTTTATTAAGCAAAAGTGAATAAGAAATAGGTATAAGCAGTTACAGGTACTACTGTACAATCTCAAACAATGAGAAAAACTCATACCGTAAAGAGAATTTCATATTTACAAGTAAGTTTTGTTTTTGCGTTGAATAATTTTCTTCTATTGTTTTAATTGCAAATATGGGAAGTGGTTAAAATGCTGACGAGACAGCTGTTATGGCCACAGAGCCTTAATTGAAAACTTCTTTTTCATTCATAACGGTAGATTTTGCCTGGAGTCAGAAACATATCTGCCAACTTTTCAAAATGCACATGGGGGTTTTACGTGAAAGATGGTTCATATAGTCATACAAAACCTTCAAGGGGACCTTCAAATGGAAGCAGGACAAGTCGCCCCACTGGCTAATCGCCCACTTTTAAAAAAAACGCCACAAACTGATTTATCAAATCGCCCCACATGTGAAATTGGTTAAATCATGTTAAATATTACTCCTGCCAACCCGCCCTACTTATAAAAAATAAAAAAACGGTAATATTTAGATTAATATATATATATATATAATTAAAAATAAAAACTCGCACCACTTTAATGAAAACTAATCTACACAGAAAACAAACAAACCGAAAATTTATTTAATTACTATTATTGATATACTGAAATTATAATTCTAAAAAAAAAAATGTATTGTTGAAGAATAACTAAGTTTTGAAGCTTAGTTATTTGCATAACAATTGAAAAGAAACCTGTTAATTGTATCATAATGCAATATAAGGAATTTAACTTATATTCAACGGGATAACATCTTTTTCCATAAGTGGGGAGAGTTGGCATTACTAAATTCATCCTGGTTAATAATATATTTATCTAGATTTCACCGATTTCCATTAGGTGGGACCAGTTAGCAGGAGTAATATTAATGGAATTTAACTTATATACAACGGGATAACATCTTTTTACATGAGTGGGGCGAGTTGGCATTAGTAAATTCTTCCTGGTTAATAATATATTTATCTAGATATTATCGTTTTCTATTAGGTGGGGCAAGTTGGCAGGAGTAATATTAAGGGATATAACACATTTCACAAGTGGGGCGATTTGGTTATCCAGGTTGGGGCAGTTTTTTTTTTAAAGTGGGGCGAGTTAGTGAAAAAGTGGGGCTATTTGCTAATGGGGCGATTTGTCATGGATTCCCTTCAAATATATTCTAATGTGGTTTTTGGCTTCTTCGTGCATAAACAAGCTCATTGCCATTGTTGAATTAATTGTTTTCTTTAAAATAGTCGACAAAATTGCTCTTACAAAATTTCCATTTGGGAGCCTCGAGCTCGATGGGGGAAATACTCTGCAAATACTGACAGTTGGCAGGTATGGTCATCAAAAAAGTTGATGTGTTACTACGTACATTTACCATTATGTTACTTGATGTTCTTGCTATACACACAGTACAGAGACTAGTCAATCTTTGTGAACTATTTTTTATGGGAGTCATAGAATATGCATATACAATCAATAATTAAAAATAGTCTATTTATATTGAAAAGGAAAAGTTCTTATATGTCTAAAGAAGAGGGACGAAAGACACCAAAGGGACAGTCAAACTCATAAATTTAAAGCAAACTGACAAGGCCATGGCTAAAAATGCATTTCATGGCGAGGCACAGAAAATATACTGTAAACAGTAGACTATAGATATAGGTGAACTAGGTACAAAAGAACTCTAAATCTTAAATTCTACAAACCACCTCTGTTCTATGGAAGATAATGATATAACTGGACTAGAAATACACACAACCTGTAATTAACTGCCTTTACAGCGCTTTCGCGCTTTGATTATTATGATGAGAACAGGTAATAAGTTATTTTTGCATCTGTATGAATTCGGTTTTTTTTTAAACAAAATAAATATGAAAGAAATTAATTTAACAAATATAAGTAAATTATTTTATTACTTTTATAACACAAATTCAACTGCAGATTCAAGCAAGCATAATATAAAACAAATTAAACAACAGCACTAAATCAAATCACACATTGTAGCAGAAGCATAAGACAATCACTGTATACAAATTTATTAAAGTTAATCAATCTATTCCACTTAAAGAAGGTGGAAGGCTGCATCACCAAACTCTACTGTTGTGACTTCCTGGTTGCGGTGTCTAACCTTAAGTTCGTCTAATCTGTTGTTGATTTCTACATACTTCTTTTTGGGGGCCACTATCTTCCCACTGGCTGTATACTGGATCATGGTCAGGGTGTTTCAGAAGTTTAATTAGTTGAAAGATGTTCAGATGTGGATGCATGACATGCTTCTTCAGGTTGCTGTGTCATCCCTCTAGATGATTTATTGTCCTTGCTCCTTGTGTTAAGTAGTGGTTCAAACGGTGACTGTTCTGTTCAACCAAGTATGTTGTTACATAGTCTGTACATTGTGTTCTTGAAAGATGGAAAAGTTGGAATGTTCTTTACAAGTTCTTGTGTATTGTCGTTCCAGTCGTCGGTTCTGAGTTTATCTAGTTCTTCCTGATTGCTCATGCTTTGAAGAAAAGTTTACAGTTTTCACCCATGCCATTATTTTAAATCTTTGATTATTGCTCCAAGTATTTATATTTTTAGAGTATACTTTTATTCCATATCTTAAGATTATACTTGGTTATAATATTATTTATATTATGATTTATTAGTACAGCAGACATTTTAGGTTACAAATTCAAAAAATTAAAAATAAATCTAACCCCAATCTATTTATCATATTTTTTCTTTATTTTTAAGTACAAATTCAAAAAATTAAAAATAAATCTAGTAACCCAATCTACTTATCATATTTTTTCTTTATTTTTAGGTTACAAATTCAAAAATTAAAAATAAATCTAACCCCAATCTATTTATCATATATTTTTTTTTAATTTTAAGTATTTCTTTGATGATTTTTTTTTTACAAATAAACAAGGTGTTATACATAAACAGTGTACCAAATATGTTATGCTTTAAAAAAAATACATGCAAATCTTAGGTGAAATTCTAATTAACCTTGATTGTTATAAAAACAAATTATTTATCAAAACATCCATTGTTATTTGCAAGTGGGAATAGAAGGAATAGTATTTTTAAAAAGTGGGAATAGGAGGAAGACACCGTATTTATATATGTACTGTCACTAATTAAGAAGTAATTATTCAGATTAGAACACAGATTTGTTTATGTAACAATAATCAGTCCTTTCAATTTTACAAGTGTTAATGGCATGACCCTGTAGGGTGTTTATTTAGCAATATGAATGTATAACAATTAAAATTAACAATTCACTTAAACACTGCAATAAAATTTTTCAAAGTTTGGATTATTGAAACAATACTTGGTAATTAAAAGGTATCTTTAAATGTGCACTATTCTGCCTACATATAAAATTAATAGAGAAGAGAATGAAATTGAATTTTCTAGAAATGACTGTCAATGGTTATCTGTATAAAAAGTATATATTTAGCTGTTATACTATGAAACTATAACAAGTCTTTACTATTTTGTGTTAAAATAAGCTTAAAAAAATCATATTGCCCAGTAATGCCCACTATTCCCCATTTCTGGGAGTATTGCCCAGCAAGGGAAAACCCGGGTTTTCCCGCCCAGGAATTCCCGGGTGGGTAATACTTTGCCAACCCTGACTTCCACCAGTACTGATTAATTCTTACAACTACCTTGGTTTATCTGTGGATATGATGTATTCAATTGTTTTAGGGTAATATTTGGGTTTGTCAGGACGAATTAGTCTTCTCTTTATGATTACTCTATATGGTGTATCTGTACCTGTATTTTTACTTATCGACTGGATATTCATCTGTGGGTTTGGATTTTTTTTTTTCGGCTTGTGTAAATTTATTTTTCTCTTCTGTTGCCAATCTCTCTGGGTTTTTTTTCCATTTTTTTATATCTATGTTTTTGTTTTCATGTGTAAGTCTTTGTAATTAAGTTTTACATTTCTTGTTCTTTCTTTGGTTATATAATGTCTAGTGTGTCCTTTAGGTGGATCTTCTTTCAGATTTTTTCTCAATTTTCTGCTCATCAAAGTTATAGTCGATGTTGACTTTGATGGTGTGTTTTGGGTCCTTATTAGTCTGTCTGATTTTATTCTCAAGTAAGTTTAGTAAGTTTAGTTTCATCAAATATCTTTCCCATCTTTTATTTATTTTAAGGTTGGATAAGCAAGATGAACTCAAAATTTACGAAACTTTCTAAGATAAAAATATTGAATATGTGCAAAACTTTTTGTTGTGGTAAATTCATGTCAGGAGCTCAACAAAATTAACTGTTTTTTATTACAGTTATAATAATTTAATTAGTATTTCATGAACCATTATAAAACTTTTGAAACTGAAATATAGTTATTTCTCATAAAAATGCACAGTTTATGAGAATCAGCTTCTCAAATTCTCAAATTATATAAAAATTAGTCATACCAGAATTTTTGACTGGGACAAATATATTTAAATAAATAAATTTATAGGTCCTGCTTTGAAATTCTAAAAGAATATGTTTGTTATACAGGATTGACTTTTGTTTATATTTAGGTGTGAGCCATTTAAGCAAAAATCATTCTATTCCTCCGTAATATTATTTTTTGTGTTGCACTCCTGACATGGCACAACTTTTTTTCCAAACACATCTGTATCAAAACGGTTCAATGGATAAGCTTCATTCTGAGCTGAAATCATCCCTAAGACATACTAGTTGTAATATACATAAGAATCTATGGCACATGTCATCATATTACAAGTTGCTGTGTCTTTCAAATAAAACTTTTTTTTTCAAAATGTCAAGAAAAAGTGTTGCACTCCTGACAATTTTGGCATCTTTTTTAATGTAATTTTTCAAATGCTTGAAATTTTCCAAAGATATTTAGCAGGATTATTCTACACATTAAGCCACAACATTCAGCCCATTTTAACATTGCAATCACTGCCATTTAAAAAAATAGTAGCGAAATGTGATGAAATGTGAATTTATGTATACAAAAAGTGATATGTATGATATAGCTCAAAAAAATATTGTTTAAATGAAAATAAAATGTCAAATCTGAAAGGCATAAATGTATATAAACACTTAATCTAGAAATCATGGTATGTTTTGATGATGTATAAACTATTTTGTTATGATATATATTGAATGTCAGGAGTGCAACAAGATAGGGGAAATAAAGTACCTTATATAGGTAATAATTTTTAAAAAAATAAAGAGTTCAGAAAAATTTTGAAGATAGCAGATCTCTTTTTAAGCTGTTAAGGGGGTTCGCGGGTCTAAATCATTTATATAGGATTTCTCTATGTTTTTCTATAAATGAACTTTATCTTATAGTTAATAGAAAAATAAAATAAAAAAGTGGGGTCACCGTTCATTTGCGCTCACAATCCGCCTTCGAAAGAAGCATACATTTTTGTAAAGGTGGTTTTTTTCTGTTGAAGTAATAGGAGAAATAAAGGTAATATCGAAATAAAAAAAGAAATTTATTACAGAAATCGCTAAAATTTTACAATAATTTAGTTTAAGTACAGCTTATATGGAAATTATATTAAAAAAGATAGGTCACCGATGAGTTGAAAAAGATATTTCAATTTTAGAACCAAAAAATGGCATTTTTCCACCAAAGGGAGGTAATTTGGAACTTTTTCAAAGATGTATACATTTTGAAAGTATGATGATCTGGGGCCAACACGAATTGATTGTTTTGAATGATTTTTGTACCATATGATAAAGTAACAACTACAAAAGGAAATAAATAAAATTTGTAATGAAAAACAAATGTTTGATTTTTTTCTGAATTTTTTATACCCTCGAGCCTCCTTAAACAACAATTCTGATGGATACTTAATGGAATTTAGTTCATAGTTTGGTAACTTACCCTCAATTGTATAAGAATGTGTCAGAAAAATCAATTTAAATATGGTCTAAAGTGCATAAGATGCATAAGGTAAAACAGAAATTACATTCAAATGACAGATTTAGGTCTTTATAAACCAGCAATGATGAAAAAATTTAAAAAATCATGAGCATTTTGTTCTAGTTTCTGTATTTTAGTTTGGTGTATAATATGTCAGGAGTGCAACAAAAACAGGGGAAATTGGATGTATTTTCTGTTTGATACATCTTTTTTATTAAAAGATTTATTTATCATTTTTTTTTCATCAGTGTATTTAAAAAAGGGTTAATTTTGATAAGGAGAAGGTTTTTTTATCAACTTATTGATGAATTATTTTTTAATTAGAACTTTTTCAATCAACTTTAAATTAATTGATACAAAAAATAGCCAAAAACATTAAAAAAAATTATAATCAAAGATGAGATTATTAATTTTTGCATTAAAAGTAATGTTTGGATTTCTGCAATCAAATGGGGTGAAAAAAATATTAATATTTGATAGCATTTGTTTGAAATCATATTCCCAAAAGGTATACTTGATTTATTTTTTTTCATTTAGTTTATGTCAATAAAGTTTCAGAACTTTTTTGTTTCTTTATACTTTTTTATATCCTTTTGGATTCATAAACTTAAATGTATATGTATCAAGATACTATAAAAGTAATGGACTCAAACAATCTTGAAATTTGACCAAAGAAAATAAATTTGGACCATTTTTTTTTGACTTTGCCCAAATGGCAATTTTATTTCTTCCATGTAGATACCCCCCTTTACGCCCCTCTTAATTAGTCAGGTCAAGATCATAGTGGAGAAAAGTGTAGTTTATGTAGGTACCAATCCTCATTGCATTAAGTCACCTCAGTGATTTATCATGCCTATTTACAGCTTAAGCTTCTTAGGAAGAAAGATAAGAAGTTAGCAATATTCTTTAACTTTACTTTCCTCTATATAGATGATGTTCTCTCACCAAATAATTCAAAATTTGGTGACTTATAATGTTGAACACATCTATCCAATCGAACTAGATACAAGAGGTAAAATCACAAAAATACTGCACTCAGAGGAAAACTCAATCAGAAAGTTCCTAATCACATATTGCAAAATCAAATGACAAAACACATCGAATGGACAACAACTGTCATATTCCTGACTTGGTACAGGCATTTTCTAATGTAGAAAATGTGGATAAAGGATACAACAGATACAGTAAAGTTGGTCTCATATCTTGATTTACATCTAGAAATTGACAATGAGGGCCGGTTGAAGACAAAACTTAACGACAAAAGAGATGATTTCAGCTTTCCAATTGTGAACTTTCCATTTCCTGATTTTCTTGATAGATGCTTGCTGCTCACAAGGAAGATATTAAACCAAGAGTTCCAAATGGTGAGGTTGAAATCATTCCTTTGTAAATTTACGGACGCCATCACGAGTTGGTTGACCCTTATGGAATAACCATTTCACAGATGATATTGGATATGTTCCTTACGTGGTAACTACAATCCCCTTCCCTTTCATGAATGTGACCTACCGAATTGGACTATTTACCGGATTGGTTATAACATGAGCAACACGACGGGTGCCGCATGTGGAGCAGGATCTGCTTAACCTTCCAGAGCACCTGAGATCACCCCCAGTATTTGGTGGGGTTTGTGTTGCTTATTTTTTAGTTTTCTATGTTGTGTCATGTGTACTATTGTTTGTCTGTTTGTCTTTTTCATTTTTAGCCATGTCGTTGTCAGTTTATTTTTCGATTTATAATTTGACTGTCCCTCTGGTATCTTTCGCCCCTCTTTTAAGGATTGGGGCACTATATCAATGCACATCAAATTTCCATTTTAATGCTACCTCAGTTTTCTCAGTCATCCAAATTTTATGAAACTTATACACAATGCTAAGAGTTAAGAACTAAACTCACAGACAAGAGTTAAAATTAAGACATTGAGTCACTTACTTAAAATATTGTAATGGACAGGTCTACATAGTATTCCAACTTATATCAAAACATATTGAACATCATCCATTACGGTAAGCTGTTTTTACAATCTTTGACTTTTTTTATGCCCCACCTACGATAGTAGAGGGGCATTATGTTTTCAGGTCTGTGCCTCCTTTCATCCGTCCGTCCGTCTGTGCCTCCGTTCGTCCGTCCGGTTAAAGTTTTTGGTCGAGGTAGTTTTTGATGAAGCTGAAGTCCAATCAACTTGAAACTTAATACACATGTTCCCCATGATATGATCTTTCTAATTTTAATGCCAAATTATAGTTTTGACCCCAATTTCATGGTCCACTGAACATAGAAAATGATAGTGCAAAGTTCAGGTTAAAGTTTTTGGTCAAGGTAGTTTTTGATGAAGTTAAAGTTACATCAACTTGAAACCTAGTACACATGTTCCCTATGATATGATCTTTCTAATTTTAATTCCAAATTAAAGTTTTGACCCCAATTTCACGGTCCACTGAACATAGAAAATGATAGTGGGAGTGGGGCATCCGTGTACTATGGACACATTCTTGTTTATTTATCATTCCTGTTCCTCTTTTGTTTTAGCTAGCCAAGTAGCCATTGAACAGCTATCAAAATCTGCTAAAGGTCAGAAAATTCCCGACCAGAGTGGCCGTTCTGGTGATGTTAGTTATGAATTATCAAAGTAAGTACATTTGTATAATGTATTAGATGATTTTTAGTTTGTAACAGCGGTTGAATGTAATAGTAATGACTTTAACACTCCGGAAAGAGATGAATGTTGAACATCACTTAAAAAAAAAACAAGAAAGAAGAAGGCAAATCAAAAAATGAAATTATAGCAGCATTAAACGTTATTGAAATATTTGGCACATTTTCTGGTCTTAAATTAAATAAAAACAAAACGGAAGGCATTTGGATAGGAAAACTGAAAAATTGTAAAGATAAAGTAGATAATATAAAATTCACAGATAAACCCGTTAAAGTGTTAGGATTATATTTCGGCACAAATAAAGCAGAATTCGCAAAACTAAATTGGGAAAACAAATTTGAAAAGCAAAAAAACTCATGAAATCTTGGGAAAAAAGACATCTTGCTATCATCGGTAAAATTCTTATAATCAAATCACTTATCATTCCACAATTCACATACTTAGCAAGTATGACAGTCATAAATAAAACGTACAGCGACAATCTAGAAAGAGAAATTTTTTATTTTATTTGGAACGGTAAACAAGACAAATTAAAAAGGTCAACTCTCATAGCAGATTACAGTACAGGAGGACTCAATATGATAGATATGGACAGCTACTTTAATACACTTAAAATTAAATGGGTATCAAGATTAATGGAGTCAAAACATAAAAATTGGTCAATTATTCCGAGATTCTTTTTTGATAAATACGGAAAAAACTTCCTTATCTTCAAAATGAATTTAGAACTTAAAAATTTAAAACTACTTAAAATTACAACTGAATTACCAGAATTTTATCTGGATATTGTAAAATGCTGGATACGGAAAGGTGGAGGTCAAACTAAATCACCCACTAACTTTAGAGAAATACGCAAAGAAATTATATGGGGTAATAAAAACATAAAAATAAAAAATAAACCATTATTGATGCTCAATTGGATCAAAAGCAATATAATCTATATTAATGAAATTATTGACGAAAACGGTCAAATCAACGAAAAGACAATACTGCGTAAGTTAGAAATAAAACACAACTGGATAGCCGAACTATCAATACTAAAAAAAGCTATTCCAAAATGTTGGATAGATATCCTGAAAACAAATAAATCTGTTAAAACCCAAGTTAGTATTAACGAAAAAATAATTAGAATGAATGAAACAGAAATAAATTTAGCAGATCTTGATAACAAAACCGTATATCAACATTTTATAAAAAACAAAATAACTCCAAACATTGGAATAATAAAATGGCAAAGAATATTAGGCGTAAAACCATTACAAATTAGACACTCCTTATCATTTACAAACAAAGAAATATACACAAACAAACTTAAAGTTTATAAATGGAAATTATTTAGCTATATATTGCCGAACACAGAAAATCTTTTCAAATGGAAAATATCTAATACGTCAGAGTGTGCTTTATGCAAATGCACAGACAATTATCAACATTTTTTTATCGATTGTGAATTTTTAAAAGACTTGTGGAATAAAATAACAGAAAAAATGAATATTATAAACTTTTGTAAGAAAATAAACTTAATAGATATAGTCTTTGGATATAAAATAGGAGACCGACATTATAATGACATAAATCTTATTATAACGTTGATAGGTTTCTCAATTTACAAATCATTTTACACGTCAGAACAAAGAACAAAATCTGCCGACATATACAACATCTTCAAAAAGAATTTGAATTATATTTTGAAGTTAACAGATGTGTAAAAAAACGTAAAAGTAATCTAATTCGCAAATTTCAAAAATTTCTTTAAACTGTTAGATTATAAAATACGTAAACATAATATTCATATATAGTTTCGAAACATAACGCACAAAATATTTACTCAAGTATCTTTAAAACGAAATACTATAAATGCAAAAATAAATTTGACACCTCAGCTGCCGTAAAGAAAAACCCATAAATTACACCCATTCTAAAACTTTAAATCAAAACACAATAAGGTACATATTATGGGGAAAGACAATAAATTCATATTTCGATAATAATAAACATATAATATCTTACCTTTTGATAATAATCCAAAAGCGAAAAGATTAACACATGAACTATATTATCCTTCAATCATGTCAGGTTACGATTATTTGATCACACTAAGACCTTGCACGATTTTTCTAAACGAGCAATATGTGTCGGGTAGACTGTATCCAATAATGAGAATGTAAAAGTAAAGGTCAAATACGGAACAAAATTACGTAATTATAAATGTGAATGATTTGCAATTATATATGCTTATATTGTATTTTTTTCTATTTGTAATTGACTGTATATTGTAATTTTTGTCAAGCCTGCAACTTTTGTTGCAGAAAGCTCGACATAGGGATAGTGATCCGGCGGCGGCGGTGTTAGCTAACTTCTTAAAAACTTAATATTTTAGAAGGTGGAAGTCCTGGATGCTTCATACTTTGTATATAGATGCGTCATGTTACGAAGTTTCTCTCAGTCACATGTCCAATGTCCTTGACCTCATTTTCATGGTTCAGTGACTACTTGAAAAAAAAGTTCAAATTTTTTGTAATGTTAAATTCTCTCTTATTATAAGCAATAGGATAACTATATTTGGTATGTGTGTACGTTGCAAGGTCCTCATGCCCGTCAGACAGTTTTCACTTGACCTCGACCTCATTTCATGGATCAGTGAACAAGGTTAAGTTTTGGTGGTCAAGTCCATATCTCAGATACTATAAGCTATAGGTCTTGTATATTCGGTGTATGGAAGGACTGTAAGGTGTACATGTCCAACCGGCAGGTGTCATCTGACCTTGACCTCATTTTTATGGTTCAGTGGTTATAGTTCGGTTTTTATACGACCGCAAAAATTTTAATTTTTTGGTCGTATATTGCTATCACGTTGGCGTCGTCGTCGTCGTCGTCCGAATACTTTTAGTTTTCGCACTCTAACTTTAGTAAAAGTGAATGGAAATCTATGAAATTTTAACACAAGGTTTATGACCACAAAAGGAAGGTTGGTATTGATTTTGGGAGTTTTGGTCCCAACATTTTAGGAATTAGGGGCCAAAAAGGGCCCAAATAAGCATTTTCATGGTTTTGCACTATAACTTTAGTTTAAGTCAATAGAAATCTATGAAATTTTGACACAAGGTTTATGACCACAAAAGAACGGTTGGGATTGATTTTGGGAGTTTTGGTTTCAACAGTTTAGGAATTAGGGGCCAAAAAAGGGCCCAAATAAGCATTATTCTTGGTTTTCGCACAATAACTTTAGTATAAGTAAATAGAAATCAATGAAATTTTAACACAAGGTTTATGACCACAAAAGGAAGGTTGGGATTGATTTTTGGAGTTGAGGTTACAACAGTTTATGAATTAGGGGCCAAAAAGGGGCCCAAATAAGCATTATTTTTGGTTTTTGCACCATAACTTTAGTATAAGTAAATAGAAATCTATGAAATTTAAACACAAGGTTTATGACCATAAAAGGAAGGTTGGGTTTGATTTTGGGAGTTTTGGTCCTAACAGTTTAGGAATAAGGGGCCCAAAGGGTCCAAAATTGAACTTTGTGTGATTTCATCATAAATTGAATAATTGGGGTTCTTTGATATGTCGAATCTAACTATGTATGTAGATTCTTAATTTTTGGTCCCGTTTTCAAATTGGTGTACATTAAGGTCCAAATGGTCCAAAATTAAACTTAGTTTGATTTTAACAAAAATTGAATCCTTGGGGTTCTTTGATATGCTGAATTTAAAAATGTACTTAGATTTTTAATTATTGGCCTAGTTTTCAAGTTGGTCCAAATGGGGGTCCAAAATTAAACTTTGTTTGATTTCATCAAAAATTGAATAAATGGGTTCTTTGATATGCCAAATCTAACTGTGTATGTAGATTCTTAATTTTTGGTCCAGTTTTCAAATTGGTCTACATTAAGGTCCAAAGGGTCCAAAATTAAACTAAGTTTGATTTTAACAAAAATTAAATTCTTGGGCTTATTTGATATGCTTTATCTAAATATGTACTTTGATTTTTGATTATGGGCCCAGTTTTCAAGTTGGTCCAAATCAGGATTCCATATCAAGTATTGTGCAATAGCAAGAAATTTTCAATTGCACAGTATTGCACAATAGTAAGAAATATCTAATTGCACAATATTGTGCAATAGCAATTAATTTTCAATTTGAGTTATCTTTCTTTGTATAGAATAGTAGTTGATAATATATGTTGGAAATTTGCCAGACATGACTATGATGTCATTTTCTATTTTTATTTGCCAATAACTTTATGTAAATATCTTCATTGGAAATTTGCCAATATAAAATGTTGCTGATGAAGCTTTTTTTCCTTATCTTATCTAAAATGTTTTTAGATAATGTATGTTGGACATTTGCCAGACATGACTATGATGTCATTTTCTATTTTTATTTGCCAATAACTTTATGTAAATAACTTCATTGGAAATTTGCCAATATAAAATGTTGCTGATGAAGTTTTTTTTATTGTTTTATACAATAAACAATGTATATTCACTTTTACTACCAACCAATCTTTACCATTCAGTGATAACAAGCACTTTATTTTACATTTTAATATTTTATGATGTATTTAAAAGAGTAGTTATTGTTGCAAAACTCCATTAGAAATTTGAATTGATATCAGTTTTGGAAAAAGGGAAACGGGAATGTGAAAAAAAAGGGGGAGGGTTTAAATTTTTCTCATTTCAGATTTCATAAATAAAAAGAAAATTTCTTCAAACATTTTTTTGAGAGGATTAATATTCAACAGCATAGTGAATTGCTCAAAGGCAAAAAAAAACTTTTAAGTTCATTAGACCACATTCATTCTGTGTCAGAAACCTATGCTGTGTCAACTATTTAATTTTAGATTTAAAAAGTTTGAAGAAGAAATCTTTAATTGATTTGTAAAATCTTGACATTTGTTTTGTGTAAAAAAAACCCATGTAATGTCAAAAATTTGATCACAATCCAAATTCAGAGCTGTATCACGCTTGAATGTTTTGTCCATACTTGCCCCAACTGTTCAGGGTTCGACCTCTGCGGTCGTATAAAGCTGCGCCCTGCGGAGCACCTGGTTGTGTTTTGGTCTGTTTTTCTTATACTATATGCAATAGGTCTTCTATATTTGGTGTATGGAAGGATTGTAAGGTGTACATGTCTAGCTGGCAGGTGTCATCTGACCTTGACCTCATTTTCATGGTTCAGTGGTTATTGTTAAGTTTTTGTGTTTTGATCTGTATTTCTTATACTATATGCAATAGGTCTTCTATATTTGGTGTATGGAAGGATTGTAAGGTGTACATGTCTAGCTGGCAGGTGTCATCTGACCTTGACCTCATTTTCATGGTTCAGTGGTCAAAGTTAAATTTTTGAGTTTTGGTCTTTTTTCTAATACTATATGCAATATGTTAACTATATTTGGTGTATGGAAATATTTTATGATCTATATATTAGTTGTGCAGGTTTTATTTGACCTTGACCTCATTTTCACGGTTCATTGCTCAGTGTTAAGTTTTAATGTTTGGGTCTGTTTTTCTTAAACCATAAGCAGTAGGTCAACTATATTTGTTGTATGAAAGAATTGTTAGCTGTACATGTCTTGCTGAAATGGTTCATCTGACCTTGACCTTAATTTCATGGTTTATTGGTCAATGTTCGGCTTTCATGGTTAATGTGAAGTTTATGTGACAGTTGTAATAAAGTTTTATATTTAGGACAATCAAAATACTATCAATGATTATTGAAGAAGGCGAGACATTTCAGTGTGTGAACTCTTGTTTCTATTTGTAATTGACTAGCAATTAGTTGGATTATATTATAATTTATAAATGTATGTTTTACAGACAAATTAAACTAACAAGTACTAACAAAATTTAATATATACTACTAACGGTTAACGAGGCCGGGATAAGGTACCGGTATTTGATGTATCCACTAACAAATGTGAAAAACTATCAATAAAACATGATTTACCTTTAAAAAAAAAAAAAAGAAGAAGGCATATTTGAGTATTTTTTGTACATGTACTTCAGAATCATATATCATGTATACATGTATGACAAAGTGTTATAAACCCTTCATACAAATACAGAAACATTAAACAGCTTCCTGTATCATTTTATCACATACATTGACATATGTATGTAATGCTAAAATATTTTTAATCATGCCCAACATATCTTTGACTTTGTTCGCCAAAGAATTCCAAATTTTTCTATACTTGATAATCAGCATAAATTTATTTATTTATTAAACTGTGAAGACAATCAGGTCCTTAATGCTGTTGGTAAATTTATTAAAGTGAATATGAGTTAGTAATTGTATTGTAACTGTATGTAAAAAAATTGTTTGTATCTATGTATCTATGCAAATCAATATTCTTTTTCCTTATTCATGTATGCTCTGTATGCCCCTTGTGGGCCGTTAATTGGAAATAAAATATGTTCTGTTCTATACATGAACTTTCAACTTTTAAATGACTTTAAACAAACTTAACCATGATAAGTTTGTTAAAAAAATCATGTAGAAATATTTTGAAATAAAAATCATATTTTCCAGATACATGTAATTTGCTAAAAATATCATTGCCAAGTTAATAATAGGGACAAAGGCATTGTATACATCGTATAGGAGGTAGAATGTTCTGATTTCTAGAGGCAATAAAGTAGGAAAGCACATATATGTCAATCATTTGATATTTGAATATCATGAATAAGCAGAATAATTGAGAGAAAAAACTAATTTAAAAGTTTTTAACAAACCAGTTTATGTCATTATTTTGTAAAAGAATTGTCTGCATTACACAGTTATTTAATACATTCAGTATCTTTTGTATTCTACAGGTTATTGGGATATTTTCGGTAGGCTTTCCATTTATATGTAAATTGTTAGATATTTAACAGCATTGTCATAGATAGTTTTAGTTAACAATCAGTTGACATGTTTTGTTTGTTATTTTCCAGCGTGGTGATAGATAGTTTCAGTAATCCATCGAGTAGTATAACAGTAACAGCAGACGGACTGAATTGGAAATCAGACGGATTAGGACTGTCCATAACTGGTCACTTTCATTACAAATATCATGGCATGTAAGTTCGGCAAAAATTTATCATTTGATTTGAGTTATCTATTACTAATAATTGTGTTAATTTTTAAAATAATGAGAGAAGGAAAATTGCGCAACAATAGTTTTTTTTTTAGCTATTTTGAAAAAAATAGTAATGCAGGCTCATTGACCAACAGTGTGTTTATTACCATTCATATACACATTTATTCTTTCCATGCATTTCTTTTATCATGTTTATTGAGTTAGAAAGTATGTGCAAAATTAAAATTTTTATTAGGCTTACGGTCGATGGATTGTCATTTTTACATATACATGTTATTTGTATTCCAAGTCTGGTGATAATAAAGAATTACGATATGATTGCCAGTAGGACATCTACCCAGCAAACACCAAAAGGACAAAAAATTGAAAAATTAGCATCAACAAAACTACATTGGATTCGAAAAGAATAACCCAAAATTATTTATCATATGATTCCTTTCAACACTACATTCCAAACCATAACCTCAATCAGTTAATAGTCAGAACAGGGTCGGTTCTACATCCATTTGATATTGTAGAGAGTACTACAGATTCACCAGGAGTTGGTTCACTTTCGTTCGTAACATATTTGATATTGTTATGATGAAATTGTTTTATACTTACTTGTATGCTAAATTATGTATTATTTTACTTGATTGCAGTATACCAATATCAGATAGTGGTAACATAGATGTGTCTGTCAGCAGAGTAAATTTTAATGTTGGAATTTCTTTAGGTAACTATTTTAAATTTCTTGCAGCTGGGGGGAAAAATGAAATACATGTATGTGTTTACAATAGAAGAATCAGTATTAATATTAATATACTAGTAAATCCAACATTTTTCTATCTTTTGCACACTAGCAGTACCCTTTTTTATTTGAAGTCATATGACATTTAGTACCTTTCAAAACCAGGTTATACTTTTGTACCTTTACAGAATCTTACTTTTACGAACTTTTACCTTTTACCAAGTCATACTTGAAATATCTTATATCTAATTCTTAAGACCATAACGTACCATGCATGTGATTTCCATCAAAATGTGTATATCTATTCACTTATAAGCATCCTTGCAAGGATAGATTTGTCATGCTCTTTCTAAAGTTATATCTGCCTCAAAATACAGATGTATATACATCATGTCATTTGGAAGTTTTGTTTTGTTTTTAGGAGTGGATGGCACAGGTCGACCAAAGATAGCCTCAAGTGGATGTAGTTGTAGTATAGGTTCATTAGATGTCCACTTCCACGGTGGTGCTGCATGGATCTATAATCTCTTTAAAGGAGTTGTTGAGGATGCTTTAAAGAAACAACTAAATGGACAGGTACAGTATGACATATAGATAATCATATACAGTGGAACCTTTTAAGGTCTGCTGTCTTGAAATGAAATGTAAGATATTGAACAGGTTTTGTTTAGTTACTCTATGAACAGAGTCCTGATTATACATTGTACATGTTTAAACATGTTTCTTTGTTATTGTTAAACAAAATAGAAAAAAACTATGAATATGTGATGAAATTTTGCAGAAATTAGTCAAGAATATTTTATTTTTAAAATCATTTGAATTTATAAATAATTAGCATCCAGAAATGAATACAGGACCAAACAGTGATATTTGTTTTCTATATAAATCATTATGATTCTTTGACATAATCTGATTTATTGCTAAATAGAAATATGTTTGCCATTATGTTATGCTTTTTTCACATTAGATATATATATATATATATATTTTCCAGTTATGTACCATCATAAATAAGGCTGTGAATACAGATGCCAGTCAGGCATTGGCTAAACTGAAAGGTAATATAAATATCTTGCTAGTCACAACGGAAACCATATATAACACAAGCTGAAACCTGTAAACATGATTGACATTCTACATGAAATCGTTACTGCTCATTTAGGATTAGATTATACATGTACCATGAATTCAGTTTGTTATATACATGTATACGAACATTTTCTTTCACATTTTTGATTGAAAAAAATGGCTTCTTCTACAAAAAAAAGTTTGATGAGCAATTTGTTACAATTTATAAGACATTTAAAAAATTGTATTAGGACACAAAAAAAAGTATCAATATAATATAAAATTGGTATATTTATTTTCAAAAGTTGTTTTAACCCCTAATAAAGGATATCTCCTATTGTTCATGTGTAATTTAAGAGTAAACTTTTTTTTAATTGCCTTATCAATGCATGACAAATTTCCAAGCATAAAAGTAATATTACCTACTATCAAATCATGGACTTCTGAAACTGGAGGTACCAATTTTGTGTCCCCAATTACTCCTTAATTCATTTAAGGCTTAATACAATGTATTGAAACTTACTTAGAATCTATATCCAGTGTCATTATTAATATGCACCTCTTATTATTTGGCTTAGGCCACACCAAATTAATTAGTAGTTCTTTGGAAAACCCGCACCTAAATTGCCGAAATTAAAATAAAAAAATAAAAATAAATTTCCCGCACCTCACCTGCCAAAACCAAAAAATAAAAATAAAAATAAAATTCCCGCACGTCGAAAATAAATCCGCATTTTCGACGAACTCGATTCCGGTATTAAAAAAAAATCTTTATCAATTAAGCGTTTGAAAATATGCAGTGTTTGTCATTTGTCAAGCATATTTTTGATTCTGATCAAAAAAGTTGCAAAGATGGAAAACGTGCTGATTGTTTCTGTGGTGAAACATCCAGACAAAAATAACAACAAGGCATACATATTAAAAAATACGGCAACACAAACAAAATGTCGGACATTCAGGGAACTATATCAAGAAGCCATTGAACGATGTAGCGATGCACAAAGTGAGATTATTAATATTAAAACCATACAAATAAGTAAGTCGAACAGTTTCGATGATTCTAGTATCGAAATATCTGACGAAAATATGGTATGGTCAATATGTTATGACCTAAACTTTAAATATGTGCAGTTCACAATTGATGATGGATCTACTGCTACTAAAGATGCATCAAATTCAAAACCAAGTGGAATTAATGCATTTTCGGTACTCATGAGCTCACAAAATGAGTTACACATGTCTGATAAACCTGTCCCCTTGTCTGAGAAACAGCTCACTGGGCCACAAAGACTTTACTCTGATATCATTGATTGGGAACAACTAATTATTTGAGATCAAACCAGGCACAGATTGTCATTTGTAGTGGTTGTCTATATGTGATTAGTTTGGTTGCATATTCCAAGATCAAATTGGATGCTACAGGGCAAATAAATGTTTAAAATTGTTGTACATGGAGTAAAAATTAAGCCTTTTGTTGGCCCTGTAAATACCCCTACTGATATTTCATTGATACATTTCTTTTGATATGAAAAGATAGACACCAAAACAGTTGTTGACGGCCTTGTGGAGACCTCTGAATTTGTTATTTTTCCTGGTGGATGTTGTGCAGTTCTCAAACTTTAAAATACCCCATATTGTTCCATTTTTATATGTACCTTTTTATAATAATACAAGGTACTGACAAAATGATAAAATTTGATATTTTATACCATTTTTAAAGATGGGTGAAATTGAAAGTTAACTTGTTTAACACAGGATGTTTTGTAAATGAAAAAAAAAAATGCATTTCTATTGCAGGATTATAGACTCCATGATGCATCTGGTTGAAATCTTAGTTATAACATAGGCTTATAAATGTAGGTTATGTAGATATTTCCATGTTGGTATGTTTTGGTGTAATTTATTTTCTGATATTTAATTGTAAAGTAGCACTAGCTAACTAGCTAGAACCCCCAGTTTCCACGGTGCTTGGATTGACTGGTTAGTGCTCCATATGCATAAACACAAAACACACACCATGCAGTTATGTTACAAGAAGCTTGCTAGCATACTACAGAGGGTGTCTAAGGACCAGAAGGTGCATATACTACAGATGAAAGCAGTGCATATTAAAAGCAGATAGCCATATAAAGTTCATGCATAAAAAAATATGTTCAAAAGTGTATATTTGTGCAGTGTTAATTATACAAACAACAAAACAAAATGAAAAAGAATGCAGAAAGTTGAAATACATATAAAAAGGGAGATAATTTAATTATATCAAATTATGTCCCCTTTCAATTATGTTAGTTGAAAATTCAGTTGCTTCTTTTAGGTAAAAGATATAAAAATTGAGAGAAAAAAAATATCGCTCGCTCCATATTTCTTCAAAATTTGAGGCGAAGAATTTAAAAATATAAATTTAAATTTCGCTCGCTCGCCCCATTTTTTTTGGGTAAAATCTCAAAGAACTATTAATTAATTTGGTGTGGCCTTATCAGATTTTTTTTTGGGGTGTCTCTTTAAAAAGTGAATATTTGATTGACTTTTTAAGGGGTGAGAGTATCATTTAGTTAGCTTTGCTTGCTTTCTAGTGATTTGTTTATACTGAATATATAAGAAATTGATATCTTTTTCAGTGACAGTAGACATAGCTAAGATGTTCATGTTGGATTACAGATTTATAGGAACATCAGCCTTTAATTCAGGACATTTTCTAGAGACATACCATAAGGTAATAGTTTATAAAATATCTCCACATAAAAAATCAGTGCAGATATACTATTTTTATATGAGTTTATAATGCCCCAAAATATACATTAAATGGAAAATAGCATTGTAAGTATGTACTATCACATATTTCAATAAGGATTTTTAATAAATCTATATCAGGATTTTGACAGCAAGGTTTTGGAACAGTGTGGACCAACTTAATTTTGCAGGAGTTGTATATGCCTCTTGCAATATTGATTATATGGATACTAACATTGCTAGCAATTTCATCATCATATGAAAAAGAAGATGTGGTATGATTGCCAATGAGACAACTATCCACAAAAGACCAAAATGACACAGACATTAACAACTATAGGTCACCGTATGGCCTTCAACAATGAGCAAAGCTCATACCGCATAGTCAGCTATAAAAGGCCCCGATAAGACAAAGTAAAACAATTCAAACGAGAAAACTAGCGGCCTTATTTAGGTAAAAAAATGAACGAAAAACAAATATGTAACACATAAACAAACGACAACCAATCATGTCTACATTTTTTGGATATTTAGGAAAAATTCCTGCAAAATTATTTTTTTGAGTTATTGCCCTTGGAAGGATAGAATATGTGCATTGGAATGCTATTGTTTTATTAGGTATTATTTTATTTTAGAACAAAACCCAAAATTACTATAAATTTTGACAAGTAGTATGAAATAGGCACTTTTATATAACACAAAAGCACACAGATCTAGAAAATCTGTTCAGTCTAAATATATCTATATTTTTAGGGAGAAGTTTATTGGACTGAGAGTATGACCGAGGCACCATTTGACCCCCCTTCCATGCCATCAATAAGCAGTACAAATAAGATGTTCTACATTTCCATGTCAGATTATGTGTTTAATTCATTGGCCTATGAAGCTCAAATTCACAAGATGTTACAGTACAATCTTACACAGAAAGATGTAAGTACTTTTATCAATGTATATTTTCATATCAAAGAGTATTAAGTCCTTTCTTGAAAAAATAAATATGTCAAAAAAGACTAAGCTATCAAAATGAGCTGTAATTTTATAGCCATTAATTTTCCTAAATAAATAAATGTGAAAGATGTGATTGAGTGAGTATCACAATAATGAAAACTTGCACTTTGATATCTGATGCATTATTAAAACTCCTATGCAGGTTTTTCTGAAATCAAAATAATAAATCTGACATTTTGGTCCAATCTTTGAAGAACAAAATGCACGCATAAAAATTCTGAATTTACAAAGTACATACAGTGAAACTTCTCTAAACCGGTCCCTCTTAATACCGGTTCTCCCTTCATACCGGCCAAAATAACAAGTCCCGGCCGGCGTGTATGTAAATAAACGGTCAGGTAACCTTATAAAACCGGCCACCCCTTTAAACCGGATACCGGCCGATATTTGTGTATTTGTGTAATCAAAATCAATAAAATATCACCTCATAAAACCGGCTTTGTCATTTGTAATCATTATAATACTGTTATATAAACAAACAAGTTAATCCGGTCAATTAGACACCTGCATGGCCACTGAGTAGTGTTTACCTGTTAATGTCAAATCAATACCCGAATAAATTATCGGTTGAGAGATCATGATCTTCACCCACGCTAATCAATGATGATAATTAATTTTCATTAAATGTTTTAGCTCAAGGCTACTTTATTTGATCATTTTAAAAAAATATTTTTTAGGCAAATTACAGAAATTAGTCACTTTGATCTTTCAAAATAAATCGTAAATAGATATTGTGGGGGTAATCTATTGATGTTTCATTTAAACTAATGATACACCCTTTTAATAAAAGAAATAGGGTAGTTACTACATTATTCATCAATAATGTCTAGTCAACGCTTATTAAGAATTAACATCTAACATCGTTTGGTACTGATGATGAATGTATGTCAAGTGAGTTCAATAACATAATATATTGATATTAAAACTGTTTTGTTATATAGTTGCATTTTATTTGTTATTCCTGCAAAATAAAAAATAATAAAGATATTAATGTTTTAATATTTATTTCATGATCAATTTAGAATACAAAGCTAAATTTACACAACAAAACAAACTTTATGATTGAGGTACAATACATGGTAAAAAAAACAAATGCACAAATATTGAAAGGAAGTTAATTTCAAATTCAACAAACCGGCCACCCCTGAAAACCGGCCGAATCCCATGGTCCGACGGGCGGCTGGTTTTGAGAAGTTTCACTGTATATGTTATAGAGAATGTCAACTGACAGATTTAAAAAATTAATGTACATTTTGCAGACTTCTGCATACATTTGTTTTTAATTTGTCCTGTTATCAATCCCTTCTTTAAATATTTAAAAGCAGGACTAACTTATGGATCATTCAAATTATAAACTGATCGTTCTTGAAATTAGAAAAATATTAAAAAATATGATATAAATAAATATCTTGGACACTATAATAGTAAAAGTACTAGTCAGATCAAGAATGAACTTGGAACTGTTTTACAACATAATAATACAAATGGAGTAAATATAAAAAAGGAGATGTAGTATGATTGCCAATGAGACAACTCTCCACAAGAGACCAAAGAGAGACGAAAGATACCAAAGGGACAGTCAAACTCATAAATCTAAAACAAACTGACAACGCCATGGCTAAAAATGAAAAAGACAAACAAAAAACAGCACACATGACACAACATAGAAAACTAAAGAATGAACAACACGAACCCCCAAAAAACTAGGGGTTATCTCAGGTGCTTCAGAAGGGTAAGCAGATCCTGCTCCACATGTGGCACCCGTCGTGTTGCTAATGTGATAACAAATCCGGTAAAAAGTCTTATTCGGTAGGTTACATTCATGAAAGGGAAGGGGATTGTAGTTACGACGTAAAGAACATATCCGATATCATTTGTGAAACGGTTATTCCATAACGGTCAACCAACTCGTGATGGCGTCCGTAAAATTTACGAAGGGATGATTTCAACTTCACCAAAATGACACAGAAATTACCAACTATAGGTCACTGATTGGACTTCAACAATGAGAAAAGCCCATACCGCATAGTCAGCTATAAAAGGCCTTGAAATGACAATGTAATACAATTCAAACTAGAAAACTAAAATGACTAGTACAAACACAACACACATGATTAGGATATTTTTTTCTTGTAAAATATTAAATCATGACAACATTAAGGAATCATGCATATTTTCGGTATAATTTTAAATACTGCTGATGGTTTTTTTGTTTGTAATTTCAGCTACCAGCTAAAGAAAGAGGTTTTCTTAATACCACCTGTGTCGGAACACCATGTATTGGACAGGTTATACCACAAGTTAGTAAGATTTGTTGCTTTGCTTTACTGAGGCTTTAAGTACTACAATTACTAAGGCTTTTCAGGCTGTATTAGTCAGGAATAAACTTAAGTGAACAAATTGTGTCACAAATGTTAAGAAGTGAAAATGTTGAAGAAAGAAGACAGTATTCATTAACAGTATACTTCATTTTGGAACAAAAATATATTAACATTTTGGTAATTTTAGATCCTTTCTTTTGTAACAGATATTTAAAAAAAATTAACAGTTAAAACACCTAAAACCTTTATTCTAATACATGAATGGATCTTTTAAAATTCTAAATGTTGCAAAGAATAATGACTGACTTAAATAACTTCAAGTAAACACACAATTTTGTTTTCAGATAGGAAAGAAGTATCCAAACAGAGAAGTCGCAATGTCTATGTCCAGTGATTTCTCACCGAACATGTCTGTTTCTAATGGTAAAGTGAATGTACTGGGAGGTGGAACCATTAACATGTTTACTGTCCAGGGAGATACATTCTTATTAACATTAAATGCTGTAAGTTTTTTAAAATAGATAAGACAATTTCATAAACATCTATATTATTTGGAAAGTTTACTGTATGGAGTTGTAATTCCCTAAAAGTATTATATATCGAATGGAAACCAGATCTGCTAAAAGGTATAATATTAAGTAAAAAAACTGATTGCTCTATCATTAGAAACATATTTTTTGGTGAGTGATTGAATAATCCCTCAGATAAAATTGAGAATGGAAAAAGGGAATGTGTCAAAGAGACAGCAACCCAACTTAAGGGCAGAAAACAGCTCAAATTGGTCTTAAAAAGGGTGAAAAATGCCTCACCTGGAGGCGGACTTCAGGTGGCCCCTAAACAAAGTCTTAACACAGTATCAACCAGTTGATTGTATATTTAATGTATTTTCCATCTTGAAGTATGAAATACTTATTTTTTCTTGTGTTATAGACAATGACTGCATTTGTTTCATTGAACGTGAAGAGTGAGAAGATTTATGGAATTATTAGTGACATGAAGTGAGTAATAACATATTCTTATATCATCAATGTCTATGAAATTAAGGACATTTTGTAATTAAATCTTTTGATTTCAATAAACATATAGAAGATGTATATAAGAACAACTGTATAACATTAAAAACAGTGTTGTTATAAAATCCTGCCTCTCAGCTGTGAATAAAGCATTTAGTTATAAGGTCTAAGACTGCTTGTCTTAAAGAGAGAATTACACACAAACACTCTTTGTTTTAAATTTGGATGGAGTTAATCGCTCTAGTTTACAGCTCAATAGCTTCCCGAAAAATTTGTATGACCTATACTGTTTGTATGAATATCTCCTCTCCACAATTCAAAATAATAAAAATAAAATTCTAATTGCATGTTTGTGAATTATTTAAGTAAACTTTCTAAGAATAATACCAAGAAATGATTTATTTGAGTTGTTCATTTTAAGTACATTATCAATTTGCTTCTCATACATTTGTTTTGTAAATATTGATACTTTTTTATAAGGTCTTTCTCACTTTTTACAGACTCAAGCTTCATGTTGTCAAGTCTAATGTTGGACAGATCAGTGTAAGTATATAATCTGAGATGGGATTGCGAGGGTGAAAGAGGGACCTTGGATGCCAACAATGTTTTGTTTGCTTGTCAATTTTATTTTTTTAACATGCATGTTTTCACTTTTTTTTGGTCTCAAACTTAATGTTGTCAAGTTTAACGTTGGACAGATCAGAGTAAGTTTAATCTCTAATACTAGGATGTGAGAGGGACAAGGGGGCACTTCGGATGCCAAATACATTTTGTGCGCTTAATAAAGAAAGAAGGCCTTGGTTTATAAAATTTTTAATATAAATATTGGTTGTTTGAAAGACACAAGACTTGTTTTATACTAGGGAATTTTAGAGACAAGCCAATTTTTCTATACATCAAAGATAACTTATGTTAAATATATGTACATCTGTAAAATTTTCAGAATCTTAACGAACAAGTGAAGCAAGTTTTAGTAGACTTGACTAATCTTAATAACACAACAGATATTCTATATTTTAGGATACAGTGTTGAACTTTATAGCTAACACAGCTATACTTGCATTTGCTGAACCACAGCTCAATAGTAAGTTAATATTTAATTATTATGCATTTATTTTATATATAGACACCAAGTTTTTTTGTATTGGAAAATAGTATATAGCTGTGTACAATGCTACAAGATGTAAGTGCTATTCCTGTACCATAAAGACATGCATGCAGGTTTTCAGAAATTTGTCAGATCTTTTGATATAACGTTATTGGCCCATTCTGTACTTTCACTCTTGTAAACATGATGCTGAGTAGGTTTGAAAGTTTTTTTTTAATTGTAATTGCTGCAATGCTGCTCATCATAAATAGAGAAGGTACAGCATAAAGATAGACTCACTTCAGATAGCATTATATAGTCAAAATAAAAACAAATATTGACTTGTTAATGTTTTTAAAATTTGTTGACTTCATGAAACTTGCAATTTTTAATTCACACCAAATATTATTTATTGACTTTTTTCAATGTCTGCCCTGAGAAAAGTTTCTGCCTCATTTTGTCCTCCAATCATGTATTTAAAGCACTCTGTTCATGTTATTTTTATCCTCTAAACTTAGGTCAAAGTGACCTACTTTTAAGTCTTTTCAAATTGACATAGAGCTTTACATCACATTTAATGGCAAGGTTAGGTTTACAGAGGCAGTGTGAGAATAGGGAGAATGGAATACTGATTATCTGTAATTTTCAATTATTTTGAAGTATTTAATCTTTTGGTGATGAATTTATAATTAAATTTAAGCATGTGTTTTATTCATTTTTGGACAACTGACATTACTGCAAGAGCAATGCAATTCCTTTTCATATCACAATAAAATCTTCATAGGGAAATCCACAATGCAATAGCATAATAAACATCTTATCAATATATATTTCAATATTCAATACTTGAGCTGTTTTTACCTGTGTTAATCTGCCAATGAAGCAAGTATATTTAGTAACTATTTGACTCTGTCCATTTATCAGAAAAGATCTTGGTATAAAACTTAAGTGGTTTATATGGAAGGGAACGGTTTGATATTTGGTCTGCAGATTCATAACGTTGAGTTGTACCTAGTAAGCAATTTTGACATCTTCCAAGCAGCCATTTCCTATTTGCCAATAGTTTGAAATATTACAACACTGTCCAATCCAAATCATTGTCAAAGTTTCCTTGCTTCAATGAAAGGATATGATCAGTTATGCTTCAGTTTTGTGTAACCTCAATCAATTACATGCAGGGAATTAGTTTTGTTCTATGTATTGTAGACAAGAGCTATGAAATAAGCAGAACTTAAGCAATTAGTATAATTATAGTTTATACCAAATGACAGAATTCTTGTGATGCAGTGTTTGATACAAGTATATTTTTTGTAGAGCTTGGTGCTAAAGGTATACCCCTACCAGTGACAGACAATGTTCATTTTGTCAACACAGAAGTCACACTTGACAAGGTTAGTATTTTGTATTTAACTATTTGAGTTGAAATTCAAAATAGAAATCAACATAGAAAGGAAAACAAAATAGTAGCTAGACAATATTGATCTAAGAAGTTTGTATAAAAATTGTATTCTTTGAAACTGAAAAAAAATTGATAATCAGAAAAATCTGAAATGGTTGACCTTCTCTTGGAGAAAGGATTTCATGAAAACATCTCATGTTAACTCAGAATCAAAAGGACCTTTATATCTAAGCAGGTCCCCTCATTTGGAAATGGGACCAAATTATGGATGAAATTTAAACACATTAAAAGCTTGGATAAGATTGATAACAAGAACATCTGAAATGGGAACATTTTTTGTGTGACATATTTATTCATTTTGTATGTTTCAAGTTACAGTTTTGTTTACTGGTATTGTAGTTTATCATAAGTATGTGATCAATAATTATAAATGGTTGGTTAGAAAAGAATTTGCCATCTTATACCACATACATTTATATTTTTAATACCCGTGAAAGAAAAATACAGTTTGTTAGATTTCTAACTATTTGGTATGTTTTATAGGACACATTGATGATTGGAACAGATCTTAAGTACCAATGAAGTAGAAACACCAGTAATCACTTACAACACAATAATGAATTAACAGTGGAGAAGAAGAAAGATCAGTAATATTTGACATAAAATACACATTTCTGTTTTGTTTTTAATATGCTCAATTTAAAAGTATTGAATCATAGAGTGAATAGTCAAAAATGTTATAAGTAACTTTTGTTTGACAATTTTAGATAAGTGTGTTCCAATATTTGTTGGTTTCACTGGTTATTTTAGGAAATTTGAAAACTCTATAACTAAACAGGTTTCTACTGTTCAGAATATGAAAGCATTGTTAAAGAAACATTTTTACCAAAGACTTTATAAGAAATCTGAAGAGCTTGTATCTGTGATTAAATGTACACTCATCGTATTTCTATTCACTGCTTTGTAAATAATGTCAGATTTGAAAGTTAATACTTTTTTACAAAATTGAACATTCCTTTTGAATCTATTGCACCTTTGCAAAGATGATATCAAGTCTTGCAGGTTATTTTTTCATTTTTTATGTCATTTTTATACAAAGTTTTCAAAAGTGCATACCAGAAATAATATAAAGATATATCGTATTGATGTGTTTTGAACCATATGAAACTAGGATCCAGAAAACTGGTACCCACATCAATGAATAAATCCCTTGTATTTAGAGTATTTTAAAGATCACAATTATTTGTAAGCTGAAATAGCTGAAAATATTTGGCACCGTCTTCAATCTTTATGTAATGAAATTTGAATTTTATTTGGTTGCTCTTAGTATAAAATGATAGCCTTCATATATTTAACATAGTTTTCAAGGTGACAATTCCACCCTAAGTAAACTTTAAAGTTGATTTATTAATATTTGATTAGGTGAGCAAACTGGTCTTCAATTTAAGCAACAGAACCACTAAAAAAAAGAAATTTAACTTTATTAATCCTTGTTTTGTGTAAACTGCTGAAAATTTTAAAATGATGCATAGACTAGCACATCTTATATCTTGATTCTAGAAAGAGATGTTTTCCGAAATATGTATAATAATTTTCAGCCAGACTTCTTGTTTAGTAGTTTTTTCCATTTTCACAGTTTAAAAGGTCTATTCATAAAATATAGAATGGAAATATGGAATGTGTCAAAGAGACAACAACCCGACCAAAGAGTGAAAAACAGTTGAAGGCCACTGGTGGGTCTTCAATATAGCGAGAAAACCATGCACCCATATTTTTTTTAATAAAGTTAAAATCATTGTTATTGAAGCCTATGTGATATTTATAAATGTATTTTGATATTATGTTAATGTTGAGATTTGTTATGACCCTGACCGATATATTAATTTTTTTGTCAACATACTCAGTTCTTGGTTAATCAGTTTTATTTGTTATGGATATTACATGTACTATGATTTTGAATTACATTGTACTATTGATAAGTCAGATTTGGAGAATCTGTTGAAATTTGTGCATTGTAGCCATTCACTGAAATTTCTTATTTTGGGTTGTTTTTTTAAATGATTTTAAAGGAGGTTACTGGTGGGTTGTAAGGTACTTAGAATTAGTCATTGGTGGATGTTTGTATATTCAAATATATTTTTTTTTTTTAAATTGTATTTAAGGTTGATTGGGATTTAGATAGATTTCCCTTTTCCACTCAGCCCTCAAATGATTCTTGCTCTAGATTTTTTCTTTTATTTTTTACATAGTACATCATACATCTTCTATACACTATAAACTATTTATATCTCAAACTCTGTACAGTATTGATTTTGTTTGTACTTTATGTTGTTTTCTTTAAATAACAAATAAACTGATCTGTTGATTGTACATAATGCATGCATTTATATTTATACCTCTATATTTTTCTAATATTGTTACTCATGTTACTTTTGTAGTATCATACAATTTATGATTAAAGTATTTTTTATAACAAATTTTGTTCTCTTTTTTTACAACCCCAAAAATTAAAAAAAATTTGGTTGTGTATTGGTATCACGTTTAGGAATTAGGGGCTAGGAATTGGGAGCAAGAAAGGGGGGAGGGAAACCATTTTTCTGGTTAATGGACAATTAAGACAATTTAAAAGCAGTGTAAGTAACGTAATCCAAAAAACATTTAAAATACAATGTTGGAAACATTCAGATTTACCTCTCGTACACTACTTGTAAATTATGTATAAAGAAATGTCATGTTTAAGACTATTGGCCAAAAAAAGGGAGGAGGGGGGGGGGGGTATTGAACAGAAGCAAAAAATTTATAAATTCAAATCATATTACCAATTCTTAGTTCTACGGCTACATTTATTCTGTGTCAGGAACCTAATATGTGTCAAATATTTAATAACAATTCAAATTCAGACCTGTATCAAGCACGAATATTCTGTCCATTTTTGCCTCAACTGTTCAGTATAGGACTTCTGCGGTTGTATCCAGCTGCGCTCAGCGAAGCAATTTATTGTTATTTGACTTCTTTTTAGTAATATTAAGATATGAAAGGCTTGCACAGTTTACAGAAATTTATTGAACCACAATGTAGATGATCATGAAATGTATAGGTCGTTGTAATTAGGTGACACATAGATTAAAAAAAAATGTTCAAACTGCCTTGTGTTTATTAACTCTGAAGCAGTGATATCTTTAGCTTGATATCATCTAGATTTTATAGTAAAAGTATTGGTGCTGCTTAAACTGACCTAGTTAGGAAAATAGAAGTTGTTATCTAATAGTTCGTTTCTGTGTATGTTGCATTGTTGTTTGTTTTCTGTTGCACTTCAGTGTTCTGTTGTTTCGTTGTTTTCCTCTTATAGTTGATGTGTGTTTCCCTCAGTTTTAGGTTGAAACCAAGATTTGTTTTCTCTTAATCGATTTATGACTTTTGAACAGCAATATACTACTGTTGACTTTTGTTAAGCCTGCTTATATTAAGAAGAATAGGATTTAATATTGTACAGTTATATTGGTGGAAGAGACATTTTACATTGTGATTGTGAACCCAAAACTACTAAGAAAATCTGTGCCTACACTGGCAGCATATATATTACATATTACAGATAATCGTACATGTATCACAATATTTTGACACATAATTTTGTCTTATATAATAGACAGGTATTATTAGTTACATAGTGTGCTAGTGACCTAATACGGTATATATAGGGGTGAGAGCAAAGCTCGAATCCCCATATGGAATTTACTGACCCCATATATACCGTATTGCGTCACTAGCACACTATGTAACGAATTTATCTTGCCGACTATTTTAACGTGTGAGATTTAGACTAGTGACCTATCAAAATGAGCAAGTCTTCGATACTGTTATCATTAAGAAACTACTTTCATTGATACTACAAAAAAGATGCCAACAATAACAACTTGTTAGGTTTAAATGTGTTTGATGAATTTATTTCCATCGTAATCCTCAATAACTTCGTCTGTTGAAACCTTTAAGACTTTTTCTCAGTACCGTTTTGTTTTTATAAAGGGACGCAACACCACTACTAACCATGTATGAAATAAGCCCCGCCTCCCTTCTTACCTAATATGGAATATAAAGGGACGCAACAACACTACTAACCGTGTAGTGTATGAAATAAGCCCCGCCTCCCTACTAACCTAATATGAAATATACACGATCTCCACACGGACGCTTTTAACCAGTCATATTCCTAGAAATGTATAGGAGGTAAGATAATACATTGTATTTGATTTACTTATGCGCATAATATTCCAATTTATTGAGGAAAGGGCCTATGTATGTTTAAAATGTTCCCACGTATGGAGAAATGCTCTCACATAGACAATGTTCTGCGTAAGAGCCCAATGTTCAAATGTAAGGATTGATTGATTGGCGTTTGTAAGGGGAACATGTTCCGTAAATTTGATAAACTATTATAATGTGTAAAGAACATTTCTCATGTATGAATATTATGTTTCAATGTTTGCAAAACATCTTACCGCGAATTGAGAAAATGATCCCATGTATTGAGAACATTTTTGCGTGTATGCATCAACTGTTTCCATGTTTGCAAAAAATGTTCCCTTGTATGCAATTGTCTTTCTCATAGATGCATATATGTCCATGTATGTTGAAAATGCTCAGTTGTATGGAGAAAACGAAATAGCAACTTCAGAAGAAAAAGGGGTTCATTTATTGTTTTGTAACAATTGCTTGTCTAAAACTCCGATATATATATATTAAGTGTTCTTTTCCAAACTTAAACAAATATGACATAGCTTAAAAAAGAGAGAAAGATACCAGTGGGATATTCAAACTCCTTAGTCGAGGTCAAACTGACAAAGCCAGTATTATTTAAGATTTTTACTTTAAGTTCACAATGTTGATATTTGAAACTTAAAATCAACGTGCTTAATAAGTTATTCATTATTACATTTCATATTCAGGCCATTTAATGAACAATTTAATTCGTGTTATTTCGAAATTCACAGTTTGGACATTAAGTAAAATGTTCTGAGATCTGTACCTAAATACTTCTTTCACAACTGTTTGTTCTTTATTAATTATCATAATCAGATTATCAATTTACGTTTCTAAAAGTAATATCATCTTTGAAGGTGAACTCACATAAGTTGTTATTTGATATGTTTTTCTTATCAAATTAATTTTGTATATACATACTTGTTTGCAATCTAAGCAAAGCTGGTTGGACTTAGGACTTTACACTTTACACAGTTAATCCGTAATATAAGTATAATATGCTGAATTATTGAATCGCGACTACTAGAGGCACACATGAAAGGTTGCACCTAAGTTTCAGAATCAGAGTTTATAGCACTGGACTTATTCAATCACCTAGCCTGTCATTTTAATTCAGTGCAATTGTCTTTTTTTGTGGTCAGGGTATTACATAGTTCATTCACATGTACATTTGTATTAATATGTTAACTTATAGTTAGGCTCTTGTTACGCAATCCAGATCCCTAGCGACATAAATATGCGTTTATTTCTTTTTTTTGTCACGTGATTGTAATACTTGGCAGTAGACATACAAGTTTGATAACTTAATTCATTGTGCAAGTATTCCCGATTTGAGAGGTAAAATGTTTTTGTTTTGTTAGTAACTGTTGACATGCTAACTTAAGATGATTATTTAATTCACCTAATGAGTTGAAAATTTGCTGTTCAATTCAAATTAATTATGAATTAAACTTTCTCGAGTTTGGGATGTTAAGAGAGGATAAAATTGGTTTAATAGCGAATTTAAATTTAAGCCAATGACGTATAATACTTTTTTTTTATATTACAAGAGTTCATCTATGAATCATCTTGATTATTGTCAATTTTTTAAAATATTTTTTTAAATTGTAACAGATATAATATGGCAGAGGGTACAACAGTTATCTGTGAACCTTGTGGATACAATGGTTTGTCAAAGCCAGCTCAGGTTTGGTGCCATGACTGTGACGAGGGTTTTTGTGACGAATGCGTTAATGTACACAAAACGACAAAAATACTGCGGGGCCACCACTTGATATCTATAACAGACTATTTAAAAAGTGCAGAGTTGTTATTACCAATGTTATTTCAACTGATCGGGCGAAGCTTATGTTTTAATTTGCATAAGGACAGTCTATTTGAAGATGCGTGTGATAAGGATGATTGCCGTTATAATTATTATTTAATTATAATCACCGATCAGTGTCACCAAACGCATATACAAAAAAACTCAGTGTATACTATGGGACGAATAACTGGACACTTCATGGATGAGTTTATCTCAAAACTCCTGTCTATAGATGGACTGGTCTTAAATAAACGATTTTCTTAAACCCCGCCCAGTCAAGTGAAATAAATCTAGTAATAATTGATGAATATTGTTAGCATCACAAAGATCCATATCAATTTGCCTGTTTACAACACGACACAATCCTTTGCCTAGAATGTGTTCAACAAAATCACAATAAATGCCAAATTTCTAGGTTGTCGAAAGTTGCAGAAGGGTCTAAAACTTCTACTGCACTAACAGATCTTGAAGACAACATTCAAAGCACGAGTGAGAACCTTGCAAAATATCCCCAAGAAGAAAACAAATTCAGGTCTGATCTAAAACAACAAAACCAAAATATCCGAGATGAAGTTTATAATGTTCGTCGTAAATTGAACAATCACTTGGACCAATTACAGGAAAATCTGCTGAGTGATCTTGAGTTAGAATATAACAATTGCACCAAATATGTCAATGAGTATGATTCTGCTCATAACATAAAAGAAGAGAACATTAAAGAGCCACACAATCGTATTTCTAACATGAAGATGTACTCATCTGAGAAACAATTCTTCATTGGAATCTGACAAGTAGGAAATCTACTTATTAAACTAAAACAAGAAGTTAGGATAAACTTATTGAAAAGTGAATGATAGTATAATATCCTTACCTTCAGACCTCAAATCTTTCGGTGATGTTGTCGTTCGAGAAAATTCTGAAACTGTTAAGTTCATAGGCTATTCCAAAAAAGAAGCACAACTTAACATTCACAAAATTAAATCGATCAATGAAAATAACCTCTAGCTTTATAGTTCAATCCAGATCTCAAATCCAAGAGATGAGAAAATGTCAATGACTGCTTGTGCTATTCTTCATACAAAGCACTGTGTGTTTACTAACAATATAAATGACAAACTTATAATTCATAATGAAGACAGGAGATTTTTTTGAGACATGCAACTAAATTTTATATATGATATTACGCCTATCGATAGTAGTAAGATAGCTGTTGTAACGGACAAAAAGATTAAAATAGTGGATTTTTATTCAAAGGAGATAGTTAGACTATTAATGAATGCGGTTTTGATGTATGGGGAATATGCTATGAAAACGAAAAACTATACTCCATGGATTACGGAAAAATCAATGTTGCTGATTTAGATGAATATTCCTGTTGAATATGGAAATGTTTATATATAGTACATAATGATACTATTTATTTCATTTGCGCGGGGACTAACACTCTCTATGCTATTGACTATTCTGGTAAACAATTATGGACATTTCATGACAATCGTTTGCAAGAATCTAAATGTTTTCTGAACTATTATTCTATTTCTTCAGATGTAGATAACCATGGTGATGTGTTTATTGTACTACCAGACTATGATAAGGTTATAGTAGTATCTAGTGACGGACAACAACACCGTGTTATTCTTGACAAGTCAAATAATCTTAAAGGTCCAAGCGGTATCTCTTATTGTCGAAAAACAGATCAACTGTTGGTTTGTAACGTTAGCAATGAAGAGGCGTTCATTTACAACATCAAATAACAGTGATTACAGAAAACAGTTTAATTTTATTTTATCACGAGGTTGTCATCTTATCTAATTATAAATGAAGAAATGTTATTTTAGGCACTTTTTGCTTTGTCTTTAACCAATATCAAATTATAGTTAAATAGCTTCTAAGTTAAATTGTCAATGCGTATTTTGAAAGGGTAGGTTCGTATGGAGGGTCATTCATGCATAGCAGGAGAAGCATACTTTGTCAGCGCAAACGGTTTTGCTTTTTCGTAACTTACGGCAGCAAAGGATTACCGATGCTCAAACCTTATAAATCATTTATTAAGGAAAATATCAGTAATTGATAATTGAATTACAACATTTGAACATCAATTTCCTGATATACTAAAAGTAGGAAGACCGGGTGTTTCAACGGGGTAAGCATTTGCTGCTTTGCATTTGCTAGTTAGTTGAGACTCCGACGAATCGTATGAGTCAACCAAATCGTGATAGTGATCGTAAAACATATATAGCGTCGATTACAGTTGATTTTTCTCAAAACTCCTTTGAAGAAGTTGTTGTGTACATTGGTGTATGGTAGGACACATATCTAAGAAATGTTAAACAACGGACTTTATAGAGCTCATCATACGGTCTTCAATAATACGTTAATTTTGGCCCTGTACCACAAGGCTTCACAGGGGTATATAATTTGGCCATGCTTTGAACTTATTATGCTTCGGTAGTAAAACCCTTTTTCTCAAGGAGGTTCGAAAGATTTCAGAGGGACATTTAACTTTGGCGTCCGTTTTGCTATGTGGGAAACACAATCACGTACCTTTCTTCAGATATTAGGACAATATACGATGCCTTGTAAAATAAATGTCAAGATCTGCATGTTAAAAACCTTTGCAACACTCTTTGTGGTTAAATCTTTATTTAACATTTCCGTATTTTGCAATAGCAGTCCAAATTTCTAGCCAGTCATTGAAGTGACCCCTACCATGACGAACCTACTTATTGTACGTGATATCGTTAATTTAATCTCTTCCAAAAGAGGCATGGCACAGGACATTAATCTTTCTCTAATTTTCATGCAATTTTCACATTTCCTGACCAGTGTGAGACAAATATTTCTAATCTCTAGTGAAAAATTTGTTCTCAGCACATGATTGGTTGAAATTTAATTATGACGTCAAATTTTCTTGTTTTCATATTGTGACGTCATGAAAAAAGGCGACCATGCCCGATGACGTCACATCAAAAGTACACAACTTTCCTCAAATCTTTGAAAAAGAAGGATTAAAATCACTACAGAAACAGATTCCACCATTGTAACTCGATGAGGTATACCCTTTTCAATTGAATTTTATAGTTTATTCTTATTCTGTACTGGTTGAGGCGGTTTTGCGCCTTCAAGCTTGTGTAACTCCCCAACACTTTGTGTGTGCGTGTCACAAGTCACGAGCGTGTACTTCAGTGGTTGTCGTTTGTTGTTGTATGTCAAATTTGTTTTTCGTTCATTAGTTTTGTATATAAATCAGGGCGACAGTTTTGTCGTTTTCATTGTTTACATTTTCCAATTCGGGGCTTTTTATAGCTGACTATGTGGTATGGGTTCAACATATTCTTGAAGACCATAAGGTGATCCGTATTTATCAATTTCGTCGCTTGTGTAAAGTTTCCCCTTTGGTAATCATACAAAATCTTCTTATTTTTATATCAATGAAGGGAAATGTAACGTTTGTGTTAACGGGCTGCAACTGAATGACTATACAAAATAAGATTTTTGGATCTTTAAAAAAGTCCAGAGAAACCTGTTCTCTAGATAACATGTCAAACTGAAAAGTAATAAATAAACCCAATAGAGCCTATAACAGATTTTTCATCAACACACAATTTATAACAGGGCAAAGTCAGGAATGTGATGTACAGTGGTTGTCGTCTGTCTATGTAGTTCATACGTGTTTCTCGTTTCTCGTTTTTATATAGATTAGACCGTTGGTTTTCCCGTTTGAATGGTTTTACACTGGAAATTTTTATGGCCCTTTATAGCTTGCTGTTCGGTGTGAGCCAAATCGCCTTGTTGAAGGCCGTACTTTGACCTATAATAGTGTACTTTTATAAATTTTTACTTGGATGAGAGTTGTCTTATTGACACTCATACCACATCTTCCTATATCTACAAAACAATGTAATCCATCCATAACGAGTTATGACTTACACCTTTAACGACGTTGAACCAGGTAACTCTTTCAGTCTTGATCAAATGAATAGAAAAAGGCTCTAAACTAGATTATACCAGTATATTAGAAAGCATTGACTCATAAACATATATACATGAGTTACTTGTCAATAATGTTTTAACAATTTAATTTCATACAAGCTTCATTCAAAATTAATTTATTTTATTATTCATCTGATGGATCGTTTGTAGACGAAACACGGGTCTGGCGTATAAAACTATTAGCCTGTATATTTGGTGAGTTTAAGTACAGTCAGATCAACAGATGTGAATGTATTGTGAAAAAATGAACAATAATACTATTCAATTGCTACTTGTATAAACAAATGATAAAATCGCACAGTGAGTAACAATAATACACATACAATCTCGTCTATCAGTCTTTGAACAGTATCACATTGTATTTGATTTACCCATAGAAATCAAATCTCAAGACAGGAGAATATGAAATACAAAAAGAAATCTGGTCATTTAATTTATATAACTATACATGTTTAAAAATATAATTCATCATACATGTATATGGTATCTATATAGAGTTAGTGTTCCTTGTATTATTAAATATTCATTCTTTTTCATTTGTCACGTGATTTTATTTTATTATAGGATTAAACACATTTTTTTCTAGAGGTTATTGATGTGTAAACCGGGGCGATTAACTCACAAACTGAATAAAAGTCCGAAGGACTTTTATGTTAAGTTTGTGAGTAAAAGACCCGGTTTACACATCAATAACCTCTAGAAAAATGTGTTTAATCCTTATAATTCTTCAGTCAAACATACGCCATTATTAATTTACATTATTTGTTTGACGGCTACTATATTTACCATCAAAAGCACAATGGTATGTCGTAACTAAGGAGTACGCCGCCATCTTGACTTTCTAAAAATCATAAATGTCCGATAAATGCAACAGAATCTAAAACGAAATAGCACCTACCTCAAAAGCTTCATTTTAATTAGATATTACCCGAATTTGAAGCGTACACATAACGAAATAATCTTTCCCTTGAAAATATTTATTCGTGTGACGTCGTGTTTTGCCATGACGTAAATTCGCCAAATCCTTCATGAAATTTCCCGGAATTTTATTTAAATTTTATTTTTATACATTTTCGAAGCTTTATGGCATTTTTTTTTATTTCTTTGTTTTGTTATATATGAATTAGAATAGAAACAACTGTTATGCAATTGTTTTATAATCTCAATTTGCTAAAACTCCCAGTATCCTTCAAGAATGTGTATCGCGCATGAATAGATTACGAAAGTAGTTTCGGACATGGTTTATCGAAGTGTAAACCAAGAGAAAAATTCCAATTGACCAATCCAATTCAAGTATTTATAGATACGCAAATGATATAAGAATTATTTACCTGTATAGACATATTTTATCAGATAAGAGTGATTGATTGTAGAGAAATAATCGATTTCAAAGGTAAACTGTTTTATTTTTTGTAGTAAAGCTATAGCAAATAGTAGTTTAGAAGATTGACAGAATACTTTCATGAAATTGGAAAGGACAATATTACATTCAGTGCGTTTGAAGCGCTTTGCTATGTCAGCTTTTAAACTTACTTCCTGGTTACATTGAAGTTTGTTTGCAGAAACTACTTTTTTTTTTATTGGGTATCATATTAAGACGTCCGTTCGAATGAATTAAAATTTGACTTATAGTACGTAATAAAATAAAGAAATACGTGACGGCTTTCATTAGGTTAAGATGTCCATTACATATAAATATAGAAAAGTGCATATCATGTATCATATATTCTGTATTTACTGTTACATTAAAAGCAATAATTATGAAGTAAACCTTCACGCTATCGGGATTTCTCATGTGGATTAAATCCGAACATATTGTACAATACCTTGTTTACGTAGAAGTCAAGGGTTAGAATTGACGTCTTTAAAATAGAACTCATACATTGGAATACCATGATCATTATCTATTGTTTTGTTTAACAGGAATAGTATGGTTGAGGGTAATTCAGTTAATTGTGAACCTTGTGGATTTGATGGTTTATCAAAGTCGGCCCATTCGTGGTGTAATGACTGCGGAGAGGGCTTCTGTGACGAATGTGTCAAAGATCATAAAAGGACAAAAATACTTCGATCCCACCACTTGATTTCAATAACTGACTACTTGAAAAGTACAGAGTTGTTCTTTGATGAAAACTGTGAGCATCACAAAGAGCCATATGAATTTTTCTGTTCACAACATAACTCAATACTTTGCCTAAAGTGTTTGCAAGAGCATCACAGTAAATGCAAAATATGTAAACTGTCCGAAGCTGCAAAAGGGTCGAACACTTCTACTGCACTAGCAGATCTTGAAAACGAAATTCAAAGTACGAGTCAAACCTTCGCTGAATATCAAGAGAAAGAAGACAAATTTAACACTGATTTGAAACAACAAGAAAAAAATGTATAGCATTCGTCGCAAAATAAACAATCACTTGGACCAATTACAAGAAAATCTCCTACGAAATCTTGAGCTGAGGTATAACATATGCACTAAAAATGTTAAAGATAATTGTTATGCTTTAAAGGTAAAAGAAGAAGAAATTATAGCGCTACACAGTCGTCTGTCTAACATAAAAAAGTATGCCTCCGAGAAGCAAGTCTTTATTGGAATACGACAAATAGGAAACCTACTCTATAGACAAAAACAACAAGTAAGGAAAGACTTATCGAAACAAACAATGTACAGTTTAGAATTAAAGACGAATGATAATACACAGTCTTTACTTTCAAACTTCGTATCCTTTGGGGATATTGTCGTCGGAGAAAGTTCTGACACCGTCAAGTTCGTCGATCATTCCAAAAAACAAGCACAACTCAACATTCAAAAACTTGACTCAATCGATAGAATCAACCTGCAGCTTCATCAATCAATAGAGATGAAAAGTCGACCAAGGCTGACAATGTCTCTGACTGCTTGTACTATTTTTCCTACAAAGAAGCTTGCATTTGCTGATAATTGGAATGACAGACTTATATTGTATAACGGCGACGGGAGTTTCAAGGGTAAGCTTGAAATGCATGGCATATTTGATCTTACGCCTATTGATAGTAATCAAATAGCTGTTGCTGCCGCGGGAAATATTAAGATAGTGGATATTAATACAAGGAAGATAGAAAGGGTGAGGGAAAGACAAAGACAAAGATAATTTATTTGGATGGAACTGTTTTGCAATATATTCCTGTAAAACTGAATATGGTTTATAATGTAGCAGTACACAATGATCAGATATATTGTGTAAGCGTGGATACTGAGACTCTCTATGCTTTTGACCATACTGGTAATCAATTATGGGCATTTAATGACAATTGTTTGCATTGCCCAACATGTTTTTTGAATTCTGCTTCTACTTCATTAGATGTGGATAACCATGGTAATGTTTTTATTGTACTACCAGACTATGATCAGGTTCTAGTAATATCGAGTGACGGAAAACAACACCGTGTTATTCTGGACAAAACAAATAACCTTAAAGGTCCAAGCGGTATTTCATATTGTCGAGAAACTGATCAACTGTTAGTTTGTAACGTTAGCAACGAAACGGCGACCATTTATGACAACAACATCTGAATGTATTCACAATGATTACAGTATCAGTTGTTGTCACATTTATTTATCTACTACTCTGTTATCGTCACTATCACCTGTAACACAATATAGGGACACAATTGCTTAAGAAACAACCGCAAATTCCAGTTAATTAACATCTAAACGTAGCTACAATTATTCTAAATTTAAAATACTTTACCATTCATACATCAAGTTTTGGTTACATTGAGAAAGTCGTTTTTTGTATCCTTTCTTTAGGGGGGAGGGTATTTTTTACGATAATAATAATGATGGTGGTTTAGGGTAAACTTACAAAAGACAGCAACCCAATAATAAGAATCAAAGAATGTAGTTTAAAGGGCAAACATAGTCCCAAACACTAGACAGTTGTTAGTAAAACATTCACCAAAGCCCATCAGAACAATCAATGCTCAAAATAAGGAATAACATCAAGATATGACAAACAAGAACCTTAGACAAAGTTGTTCATTTGGAACAGACACGTTTGGTGGAGTTATACTACTTGACCTCTAGCATTCTTTTGGCATTATATTGTTGAACGGTATATCTGTCAATGACGTTGACTCTATACCTCCCTTTATCTAATTTAAAATAAGCGGTTTTTGACCATTTCCCCAGAAAAGCTATATGTGTAAAGCAAAAATTAAGTGATATCGTTTTGATCAGTACAAAGACTCAATAAGATGTGGAATGAGTGCCACTGTCCATCCCAGTCACAGTTTGTAAAAGAAAAACCAATATAGGTCAGAGTATGGACTTCAACATGGAGTCTTTGCTGACATCAAACAGTAAGCTATAAAGGGCCCCAAAAATTACTAGTGGAAAACCATTCAAACAGGAAAGCACGAAAAGCGAAAAAAACACATATGAAACACATAAAAAACCGACAACAACTGAACATCGGGTTCCTGATTTAAGACAGGTGTAAATATAAATGTAGCGGGTACAAACGTTCTTTTTTACAAGAAACACTAGTGTAACATCACAACATAGAAAGCCACACAAAAAACTGAAATACTTAGGCTTATCTCAATCATCAAAAGACATACACACAAGTGAACATAGATTGAACGAAACAATTTGATCTATGACACAATGTAAATACAAAATCAATATAATAAGGGAAGGAATAAATAAGGCAACAGCAGTATCTAGATGAAAAAAAAAATACAGAAAGAAAACATTTCCATTTTCAAAATTAATAACCTTAAATAACTAACCTTGCCGCCCAATAGAAAATTGTAAAAGAAAAAAAATATTGTTGTAAGGTGGAGAACGTAAGTATTTTATACAAAATAAATAATTTTGTTGTTCATAGAATGAAAAACAGAAGTAAAAATTTATAGTCATACTAAGATTTTCGTCTAAGTTTCACTAACTTGAAACTTAGTACACATGTTCCCCATGATATGATCTTTCTAATTTTAATGCCAAATTATAGTTTTGACCCCAATTTCTTGGTTTACTGAACATAGAAAATGATAGTGCGAAGTTCAGGTTAAAGTTTTTGGTCAAGGTAGTTTTTGATGAAGTTAAAGTTACATCAACTTGAAACTATGATATGATCTTTCTAATTTTAATTCAAAATTAAAGTTTTGACCCCAATTTCACGGTCCACTGAACATAGAAAATGATAGTGCGAGTGGCGCATCCGAGTTCTATGGACACGTTCTTCTTAAAAGTATAAATTACGAATATGAGTGATGTCATGCATTCTTAATTTTCGATTAAAACTTGAAAATTAGGCTTGCATTTATTTCCTATCAAGGTTTCGTTGATAGAAAGTTATAATGCGTACAAGGAAGATTTGTATCAGGATTTTAAGTGATTTAATTAAACTCGTTTCTTCAAAATTACGGAACCCTGTTGGTGGTTGTGGAAAATTTGTTTCACAGTTGACCATGAATTTGCTCCATTTCTCGGTATCGCAAAACCGTCTCCTTTCCTCGATTAGAACATTATGACGGGCACAATACGGCGATGGAACTGGCTACTATGCCGTAACATTGAAGTTCATTTAAGTTGTTGGTTGGAATAAGTTTGTATAATCTTTTTTGTGTAACATCTGGTTACATGTGTTTGTCTGTTCGTTGTGTTTATATTTGGTTATGGTGTTGTCAGATTTTACTGGACGTAAGATGTTCGAATTGTCTCCTTTGTATCTTCTTTCTTTCTATAAACCCTATGCTACTACTATCTCAAAATGAACTGAAAACATGTTTTCAATAATCCAACAAAAATATTACTAGTGCCTTAAAGAAATCACTCAACAAGATATACTTGAAGACACTTAAGACAAAAAACAATGATAACAAAACAGTCAATTACATTGTATTAAAAACCACAAAAAAAGAGACGCAAAAAACAAGCCCACACACAAGATACCCACACGATATATTACAAAAATAAACAAACACACACAAAAAAAAAAAACAAACAAAAAAACACTTGTATCACAGAAACGTGTGTATAAAGTATATGTTAATTTGTTCATGTGGGAATGCTATTTTTTGTTGGTTTTTTGGGACTGGCCTATTACAGAACATTTCTTTCTAGCAGAAAGTTCTTGCAGCTGTTAATCTTTATGTTTAAAACTCAGCCAATGGTTCTCAGTGCTTATTATTGTAAACAACCTCTAATTAGGTAATGTTTTACCAATTATGTTACAGGTTGTGTATAACTCATGACAGTGAAATAATTATTTAATAAAATCGAAATTAGCTTGGACTTTATTAGACACGAAGGACTTAAATCTTGAAGGTATTGCGTAGTTATTAACTTTGGACGGACATGTTATCAACATCTATATTTTTACTAAAATGAAACAACTAGAATAAACAAGACATGATTCAGTGTGATCTTATGAAGTTCTGTTATAAGTGTATGGTACCATAAGTGTACAACTTTATAAGTAATGTTCGTTGAATATCTTAATCAGAAGTACCAGAAAAGTTAACCAATGCGTGACCTCAAACGTTTAAATACTTATTTCAACTTATGTCATTATATGGTTCAAATGTATATACAGTTGTTCTTCGACAATACTGTTAAAGATTTAAATCTATAATTAAAATATACATATCCACAAAAAATAGAATGATAGTATCAAAGCAAGACGAATCATACAGATATTTTAAATATATGACATTTGTATAGAAGTCGTGATTAAATATGGAAGACTCTAAATAACTGGTACCTATTGCGAACTACATTTTGTAATATGCTATATATTTTTTTAGGATGGTTATTTCTATTTCATTTAGGTATGTATAATGTAGTTTATGATTTTTCTGTTTATTTTGAGTAATCGAAGTTAGGGGAAGACCATATGATTTTTGGGTGAGGGCAAGGATATGGACAAGACACGAGCGGGAGGATATCATGGCCCGTTCAGAACTAACACGATATAGTCTTACCTAGAAGGTATATCTTATCTAGAAAATAGATAAGCCGTCATAACAACAGGTTAAAATGCACATTTCGCCCCGAGAAAGTCTTATGCCCCAAGAACCCCTTTTCGCTACTAAAAGAAGCATGTCATCAATTTTATGACATGACGACCTTTAATAGTTTACTTTTGGTTGGAGTCACTTTGCATTTTACTCTACATCTCTGTTCGTCCATAGCACAGTTATCATTGTAATTAAATAAAAAAAAATCCTTTTGCGGGTTTGTACAGATTTGGTAAATATGTCTATTATATTATAAAGTAGAGTTTAGATAATGTTAAGGTGCTGTCTCATTGATTTAGTTAAGCTTTATAGAAAAGGAAAAGAAAGAAAAATAATCTTACGCCGAATAAGTAAGCAATCAAAAAAGTCAAAAATCTTTGGCATTCATAAACATTTCAAGAAAGTCAGGCTGTAATTTATATGACGTGACAAAAGGATAAGTATCATAGGGAAGATCATATTTAACATTTATATAAAACAATTGACATTGACAACTAACTGAATATTTTACTGACTTGAGTTATAATATACATATAAGTCGTTGTTGTATCTTACATATTCCCCATTTCCATTCTCAATTTTGATATTAAATTGCTCAGGAAATATCCCCTCTGATGGTCGTGGTAGTCAGTTAACAGAAGTAAATTATTATTTCAGGTAATACAGGTGTAAAGGCAGCCTCTTCAACTGCTCAGCAAGATGTCGATTACGTGTAAGTCACATGTACAAATACAGAATGAGAAAACCATATAAAGTTAAATTCCGGGGATGACAATTTTCTATTCCTTAGAATACTCTTGGGAATTCAGATATATATCAATAGATATGAAATATTTTATTCTCTATAAATAAAAGAGGGCCGAAAGATACCAAAGGGACAGTCAAACTCATAAATCTAAAACAAACTGACAACGCCATGGCTAAAAATGAAAAAGACAAACAAAAAAAGCACACATGACACAACATAGAAAACTAAAGAATAAACAACACGAACCCACCAAAAAAACTACGGGTGATCTCAGGTGCTTCGGAAGGGTAAGCAGATCCTGCTCCACATGTGGCACCCGTCGTGTTGCTTATGTGATAACAAATCCGGTAAATAGTCTTAATTCGGTAGGTCATATTCATAAAAGGGAAGGGGATTGTAGTTACGACGTAAGGAACATATCCGATATTATTTGTGAAACGGTTATTCCATAACGGTCAACCAACACGTGATGACGTCCGTAAAATTTACGAAGGGATGATTCTTTTGGTTTAATAGCTTCCTTGTGAGCAGCAACCCTCTATCAAGAAAATCATGATAGGAAATGCAAGCACGGGAATATCGTATCAATTGGGAGATATATACCCCGTATGCAGGTGCTGCTGGAATGTTGCTACTTAGAAATGGAAAGTTCACAATTAGAAAGCTGAAATCATCTCTTTTGTCGTAAAGATTTGTTTTCAACCGACCCTCATTGTCAATTTCTAGATGTAAGTCAAGATATGAGGCCGACTTAACTGTATCTGTGGTATCCTTTATCTATAGCTCGATTGGATAGATGCGTTCCACATAGTCACTAAATTTTGAATTATTTAATGAAAGAACATCATCTATATAGCGGAAAGTAGAGTTAAAGGATATTGCTAACTTCTTATCTTTCTTCCTAAGAAGTTCCTGCATGAAGTCAGCCTCATAATAATAAAGAAACAAGTCGGCAAGTAGAGGGGCACAAATTGTTCCCATTGGAATGCCGACAGTCTGTTGAAAAACACGGCCTCCGAACGTAACAAATATGTTGTCAATCAAGAAATCAAGCATCTTGATAATATCAGTTTCAGAGAATTTTTTGTTTGAATCAGAGTGGTCCTTTACAAAGTAGGATTTATCCCTCCCTAAGACAAGATACTTGTATCTACGTTGGCCATTCTTTTTTTATAAAGCAAAGCAATACCATATAAAATAATATAGTTTTGTTTTATATTTCTATTATTGTAATACACATTTTATACGAAATACAAAAATAACAGTGGTATAACTTTTTAAAGGCAACCTATCCGGCAGATGGCCGTTCCATTTTGTCCGTACAGTAAAATGTTAAGTAATGTCAACAAAATGTATGTAATACCCGACGGAACTGATTGACTGGATTTGGTTGTACCTGATAAATAAATGTACTTTCACAGACAAGGCAACGATATTATTTATTTTGTTTGTGTTAAGAGACTTGAAATGCCATTTAGTTAACGTTTGAAATAGGACAAAAAGACTGACTTAAGGATTTTCATATAATAGTGCTTATTGTTTTGCCGGATTTAAATATAGAATTTTAACAGAGATTGTCAGTAACTTAGTCTTCTTTTAAATTTCCGCACACAATTTGACCGAAACACATCTACCGACGTCATTGTCAAGTGATATTCTGTTTTTATTGGACAGGCATTTTGTTTTTATTTTTTTACCTATGATCTGAAATGTATCATTTTCTATAGGTTTAGTAGTGTAAGTTCTCTCTCAGAGTTTTTGAAAAATGTGTTAAATTAATTTTCTACTGGTGATGTCATCAGACATGAAAAACTTAAACAGCAAACATCCTTTGAATGACATACCCCAGTATGGTTTCATATTTTCCATGTGGAATGAGAACCGAGTTATTTGAAAAGTTGCAACGAACAACAGAAAGGGGATTAACGTTCATACTAGCCCTTTTCATAAAAAGGCGTCTGGGGACTTATTAACCTGGTGTATTAAGAAGCATAGAATAAATTAAAACAAAACACATGTATATCTTTTGTTTTTAGATTTGTATATGTGACAAAGATTGAACTATAAAGACTCGGAAAATACATTTAACTATCGCTAATTGCATCTGGCATAATGCCTTTAAGATACGTCATGATCATTTTCTGTTTAGTATCTGATAAATTAAAGGGTTATTGTATTCTGTAACATAAATACAGACAATTGACAATTTGTCAAACGAGGTTATACTAGATATACATACATGTCAAAAGAAGGAAGTACTATTGGCAAAACTTACCTTAATGAATTTAGATATTATCTTGATTATACAGTTTAGATTTAGTCTGTTAATTACCTTGCTCTATTTTGTTACATATGTTTTAAGCTCAATAAGAAATAATAATATTCTTATTCATTTCACTGTGAATTCTATGTTTCATGATTATTCTTTTTTCAGAATTTAGTTGGTATTGTTTTATAGTGATTAAGATTTTAACACAATGTTGACTGTTGTATCCATAATTTAGACAGTTTTACTTATCATGTCTGTTTGTTTTATTCACACATTGTTGCAAATATAATGGAATCTTATACGACTGTCATACTCAAGTGAAAGGTTTAGCTATAGCTATTAAACCAGGTCAGATCCACCATTTTCTACATCAGAAAATGCCTGTTGCAAATAAGGAATATGACAGTTGTTATCCATTCGTGTGATGTGTTTAAGCTTTTATTTTGCCTTTGATTAGGGACTTTTAGATTTGATTTTACTCGGTATTTTTGTTATTTTACATTTTTGTTATACATGCTACATGTATCAAGTATTTGTATAGTAAATCCTCGCATGTATCAGACAAATAAAAAATCTTTTTTTATAATATCAGTATCTTTTGTTGTACTGTACACATCTGAAGTATATCACGTAGTATATAGTTCTTAACTAAATAAATAAAACGTAACGAATAACAGATGCAAAATTGAAAATAGTACAAAATTTGGATTTAGGTCCAACTTGGATTCAGTTTGATTAATATTATGTTTCACAAACCATAAAGGTTTCATTTTTTATTTCGACGAGCATATATTCGAGCTTATATTTTGAGCTGAAATGCAATTGGTATTGGTTCACATCTAAATCATTTTTTTTAAAAGGACGTCTTTCTAAAGATGTTTCATTTCTTTATTACAATAATATTGAAAGTGTATTCAAAAGCACATTATTGTAACAAAACGAATATAGTAAATAGCTTACCCAAACGTTTTGTTCTATGTCAAAAGAGCGACATATCGTATGTTATTCGTGTTATATTCTGTAGATATTGAAATAAGTGGTAAGGTTTTAAGATTTAAATTATTTTTTCCTCTTATATCCCTACTATATCTTGTTTAATTTTTTGCTGATCAAATTTTACCAATACTCTATGAAAAGTTTAAAACTCCTTTCAAGAAACACTGAATAGAAGTTTATTCAGTAATGTGCATTTGGTGCTATTTTAGTTTCGATCTATGAGTTTGACTCTCCCTCTGGTATCTTTCGTCCTTTACATGACAACTTTTCTTTTTAGAGTGATTTAACCTTATTTATTCTTTTTACTGTTGTGTTAGATCGGCCATTACAATTGTCTATACAAGAAGTGGTAAGCATGTTTAGAAATAAGTGTTAAAAGACATTCACCTCTATGAATATTTTTCTGGATGGATTGTATTTTTCAGGGTTACAATTATCATTGCCTCCATAGCAGGTGGAATGGTTCTTATGGTGATTGTTATTTTGATTGTACGATGTGTTTGTTTGAAGTGTAAAAAGACTCCTGTCCGAAATATACGAGCACGTGGTCCGCCATCATGTACGTATTTTTAGAATCGCCGCAAAATGTATTCAGCTAATTTTATAAATCAAAATGATTGCATTCGTATTAATTCTATGCTTAAAAAGAAGGGCGAGAACTTATACTCATACTTAAACAATTGAGAGTGCAGGAACTGTAACGTCTTTCATATAAAACTAAATTCAAATGTAAAATTACAAAATGCAAAACAAAACAAAGCTACGATAAGCTTACCGGCATCGCATCATTTGTTTACAAGTAGTCCTATATGTACCAACTCGTGATAGCGTCCGTAAAGTTTTCGAAGTGATGATTTTAATTCTCCACTCGGAATTTTTGGTTAACTAGCAAATATTCAATAATATTGAAAGAGTATTGAAAGAGAAAAGAGAAAAGTTTTTTTGCATGCAATATCATTATGTTGTTTTAATATCCACATCTGATTCTTGCTTCCACTAGAGAGTGTTGTTTCACAATACCCATTCGGTTTTGGTTGCTAAAAAAATATGACGTGTACTTGCATGACCCAGCGATACCATGTAATGACTCTTTGTTATTTAGGCATCCAGTTAAATAACAACAGTACTGAACTCAATTCAAAACGGAAAGTCCCTACTCAAATGACAAATGAAAATCTCAAATACATAATCAAATTGTTACATTCCAAGCATGCATTTTTATGTAGAAAATGGTTGATTAAACCTGATTTTATAGCTAACTAAACCTCCCACGAGTATGAAAGTCGTTTGCAATTCTATAATCGTAACAAGAATGTGTGAACAAAAACAAATGAATGTAATAGGTAAACATGTAAAAAAAAAAGAATTAGGGATACATCAGTCAACATTGTGTTATAATCTTAATAGCTATAAAAACAAACAAATATGTAAGAAAAAAAGTCATATAGAAAAAGCACATCAGCAAAAACGAAAGACAAGGAAACAAAAATTTACCACAGTATAATATGATAATGACGGGATGTATAAGTACAGAGCAAATGGATATTACAAGGAAAATATAAATCGTAAAAGAAATAATTTACAAGAACAAAAAAAAAGAATTCTGTAATACGTAATTAAGATGATACACAACGTCAGTACCTAGAATTTTTCCTTTAAGACCATCGTATATTGTTTGTGAGGTCGATACTAAATATTTATTAACAAGATCTTGGTAATTTCCGATGAAAATATTACAAAACGGATAAGACTATCTTTAACATAACCATCGTGCATCAACTTTCTGCTTAGACACTGGGTACGTTTTACAAGTCTGAGTAGCAGCTGCAAGCTCCTGAATACTGAATGAGTTGGGAAATGTATAGCCCATATGCAGATGAAGTTGGTATACTGCTACTAAGTTGGCGGAGATTGATAATTTCAAAATTAAAATCGTCTCCTAGATGGCCGATTATGTATAATTCGAAGTATAAGTTTGAAAATGAGTCAGAGGAAGCCGTGACTGTTGTTTTGTTTATTAAAATACACCTTTACAAAATGTGGAAAGGAATTTCCTGTGAGATAAAATCATATGGTCTTTCGCATATGAAGGAAAATCTCGCGAATAATTTTGTATCTGTGTTAATTTTGCATGCATGTGGTTTTAAATTTGATAGATGCTTTTTGTGCTTGTTTGTTAAACATTTGTTTGTTAAATATTTGTTTGTTAAATATTTGTATGTTTTGGGATTGTGACACAGTGATGACTGTTGTACCCATATTTGACTGTTGGCCTATTATGTCTGTTTTGTTCACGCATTGTAAATATAATGGAATTTGACGCGACTGTCATACAAGTGAAAGGTTTAGCGCTATAAAACCAGGTTCAGTCCACCATTTTCTACATTTGAAAATGCCTGTTCCAAGTCAAGAATATGACAGTTGTTGTCCATTAGTTTGATGTGTTATCATTTGATTTTACCTTTAATTAGGGACTTTCCGTTTTGAATTTTCCTTGGAGATCAGTATATTTTAGTCTTATTCCACGCCAAAACATTTTGATATCAAAGATGATTACTACACTAAAAAAGAAACTTCAACAATGTTTTACGAAAAGAATAAACAAAAGAAGGCAAAAACTCCAATAAATCGTCTGGTAGAAAGCACCAGCTGTAAATAACAAGCCTTCGCATAGAACACACAGATCTATACATTTTAGTTAGTAAACTTACACTGCAAGTAAAGTGCTAATTTTCCCTTTTTGTTTCATGTCTTAACTTTTTTGTTTTGCACTAATTTGTTAATTTTTTAGTTCATTATTCTATTCCCATGTATAGAGTTAAATCATTATATTCAAAAAAGAGTCAAGAGTAACCGTTAATGATACAGCAATCAAGTAAAGATAAATACTCTCTTAGGATTTATGAGTTCTTATGGGTGTAGTCAAGTTGAACATATTAAATTAAGACGACGGTTTAAAAAGTGTGGTACATTTTTGTTTGAAAAGTAATGTTAATTATATTTTTATATAACAGATGAAGACTCCAGACGACCTTACCGACTTCCTGCTCCACCAGCGTATTCACCTCGAAACTATAATTATCCATCTCATCCCCCACCAGCCTACGAAACACATATATCGCTCCCCGGAGTAACGGAATAGTGAACATAACAGTAATTCACACATTGTTGTCGTTATTTACCGTTTACAAAGACATTACAATGTTGGTAAAGTCTACGTAGTACATTTGGTTGAAGCAACGTACTAGTAATTGTAAACTCTCTGCATATTTTGTTTTGTTGTTGTTAAAAAATAAAAATAAATCTTTAGACATCAATATACCAAGTCTATGTAAAGACGAATCTCATTGCAAAAAAAGACACTAGATACAGATCATTAACAGAAAAAGACAGTAACAAGATAGCTATAAAATACTTATCATTTGTTGATGGCGAAAACATCTTCTAACCGTGCTGCTGATGTAATGACCACGGACACTTGACTTGTTTGTATTGATTTTAAAAATAAATATAAAATCATAATAGCGATTCATTTAGGATCAAATAAAAAGAAAATATTTTTAAAAACATAATGTGTATCCTAAAATTTAGTTGCGTATGAAATATTTCAACGATTTTTTACTTCTTAATTATTTCAAAATTATATCTCCAGTAAAAAAATATTAACATTGTCATAACCATTATTGAACAGAGACAAAAGTTGCTTTATCTTTGGAATTGTTTTGCTAGTTAAAAAAAATATAAAATGATAACAAGGTGTTTCCTTTTCATATGTTTTCAACAGTGATTTAAAATGATGTCAGGATATGTAGTCAATCAGTTATAGTTATCCCATTCTGACACACCAAGTCCGAATGGGATAACTATTTTACATCCCAGCTGTTCTAGATTATATGAAAAACCATACCATCATAATATATTTTATATATTACCTTAAAATATATACCCTTAATGACCCCCGAACACGATGTTTCATTATGAAACGATGTCAATTCTCCCCACTGGCTAAACGGTCCAACACTATATCGCCACTTTCTGATAAATCGCCCCACTCTTGTTTACAAACTCGCCCCACTTATAAAAAGGTTTGAAATCCCATTGAATAAAGGTCTGCCAACTCGCCCCACTTATGAAAAATAGAAAATCCACGATGAATTTATTAGTGACGACAGAGAAAGTCTTGACTTAGAAGGTTCTAAGTGGGGCGAGTTTGTGAAAAAATGGTGCGATGAGGTGTGGGGCGATTTTCTAGTGTAGCGAGTTATCTAAAATTTCCCCTTTAAATATGTTAAATTAATGAGAGTTCTTATCCAGTCGTCCTGGTGTAGTGGTTTGATTTGTTGACTAATATGCTTATGGTCTTGAGTTCGAATCATTCCCGCCAAAATGTTACAGGACAAAGGAAAGTATGTAGAAATAGAAAACTCCAGCTGGGGTGATCTGGTAGGGGTGATCCGGCTCAGATCACCCCTGGTAGAACAAACGAACTGGGATGTAATTTAAAATAACACCTATTCAATGTAAATGAATATTTTGATCGATATCATCTTTTCGGAACACAAGAGAAATATTCCTTCAAGAGAGGTCCAAGTAAAGAAAATAAATGTACTGGTGACTATGAAATCATCTACTTTTTTTCTTTCGCATACAAGAACCCTTCCGTTTGAATTTTCATCATGTTGCAGAGTGAAAGCCGGGAGTGAAAGTAAGATGGCATGCATTCAGTAAAAAAAAAGCAAACCAGTATGGGCATTATCATGGTCGTTTCTGCATTTCAGATTGTTTTTTCCGTCAACTACTCCACTTGTGTTTCAAGCTCTCATCACGAATTCAAAGACGTAAAAGAGTAATAGCAAAAAATAACAAGAAAAAAAAACCCAAAACGATTTACATGTTATTATGGTTTGGCTACAACAAAATCAAACACTTCGATACCCATCTTAGACAAACATATTCCAAAATTTTTAGTCAATTTATGATGACATCTATAAAACTTGTAAATCCTCAATGGTCGTCTTGAGCACCTGAACAATTTGTGAACTCTCTCCTTACTAAATTAAGGACAATATCATATTTTTCAATTTGGGCGTATTGAACTCAGAAGTCTTTTTTTTAAAACTTTGACAAGACGTGTACTTTTATATGCAGAATTGATAAGCAAGTGATTTAATTAGAAATTTCTTAGAGGAAAGCAAACCAACCTATATTGTATGGTTTAATAATTTAGCATAGTAATTTTTCTTTATTTTAATAAGGGTTTGCTCTGAAAGTCAATTTTCTAAAGTCTGTGTCTCAAGAAATGTTCTATTATCGGCATGATTGAAAATCATTGTAGTTTGCCATCTCTAAGACTACATTATTTTGTTTATACTTTGATAACACAAAGTTTAAGTTAGGCATCCGACATATTCTTTTGTGGACACTTGTAAAACTATCGAAGTTATGACATATCATTAATAGGCTAATACACGTAAATAAATGAAAACTTTACACAAGTGTCAGGTGTTTAATGCAGATGGAGCATGGCTCAGATTGGATTATCTCCCGTATTCCAATCGCAATAAATTCGTTGCAAATCCATATTATTTATGCATATATAATATAAGGCTACTTTTTGCAAAACCTTTCGGGATTTGTGTTTTCAACGCTCTGCAACTTTTAAGTTTATTTGACCGTTTGTTTTTTCTTTGATTTGGGGGTTATTTGATAAGTCATTTGTGGACGAAACGCGCGTCCGGCTTACCAAACTTTAAGCCTAGTACCTATGTTAAGTTTATGTCCGTGTGCTTATGAAAATAACTTGTCAACAGGTAAGCTCAACGGATTGTAATAGCATACAACACGCAAACACACAAACACACAACCACACGAAAACGACAGAAAGGAATGGTTTTGAAGTAAACTTTATGAAGTAGAGAATACTTCGATTTCCTTAAATGAACTTTCCAATTTTATTTAACGTATATTGATTCCCGTCCATTTCTTTTTACAGTATTACAGACACAGACACTCCCCCTCCCCCAGTGTTTGCAGGTCCGGCATCAACGCTGCATCTGGTCTATTATGATAATTCAGTCCTGCATTCCAACAACAAAATAAGTTTAATACGGAAATGCGACAAACAAGCTTGTATTTGTCGAAAAACTTCTTTTCACTTTCGATCTTTCAATCCTGGTATCTATGATGAGTTTATTTTATGTTAATAGGTAAAACAGGTTTTCCGGTAAGGTCTTTTACGTGTGGCTTGTGACGCTGTTTTAATATCGCAATATATTTTGTCAAAAATCTCTTCTTTTAACGGATAAAAAAGTGAAGTACTCTATTATGTATGAGGTCAATATGACATGCATATGAATCGTGTATTTATTATGACTCGTTTGTAAACCTGTTGACGTAATTGTCCCTTTTTGAGTTGTATATCGTAACTTTTCAAATTTGACTTAATCTTTCAATCAATTTAATTCATTTTTAAGACATTCAATAAAATACTTTTGTCAAAAAGTAGAATTCTATATTCGATTTGTATTCATTCTATCCCTTGAATAACATTGAAATGTATAAAGACACGGGTTAGGGTAAAAAGCCATTATACATTTGTATGTTGTTTTGAAAAATAAATTCAAAGCATATTTCATAAATAGTACAAACTTTTACGGTGTCTTGGAGCGCTATATGTTTAACTTTCTCGCTTTGTTTGACCTATTGTTTTAACTCACGATTATTCTTGGGTAGATTAACCAAACAAAAAGTGTTAATACTTTTAAAAGTCGGGTTGGATTTTTTAATTTTTTTTACAGATTTATATTATATAATGGATGCATATTATGAATAATTCATATCAATTCAGCAATATTTTGGAAATTATATTTTGTTTTCTTTTGTTATTTACAGGTATGTTGGTATCACTTAGTTCGTTCATTTGTCTTTGAAAAAACATTAAGTAAAAGCAAAAAACAAAATATCAAATTTCATGTCTGCTGTCTGAGAAAAAAAAACAACCAGATATTTTATTGTCGAGGTATACAACAATATCTACTGAATTGGAATGATTTTAATAAAGATATCTGGTAAAAAGTAGTACAGTAAATGTGTATTTTTCGTCAACACATTGGAAGTACTAGTTCATAAAAAAATTCTAATAAGATATTGACAGTACTTGATCAAATTTTCGTCTCGTTGATTCTTTTTTATTATAACAGGGCTTTCCGGTTTCATTGTTAAAATGACAATTCGGGATGTAATTTTATAAAGTCAACAAGTAGATTATGCGTTGTTTTATAATTTTTCCATTGATAGAATTGTATTATATTATAATTGCACACCCTCAGGAATGAAGGATTACATATAGGTATAAAATATATTGAATTCTACTTAAGGTTTATGACCCCTTCTGTGGCCTGTGAATTACGAAAATTTCAAACTGCAATATTATCAAGACAGCAAAGATAATGAATAATAGAGATGGGCCATTTTGTACATTATCGAGGGGAGACTTCGTGCAAAGCCTTATTATTTATAGTTTCGTTGCGTTTAGTAGAAAAAGAGAATTTTGTGAAAATAAAACCAAGAACTTTGTAGAAAATCCACAGACTTTAATATAGAGATTTTTGTTATAAAATTTGAAACATAGATTACTCACTTGTTTTTCTATGATGTGCTAGCGTTCATTGTTTACAAAAAGGCCTAAACAACCTATAAATTACAAAACACCTCATGGTGAGTCACTAAAGTCGAGCGCACCATAAAAGGTGTACTTGAATTGGTCCATATTTATATTTGTTTTAACCAATAACTAAATTTATAAACTTGTTTTAAGGAAACCATTGCTAGCACTGCATGTAATAATCCTCTATTTATCAAGCACAAAATTATCAAATATGAGAGTACAAGGGGAATTAAAGGCTGTGGATTTTCTATAAAATTTACGTTTATTTAGCATTGAATTAACACAAGGGTACATAATCCTTAAAGGATGCCAATTTAGTTAGTAAGAATAAGAAAACACTCAATAAGTTTCATGCTAACGGAGCGCTTTCCTAGATTTAGCATCATGAGGATTGCTCAAACCAAAAATTGTGAAACCAGGGAGGATACATATAAAATATTGGGCTTTCCGCCCATTTATATAGTAAAATATATTTTTTTACATGAGCGTCACTGATGAGTCTTATGTAGACGAAACGCGCGTCTGGCGTATTAAATTATAAACCTGGTACCTTTGATAACTAAAACATGTAAAAGAAGCGAGCCATATGCTTCACATTTTTCAAGTGACTGATATTTTACTTGGTAAAGCCGGTAATATGTTTATTGTCCTATAAATATTCTTTACCAGGGCGATAAATACTTAAACATGTGAAGATATATTACCAAAAGAGTCCGAAGCAAAATAACCATATCAATCTTAGGTCACTTTTCATATGGGACCGTTTTAACAATTTAAATATACCACCATTAAAGAAATAAGAGTATGTTGTAAATCATGTAAGCACGAAAACACGTATTTATTTGCTAGATTACAACATAAGTTTGTGGAATATAAATTATTTAGTATGCTAAATAGAAAAAATCAAAAAAGATAAATCATTCGAAAGAAAGAAAGTATAAAACAAAATAAAACAGTCCAAATATCCGTAAGGGAGTATGGCTAATGGATTTATTTACATAATCAAATATGATTCGATTGGTTCATTTGATGATACCACACTCATAACGGTAGTTTTGTACTTTTCTTGTCACCACAAAGCTACTATAAAAATCAAAGCTCAATAGATGTAAAAAAAAAGGCAAACATTAGTATACCGCTTTCAAGTTACAGGACAGGAGGGTAGGTGGAAATGCTAATATATATGTTTTGGCACAAGTAAAAAGTACACGTGAGAACCTAGTGACATTCAAAAAGTACAAAAGCAAATTCAATGCTTATAGGGAAATCAGAAATGATAAATAAAGGCAACAGTAGTATACCGCTGTTTCAAAGTCATAAATGGATTGAGAGAAATCAAATCCGGGTTACAAACTAAAATCAGGGGAAACATGTTTACTATACTAGAAAAACAACAGAACTCTAAAGTGTTAATAATACGGAGTAGGCCAAAGCAACACCATCTTACATATTTGAAAAAAATGAGACTGTACCAAAAATGTAAAACACAAGAGACTGTACAAAATATTTAAAAGATATGAGACTACAAAATATTTAAACAAAAGAGACTGTACAAAAAAAAACCAGACGATGTCCTTAGTAATGAAACCAAAAATTGATACCAAGAGGGCATTCTGTCTGATCTTAAATATTTTAAACTTGCTGTTTTATTTTAAAGTTTCATTTCCTAATAAAATTGTAGGTTTTTGCCTTAGTAAGGAATGTAGCGGTGCATTAAATGGACACTATGATACAGAATCGTGTGCTGTCGGGGGCTGCTGCATACCAAGTGACGGTACAGGTGACACACGGTGTTGTATACCAACATTGACACTTATATTGGTATCTGTCTTTATTGGAGGTACTATCGCTACTATCATTGTGGTAATTCTATGTTGTGTAATATGTCGATACCGAAAGAAAAAGAAACTTCGTCAGAGACTAGAGGAAAGGCGTCGGCGTCAGCGGGAGAGAGATCAAGAAAGACAGAGACGACTTATGATGGATCCTTTTGTTAATGGGGATCCTTTTCTAGCTACAGGACAAGAAGGTGGGTGAATATGGGAACCATATTTACTTATGTAAAAAACGAGGATGTGGTATAATTACCAATTAGACAACTTTAAAACAAAAAACAAATTACGAAAAATGTATCAACTATAGGACAACTTACGTCCGTCATTAAAAAGCAATAAGCAAACCCAACGTCGCAATGGTACCTTAAAAAGACCAGTCTTGGACAATTATAAAACAATTTAAACGATACAAGTAACGACCTGTTTAATATATAAAACAATTTAAGATGATATAAAACGAAACGTACACATTGAACTTTCACATCTGATTGTATTGAATGAATTTTTGTGGACATTTAAGTTAATATTAAGTTATTTAATTATATGTAGTTGAAGGTACGTCACAGCCTCCACATTACCATGGACAGGAAACGGATACAAATATACCACATCAGCCTCAGCCACAAACACAGGCACCAACACAGGCTCCAACACAGGCACCTTCACAACAAAACAGATATGTTCCACCACCATATCCAAATTCTCCACCACCAGCATATTACTCAAGAATAGGTACACGTCAAGAAAACAGACAGAGAAGTAGGACAAGAAATTCTACAATACAAAGTCGCAGTTCTTTTCATACAGACGACATACAACCGGAAGTGACTTGTGTTAATAGTCCTTCATCTTCTATTCCACCACCTGTTCCTGCACCAATTATACAGCAATCTAATTCCAGAAATAGTAATTATGTTTCAACAACAAATATAATTGTTCCACTAGGATTAGTTGAAATTAACAATGCAAATAATAGGAATAACAGTCGAATTCACAATGAACAACGTGTTCTTACAATTGAGGACCTTGAATCAGATGACAAAGAAGATCCAATGGGAGAATTATCAAAACCGGAATCTAGAATGTCAACAAAATTTTCATTTTATCCAAACAATGCAAGTAGACTGTCAGTGCATCCTGAGGAAAAAAGTCCTTCGATGCGAAACTCAAGGACAAGCACTAAAATGGACAATGGAAGTCCAACAAAACACGAATCTAGATTGTCCAAACGAAGTGATACAAGAAATGTGGCAAATAAGGATTCAAGAAATTCAATCAAATCCGAAACAAGGAATTCTGTAAACAATGAATCTCGAGTGTCTTCACACACGATGCAGTCAGTATCGAATATTGATCAACCAAAGACGCACAATGATAATAGAGGTCTGTTTATCAAGAGTAGGATATCAGTGGTTCCTGAGGATTTAGGGAGGGATGATAACATAACACGTAACAGTTCACATGGTCGTAGCTATGTAAGATCGGTTGATCCCGACGAACGTGTAGTCAGTAACTTAGATTATGTATAGAGCTGTTTAATTCTTTAATGTCATCGGAGTAGGTGTGATAGAAACCCTAAACAATTAGTTAAATTGTACAACCATTTCGGAATTATGTCAATTCTATTCATATTTGAATAGTAGAACTAACTCTGGACACTCTAATGATGAAATGTTCGTTGTGCATCACTATCGACAATTCATACAGTTTTTGGTATATTTTCAGTATTATTTAGGATTTATTCACAATTTTCTTTGGAAAATGTCTGTAAGCAATATGACCGTCTGTTGATTAATTAAGTCTAAAGTTTTTTTTTCAGGTTTGATGAACCCCTTGTTTGAATCTACCTTACTTGATATTTCGAATATTCATTTTTTGAATTCGTGCTTTACATTTCAAACTACAAAATAAAAAAGGCAACTTAAGTTTGTATTGTTTTTACTGCTTGTTGTGTCATTTAGAGTGAGGAAAGGGAGTTAAGTCAAAATATTTTGACCTTTAAGTTTGAATAACACAAAACAGATTAGTATGAGTGTATGTCTCCACAAATGTTGCATATGACAAGAGATATTTAATTTGAACCTTCAATATAAATAGTAATATCACTCAATACGATATGACGTACATTTTTTTCAATAGTTTTTAGAATAGCATACACCTTACAAGTAACTTAATATTCAAACTACAATAAAGAAGATCATGCAAGACCGTTAATAATGACACAGTTGATCGCGTCCTTTGAGCCTGTATATAATTAACAAAGAACTTTAAAAAAGACATGTTGACTAAATTTAAATCTAATCTGGAAAATTAATTTTTATTTTTTTGTGTGAAAGGATATCTTTATCACTATATTCGAATATGAAATTAAAGATTAACATCTAAACCAAATCTTCGATACACAATAAACCTCGAAGATGTAATCAATCAATAACACTATCGACGTAGTAAAGTACTTTGTATAACAATTAAACGGTCGCTTCAATAACCAAAATTGAAAGATATAGATGAAGACGTTTATCAAAATGTCACTTTTAATTTTAGTATAGTAGTTGTTCCCCTTTACTCATCAATTGTAATTGGTCATTTTCAAATAATGGGAATAGATAAACAGTTAATGTAAAATTAAAAAAAAAAATCTTTTATAGGGAGAAAAACTTATTAGTTAGTAAGGATATAAGCCTGACTTTAACCTTTAAGTAAACATGCACATGACGGATCAGTTGGCTTAGTAATTGTTGATGAAGTTTATTGTTTAACGTATTGAACTGTATTTTGTTCTGTTAATTCATTTTTAATAAATTGTTGACTTATTTGAAACATTCACATTTTTCAATAACCAGGCATGTATATCGTTATCAAAGGTACCAGGATTATAATTTAATACGCCAGACGCGTTTCGTCTACATAAGACTCATCAGTGACCCTCAGATCAAAAAAGTTATAAAGCCAAACAAGTACGTAGTTGAAGAGCATTGAGGACCAAAAATTCCAAAACGTTGTGCCAAAGACGACTAAGGTAGTCTATTCCTGGAATAAGAAAATCCTTATTTTTTCCGAAAAACTCAAAGTTTTGTAACAGGTAATTTATAAAAATGACCATATAATTGATATTCATGTCAACACCGAAGAGCTGACTACTGGGCTGGTGATACCCGCGGGAACGAAACGTCCATCAGCAGTGGAATCGACCCATTGGTGTAAATAGTTATCAAAGGTACCAGGATTACAATTTAATACGCGAGACGCGTGTTTCGTCTACAAAAGACTCATCAGTGACGCTCAGATCAAAAAAGTTATAAAGCCAAACATAAAATCATTAACGATATTTGGCACAATTGTTCAATTCTCTTTAACTTTGTATATAATTTAGTCTTACAATAGTTTTTATTCGAATTCCACATCTATACAACACGGCTGTCAGAATACTTATGCTGGTGTTGTAAAAATGTAACTACCGAGCGGAATAGTAGACAAGGCTGCAAATTAACAAAGAGTTCTAAATAAAATAATTTATTATGCAGGAATATTAATTTCAATTCTTCAAAGTCAATACATAATTCACACAATTTAAACCAAGTCAAAGTACCTGCATAATGTCCGTGTTTAGACAAAAATAACAAATAGCAATAAATATACGTTTCAATAATAAAATGAACAATTCCAAACTTAGGCCAGGGTTGGGCTAAAATAGTTTCACGGCAAAAACGCCACCGTCAAATACAATGTGTAACGGAATTCACCGTCTCTTTACACAATTAATACCTGAAGATGTGTAAATAAATGCTAAAATAGCTTAACTTTACTTCTTATATAAATTCACAATGCCAAACGTGAAATAAATAGGTTAGGAGAACGAAACACATCCGATCTCTGGGACAGTTAAATTTCAACTTACCAAGTTGTTTACGTTCGCAACCAAGATGTCATTATCACGGACTATTTCCCGTAATTACTTACATTTCGCGGATCTCGTATACGCGATCATTACACTGACAAATATGCATGACCATTAATTATATACAATAAGTAGTTTTATTCCATAATAACAATATTTCAATAAGCACACCCGGAATTAAATCCCGTATTTCAGAAATAACTTCTTTGTTGTGAAAAGAACGACAACTCTTGCACTAAACATGGAACTACGGTTTGGCGGAAAATGTGTCAACACAGTAAACTCTACCGAAAACGTTGATTAATAAATTAAACAAGACTAAAATGTGCTTTACCAGGTCTGTCATACCTTTACACAAATTGGGCAAACAGAAATAATACTTAAGGAATGAGATTTCCTGAGAAATCATTATTAAAGATTGAGGTTTAACCAAATACCATTTCAGTTTCACAACACTGGTATGTTTGATGAGTTTTTATAGTTACAATCACATAAAATTGTACCCACAATAGTTCTTCTTTTCTAGCACCTTTTTGTGGGCCTGCTACCCGAGTATACATACATATTACAATTACTCAGTTTTAGGTTCCGAGTGACACTCACTTATAATTAAGTTTAATCTTGAATTGTCATTTTGGTTATAACGTAATCATAAAAAGTAAAATAACAAAAATACCGGATAATCCAAATCGAAAAGTTAAATGGCAAATTCAAAAGCTCAAACACATCAAACGATTGGAAAACAAATGCCATATTCTTTGACTTGGTACAAACATCTCTATATCAAGAAAATGGTGAATTCTACAGTTTTATAGTTAGCTTAATCTTTCACTACTTCATCTTACTAGTAACTTTAACCCATTCTGACTCTTGCACAAAACACCTGTGTAGTAAGTATACAAATACATTCTTCTTTGATTTCATACAATTGGATTGATACCAAAATTACTGTTTGACAGTTACAAATGTAGCAGTTATTCTTATGAGGGCATCCGCTCGGTTTTGGCAATGGTCGTGATTTCCTATTTTTATTTTTTCTCAATATTTTTCTTGAAGCTTGAATGTTTTTAATGACGTTCAGAGCATCTCCCGACAATAATGGACTAAAAGATAAGATCGTGTTTGCTATTCTCTTAGTCCCCTTTTGATTATTATTGTATAATCCTTTTGCAAAGTATGGAGCTTATGTTTTATGATGAAACTTAATTCAAATATGCGTATCAACTCAGTCTTGTATGTCTCTAGCGATTACTTAGGAAGGCAGTTTTTAATGTCTCATTTTGCCATCGATTGATAAATATTTTGATAAATACTTGCCTGGTAAATATTGCTGACTTTATAATTAAATCAAAAGAAGTGAAGCAACTCATTTATCTTACGCTTATCTAAAATGTTTTCTGCTATGTTTTACGGTGTTTGTATTCTTCTTTATTTACATGTGTGATTCTACGTCTTTTTATTTTCTCCATACTTTGATGCTTTCAAAACAGGTATGAGATTCTGTGTAACAGGAGTTATAAAAATAAAAAAAAAAACAGAAAACACTTTGAATAAAAAGGAAAACGAATAAGCTAACAGTCCACAAAACGTGACAAACTATTTAAACATAGTGCACTACAAATCCCACTTGTAACTGGTATACGACATTTAATTATGATAACCTCTCAGTATATTCATGTTAATAAATTACTATTTAAGATATGACAAAAATTGAAACAATTTTAATACATTAAGATCACATGACTAGTATATAGAATGATAGTCAAGCTAACACACTTAGGAAGCCAGAAAAAAACAATCGATAATATTTCAAACGTTTGTCACCAATTTCAGTGCAAAAAATACGTGTAACTGGCAAAAACATTTAATACACTAGCTAAAGAACAAGTGTTAAAAATACAAAATCACTTTTAATGCATGTACGTTTCAAAGCCAAAGGACAGAGTATGACGAGATTCATTGTTTTTCAAAACTGAAAATTAAATCTTTTGAATAATATGTTAATTTCCTTTAATATCGACACGCAATGTGAAATCATTATGATGTCATATACATGTTGCAATTGCATGTTATCTTTCAGATAAAAATTAGCAACGGTTTTACACTTTTAGATTTCTTACTTAAATTTACATGTTAGTAATTAAAATTGGGATGGGGTGGGGTTGGGGTGGTGTTAAGCTTTGAAAGAAAATTATTTATAAATCATAAGATTTTAAAGTGAAACTACTTGACATTTATATTAAGGTTTGCATCAATTGAAAGAAGGTCATAAGCACCTGAGATCACCCCCAGTTTTTGGTGGGATTCGTGCTACTTAGTCTTTAGTTTTCTATGTTATGTCTTCTGTACTATTATTTTTCTTTTTTTCTTTTTATTTTTGGCATTAGCGTTGTCAGTTTGTTTTCAATCTATGATTTTGACTGTCCATCTTGTGTCTTTCGTCCCTCTGTAATGAACTTCCTGCTGGTTTCTGTGTAATGTTTGAAATGGCTGCTGTATGTCACTCTGATTGTCTTTTGGTTGATAAATTTTTACAACTCCGTCAAATGCACAATCTTTAAGTTATATTCGCGATTGACGAACAAAGTTATCATAGATTTAAAAAGATGTTGTATGAGTGCCAATGAGACAACTCTCCAGCCAAACCTGCTATCCTTGATGAATTTTACAGCCACTAGGCCGCTAGCTGCCACTGCTAGTTGATGTTGCGTGTTCGAGGGTTTTCATAACTTTTGTGTTGCTATCAATATCATCGGTGGATACATTTTACTGTAAATTTACGCTTTATAAAATGTTCTAAACACTGTTTTTTTCTACCTCAAAGTTCAGATTGCCACAACTATATTCGAAATTTTAGGAGACGAATGTTTTTCAACTTCGTATTTGAGTTAGCCTTCCATCTGCTTTTTTTCAAGCAACTCTGATGAGTCTTGTGTTGACGAAAAAGTAAAATAACAAAAATTCCGAACTCAGAAAAAAATTCAAAACGGAAAGTCCATAGTCAAGTAGCAAATCAAAAGCTCAAACACATCAAACGAATGGATAACAACTGTCATATACCTGACTTGGTACAGGCATTTTCTTATGTAGAAAAGAAATGCGCTTTGTAGTACAAAATAATTGGCCTGTTATTCTTTGATGGGCTTTTACAACAAACTTTTCGACGCCGCTTACCCTAGATCGTATCACCAAACTTGCTGTCAGCATTTGTGTTAACATGAAATGAAGTTTATAACTTACTTTTTCTGTAAGGTTACTGTTTACAAAATGTTGGATCATTCGAAACACTAAGGTTTTTTCTACCCTAGTTTCTTGGTATTGTTTTAATGTATTGCTGTTGGTCTTTTGTCTTATAGATTCTGATAACCTTGTTTAATGGAAAACCAATAAATTACGTTCGTGTACAAAGTTATAAGCCCGGTAATCTTCATGAGTTTTCACAACCACTTGGTAGATACCACCTCTGGTGACGCTTCGTCACCGATTACATCCCAAGTGTAGTAGTTATTATTCTGGTTTTTAAATGTAATGTCATTGATGGATTCATTTATCTGTAAATTTATTATTTTATAAAAGGTTCGATACGCTACGGTTTTTTCTACACCCAGATTCAAATTGCTTTTGCCCTATTTAAAACAGCTTGATTTTAAATTTATAAGGCACTAATGTTCTTCAACTTCATATTCGATTTGACCTTCCAATTGTTTCGTTTTGAGCATCACTGATGAGTACTAGCATTATATAGGAATTATAGTCATTTCGTACCCCAAATTTAATGTACCCTGGCAATAAACATTTCGTACCCTGGCAAAAACCATTTCGAACCCTGACCATTTCGTACCTCGTGGAATATGACGAAACGCGAATATGCCGTACAAGATTATAAGCCTGATATCGTTGATAGGGTATTAACAACGACTGGATCGACACCACTGCTGATGGACGTGTCATCCATAGACGTATTACCTTATATCGTTTTACGAACATTTTGAATTATTCGAAACACTAAGGTTGTTTTCTGTCCTCAGGTATAGATTTTGGTTTACAAAGTTATGTGCCTGTTATCCTTGATGATTCTTTGAGCCTTTAATCGGCGTAAAATCAAAAATAATATAAATGAATAGATTATCATCATTCTGATTTTAACAATGATTAGTCCGAAAGACAACAAGATTACACTACGAATAAATTTTTCTTGTCTTATCTATTTTCATCTTACATTTAAGATAAAAACCACATACATGTAGCTTCTGTTTGAAATATTATTGCTATACTGTTGCCTTTATTTATCAATATAACGGGACGCTGCTAAAAAAGAAAGAAATGCATCATACATTTGGCAGCAACGCTTTGAAATGATACGACAGGATACGATGCACTGCCATTATTAAAACAAGTACAACTGTATATATCTGCACTCTTGATAACAAGATCAATGATACAGCAATTCTAAACATATAAAAATTGGGGGAAATATAAATAGAATGTCCTGAGTCTTATTTTCTATATTGTGTATGGTGTACTGTTGTTTGCCTTTTTATCTTTTCTCTCTTTTTGTCGTGGCGTTGTCAGTTTAGTTTTGATTTAGGAGTTTGAATGTTCCGGTTCTCTTTTTCAGGAAAAAAAACATTGTGTCAAGCTCTAAAGTGTATCGAGTCTATTTAGCTTTAAATAAATTTAAAAATCTCAGCTAATTTCTTAAACAAAACAATTCAAAGGAACATAATTTGATAAATTATAAATAAAGAGATAACGATAAGGATATAACTTATTCTCAACAGTATGACTTCCTATTTTTAGTTTTTATCAAGACAACTTAAGTATGTTTCATTCGTATTCATATTTGATAGGGTTTCGCAATAAAAGTAATTATGGAGCTTTCAATAGGTCAACCACAGGAAAACCGTCAGAAAGTAACAAAAAACATATCAGAAAAGATATAATGAAAACTAACAGATCTGTACGTGTAAATTTTGAAATGTCCTCCTTTTTATATGGGAGCCATCACGAAGGAGAAAAGTCGTTGTCGCTGTAAAATGAACCATCATTTACCACCATCCTTGCAGTTATTCTATGTAGAACATCACTTCTTTTCTAAAATTTCACAGATTAAGATACTATCTCTGGTGTTGAGAAATGTTTATCTAGCACCCAGGTCGCTTACAAGTTTTAACTCATCATCGAATAACATACACCTCATTCACCCCATTAGTTTTGTTTAGTTTTGTTTAGAGAGAGGTTTTGATTTTGATTAAAAAAAAATTAAAAATCAATTTTCAATGTATGTGTTGTTTTCCTGACATATAAAACTGGCAGTAACATGTCATTGTATTGTTACGTGTACCGTTATTGACATCTATGACCAATAATTGAATCATAACACTCTAATATGTAAAATATAATAGAATCATCATTTTACCATAGATAACCTTATTGATATGAATGTTTGACATCTATTATGCTAATCGTTTTGTCTTTTGTGAAAATGATACACATGGGAAAATAGGTGGGTACATATCGTGTAGATTTAATCTCAAGAATTCAATAAAGTGATTATGTCGAGAAATTATTTACAACTAGGCGCAGGTAGAGATCTTATTGTTAATAATTTCAACGACTAAATTGGAAAATAACAAAATAACCTTTAATCAAATAGAGATGACAAACTCCTCTATTTACACTTCAGTGGATAAACAGAATGAGTGTCTGTACAAGATTGTTAAAACAGCTTATCACCACACTTGAAATGGACATCGCACGCTATGACAGTCGTCTGCCACGCGACCGCCATTACTCCGGCACGTGGCCATTTTGAAATGTCCTCTTTTTCACTAAGGGAGCCATCACGAAGGAGAAAATCGCTGTGAAATTCAAATCTGCAGGACTTTTGAACATTATTCTTTTCAAAATCAATCTTTTTAATGCTGTTTTACATATAAATGATTTCATGTGGTTATCGGTTGACTGGACATACGTTTTGACCGCTGAGTATTATAAAAGGTTAGATTTTTTCTTCGTCTTGCCTATTCCCACTTAGTTAATCTTTATTCATGCAAATTCACTTAAGCTTGAAATTCCGTTTTAACCATAATAAATCCACTTTATATAAATAACAGATCATTTCAAATGAAAATCCAAACGTAGGAAATTGTTATTTACTGATTGTTGTTTTCATCTCATGCATTTGTTAAACATTCGAAACTGCTATTAAAAAACAAAATTCGAAACGTTATTTATTTTTTTACATCCGAAATTTTATAGAAATTTAAACTTTTCTTCTAATTTCAAAATTGCATGAAAAAAATATCGATACATCAAAATGAAAATTAATCCTTATAAAACTCCAAATCAATTATCAACTACAAAAGGATGTTTGAATTATAAGCTTTTGTTTTGAGTCGATTCTTTAACGGAGCAATTTTAAATCATAAGTGTCTTAACGCCATCATACAATTAGTGCAACTAGCCTGTGTATTGAACTCTATATTGCATCGGCGATAAATGGGTGCATTATGGCAACAGTAGAGAGTAGAGAATAGACGTGCCAATTATATAATTGGAATTGCTAGCGATGGGTCTACACGAATAATGCCCAAACTTTAAGTTTTCGTTTAGAATTTCCATAAGAGTAAGAAGAACTCAAGCATGTAAGTGAAAAGGTAAAACAAAAGTTACGAAATAAAATTGAAATTGTTCTTCGTGATTTTTTCAGCCGTCTCTTCTTGGCTTGCTAAGACGTTATAATAAACATAACAGGAATTTGCCTTTATATACATATGTTCGGAATCAAGACATTCAAATATAGATTAAATTCCCGCAGTTGATGTGGTGAAATATATGTGTGTAACAGTGTGTTTGTGTGAAGTCAATGCAGAACTCTAAAAATATACATTTGCCATTACATATTGCAAAACAGCGTGGGAATGTATACATAGGCACTAAAATTTGGTTTAAAGTAGAATGTCTTTTCGATTTATTGATACATGAAAAATTGGTAGTCGTTTCTTTTTAAACTTTTCATTTCTTGATGGTTAAAATCTCGTTGGCTCGTTCTTATATATATATATTTATTTGTATATTTTTTCAGTTGGTTCGATGGGCGCTGGACAATTTAGCGAAAAATTTGGAACTACTAGGGGACATTTGAGCGCCGACATTAGAGCCCATTTTAGCGCCGGATTAATCCGTTCAACTGTATTTTCGATAGCCCATTTTAGCAAAAACTTACCTGGTTGAATAATTATATTCATTAAGCTTTGGGCAGAAGTTCAGTGTAATTACAAGCGATCAAATAATGGTCTAGAGTCGTTCGTTGTCCATTATAATGAGCAATGTTATAGTTGTCACCCAGCTATTTGCGTTTTTCTTGATACTATTATCAAATTGCAAACAACAATATATATATAAAAATACGAAGTATAGCCGAATCTGCCCCACAGTCTAGACAAGATAAAGAGAAAGAACAGTTACTTATGCAATTCAACAGTATTGTACAGGGGGTTTATCCAGAGCCCATTACGTACGTTCTCTAGGATATAAATTCCAGGCTCGAACTAACTTTTAACATTTGATTAAAATCTATTAGGCATTTAGTGCTGAATTTGAATGGACATCATATGTTTTATATTGTGCTGTCTTGATTTTATTGAAGTTTTTTTTTATTTATTATATATTATAATGGGTTTAAATTTTTTCGCTAAAATGGGCATTGACAATTTTAATTTTCGCTAAAATGGGTTAAAAATCAGGCACTAAAATGGGTTCTACATTGGCGCTAAACGTCCAATTTTTTTTCGCTCAAATGTCCTATCAATGCGCTCAAATGTCCTCCGCCGGTTTCGATGTCCGCGTGTTTGCAGTCAAGTCTTGAATTTTAATTAATGTAATTTTTTTCCATTACCAATATAAAAAAAATTGCAACAGGGATACCGTATATATCGTAAATTAGTCAAACCCTTAATTACTAAATTGTATGACAATTATAAAGATTTAATGCAGGATTTGATAAAACAAGTCGGCTATCCCGCATCAGGATTTTACAAAATCTGCAATGAAACCAAATATTTTAATACTTACGTTTTTTGCTTAATGCTCTGCATAAAAAATAGTCGGAAGTCTACAGTGTTTCTGAACCTATATTAAGTATGGATATGAAATACGACCTGTCAAACAGATAATTTGTTATGAAACAAGGGGAAATCAAACCTATAATTGAATACAGACAGACAGACACAGACAATATCATTTTATAAAAAAGTAAAATGACGATCAGAAAAATAAGCATTAGATTGGAGGTGATGTGATCTTATGCTTTATTGAAATTGTATTCCTTATGTACCAGGTCAACATGAGAGGGTTTATGGGACTTTAAATACATATGCAAGTAGCTAGGGCAGGCTGACGAGCATAAAAACGTATAGGGGCACTTCTAATGATATGCAATACGCCATGTCTAACATACCACTAAACCCGTATACCTGGTATAAAACTTTCCTATATTATGCAAAAATTTCAGCTCGATATTATAAAATTACGAGAAATATCTGACAAATAAAAAAAGGTATGAATTCATTAGAACTTTAATTATAAATAAAAATTCCATTAATTGAATTTTTGATAGAATAGTTTCATTAATAATCATTCACTTATTAAGGTGATCTCAACCTTGTTAATATAAATTATAAATTCTACACATTCGCAGCCGCGGTGACCCGTAAATCAGTTAGAACGAAGTGTGTCGGTCACAATAAAATCTTATTTATTAGAAGTATCATTTATCATCAAAATTAAAATTGTTCATATTACAATTATTTATATTAGAGTTCGTATTCACTTACAAAATAATTCTGCACCTTGCACTTCTGTGTTCTTTTTCATTTCAGTGTCAATAGCCTCGTCTTTGAAACGGCACGCGCCATTGCGTGACCTATGACTTATCATTTGTGATTCTGCGTCCATGTCACATGTCAGAACTATACAGTGGTATAATTACCACCGAGTCCATTATATTGTGATAACAACTCTTCATGGCACTCGATTCCTAATAAGACAGATAGCAACTGAGGCGAAAACGTCATAATTCCAAATGATATATTTATTCCTTGACCAGACTCTAATCACCCATTAAACGCGAACTTTGTAAACCAAATGAAATAACAAAACTAAGTAAATGATACACGCGAATGTATAATTTGTTTCACAATTAAGCAATTTTAACAAATTCGATTTAATGGCCTTGTTACGATAATTATAAATGCGTATAAACATATGTTCTAAAATAATTGACAAATAGAGTCTACTATTCATTTTAAGTAAATTTTGTGCATTCATAATTTAATATTTACGAATTTATTATATTTTGTTTTAAAAAAAGGAAAAGTTGCTTGTCGTTTTATGTCGAATATAATAATCAAAATACTTCAAATGCTATTGGTTTAAACTGTGTCGTTATTTTCCCTGTATAAGTGTTTCACATTTTGTTATCTCAGTGTGTTTTATAGCTCGGTATGGGCTGTCCTCGTTGAGGAAGGACGTATGCAGTCCATAACAGAAAATGACAATTCCATCAATGGTGGAGAATTGATATATTGAAAATCGGATATTAATCTATACTATGGTTGAAAGCAGCTTTATATTTTACGAATAATTTGAATGATGAGAGACAACTGTCATAATGGTAACAAAATTCTTTCAGTCGAACTTAGAAAAGTAAAGAACTAAAACTGATAATTTTAGCCAGTTTATATCGTATAAGATAGAAGATGTGGTATGAATGCCAATGAGACAACTCTCCACAAGAGACCAAATAACACAGACATTATCAACTATAGGTCACCGTACGGCCTTCAACAATGAACAAAGTCCATACCGCATAGTCAGCTATAAAAGGCCCCGAAATGACAAATGTAAATACAATTCAAACGAGAAATCTAACGGCCTAATTCATGTACAAAAAAATAAACGAAAAACAAATATGTAACACTCCAACAAACGACAACCGCTGAATTATATGCCCCTGCCTTGGGACAGACACGCCGCACTCACATACAGAATGTGACAGGGTTAAACATGTAAGCGGGATCCCAACCCTCCTCCTACCCTGAGACAGTGGTGTACCAGTACAACATAATAACGAACTATTAAAATCAGTTAAAAAAGGCTTAACTCATCAAATGGATACAAATAGAAATACAACTAACAAGAAATGCATCTAACATAAACACAGAGTGGCAGTGGCCGGGTACTTGTAATCCCAACAACAAAACGACACTACGTACAGCTAGTTCAAAAAAAAAAAGAAAAAACATGACTTGTGCAAAGCCAAGATACAGCTATCGACAGATTGTACATATATATTTTAAAGTGATTCTTTACTGTTTCTAGATTTATAGATTCAGATTCAGACCTTGGCATGTTGTATAACACCTGACTACTGGTGAAAACTACCGTTTGCTTCTATATGGGTTTTTCTATTTTGTCGTTAGGTTGCTGTCTCACTGGTGTAAATACTCACACTCCTTTCAATTATGCGGTACGTCATGTTTGATTACTTATGTTGTAAAACTCTAATATCACGCATACTTACATGTTGTCATTTATTTTCTAAAATAAATAGTTTTAATTGAATTTTAAGTCTAAAATATTGTGATGTTTTATGCTTACCCATGAACAGCTTTTGACTAAAGACCCAAGAACACAAGTATACACAACAATAAGTCATCGTACTACATACAACTATGAGTAAAAATCATACAGTATTATAATCTGTTTATCCAATAAAATCATGCCAACAACTGGTTTTGGAATAAATGTGTTTATTTCCTATTCAAAGAATGAATTAAAAAACGAAATAGCATTTTGTGTTGCATAAAACATGTATCTGGGAACTAATCTTAATTTTGTGAAGTGTTTTAAATCGAAAGGCTGACACATACAGTAACATTATTTTACTTTAATATAACCATTCTGTCGCTCAATGAATGTTCCGTTATTTTCGTTTCGGTCTTATTGGTCTTCTTTATGATAATAAAAAATACGCATGGGTCATATGCATACTTTTCTGAATACAAATTTAAGTATACTTTTTTGATAGTGAGGTAAGCGTTCCTTTCTATAATAACTATTACCTTCTATGCTTGTTTTTGAAGAGAACTCAAAGAATAGTTATAACTTTGGTATCTTAGAATAATTCAAATTCGTTACTAAGTCAAACATCTTTATAATCCCGCCATTTTCTCGATTTGAATAGGACATTGGCACTTTCCCCTTGACATTTGACGTATATGGAACTCTAGGTGTAATATGTCTTATCATTCTAATGTTGTTGTCTCGTTTATGTTGTAAGATATCTGAAGCGTTTTGAACTGATAAATATGTACATGTAGCTATGACTGATTATATCTGGAGCATGATAGACCGATGATACTTGTAGCATATTGGACTGATGATATCTGGAGCATATTTTGGACCATGATACTTGTAGCATATTGGACTGATGATATCTGGAGCATAATTTGGACCATGATACTTGTAGCATATTGGACTGATGATATCTGGAGCATGATTTGGACCATGATACTTGTAGCATATTGGAGTGATGATATCTGGAGCATAATTTGGACCATGATACTTGTAGCATATTGGACTGATGAAATCTGAAGCATAATTTGGACCATGATACTTGTAGCATATTGGACTGATGATATCTGGAGCATAATTTGGACCATGATACTTGTAGCATATTGGACTGATGATATCTGAAGCATAATTTGGACCATGATACGTGCCGCATATTGGACTGATGATATCTGGAGCATAATTTGGACCATGATACTTGTAGCATATTGGACTGATGATATCTGAAGCATAATTTGGACCATGATACGTGCCGCATATTGGACTGATGATATCTGGAGCATAATTTGGACCATGATACATGTAGCATATTGGACTGATGATATCTGGAGCATAATTTGGACCATGATACTTGTAGCATATTGGACTGATGATATCTGGAGCATAATTTGGACCATGATACTTGTAGCATATTGGACTGATGATATCTGGAGCATAATTTGGACCATGATACTTGTAGCATATTGGACTGGACTGATGATATCGCATGTTCAGTTGTCAAACTAGTCAGAGATAGATGGCATTAGATAAACCCTTAGCTGAATTTGGTTATAACTCTTTTTGCCCCTTTGGTTATTCAGATTATAACGTGTAGACGTATTCGTACATTCCTGACTTTCAAATGTGTGGGTTAGATTGTTACCGATGTATGTTAATCCAGATAAGCGCTCCATGATAAACCATTAACTGTACCGAAGTGAGCCAACCACCAGTTAAGGTTTTGAAGACAATAAAGCCAATGGACTAGTGCACTATGAGCTATTTTACGACGAAAATCGCACCGATGACAGCACTTGATTGCAGTACTAACGAGTAATATTTGTTTTTTGTATTTATGTGTATCCTTCGTTATTATTTTATATGAATCAATCACTTTATTAATGTTTATTAATCTTTAAATTGATTAATGATTGGTTGTTTGTGGTTAGTGCCACATTTATCAGTTTTTATTGGTAGAGGAAACCGGAGTTCATATGTACACAAAAAGGGCTTTGGCACGAAAACTGGAAAACTAAGTCAATCAAGATTGGAGTTCAACGAATCTACCACGAGCGGGGTTCGAACTCACAACATCAATGTTGACAGGCTAGCGACCACTGTAGGGAAACTACTTACACCATTCGGCCACGCACGCCCTAGAATCGTCTTTAAAAGGTGTGCTTTATTGAAATTTTATGTAACTTTCTTAGACTATACAAGTCAGTACAGTGTAAAACATTACGGTACTAATGTAACTTTTTCAGATGAGCATTTAGACAATAAATAACTGTTCATTGATTCACAAAGCCAAAAACCAAAACTAGTAATCAATCATAAAGTAAAATATAAAAACAAACGTAACTTTTTTTGATTTTTTTGTTCTTGGGACTGCCCGATTAGAAGGCAACTGAATAAGATAAGAGATGTTCTAGGTTTTTTGCTAGCAAGCAAGGACTTTTATTTATTATGTACTTTTATAATTCGATAATGAACGTTCTTAACTATACACATTTCCATTGGCTTTAATCGAGGAACTTTTTAAAAGAATATTCGTTTTGTGCGAATTAAGTTGTCAAGGGCTGTTAATGTTTAAAACAAAAACGAATGCTGGCCGAGGTATGTAATACAGGTGTACAGTTATTCATGATGTATACAGGTGTACGGTTATACACGATGTACACAAAAAGTCATGTGTACGGCTATACATGATGTACACAGGTGTACGGTTATACATAATGTACACAGTGCACGGTTATACATAATGTACACGGTGTACGGTTATACATGATGTCCACAGGTGTATGGTTATACATAATGTACACAGGTATACGGTTATACATGATGTAAACATGTGTGCGGTTATACATAATGTACACAGGTATACGGTTATACATGATGTAAACATGTGTGCGGATATACATAATGTACACAGGTGTACGGTTATACATGATGTAAACATGTGTGCGGTTATACATAATGTACACAGGTGTACGGTTATACACGATGTATACAGGTGAACTGTTATACATGTTGATAGGTCTAAAACAACCATCACAACCTACGTGCTTCTTATACCACTGAAGTAAAACATAGTATATACAACCGATCTTAAAACATGGAAACACATTTAGTTTATCTTTAAAATGCTAACGATTCAATTTTGACTTTTACATGTAATGAAAGATTTCCGGACCAGAAGACAACAAATGCAAATATTTTCCATGTAAGTCTTCTACTGTCTAAATAAGTTGTATGTCTTAAATATATTAACTTTGCATTAGAATTTATTATGTTCACCGGTAAACATCACTTTACTGCAGACATATCATCAGGAGTTTAACTGGTTCCGTTGTTATAAGTTTTAATTTCTTTTTGTACATCATTCTATCTTCCAAACGCCAATTATATGTCGCTTACCTTATTTCTTTGACGGTAAAATTACTCTTACTTCTTATCTATAAACAAGACGAGGAAAACGTCGCGGATATTTTAATGGCCGGTGATGACAGGAAGTTCCCTGTGTGTCCGGAAGTTGCGCTGATTACGTTTGAAAACCTTAATGTAGCTAATGGCTTGTGATGTTATATGACAGGCAGTTCGAAAATAATCAATCATAGCTTTACGTCCTTTTGTAGACACGTGTATCCGCCATTTCCTTTCTAACAAGTTCAGTACACGCAAGTTTACCATTATATAGGATTTTCTTAGAAAATATGAATATTCTTTATGTTTTGGGATGAAAGCACATCATAAAACCGCCATTAAAAGACTAATGACCACTTACTTTGAAGCCAATAAAGTACAACACAGTCGCTAAAAAAGAGTTCGTCTACTGCAACAGGTCACAATGTGATGTGCCCGTCATTCTTCAGTTATTAATTTATCAAAGCTTAGGTCTATTGATAAATCAACTATCAAAAGATATAGGAAAATCAAGTCTATAGTGTGACTTGGATGGAGAGTTGTCTTCATTGACACTCATTCAACATCTTCTTATTTCTATATGATAAAAAACATGATAACATCGGCATAAAAGACGGACGAAAGATATCAAAGGTACAGTCAAACTCATAAATCGAAATTAAACTGACAACGCCTGCCTAAAAATGAAAGAAGACAAACAGACAGACAATAGAACACATGACACAACATAGAAAACTAAAGAATAAGCAACACGAATCCCACCAAACACGAAGGGTGATCTCAGGTGCTCATTAGACAGGATATAACCACACAAAAATCCGTGGTACATAAAAAAGCAGCACTAAATAAAAACATGTGAAAAACTCCAACACATTCAATCCATTGACTTGATATCGGAATCTAACACTTTGAAATCAACCAGTGTAAATCCAAAGATATTTTACAAAACCAGGTCGTACATAGTGGTGATGTCCCTACTACATGACTTTATTTTGATTTCAGAATCTATCGACAAATTAATCCTTTATATTACCCCCCCCCCCCCTTTTCTTCCCTTTATAGAGCCATGGACAAGGGCATCATTCGTTGAATCGGTTATCTTCATTTGTATAAAGTTACATTGAAAAAAGTCCGTTTATTTGAGAACTATAGGTCCGGTGCAAATTGCACAATTTCACCATTTGTTAATTATTTTCATTATGAAATATGCAAACGGCATGTCGCTTTCATAATACATTAGGTCAAAATTGAGATAAGTGATTTTCATTCAAACATTTTGAAAGAACAAAATATAAACAAAGTTTTTCCTTCGAAATAATATTTGTTGAAAAAAATAATACTGAAAGGCATATGATAATAATGAAAGTTTAAATTAAATACACTTAATTATTTGACAACTGCTATGAAAAAGTTTAAATTACTTATTAGAACACAAGAAAAATAAAAAATAAATAAATAAAAAATAAAAAACTTCACTCTCAGATCACTTATGTTTGTGTAAATTATCTATCAAGGTCACAAACGGTAACATTCGGCACAAAAACCCGAAAGTTAACTAGGAGCCAAAGTTTTCAATCAACAATGAAAATAATATTATTTTGTCGATTATATACTTAACGAATTCGTTATAAATATGACTAAAAAACGGTAAGTATCTGTCAAGATAATTATCATTTGAAACGCTTTTAATAGACCTTTTCAACATCTCTCGACACCGACTAATGACACCTACAGTTTACAGGTAAAATGGATGGGTCGTCTCAAAGACAAAAACCATCATGATTATCATTACGTAACATATTGGATTGGCGGTTTTATACTGTTTTGATTATATAGTTTAAGAATATATATCAACCAAATAAATAAATAAATATATGTATGGTGGACGGATGCGGCCATTTATTTTGCTTTTCGTTTCGTGACTAATCCTTTCATTTTGCAAACGCGAAATTGGGAATTCGAGAAATCGAGAAATCGGGAAATCGAGAAACTAGGAAAGAAATAAGATCGGGAAATCGAGAAATCGAGAAAGCAAGAAAGCAAAAACGCCAAAACACGAAAGAGGTTTTTTTTTTATCAACGACGGTCTTCTCCGCTCTAAGATATCTTGTTCGAGGTAAAGTTTTTCCTTGATGAATTTTGAAAAAAAATATAATTGACCCCTCGTTTCAATGTTACAACATTTAAGCAGTGATTGGTGAATACAGAATTTAAGTGGAACACCAAAGAGGTGAATTGAAATGATACAAAGTATTGAGTACATTATGGAGGCATCCAAGGCCAAAACTAACAGACATGTGCCGCCCTTGTCAACCGACATAATCATTGTTTAATTAAATATCAACTACAATAAAACATGATTTGTTCTTTTCGTTTTCACAATTTAAACAGGACAGCTAGAAGCTAAACGTCTAAAAGATGAAATGTGACTTGAAGTCTATTATTTTCTTTATAATAAATTAAAAAAAAAACATGTCATTGGACTCTGTAGGAAAGTTTTATCATGGTCAATGATTGAAAGCAAGAAAATCAATAATGATCTCATTTTTTTTAGGATTTTTGAGACGACCCTTCACATTTTACCTGTCGTAGTCGTTCTCAACTGTAGGTGTCGAGAGATGTTGAAAAGGTCTATTAGGATCATCTTTCATTCACATTGATGAGGTATCATCTTAAAATTTGGTTCGTCGGTTGGTGCAGTGAATTTGTAAATAGACTTATAAAATTAAAATTGAGAATGGAAATAGGGAATGTGTCAAAGAGACAACAACTCGACCACAATTCACATAAACTTTAGCAATACATCGTGCACGATACGAATTAAAATATTGAAACAAGACTTGTATTCAATATTTTGTAATTTGCATTAAAATGTAAGTATTGGTTTTTCGTTTATTGTTTTGTACATAAGTTCGTTTCTCGTTTGGATTTTTAACATTTTGTCATGTCAGTGACTGTTATAGCTTTATGAAATGGATTTTGCTTATTGCTGAAGTCTGTACGAGGACAAAGAGTTGCTTACACCTACGCCATTTGATCTCTGATTAAATTAGCCATACCTTGACCTTTAATGGTTTCCCGTTTTTAAATTGTGACTTGGATGAAGAGTTGTCTCATTGCCACTCATACCACATCTTCTTATATCTATGTACCACATCTCGTCGCGATATTAGTCTTTTTTTTTGTGCTAAATTGTTTGGTCGGAACTTATCTCATTGCAATGTGTTTATGGCTATGTTTAGAGCTGTGTTTATGTGAGAAATGTGTTTAAAAATGACTGAAGCACAATCGTAAACATGTTTAGAAGTTCACAAGTAATACAAATGTTTTACTTGTTTAATTTCAAAGCATGATTTTTACAGTGTACTCTTTTCGTGTTGAGATGCAGATTACGCTGTTTATGTTACCTCAAATATTAATTGTTTATTTTCGAAAAGGCGGTTATATATAAGTTTTGAAGGAGTCTCCTGTCGTCTTTTACTTTTATTCAGATATTACAAACATTAAAATACATTTCCATCTATCATTGTTCTCTTTGTTATAACATAAACGGTACCATTTTTTCTGCACCAAGTGCGCACTGTTCGACAATCAATGTCTCTTCAGTGATGCTCGAGGCCAAAATATTTGAAATTCAAAGCTTATAAAAAGAATGAAGACCTTTGTTATATCGAACAATTTTGCTAAATCCTCGATATCGTATCATGCCAAAAAAAAAAACACCCCAGGGTATTTGCCAGAAAATAAAATGTTTTTACTAATGTGAAGCATTTGTTACAACATACACCAAAATGGACCGTACGCTACTCGATCAACAGATTATTATATGTATCGATAAACTGAATTGAAGCATTGGAGCTAAACATTAAGATAAAAACAAAGAAGCGAGTAATGCGCAAATTAAAAAAAAAATATGCAATTTATATGCACAGGACGCATGCGTCTGAAAAATCATTATTTAGAAGAGTCGAGACAAAATGTCTGAGATAACAACCATATAACACTACCGCTAAACCAAATCTAAGCCATTCGACGTTTGGCGTCTTTTATTCAATTACTTCTCAGATTTTTTTTCTCCCTTTTTTCACGTAAAGAGTATGGATGAAAACACGTTCAACCATTTTTAGGACATAATGTATTAGAAATGGGTACAGCTATTAATTATGACATCTCTGAAGCAATGCAAATTAATGAGGCATTTTTGAAAAAAAATGTACAAAGTTTAGTTTAAACGGCGTCGACTTTTGTTGTTATCAGGTTTCTGAAATTTTTGAACTAACATTTTGATCAATTAATCAGAAAAAATATATAAACGTTAAATAAAAAAGCTGAGACACTAAAATAATGTTTACTTTGAAAGGCCACCTAAGTGAGTCACCTTGTTGTTACCAAATTCAAATAAAATCTGATTAAATCAAAACATCAGATCAAACCAATAGACAAACGTTTTCATTTAATTGTTATAATGGGCCCAATTATAGCTGTTATTTAATCTAGAAAAAGGGAAAATAGAATAACTATGTGAATACAACTTTTGTTCAATGCCTTTATTTCATTATCTTTTGATAATGGTTTTATACATCGAAGGTTAAAGCACGTGCATTGAAATTGAAAGTAAGCCAGAGAAAGGGGATTTCATTCATTAGTCTCTAACAGAAATCAATATTCATATTTAATCTTTACTCTTTTAATCTTTACTTTTCAATTCCTTTAAATTTTGGGCGATGCATTCGAAATGAGAAATAATGAAATTCGATACATTCTTTATGATATTCATGACTCGGTTTAACAGGCGTACAAATACGAATAAAACCTTGCACGCGCTCACGTGACTTGCCAAATTATATGCGCATACAGTCGGAAAATGAAACACACGTGTCTGTAATGCAGGTGCATTGACACGAGACAATGTCAATATAAGTATACAATACGAGGTATACATAATTGAAAGTGAAAAAAGTTAACACAAAAAAGTCATAATGAATGGGGATGGAAATGTGTCGTTAGACGACACGTTCCATTAGAATTACAACACAACAGAAGAAAACTTGGATATTTTAAAAGGTAAGCATAGGTCATAAATGTCTTTTTCAACTAAAACAGACGAAAAACAATGTTTGTTTTTATCAAATGCAGTTGACAATAGCATCCTTGTCTTGACATATACAATAGATTTGGTTGTTCTAGAGTGTTTTAATTCATTCTGTTCTTTTTTAATCAAAGTTCTTTATCAAACAGTCTTTTGTGCTGAGGACAGGAAAATCTTAGATATTTTTCTGGAGTGTATTAAGTATATATTCAAATTATTATGTTCTTTTATTTTGTTGTGGGTTATGATTTGTGTAGTCACTATGTCATATATAGGATGAATGCTAAACAAACAAACTTTGACATTTCCATATTTCCTACGACGTCACAGGCAGCACAGAGTAACGAACAACAAATATATTTGAACAAAAAACATAAGTACGCACGAGTGACCCTAAAAGTTTGGGAAGTCAAAAATGGAATAAACAAACAACCCCAAATCGTGATTAGAACACCAATACAAAAAATCCTATACAGAACCGTGGAAACTGTCCAACGTTAAATTTTCCTGAAGGCACTGCAACCCTTGTCAAGCAATCAAAAAGGGAATTAATTATCGTAAAACACCAGCAAATAGGTCTTCTTAAAAAAAGACATTGAAACCATAATGTTATTATTTTAGAAAACAAATACGGTTTACCACAAAATGATTTATGTGTAAGTAAACAAAATATAATACATATAATATGAGATGGAAATCGATAGTCCTCTTTCTAAAATTAAACTAAAATCACATCAAACAAAGGTACGTATACTTTATGTTACTCCTCAGCTGGAAACAATATGTATGTCCCTGCTCATAGCAATCAACCTTATGTATCGTGCTGAACATAAAATTTCTGAAAAGAACATCATCAGTATTTTCAAGCTGAATTAATGGGTATCTTAACTGTTTGAAGCAACCTGAGGTAGGGAAAATTCAGGAAAGGAAAACACGTGTCTCTCGCATATTTTTTGAAATACAAAACCACTGGCAAAATGTCATGAATGAGGATTGTCTTTAGGAAAGGAACCACATATTGAATTATTTGCTGGCATGACGCAATCTCTCTCTTCATATATAAAGAACGATATACAGGATTAGGTCAGGTTCTGTTATGTTTCATTTAAGTGGAGGGTGGAGGGTAAAGAAGTTTGGATTTCGAGAATGTTTAACAATATACGACTGAAGTGTTTCAACACATAAAAAATTCTTTTCTGGCAAATGATACAAATATGATTTTGGTATTGGACGTTATAAATATGACTAAAAAACGGTAAGTATCTGTCAAGATAATTATCATTTGAAACGCTTTTAATAGACCTTTTCAACATCTCTCGACACCGACTAATGACACCTACAGTTTACAGGTAAAATGGATGGGTCGTCTCAAAGACAAAAACCATCATGATTATCATTACGTAACATATTGGATTGGCGGTTTTATACTGTTTTGATTATATAGTTTAAGAATATATATCAACCAAATAAATAAATAAATATATGTATGGTGGACGGATGCGGCCATTTATTTTGCTTTTCGTTTCGTGACTAATCCTTTCATTTTGCAAACGCGAAATTGGGAATTCGAGAAATCGAGAAATCGGGAAATCGAGAAACTAGGAAAGAAATAAGATCGGGAAATCGAGAAATCGAGAAAGCAAGAAAGCAAAAACGCCAAAACACGAAAGAGGTTATTTTTTATCAACGACGGTCTTCTCCGCTCTAAGATATCTTGTTCGAGGTAAAGTTTTTCCTTGATGAATTTTGAAAAAAAATATAATTGACCCCTCGTTTCAATGTTACAACATTTAAGCAGTGATTGGTGAATACAGAATTTAAGTGGAACACCAAAGAGGTGAATTGAAATGATACAAAGTATTGAGTACATTATGGAGGCATCCAAGGCCAAAACTAACAGACATGTGCCGCCCTTGTCAACCGACATAATCATTGTTTAATTAAATATCAACTACAATAAAACATGATTTGTTCTTTTCGTTTTCACAATTTAAACAGGACAGCTAGAAGCTAAACGTCTAAAAGATGAAATGTGACTTGAAGTCTATTATTTTCTTTATAATAAATTAAAAAAAAAACATGTCATTGGACTCTGTAGGAAAGTTTTATCATGGTCAATGATTGAAAGCAAGAAAATCAATAATGATCTCATTTTTTTTAGGATTTTTGAGACGACCCTTCACATTTTACCTGTCGTAGTCGTTCTCAACTGTAGGTGTCGAGAGATGTTGAAAAGGTCTATTAGGATCATCTTTCATTCACATTGATGAGGTATCATCTTAAAATTTGGTTCGTCGGTTGGTGCAGTGAATTTGTAAATAGACTTATAAAATTAAAATTGAGAATGGAAATAGGGAATGTGTCAAAGAGACAACAACTCGACCACAATTCACATAAACTTTAGCAATACATCGTGCACGATACGAATTAAAATATTGAAACAAGACTTGTATTCAATATTTTGTAATTTGCATTAAAATGTAAGTATTGGTTTTTCGTTTATTGTTTTGTACATAAGTTCGTTTCTCGTTTGGATTTTTAACATTTTGTCATGTCAGTGACTGTTATAGCTTTATGAAATGGATTTTGCTTATTGCTGAAGTCTGTACGAGGACAAAGAGTTGCTTACACCTACGCCATTTGATCTCTGATTAAATTAGCCATACCTTGACCTTTAATGGTTTCCCGTTTTTAAATTGTGACTTGGATGAAGAGTTGTCTCATTGCCACTCATACCACATCTTCTTATATCTATGTACCACATCTCGTCGCGATATTAGTCTTTTTTTTTGTGCTAAATTGTTTGGTCGGAACTTATCTCATTGCAATGTGTTTATGGCTATGTTTAGAGCTGTGTTTATGTGAGAAATGTGTTTAAAAATGACTGAAGCACAATCGTAAACATGTTTAGAAGTTCACAAGTAATACAAATGTTTTACTTGTTTAATTTCAAAGCATGATTTTTACAGTGTACTCTTTTCGTGTTGAGATGCAGATTACGCTGTTTATGTTACCTCAAATATTAATTGTTTATTTTCGAAAAGGCGGTTATATATAAGTTTTGAAGGAGTCTCCTGTCGTCTTTTACTTTTATTCAGATATTACAAACATTAAAATACATTTCCATCTATCATTGTTCTCTTTGTTATAACATAAACGGTACCATTTTTTCTGCACCAAGTGCGCACTGTTCGACAATCAATGTCTCTTCAGTGATGCTCGAGGCCAAAATATTTGAAATTCAAAGCTTATAAAAAGAATGAAGACCTTTGTTATATCGAACAATTTTGCTAAATCCTCGATATCGTATCATGCCAAAAAAAAAAACACCCCAGGGTATTTGCCAGAAAATAAAATGTTTTTACTAATGTGAAGCATTTGTTACAACATACACCAAAATGGACCGTACGCTACTCGATCAACAGATTATTATATGTATCGATAAACTGAATTGAAGCATTGGAGCTAAACATTAAGATAAAAACAAAGAAGCGAGTAATGCACAAATTAAAAAAAAATATGCAATTTATATGCACAGGACGCATGCGTCTGAAAAATCATTATTTAGAAGAGTCGAGACAAAATGTCTGAGATAACAACCATATAACACTACCGCTAAACCAAATCTAAGCCATTCGACGTTTGGCGTCTTTTATTCAATTACTTCTCAGATTTTTTTTCTCCCTTTTTTCACGTAAAGAGTATGGATGAAAACACGTTCAACCATTTTTAGGACATAATGTATTAGAAATGGGTACAGCTATTAATTATGACATCTCTGAAGCAATGCAAATTAATGAGGCATTTTTGAAAAAAAATGTACAAAGTTTAGTTTAAACGGCGTCGACTTTTGTTGTTATCAGGTTTCTGAAATTTTTGAACTAACATTTTGATCAATTAATCAGAAAAAATATATAAACGTTAAATAAAAAAGCTGAGACACTAAAATAATGTTTACTTTGAAAGGCCACCTAAGTGAGTCACCTTGTTGTTACCAAATTCAAATAAAATCTGATTAAATCAAAACATCAGATCAAACCAATAGACAAACGTTTTCATTTAATTGTTATAATGGGCCCAATTATAGCTGTTATTTAATCTAGAAAAAGGGAAAATAGAATAACTATGTGAATACAACTTTTGTTCAATGCCTTTATTTCATTATCTTTTGATAATGGTTTTATACATCGAAGGTTAAAGCACGTGCATTGAAATTGAAAGTAAGCCAGAGAAAGGGGATTTCATTCATTAGTCTCTAACAGAAATCAATATTCATATTTAATCTTTACTCTTTTAATCTTTACTTTTCAATTCCTTTAAATTTTGGGCGATGCATTCGAAATGAGAAATAATGAAATTCGATACATTCTTCATGATATTCATGACTCGGTTTAACAGGCGTACAAATACGAATAAAACCTTGCACGCGCTCACGTGACTTGCCAAATTATATGCGCATACAGTCGGAAAATGAAACACACGTGTCTGTAATGCAGGTGCATTGACACGAGACAATGTCAATATAAGTATACAATACGAGGTATACATAATTGAAAGTGAAAAAAGTTAACACAAAAAAGTCATAATGAATGGGGATGGAAATGTGTCGTTAGACGACACGTTCCATTAGAATTACAACACAACAGAAGAAAACTTGGATATTTTAAAAGGTAAGCATAGGTCATAAATGTCTTTTTCAACTAAAACAGACGAAAAACAATGTTTGTTTTTATCAAATGCAGTTGACAATAGCATCCTTGTCTTGACATATACAATAGATTTGGTTGTTCTAGAGTGTTTTAATTCATTCTGTTCTTTTTTAATCAAAGTTCTTTATCAAACAGTCTTTTGTGCTGAGGACAGGAAAATCTTAGATATTTTTCTGGAGTGTATTAAGTATATATTCAAATTATTATGTTCTTTTATTTTGTTGTGGGTTATGATTTGTGTAGTCACTATGTCATATATAGGATGAATGCTAAACAAACAAACTTTGACATTTCCATATTTCCTACGACGTCACAGGCAGCACAGAGTAACGAACAACAAATATATTTGAACAAAAAACATAAGTACGCACGAGTGACCCTAAAAGTTTGGGAAGTCAAAAATGGAATAAACAAACAACCCCAAATCGTGATTAGAACACCAATACAAAAAATCCTATACAGAACCGTGGAAACTGTCCAACGTTAAATTTTCCTGAAGGCACTGCAACCCTTGTCAAGCAATCAAAAAGGGAATTAATTATCGTAAAACACCAGCAAATAGGTCTTCTTAAAAAAAGACATTGAAACCATAATGTTATTATTTTAGAAAACAAATACGGTTTACCACAAAATGATTTATGTGTAAGTAAACAAAATATAATACATATAATATGAGATGGAAATCGATAGTCCTCTTTCTAAAATTAAACTAAAATCACATCAAACAAAGGTACGTATACTTTATGTTACTCCTCAGCTGGAAACAATATGTATGTCCCTGCTCATAGCAATCAACCTTATGTATCGTGCTGAACATAAAATTTCTGAAAAGAACATCATCAGTATTTTCAAGCTGAATTAATGGGTATCTTAACTGTTTGAAGCAACCTGAGGTAGGGAAAATTCAGGAAAGGAAAACACGTGTCTCTCGCATATTTTTTGAAATACAAAACCACTGGCAAAATGTCATGAATGAGGATTGTCTTTAGGAAAGGAACCACATATTGAATTATTTGCTGGCATGACGCAATCTCTCTCTTCATATATAAAGAACGATATACAGGATTAGGTCAGGTTCTGTTATGTTTCATTTAAGTGGAGGGTGGAGGGTAAGGAAGTTTGGATTTCGAGAATGTTTAACAATATACGACTGAAGTGTTTCAACACATATAAAATTCTTTTCTGGCAAATGATACAAATATGATTTTGGTATTGGAAAAATATCAAATTATGACTAAATCATTTTTCTGCAATAAAATGTATAAAGTTAAGCAAATGTTTAATGTTTCTGACTGGTTTGCTCAATCTTGTTTTTTTGTGTGTAATGTTTTATGGACCGTTGTCTGCATTCGACTTATGACCCCTTCGCATAAACAGTTTGCTACTAATAACAATGGGAATTATATTTGATTTATTTTCATGCTGTGTGCTTTGTTGTTTGTTTTTTTGCTTTAATTGTTTTATATTCGGTTCGGTAAAATGCTGACCAGAGCTTATGTTCAAATGTTTCTCAATATACCGAGTCTATATACAGTTTATAGTACTATACGTGATCTGAATGCAATCGGTACTCAGCTGAATGAGCATAAAATTTCTGAAAAGAACATCATCAGTATTTTCGAGCTGAATTAATGGTATCTTAACTGTTTGAAGCAACCTGAGGTAGGGAAAATTCACGAAAGGAAAACACGTGTCTCTCGCATATTTTTTGAAAGGTAAAGTAGGAAACCTTCAAATTAACATTTTCAATTCATAAATATTGTAATCGTTCTAAATCTAAGATTACAAAGTAATTACAAATATTTTCATGTTGTTATTGTTTTATTAAACATGTCATTTAGTAGTCTGAGCAAAGGCTGGTCGGTGACATATCATCTTGTTACAAACAAAGCTCCGCCAGTCGATGTAGTTCAAAACAGGGTTTATATTTTTATAACTTTAACATGTTCCCGTCGAGATATGCCTGAAGTATTTTCTGTTGGACGTTGAACACAAATCCAACATAATCATCCTAAAAGAATATGCATAATGATACATATAGGGTGAAGTGTTTGCAGAAAATTTCAATTCCAATTCTCTTTTAAATCATAGCAAAGGAGGATTCTAAGTAAAATTCAAATATTTGTTTATGCAACCGTAAGTGAACTTTGTCTTTTGCATTTTAAATTCGACGTTTCTTTAAATTTTCATATTTTAGTATATTTCAATGAATTTCAATGTTGCAGATTATCAGACTATTGAAAATAAGTGATTTAAATGTACTGGAATTGATAAGAAAAAAGACACACTTGTTCATATTGAATATGTATCGGTCCACTGGTGTGTAACCTCTAACGATGTGATTAAGAAAGCCCCCACATGAAGTATAGTACTTAGGTAAAGATGTTAACCAACATGAATCAACAGAAGTTAAAAAGAAACTGATAGGTCCATTAACACTTCTTAAATTGTTTATTTTATTTTACATTTTTCAGGTTTGAATAAGTTTTCCAAGCGGAAAAATCTATTTTATCCAGTAATGAAATTCGTGTTTATTTTTTACTTAAAATATATTGCCATTGTTATTTGTATTTAATTCAGTGTTTGTCATAAAAGACAGGCGAAATATACCGCAGGACTATTCAAACCCATAAATCAAAATAAACTAAAATTCATTGGCAAAAAAAAAAAAAAAAAAAAACACAAACAAACACAAACAAACAACTGTTACAGTATACAAACACTACATAGAAAACTAAAGGCTGAGCAAAACGAACCACACCAAAATTCGGTGATCGTAGGTGCTCATAAAAGTGTAGCAGATCTTGCTTTACTAGTCAAACCAGTCGTTTTTGGTAATGTAAGTACAAACTCACGGATAAATCTAATTCGGTAAGTCCAATTAGAGGAATATACCTATCGTCATCTGTTAAACAAACAAATATTTCATAACGATCAAACAAACTCGTGACAGCGTCCAGAAAATGTTCACGGACGGCAATTTTGCTTATGAGTTATAGGACGAAAAAGAGAAGAAACCCATTTATATAAGGTAAATGTAAACAATAATCTTTTATATATTCATTACTTTTATAAGAAAATGGAATGAGGCCACCGTCTTTAAATCATGATTTAATTGAGTACAAAATAGGTTTGGCATTTTGTTATGACGTACTTACAAATGGAAAAATAAATCTTAGATTCAGTTGCGTATTTTCGTGTGAGGGATATATATGGTTATGTTGAATATTAAAGGGGAGTATAATCAGAGCCGCCCTCCCCTTGAAGAGAGATAAAATTTCCAATCTTCTCGTAATTTTACCAATTCTATTGATACATAGACAGGGTTTTCGGTTTGGCTACTTAGAATATATTTTACTTTGAAATTAACATCAATAAAAGCATTACTTAAGATTATTTTGGAAAAATTGCTTCAATGTTGTTATATTTCAGTATGGTTAAGATATAAATCTCAACATAAAAAAGTTTGTATTTTTTTTTTTATATCATTCATGAAATGTGATAGGCCAAAGTAAGCATGCATAGTACATTGTAATTTAAAATGTGACCATTCAATACTGATTGTTGTTATCTATATCTATCAGACTAATAACATTGATAATGGAAACGAGGATAGTATCAAAGAGACAATATCGCGGTCAATGAGCAGAAAACACAAATGGGACTTCAACACAGCGAGGAACACCGCACCCGGAGGCCTGTTTAATCTGGCTCTTGAAAGAATGTATACTTAGTCTAGTTCAGTGAAAATGTTCTGCGAACGGGGACGGATTTGGGTTTTCGAATTCAATAGCAAAAAATAAAAATGGCTTAACTTAGATCAAACCATATCCATGGAGTATTTATATAACTTTTTTTTATCAACTTTTGATAAACTGACTATATAAAACAGTAATTCTAACATAACAGGTTACAAGAGCGCAATTATTTGTTTACATTTTACCGGCAAGTTTTTTACCCCAAGATGGTACTCAGAATACGGCTTCTGATTGGATGATACAGGATTGGAATAACATTTAATCGAAAACTTATCCAATAAGGTTTAAAAATTGCAGAATATCATATTCATATTTTACGAAGTATAGAAAATATCTCCCGTTTCTGCAAGTCGGAGCCATTAAAAACATGCCTTTTTCATTAAGCGAAAAAAATAGATGATCTTTTTCAACTGCATTTTACACCCAATTAACAATAACCTTGACAAATCTCACTACGAGTCTTTTTTTGTAGCTCGATCTTTTTCAACTGCATTTTTGTAAGTCAATTTTTGCCGCATGATCCTATATATTGTTTTGGTTGCAATGCAACACTTGCATTTCTAGTAACAGGAACTGCTACCCATTTTTCCCTAGTTTGTGTAATCTTCGAGAAAAAACTACGGAACACCAGTGGTACCCTATGGAAAATGCATTACAAATAATTGCGCTCTTGTAAACAACAGATGTACCTGACCAATGATATTTTCCCGAAATTTTGTAGCAAAAAATGTCCCAACTAATATTTTTAATTAGCTATATATTGTTCATATGGGAATAGATATTGACTTATTTGTAAGTAAAATTATGTAGAAACTTTCATTATTTCTAAATATTTTTTTTATGGAAGACTAGTAGATCTACATATATTTCTCAGCCGAGATTTTGCTACTGAATAGGGGAGGAAAAAGAATTTTCAATTTTTTGTAAATATTTTCAGTCTTGGTGTGCTACTTCGTGGGATGACTTCCTTTCTTAATAAGGTAAAACTGAAACAGTATTTAAAGTACATCATATTACTTTTTTGAAATGTTATTGTCATTTTCCCACTCTGCTCTCAAACACGTCTCTACGTATTCATATTAAATGTAATTTCTTCCGCTGATATGTGAAAAAATGAAATAAAATATAAAAGACAAATACATTTGAAAAATCAGTTTCATGTTAAACAAATAAGCAAATTGTTAAATATTTGATATTAACAAGATAAATACTAAATTTTATCAAATCTTTTGATCGATAATTCCATTGCGTTACAGTTAAGTTAAAATTTAACATCATTATATTTCTCAAATATTGACTATTCTACCCATTCCATTATATGGGATTTGCTATGTTAGATTTTATGTAATATAATTGATATTCTAATTTACTGTCACTATAATATAAGTACGTAGAATACATCACTGCTATAATCTAATGAAATATTTATTCGTTCTTTATCAATCACTTTAACTATTATATATATTTTTCGATATGATTTTGTTTCCTTTTTTTTTTTTTTTTTTTTTAACTTTTCTTTAATCCATAATCTTTCATCCTAGATATTATATATTTTTTAAAGTGAAAAATGATAAATAATGGGAAAATATACTGTGATGTCAATCGTCTGCAGAATGTATCTGAAACTGATGATAGCGCGTGACAAGATGCAATTGATACCAAGGTAACGCCTATCATGTAAACCACGCCTACATAATGAATTTCTGATTGGATACGTTGATTACTGTATGATTAAACATGACTTTCGTATAAAAATCGAATTCTATAAATCAATAAAGCTTTTGTACACATTATTTCTGGTCTTTCAGGAACTTATTTAAAAACCATGTATGAGAGTTTCCTTTATAAAGTTTAAACAAGCATTGCTGTAACCGGCAGTGGTACAAGTTCCGTCTTAGTTCCGTTTGGGAAATAGTTGTCGACGCATTTCGGAAACGCGAACAGAAACGAAGTAATTGGATGTGTCGATTTGAACTTTTGAAGTAAATACAAAACCGATCTAATCTATTTATTGTACTCTTTTTACAAGAGAGTTCCGATGCAGGGAATTAAACCTGATTACTATAGGACTTGTAGCTTTCCGGGCTTGACTGGAATGATGATCCCCGGTATGTATGTTTCGGGAAATTACTTTTTCCGGTGTTCAGAAACCGTTGAAATCGGTTTCCTTTTTGGAGACTTTGATCAGAATTTTATTTGGTTTTCATTAAATGTTATTTGGAAACGGCATTTCAATGTTTATTTCTTTAATTTCCGTCCTTTTGTGAGGAAAATAAACACAAAAGTAAATTGATTTTTTTACCTATTTATATTTGACTTTCAACTCGTGACAAAATCAGAGTGAATAAAATACATTCTGCAATTTAGAGTAACACGATTTAATCTTTCCTTTTTTTCAGAAATACAAAAGTAAATAGTTAATTTTGGTGCAACGTTGTACCCTTCTCCACTTTAATAATACAAACAGCGGACAATTTTTTACACTTTTTTCAGCTTTCCATTTCTAATCATTAAGATTTTTTAAAATTCATAAATAACGAATTTTATTTGCTTAAATTGCAGATCCTCCTTACGGGAAAGCATCATGGCCACCAACGTCAAACCCACAGAGTCCAAGTAAGTTTGTCTTCATTTATCCTTAATACTATATAGTTGACATTATCATTGAAATCATGAATTTTTGAGGACTCATTTGTGTGCTTCAATTTAATTTGTAACTTTTAACGTTTAACTCGATAAAGTTTACAAGTCTAATTTTATATTTTTAATCCTATTATGAATAAATATTATTATTATATGGTTATAAACTCTAGTAAAAATGCATTAACAAATCTTATACTTTATTTTCCAGATTATGGACATACAAGTCCGTTTCCACACCTATCAAAACCAACATTAGAAGCGCCTCATACTCACTGGAGACCACAAGGTAAGAAGATTTCATTATTTATATATTTACTTTGAACTATGATGGCTTACTTTTACAAATTGTGACTTGGATGGAGAGTTGTCTCATTGGCACTCATATCATGTCTTCTTATATCTATTTACTGAAGAAATATATATATCGTTAATGCTTGTGGTGAAATTATTTTTCTTCTATCAATCTTTTTAAGAACTTAATTGATTTAAAATAAATGAACATAAATACCGAACTCCAAGATTAATTCAAAGAGGAAATTTCAATAAAAAGTGGAGGGAAATCGCTGGACTTTGTCATCCAACGGAACTGTTAAAATGTCTTTTATAAGACATTTTGATTAGTTTGTTTCGCAACATATTAAAATACATAGTTTGTATCTTCATATGGAAATACAGATATGTATATATATAGGCGTCAAATTATTTAGTCTTTTTCTGTTAAAAAATATGTCATATCTTTAATTGTATTTAAATTTTGTTCATTGTCTCGATAATTTTAAAGAATGGTCACAAATGTGTATTTCTTTATATATGTCGTTTCTTATGTCCAAACATTAACGGGAAGACAAAATATTGATGCAATAACGAAGTCGAAAATTTAAGAGCGTTAGCGATAATTTTCTTGTTTTCATATTTGAAAAGTTTATTTTATTTTTCTTATAAACCCTTCCAGTTAAACCCACTATGCAGTTGATTCAGATAATTCTCAAATATATGTGCTTTTTCTTAGATGGATATGCATAACTTAGGCTGTAAAAAAAAAATATGTTTAGTGCCTTTTTTTTGCATTAACAATGACTTTTTTTGAACGATTTTCAATTTAAACCAAGTATGCTATACATAGAAATATGATGATGTATTTGTATATTAGTTTCTTAAATATATCATTTAAGTAGGAAGTAGGAGCTTGTTCTATTATTTTTTTTTTGAAAATTCATGTTTGAAAATAAGTGTTGATGAGAAACAGGTATTTTTGAAATATTTGAAATTGTAGTAAGACAAAGTCTTGTTTATTAAAGATAAATATTTCTGACAAATGTCAATGAGGTCGTTATATTGATTATAATTATTAGACAAACTATTAAAAGATTAAAAAAATATTATCTAAATGCGCAGTAAATGTTAATAAAGTTATTATCATCTAATACCTTTTTGTTATTTGTTGTACACGTAGTGACAAATATTTCAGGTATATTGAGTACAAATAAAAAAAAGACAAAAAAAAAAAATGATTATAGTATTTTTTAATATGTCTAGTGGCAAATATTTCATGATGGTCAAGCATTATTTGTCAGTCTGTCTTTACATTTGTAAAAGATAAAAAAAAAAAAAAAAATGCCAACGAGTCTTTGGAATTTCTAACGGTTCAAATATACAATGTAGTGTAGGTAACAAAATATCGCAGACAAAATGCAGATATAATCTAAAAATCTATTGATAGTGGTTGGTTCATTTTGCTTGATTTGAGCATTGAACCTTGATATGTTTATTACATATTTCATCATTATCCTTGTACTACAAATTAAAAACCTGTTAAGCGGAAATTGCATTTTTTTTAGAATAGTCAATAAGCCCTGTACAAAACTCTATTTATGTGTTGAAAAAATAATGATCATATATGCCTAGGATCTGTTTATCGAAGTGCTTTTGGGATTACGACATATATTAAGATCATGTAATTGAATTTCTTTGTCTTATGTGGGTTTATCAAACCTGTCGTAACTAATTCATATGAATCGTCCTTAGTTCATGGCATACGTTTCGGTAAGTTTAACGGATATTTAGATGAACCTTGTCCTAACTTAAGGATACCTTCTATAATGGTTAATTTGTAAACAATTACGACTGCCGCCTTAAGGAAGAAGAACAAATAGTTTAAGTAGAAAAAGTCTGTTTAGGGACTATTATATTCCACTGCACTATTTGGGTGACATAATTATTATACGCAAGTGTAGTTCATTATGTCCGCAACACAGACGCTAGGGGATTTACTTTTTTCCCAGACAGACGATAGGGGAATATGTTTATTTTTAATTCTAAACAGGCGCTAGGGGAATATGTTCCTCTTTTTTTTAAACAAGCACCAGGGGAATAGATTCCTCTTTTTCTAAACAGGCACCAGGGGAATAGATTCCTCCTTTTCTAAACAGGCACCAGGGGAATAGATTCCTACTTTTCTAAACAGGCACTAGGGGAATAGATTCCTCTTTTTCTAAATAGGCACCAGGGGAATAGATTCCTCTTTTTCTAAACAGGCACCAGGGGAATAGATTCATTTTTTATTCTAAACAGGCGCTAGGGGAATAGATTCATTTTTTATTCTAAACAGGCACCAGGGGAATAGATTCATTTTTTATTCTAAACAGGCACCAGGGGAATAGATTCATTTTTTATTCTGAACAGGCACCAGGGGAATAGATTCCTTTTTTATTCTAAACAGGCACCAGGGGAATAGATTCATTTTTTATTCTAAACAGGCACCAGGGGAATAGATTCCCGCCTTTTTAAACACTTTTGTTTTATTTATTATTCAGTAACTGTTTATATTCTTTGATATGTTTACTTATTTAATGGGCTCTTTATGTTATCCATAAGCTATATATGTAATAATAATTTGAATGTACACTTATTAGATAAATAATATGTATTATCTTTATATAAAAACAATCATTATAATTTGTAATCTAATAATTATCAATACTTGTAAAATTCTATTTTCAATTTTTACATATTTTAAATTCTTAACATCATTTTGTCCTGAACGCTTACAATCATAGAGCAGCAGATCCAACGATAACTTCGATGTTAATGCGGAGATATGTCGCACGTCGGTTACACTTTTCTTATGTATACCTACGACTAAATTTTGTATATACGCCAGACGTGCGTTTCGTCTACAAAAGACTCATCAGTGACGCTCGAATCCAAAAAAGTTAAAAAGGCCAAATAAAGTACGAAGTTGAAGAGCATTGAAGACCAAAATTCCTAAATGTTTTGCCAAATCCAGCTAAGGTAATCTATGCCTGAGGTAGAAAAACCTTAGTATTTCAAAAATTCATAATTTTGAAAACAGTTAATTTATAAATATAACCATATCAATGATAATTCATGTCAGCACAAAAAGTGCTGACTACTGGGCTGGTGATACCCTCGGGGAAATAAATCTCCACCAGCAGTGGCATCGACCCAGTGGTTGTAAATAACCATATATATGTACATCATATATACCAGGACTACATTTTGTATATAACAGGCCTTTGTCTACTTTTGGGGAAAATCTTCCAAACCATTTTTGAAAGATGTACTTGGCAATTGAATTTCATTATTTTGTTTCATTCCGCTGCTTTTAAAAGCAACATTGTTATGATCCAAAGATATATAATTAATGTAGATAACAAACTGAGTGCGTGCATGTATTCATGCATCGTAAATAGTTAACTGAAAGCCCCTCAATAACTTAATTGTAACTTTAAACGGACATTCATCTGCTAGAATCTCTTAGGAATAACGAATAATCTAAATTACAACTGTCTTTGAATATATATTATCCAGAGTGAAACTTAAAGATATATACATTAGGCAATGTTTATTTTACTATTGACATACACATATCATCTTGAAAAGAATGAATAAGGTTATTGATGATTCGAACCATCATCGGAAATCTTGAGCGCATATTGATAAAAGCGAAGAACACCCCGTTACACAAACGGTTAACAAAATATACCATAAATAAGCGATTTATTTTTACATTAATCTATTCAAAGGCCCTAGACTCTTCATTGAGTATTTTGTCGGTACTCTCAAAAAGTGTTCAGGGAGCTTCTCTTTGTTTAACGTCACCAGTTTTAAACCTGAACACAAAAACAAACCGCTAACAAACTCGAACATAAAAGACAATGAATAAAATGAAATGAACACGATTATGGAAGAGCAAACAAATGGCACAAAGCTTATGATAGTTCTTTTCCATTCGTTTTATGTGTTTGAGGTTTGATTTTGCCATTTGATGAACTGCTTTCCGATTTGAAATTTCCTTGGATTTCGGTATATTTGTTATTTTACTTTAAAAAAAAATATGACAGTTTCTATACAATATATTAAGCTCTAGAGTTTAGATATATAGGTAGAAAATGTAATTGACAAAGACAACCAAAGATCATTCACAATTCAGTAAAAAATCCAAATGTCAAAAACACCTGCAGACATTTAAAAAAGACATAAAGTAGTGATCTTTCTTAAGAATTCCCAAAAGGACTATGGTGTCGCAGGTAATGTGTCTATACATTGTCGGTATCCTCGATTCCAGATTAAGAGGTTTCGATATTTTATTGAGAAGTTAAATGCAGCTAGTGCAATATATATAAAGAGTTAACAACCCCTATTGTTGTTGCTGAATGTAATTCTGTGAATTGGCATAAAGGTGGTTTAAATGATTATATAAGGTGTGAAATTATGTCTTTTAATCTTATTAATTTAAATTTGCCATAATTTTAACACAAAATTTATTAGACACGTTTACAATGAAAAAAAGGGATCAGTAACGAGATTTACAGTTTTAAACTCAATAAACATTATATACATATTTTAAAAAGGCCTTTTATACGAAGCTTTAATATTAACATAAGCGTCCTAATTTAAGTGGAGAGCACAGGACGGAAACATTAGCATAATGTAATGCTGACCTCATGAAACATTTTTTAAACTGAAAAATGCATCCTTCTAGTTTTTTGGGTAAGAATTTGAGGAGATTTTTAATTATTTTTTTTTAGAATTTTCTTTTGGCATTTGAACGTTTACACACATAAATACCGACCTCCCAAGAGAATACAAAACGTAGAGCTCGTAATAAAATGGCAAATCAAAAGCTAAAACACATCAAACGCATTAAACGAATAGATAACAACTGTCATATTCCTGACTTGCTATATGTTTCATTTTAAATCTTGGTGCTCAATCCGTAATATGATGTGTTTGGCATTTGGAATCATGTCTTTTCCACAACTCAGTGGGATAATATATATATATGATGTGCGATGCAAAAATTGTCTTCAAAACTTAAATTAAATACTCGAATTTCTTTTGAAAAAAAAAGATGGTGCTATGAAATTGGTAAAATGACATTTTTATTCCGATCATTTTGTGTTTTAATTTTTTCTCAACTTTACCTATAGTTTTTCAAATCGAAAAAATCCAAACAACACGTTTGCACTTTACAATATTTTCATATTCTGTCATTAGTGGTATATTAAAAAAAAAGTGTAGACAAATGTTTTGATTCGATCTTCGCTGCAATGAACCTTGTGTAGACGGAACTCGCTGTTGTATACTTTAAAATTACATAGCCTGGTATCTTTTGATTAGATTAAACGCAAGCTTCAATTTTCTTCGTGTCATTAGTGAGTTAAGGAAATGATTTTGAGAACCTTTTTTTACAATTAAATAATGTTTTGACGTTCTGTGTATTCTCTAAATTGTTGTGAATTAGATCAAATTGGCATATCTCATATTTGTATAATATACTTTAAATGAAACAAGCTTTTACTATTCATACTAAGCTCTGTTTTGATTTTACTTTTGATCACACATTTAGCAAGAAAATTTTCACCTTAAGCTGAATTAAAACAATTATTTTACAAATATCCGGTGAAACCATGGAAACGGAACTAGGCTTCTGTTAAATGAAAAATAAAACACGTTTTTAAATACCCAATTTCATTATCCGATGATAATTTCCTATATTTAATCCTTATTCAGTTTTCTTTCGGCATAATGAAATTGTACCGTAATTATTAAAGAAAATTATTCAAAAGCTATTGAGCGTGCAATTTTGGATTCCTGAATCACAGTTTCCGCACCAAAGTAGGAGAATGTTAAGATCAAAAATCGGATTTTTATGTCAATATCGTTAAAATGAACATCTGGTTTTGCGTGTCACAATTCCGTATTCACCAACAAGAAAAGAATTTTACCTGTAAATGTACAAATGCTTTTAACACATCAACGAATGTTTAACTGTTCTAATACTAGCTACATTATTTCTAAATCAATATGTAGGATTAATGCCGGGTTTAGCTTTTAATGAACATATCTTGTAACATATTGTAATATCGTGCGGATAAAGCAATCGTCTGATTTTCCAAATATAAATAAGAATATGGTTAAATGAAAGCACTTAAATCTGAACACGTATGGTCACATGCTGACGTAGATAATATAAACAATATTTACATCAAAATAGAAAAAATAAGTTTATTAATTAAAACATAATCCACCTTTACGTCTGAGTTCAATATTTATATTGTTTCATTTCATGCTTTGATGACAGTACTTCTGATAAGCCACTACTTCTACCATAAAAGGCGAAGATAAATAATATATGCATATAAAGAATATTGAACTAGCATTTTGCAATTCTCATTTAAATATCATGTCTTTTAGGTTGAGAAAACTGAACATAAACAAGAGAGAATCATAATTATTTTGTTTCATTGTATATTTTAATGACAGTACTTATAATGTGCAACTGTTTCTACCTTAAAAATGAGAGATATAAATAATATATATATATTGAAATATAGAACTATTGCAGTCTTGTTCTTGTGATCAGAATTCGAAATTTTTATTTAAAGTCATGACTTGTTGGTTGAGAATACTGGACGAAAACCAGAGTGAATGCTTTTTATCTTTTACTTGTCTGGGAACAGTATATCTATGTAAATTTATATGTTCCTGGACTTGTCTAACATTTTCTCAAATCTGAAAATGACTGCTTACTTAAAAAAATATGTTTTCGTGTATCTTGCGTAGTTTTTATCAAAGGTACCAGGATTATAATTTAGTACGCCAGACGCGCGTTTCGTCTGCATAAGACTCATCAGTGACGCTCATATCAAACTATCTATTAAGCCAAACAAGTAAAAAGTTAAAGATCGTTGAGGATCCAAAACTCCAAAAAGTTGTGCCAAATACGGCTAAGGTAATCTATGCCTGGAATAAGAAAATCCTTAGTTTTTCGAAAAATTCACATATGCATATTCATACGTGTGCTCTAAAATTTGAGGTACAAAAACCATTCGGTATTAACTATTCTATATTTGAGGAAACAGTAGTTTATCGATGTTCAAATTTACTTAATCAATCAAGAAGATACAAAATTTAGAAAAAAACCAAAAACCAAGAGAATCGCATAAATTTCAAGAAGAGCGAGGTCTGGTGCGTCGAAATGGAGACCATTTCTTATTAATATACAGTAAACTTATTTAAAATTTAAAGTGTTCAGTCTATTCATTTTGAACTCTGTTAATTACTAATTACAAATAGAGGTGATCTTTAAAAAAAAAAAGGGAAATACTGCACCGTTCACCTACTTGTACAATGTACAAATGCAATAATGAATTGCTACTTAACCAGAATTCGCAAAAATCAAAATTTGTCAAAAACATAAATATTCTGAATTCTTCCTCGCGTTTTTAAGACTTCAAATTATACTATTGATGGTCTATCATAAAAAGGATACGAAGTATAACAAACAGTAATTTACCAATATTCTAATCTCCTAATCAATAAAGAAGATACAAAAATCAAAGTAAAAAAAAAAACAAAAAAACAAGGATGCATTGCTATTACGCTCTTTTTTAGTCTGAATATTTAATATGAGGCAGGCATTACCTGTAAATGGGGACGAAGTCTGTATGAATTATTTTTTTGTAACTTAAATATTTGTTAAAAAAAAGAAACGGAAATACCGTAACGTTTCCAATTTTGGTTCTGTTGTGAGGGATTTTAGTTGTGATGTTATTTAAGTTATGACGTCATATGCAATGTAAACAAAGAAATACTATCATCAGGAAACGTTTTTTCATATGAAGGAATTATTAAAAATGAAATTGGTATTGCGTTCCGTCCTATTATATACTAGATTGATGAACATATATTTTACTCAAAGTTTCATACAAACGAGACCGGAAAAAGGAAGTACATTATAGATTTCTACGCAGATGCGGGAATTCAAAACATGACATTCAAAAAATTGAACGATTTTGAGTTCATTAGTACAATGAAAATTTCGAAGAATATAACAAACGAAAAAGAAAAACATAACAAACAAAATAAACCATTACGAAAGGTATGACAAAAAGCACTGTTTTTACCATATTGTCATATTTACTCAAGTATATAATTTCTGAGCCACTTTTAAGTTTTTTTAATCGTAAAATATCAAAATTGAAAATTGGAGGTAATTATAAAAAATCATAAGGTTATGTAAAATGCTAAAAATAAAACAACAGTATATATCTTATACATTTGTACATTACGAAATATTATCCTTTTGTACACTTCATGTACATACATATTGCCTTAAATACAAGTTAGACTGTAATTCATACCTAATTCCATATATATATAAGCTGTTTTTCAATACGCATTTTGTTTATTTTTATTTGTTCGTTTGTTTTCCCGTCATAACTATTTATTTTTCAACATTTTTCAGGAAGTGGACAGATCCAGCTGTGGCAATTTCTATTAGAACTTCTATCTGACAGTAGCCTTGCAAACTATATAACCTGGGAAGGCACAAACGGGGAATTCAAATTAGTTGATCCAGATGAAGTTGCTCGCCGTTGGGGCGAGAGAAAAAGTAAACCAAACATGAACTATGATAAACTTAGTCGTGCTTTAAGATATTATTACGATAAAAACATTATGACAAAAGTTCATGGCAAGCGATATGCATATAAATTTGACTTTGCTGGATTGGCACAAGCAATGCAGCCACAGTCAGCAGACCCTACGGCATATAAATATCACCAACAAGACTTTTTAATGTCCAGTTACCATACAGGATCAAGGTTTAATTTCATGAACTCTCATTCACATATTCCACAATCACCAAACTTTTTCGGGTCGCCATCAAACTACTGGCCAAACAGTAACAGCATTTATTCTGGTAGCAGCATGTACCCCAGCATTCCAAATCACCACATGTCACATAGTCATCCAGGTCATATGCCATCACACTTGAGTTCATACTATTCGTAGAGAAAAACACGGAATGGACATGACTCCGGTTGTAATTTCTCAGATTATATTTACCAACTGTGGTGATATATCTGTTTTGTCTGTGATAGTCTATGTTTGTCACGTTTTTATGATCAGGGTCGTCTGCTAGATCACTTGGGGTCGTCTGGAAATAAAAAAAGAAGCTGACGCCATTTTTTTGTATCAGGCTTCATGGGTCGTATCTGATAATCAGCCAACTTGAAGAAAGAATAAGTGCCGTTCTATCGATTCAAAAGGTGACATCTTAAAAGACTTAAGAATTCGATACAGATCTTTTTTAGAATGGCTTTAATATTCTATCAATGAAACAATAACATATTCTGTAAATGTCGCTAACAATAGGATGGGATGGAATTAATCACCGATTGTTGCTACAGTATCTCTGTTTCTTATAAGGTCTATAGGACTATTGATTCTTAGCAAGAATAAATCGCAGCAGCCGATAAATTAATCCAAGGAAATGTCTTTACTAATGTAGAAATGAAATGTAAGGCACGGTTGAATAACTCACCAGGAGTATTAGATGGATTCATTTTTCACAACAGTTTTCAGCAACGGTTTGGCGGAAGGAAACGACAGAAAAGTTGATTCCGACAGTAATTTCTTCCTTCTTGATCGACTTTATTTTGTTCAAGAAACTTGACAGTTAGAAAATTGGATTCCTGGTCTGTTAAGAAAACTTATGTTATCAATACGATCAACGATGTATTTGAGAGGATGTATGGTAATGGATTGTTGCTCAAGTGTCTAGAATTGCCATTATTACGCTCTAACTAAGCCGTTACGATAACACTTTGACAAAAACCATCGGTTTTTATAATATCTTAATGAGATAAAAGGATAAGTGAGTCTATTAAACGCATAAAAGACCCAGAAATGACTGGAAAATACTCCTTGGAGACCAGCTGCGATTGAGCTGAATCTTGATCTCTTGTGTGCTTTATTGAAACCGCATCATTTAATACTCTGTAAATTAAATGATGAAATTAACATTGGATAATGATAACGATTGTTGATGAGAAAAAGGATCTCATTGCAATTCCGAAGAACTGTCACCTGCACTATACATTTTCGTCTTGATATCAGATAGCAAAATAAGACTGTCATAATGAAAAAGCTAATCATACCCCGTCCGTCATTGATTTCGTTAATATATTGAACATTTGAATAAATAACATCAACAGAGTGCCGATTCGTACTTTCGATTGCTCGTATGATTAAATACGCACGTGCCGTAGCACGAGCATGATGTAATTTAGTCATGTAAAATTCTAAGATATATTATTTTAATATTTCTACATTTAATTGAATAAAATAATGCTATTGTATTTTATGTGTTCGTTTTGTTATCAGATGGTGAACAAATATATGGAGTCTGGGTTTTCTCGTGTGAACTTTTATGAAATCAACACACTGTAAATATAAAATCTAAATTATGTATGATTTTTTTCCTCAATCTTCAATGCAAAAGAGCAACCTTTCTAATTATAGGTCACGCACAGTACTTACAGAAAACATAATTGTAGTTTTTAAAGACAGATAAAATAATAGTGTAGGACATTTTGTTGTCAAATTGAACTGATATAATTCAAAACTAGATTTTAATCATAGTTAAATATTATTCTTTCATACATTTTGTTGAAATTACATAATTGTGCCTCTGTAATTTCCAAAATGTTTAGTTGTCTGGAAATCATAAATCATAATTAGATTACATATAAAAAAAAGTTTTATTTTAGAACAAAACACAACTTGGTATTTACATTTATTATAACATCATATATTATGGAATAAAAATACTGAATAAAATAGTTTGTGTCTATAGCAGACAAAATTTACAAATATTTCTAGAACACACATACAAAACGTGCATTTAATATCTATGTGAAAAAAACAATATTTTTGCATTAATGTCGGAACTTTTAAAATTTACTTTTCGTTATGTGTCAAATTTAAGAAACCTCATTCGAAAATAAATTGTAAGTTTCAAACATTTCTTTATAACAAAAACATATTTTTATGCGATATACAAATATATATATATATATAATCTAATTTTATAATCCTGGTACTTTTGATAACTAATTATGCTTCTGGCTTCCTCTGATTTTTTGTTCTTATGTAGTATCTTTATATTCATTCCAATATCTACTAAATTCAAGGGGTTAAGATGTTAGGCGGTTAGACTACATTAAATCATAGATACCAGGATTGAACTGAATTTTGTATTTGCGCCAGTCCTGTGATCGAATACAAAAGACTCATCCAATTAGAAAGGCCGAATTAAGTACGGAGTTGAAGAGTATTGAGGACCAACAATTTTTGCCGAATTTTTGATCAAAATTATAAGACATGTCAAACCTGTCATATAAAGTTACAGTTGCTTATGTAAATTCACATCACATATGCAGCAATAAAAATACCTTAGACCTCATGTCAGTATGTCTTGTGAATTTGTGCACTAAGTCATCTTGGGGGAAACGTGTGATCCGCATGATATTCAATTTTAGTAAAACCATGCGTATCGACATGATAAGCAATTCCTGTTATGAATACATCTCCCACCAAGCGATTCTGAACGGATTTCCAGGAGCAGCAGTAATGATCAGTCACATTACACAATAGGGAATAAAGATACAACACATTATTTCCATGTCATACCTTTGTATATGATATTTTATGACACAATTACAGCGGAACTAACTGGCACGCATCCTTAATGTTCAAGGTGTCCTTACACGAGGCGAAAGGAAAATTATGATAATATCCAACAATTTTCTTGTATCTTTCGAAACTGATGCATTTTTACAATCAAAACTTTAAGAAGTTTTAAAATATTTAAATATGTAAATATAGATATTACAAAATGAACATTTGATTTCTGTTGAGCAAAGAAACAAAGCTTTATAAACAATGAAAGTAAAAAAAATGGCATCAAAATATCGACAACGTCACAGATAAGATAAGAGAGATTTGTCGCTTTTGATATTTCTTCTTGTTTTTGATCGTACAATTATGATACAGTAATTACTGCATTTCTGCATGATGTCTTGCTAGAGTTTATTGCAGGTATTATTACTTAAACACATCATATGAGTTTTGAGATTTGCAGTTCTCAATTATATTTTTCAAACTTTTCAAAAAAACTCGAATGTCGGATGGTATATATTTTTTAAATATAGTACAGTTCATTGTATATTCCTATGTTTCTCACATAATTAATTCCATAATATATGGAGGAGTGTTTAGTATCAAACAAGTTTTAGTACGTTATTACATGCAATATAAATATTGAACATAACAATAATTAAAACAATATCGATAGTTTATGATAGAAAACAACCACATAAAATCTTTTCAGAAATACATTATCGATAAATGATTACAATTCGATTTAAATTTATTCTAAAAAAGTGTACCAGATTTAGGGATTTGTTTATCCTTCTGGCAGATCAAAATTACAAACACGTCTCTTTGTTTCAGGAATATTCCAGTTGTTATCCATTCGTTTGATGTGTTTGAGTCTTTGATTTTGCCATTTGCTAAGGAACACTTTCTGTTTAGAATTTTCCTCGAAGTTCGGTATATTTTTTTTTTTTATTATTTTACCTTTTTACAGACTCATTAATAGTAATCAAAATTGCTTGAAATACAGCAGTACAAATTTGCTGTATTTCTAAGCAAAGTGTACGGTGATACCTCCTTTTCGATTGTACTAATTCAGTTACTTAAAATAATTATGTGGTATCAAAACTGTAATGATGCCTTTTCTCTAATTGATTTTAAATCGAATAACATAATTCGAGAACAGATTACTTTAACACTGGAATTCAAAGTACTTAAAGATATGTACCTTCTGTCTTTTGGGCGTACATGTAACGATATCATGATTCATGTCCCTTTTAACTGATTTTTACAGTTTGTTTTATGTTGTGCTGCAACACTGTTACATTGTCTAGAAAAGACAAGTCATTAGAGTCGAGGACATATTTTACTTTCCCAGTTACATTCTATATGTTTCTTTTCCAAATCAAGGTGACAGCAGTTTACCGATATTCAAATCTTATACATCAATTAGGAAGCGACAAATTAAGGCAACAAACAAAAACTGAGCCAACCTAGGCGCATGTTATACAAAATTGTCTTTGGTTGATTTCAGTCCTTATTGTTTTCGTCAATTGCTGAGGTGTAAATCAGTTTGTAACTGTTCTAAGGTTTCTATCGGTATGAGTTTTGTTCATTGATTAAGATCAAACAGTGACATGTTTTTGTTCACATCTTTGTTCTTTGTGGTCCTTTATAAAAAGACAAACCTATGGATGGAAAACAAACAAAACAAAACAAAACGACAGAGAAAAAAACTGAACAAATAACAAATAAAAAAATGCTATACGTTATAGATAGTTTATTTTCATAAAACAATGCTAAAACAAAGATTGCAGAGAAGCTAATATGAAAAACAAACCTACATACAAAATGGTGAGATGAGATAACGAATTGGAAAACATAATAACGCGACCCACAATATAAGAAAGACCAACAGCAATGAAAAGTGATACACAACAACTCGTAACAAGGTTAAATAAACATAGCTAAAGAAACACTGTTCCTGAAAAGGGTTGCAACTATCTTGAAATATTACAATTCAACGAATCAGTATTCAAGCAGTTTGATGGTATACTCGAGTCTGAATGAACTACTATAAAACAAAATTAGTTAATCAGATTTGTTGGAACAGTGTTACTAAATGAACAATTTGGAAGAATGCAAAAAAAACCAGGTAGAATAGGTGTTTTGTTTTGATGAATTTGATTTTTTTTTCTACCCGTTTAAAATCGGAGTGATCTTTTTGGTTTAAAACGTTCTAAAGTGGCATATATAGATGAAAATACAACACAACACGACCAGTGCAGGTAGTTAAAAAGTATTGAATTTTCGAAACATCTCATATATCTTCCCGCGTTATTAAAAAAGAACCCGTATGAAATGATGAACGTGCGTACAAAACGTGCTTCTGTGGGTAATCTGCATCAGGTATAAATGAAGTAAAAATGTTTGAGTAATAAATATATATAATATTTGGAATTATTCACTCGAAATTTTTCCATTTCGAAATGCAGGAAAAAACATTTCATCCCTTGATATTTTTTTTTCTCTAACAATATTTATTTCGTTATTTTATCATCAAATGAAATTAAAATCTAATGGAAAATCATCAGAAGAACCTTTTAATATAAAAACAAAACCTATCGAAGATAGTTATAATTGTATCTTCAACGGTCCTGCTACTTTTGGGGTCATCAATGCTCTTCAACTTCTCATTTGTTTGGCTTTAAAACTATTTTGATCTATTTTGATATGTGTATCACTGATGAGTCTTATGTAGACGGAACGCGCGTCAGACGTATTAAATTATAATCCCGGTACCTTTGATAACTGTCTACTAAATCTTCATATTCTTGTTTAAACGGTATGCTTTCTTAACGTTTCAATTCAACAGGAACACATATAGTCAACAGACTGATAGCTTATAGAGATAAATGAGTTGGATTAACTATACAAACACTGTACAAAGAAATTATTAGGGACTTTCCGTTTTGATATTGAATATTTCTCTTGGGATTTTACTTTTTTTTTATTATAGATAAGAACATGGAGAACTGGATTTGGTAAAAAGCCAAATACACTCCTAATTATCTGAAGTAATAAATGTTGGTTTTTTTTCTAACTACAAGTTTACAAAATCTCACAAAAAAGGTTATCGTTTGTTCTCTTGCACTCATCTCTCGTATTTCTTATGTAATTCTTGTTTAACTTTTTATGTCAATATTATAAAAAAAAATCCTAAATTATTAGACATTCATTCAACTCTACTAATTAAAGATATAAAGCTTAAGATTGTGTTTTAATTTTATCTCTGAAAGTGTTTTAACCCTGTAACAGTATGATATATGCCAGATTCCATTATGATCAAATCCTCCTCTGAATTAATTTAAGCCGGTAAATAAAAGCAAGTTCCATTGAACTAAACGAAATATTCATCATTAGCTCGGAGGAAATCGGAAAGACATGCTCTATTATACCATGGTAATACAATTCCCCTTGTTAAAGTTCGGAACACATTTATTTGTTAATATAACTGATTTTCCTTCCATTCTTCTCTCCATGCAGTCAGTTTCCAAATTGTTCCGCTCACGGCATAGTAACCATAGAAATGAGAGATCAATGTCGGAAAGGAACAAAAACAACTAATAACTTGAATTAGATCTTTTACTTAACATATCATTCGTCATTTCCCCTATTCTGATGTTGCTACTGAGCCCTCTGTAGCGCCATTGTGTTAACTTCCGGTATTTTAGAATGATCACGGCTGGCTTCCGGTGGTTGTCAGAGTCGAGGATATAATTTTCAAATAATATAAAGATCTTTGGCTTTTTACGCACAGGGGGTCTGAACTATATAGTAAATAGACATTGGTAAATATCAATCAGAATGTCACAATGTACCGCCTAGCATTATTTTTACGCACGAAACAAAATTGATGTTCTGAATTAACAGACATGGGAGTTTAAGGCTGAGATTTAAATGCAATAAATTCGCACACACTATATAGATCGGTATTTATATATGATCTGACATTTGACCGATACATTTTAAATTTAATTTTGATTCTTTCACTGCGGATTATTCTAATGTAATGGAATGTTTTACTTTCGTTTGATATATTTATATATTTTTCGTGCATGGAATGCAAGTAATAACTTTGGATAAAATATAGCCGAATTCGGATCAAAAATTTGATAATTGTTAACATATACTCGTATCTGAATGGTGCAGTCTGTATGATCATATTTATATACAAATCGTTTGAGACCATTTTTTAAAAATTGAATTGGTAATACTTTATGAATGTTTGAGTTCGCTCTTATTGTATTGTATGAAATATCTGGACACATATTAATATTTAATCCTCCATAAGTAATGCTCATTTTGTCTACATCTACTGAAATTTAAATTCCTGAAAACAAACTTAATCGATATCTTTTTAATTTTTATTTGCACTTTTCATTTTTTTTTTTTTTATTTGATAGTTTCAAAATATTATTATTATTATTATTTTTTATTTCGACCGGCCTTTTCATACTTTTCGTTGAGTGTTTTTACTTTGCAAGGTCAACTTCTTACAGTAACTGTTGTTGGTGATTTTCTTCCTGTTAACTGTTAAGTTTTAATATGATTTACTTCCAGTTAAGTTTTAATATGTACCGTTTTTCCTTGTCATATAACAAGGTTTCATTTCAAAAACTGGCAACATAATAAAAGGAATGTAATTTTTATCAGATATCTCAAGGAAATAATTCAATTTAGTCTTTTCCTGAAACATATTTAATTAAGCTTAAACGCTAAATCTTTAGCAGAGTAAAGTGTCTCTACCTATTAAGTCATGTTTTATACAGTAACAATATTACATCAACACTTTACAAAGACTTCATCAGAACTGTTTGTCATCAATAAGAAGGCGTTATTACAATATTTTGATCATCATGAATTCTTTTTAGTGCCGATTTTTGTCAATAAATCACACGTCATGAGTGATTAGATAGCGATTAATTCTCCCTAGTCGTCTGTCTTCACTATAGTCGACGCTCTCTGCCTTAAATGAACTGTTCAATGCACTCCATTGAGCTTCCAAAAATCTCATCATTATTCTTTTAGATATCTTTAATGCGATGTCATAAACCGCGTTGTGAATATAAATCGGGTTCTAGGGGCATCTGATAGGATGTAAATTTCTTTCATGTAATTTTCCCTTAAGAAGAAATATCCCTTCAAAGTACCTACTATTGGCTTTTGCCTAACATTTTTGCACATTCACATAACTGGTTTGTGTTACAATTATTTTTTAATGCAACGTGCATTTGAGTAAATTTTCTGTGACAGAGATTTTCTGAAGCACCCCAGAATATGTAAATTCCTTGATGTTAGTGTCGTGCCTTTTAACGAAGCGATTGATCATGTTTATTGGATAAAACCCATTTCGGTCTCAATAGTACTTCTGTATTATAAATTGCTGGCAATCGACATGCTGTTTCGTTAATAAAATGTTGTTACAACTTGACGTTTCTTTTCTTGCTTAATGTATTTAATGTCGTACAGTCTATGCTTGAGTCCAAATTGAATTTCAATCTTGGTATGTTAATTTCACTTGTTAATTTCACCTGAATTAATCCTACGGAATATGATTTCATCATTAGGTTTTATTTCAATAATGTTCATTTTCTGTCTGATGCAAGTTTGACATTGGTTTTTATTTTGTCATAAAAGAAAGACGAATTTCAGAATACAGTAGGTACTACGTGTAATTGTAACTCTATATCATTTTGTTTTTAATTTTAAAGTTGATCACTATGTTATTCGTTTGACATTCGTGCACTTATCTCTTGCATTACTTGTTTCCATTCAATAAATCAATATAACTAAAATATAATTTCTAGATTTTAAATGAAAACTCGAACTTAAAATCAAAACACTCTATTTGAGATGTTTTGTTTTCGGATTCGAAAAAAAAAGTATACGGAAAGTACCAAACGCCAAGGCAAATTCAAAGTCCATTAAATCTGACGAAATAAAACGTTATCAATGAACGGAACAGGTTGGGAAAAACCCATACTCCTGACGTGGAACATGAATTTTCCGTCGAAAATGGTGAGTAAAACCCAGTTTTACAGCTAGCTAAACCTCTCACTTGTATGACTTATTTTATAATTAGAAAAAAGTTTCTGTTGGCATGATCTTTTCATTTTGTTTATTTTACAAAATGTTTACAAATGCACAAACAAATGGAGATAGTCTCAACCAAGTACAAAGTAAAATAGCAAAAAATACTTAACCCCGAGGAAAATTAGAAAAGGAAAGTCCCTATCAAATGGCAAAATCAAAAGCTCAGGCACTAAACACGAATGGATAACAGCTGTCATATTCCTGACTTGGTATATGCATTTTCTTTTGTTGAAAATGATGAATTAAACCTGGTTCTATAGCTAGCTAAACCTCTCACTTGTATGACAGTCGCATAAGATTCCATTATATTGACAACGATGTGTGAACAAAACACCAAGACATGTTAGGTATAAATGTCAAAAAAAAAAAAAGCTTTTCGTGGATGAGGGTAGAAATATGACCAAACTCCCCCACACGTTGTATCAGATTTATGCAGTATCGTATGATTATAACGAAATAGTATTGTCAAGTAAAGACTATAGAGTTGTTTTTAAATAAATGTTTTATTTATTGCTGTGGAATATCGGATGAAAAATTAATCTTCAAAGTATAAATAAAAACACATTTGAATAACAAAAATAAAAACTATGCAATTCATATGTAAATTAAAACGAAATAGCAAAAACTTCTGTTAGTCTGCATCTTTCTACGTTTGCATTTAATGTATACCCTGTAACGTAAAATGAGAATAAAACACTTGGTAGACATGTTATGTAGCTTCTATTTCTAAGCTTTATAATTAGTGCGCATAGCGTATTGCCTTTTTATAAACTTTAATCCCATTTCAAAATAATTTTCATGGGGAAATGAAAATATTTTATCAAATTGTCAATAATTTTATTTTGCTGTAAAAATCTAGTTGTTAAATACCCTAAAATACAATCGGATAAACTCTAGACTTGTCAATAGCGGAAAGAGAGAGGAAATGCGATTGCCGATGAATGGCGGAATTACTAATAGATAATTTCCCAGAATCATCCGAAAACGGATGGAATTAAGGAAATAGACGCTTTCCGTGTTTGCGGCTAAACCGTATGTAAATCAGTACACCCCGCAGTCACACAGATCATCAATGTATCAAAACCACTGCTACCTATGTCAAACGGTAAAACCAACACTATAGTGTTCCGTTACTTTAATGGCGCTGCAACAATTGGTAATTATTTAATCAATATTCAATAGAAATATAAAGAGGAGGTATAATGGAATATTATATAAGAATAATAGATAAAATAGGATGAACATGATTTGATTGTCACCAGGTGTCACTACAAGGAGATCTAGTATTTTTTAAACAATGGCGGTTTTGTGTTACCTAATGGCTTTTCGCAGCTTCTAATTACAAGTATAAAGAAAAAGTGGCCATTATAACTGTTTAACAAGTTCATATCACCGATTATTAGGGAAAGTTATTATATTATACATTTGTTGTTTGATATTGATACACTTTGATATCATTATTAGGTAATTAATGAAATTCTAGATGAATTGAATTGGAGAGTGAAACTACGTTAGGTATTAACTGTCAGGTGCACTTTTGTAAATTATATAAATTAATTATATATACAAAACAATTGTTTGTGTTAAGAATGCATTTGAATTAGTAAGATCTTGAAATTCATTGTCTACCCAAGGTATAAGCAGGTATAAAAGATATACATCATACGAAAAAGATCATGTAAATGACTGCAAAGCAACATTTCGACATACAAATATATCTTTTAAATTGAGTGTAACTGCTGGTCTTTTAAGATTTATCATGTCTTTGGGTTGCTGTCTCATTGACATAAACCACATATATCCACTAATTGATAATAACAGGTGCTTGTTTAAATACAAATATATTGAGTCCACCAAATTCAACGTTTTCCGAAAAAGAAAAAAAGTGCATTAAATTCTATTTTTTTTATGGCTGGACTTTTGTGCATTTCAATCGGCATTAAGTGGATATTTAAAACATTAGCCGAGTACAAGGATGCTTTTAACGAAATATAGGAGTAGAATAATATGAGTGACAAATCCATTTATTTTCTAATGTCGGTATATTTACAAATCACTCTAAGCAGGAATGGAACTGAATTCACCGGAAGTCGCACTTCAGAAACGACTAGTCAAACGTAATTTAACAAACAGAGATGTTTTTAGAATATATTGACGTTTAAATGTATCTGAGCAGTCCAATGAAAGACAAGTTCGATTTTTGGGAGGTTTTGCTATAAACATAAAGAAAAATGCGATAAAAGCATAGACAATGGTAAAGTGAATTTTAAAGTGACACAAAGCATAAAAAGCGTGATTTTTTAATGTTAATACATGTTGTTAGAAAAGAAAAAAAGAGATTGGAAAGCGATAATAGATTTGATTGAAGAATAGGCATACAAAGGTCTTAACATAAATGTTGAGTCGCCACATAATAATTCTGCAGTGCATGTGATCCCGTAATGTATATGTATATGAATATGCTGATCAAATTTTTGAGAGACAGAAAAAAAAAAGAGCTAAATTCATAAATACATTTAGTCTCTAGTACCAATTATACAACAAGTAAAAGGGAGTATGAAACAAGAGCACAGGAACGGTTTTGAATTAAGCAAATATTAATAACATTAATTTTGATTATTCTAGAATAGGGTGGGGGATACTAGCATTGATAGTTTTACTTCTCGTTATCTCGCAAAATGCAAAGAATTCTGCATGGAGAATACACTACTGTCCTATCCATTATTATGTTTATCCTTTTTTTCTTTTATATTTTACTCATTTTCAAAGACACTTGAATAGCTGTTTAAAGTGTAATATTTTAAAGTTTTTTGTGATCTTATTCAGTCAACTGTGTATTCACATTTGGTTGTTGCTTACATGGTTTTTTAACATGAAATGGCTCTTATCAAATTCTCAAATACCTATCAAGGCTGGCATATGGTCCTCGTGTTAACAATGAGCTGAAGATTACTAAAAATCTTGTTGTAGTTATTGTTATCACAAATTAAATGGCACTTTATAAAATATTGAACAGGTTGTAAAGTATTGTTGAAATAAAAGTTTATAAAGTAAATGTTTGTGTCGATATCGATAACAAGTTTATGTTAATACACGATCACAAACAAACTGCAACATGCTCAACTTCTCTTAATCAAACTTGATGTTGAGTTTTGTGTTTGTCAAGATAATTGTCAAATATTATCCCGCAAAGGTCGTTAACTCATTCTATCTGGATGTCCAACTTACTAGCCTGGGACTCCTTTCACAAAAAATCTATCCAGTAAGTCATGAACATTTCAGTATACAAGTAACTTTCGATCAATCTTAACCGTAAATTTATTCTGGGAAAAAAATTGAAGGCGGAAGCCAAAAATGTACAAAATTGATATTATTAGACCCTATAGACATAAAGTATCTTATGTATTTGTATATCAAATCAAATATATATATAAACGGATTCCCAGCTACCTTTATAATACCTTCAGACCACCAATTACTCCCTCGAATTTAGAACGTATTTAAAAGTAACCCTACTCTGACAAAAAATAGTGCGTTTGAGGTCCTTATTTTCTTAAACTAACCAACAAATTTACAGAAATGAAACGTTTGGTGAAAGAGAAATATATCATTACCATTTAAGCCAAAATTTACCTGTCTATGAGTTTGTATTAAAAATTGAGGATTACAGCGCTTCATAGTATACTAATTTAAGATTTCTAGAAAACCAGGGGTTATTTTTGGAGTACCTCTGTTCGAAGGTCAGTTATTTTGTGAGAAGGCTTTAAAGGTATGTTGAAAATTGACACGTAGAAAGCTGATACATGTACAATCCAGGATATACCTGGTTTCTATGAAATTAAACTTAAGGTAAAATATTTAGAAAGCTGTGAAAATTGCAAAATTTTGTTGAACAGATGGGGATTTTTAATTGGTGGTCTGACACCTTAAACGAGTCTCGTTTCTGTAGATGGAATTTATATTTTATACTAGTATTTCTCATTAGATTGGCATTGAAACCCGTCTTAATTTCGAGGATTTATTCCACTGGCCAGGTATGCATGTATTTATATATAGTACGGAACGGAACAACAATGAACAATGGTGTTTTCGTCCCAGCTAATAAGAATTAAAAAAGGAAATGCTCAACATTTTACGATACAATTCTATAATTGTTGAGTTCTGCTTTATGGATAACTTTGCCAAAACAAGACAGATATGCTCTAAATTCAAACAGAGCTAGCAACACCTAACCGTTAATAAATACATTATAATAACATTTACATATCTTTAAAAAAAAAATCACATTTCTTGCCACTACAACACTTGAACGGAATGGAAGCATATCTTTAAAGTTTGTGGTTAGACTTTAAAGTGCTGTTTTCTTTAATAGCTTTGCCTCGCCAAAAAGTCCTTGCTAGGCTTTCCCTTGCTCTCGAATAAATTTGGAAAACGGTAAGGACTAACAAAATATAAACTTTCACAGATTATAGCAATTGGACTGAAATTGAAAAATACTTATTACTATTCAGCATCAACCAAAATCAAGCTCATTAGCAAGTTCTTGTAAGGGTAGTGGGAACAAAAAATACCTGATATGCTATAAAACTGCATACATATTTCTCAACTACAATAACATAAATTAAAGAGGGCTACATATCCAAAACTGCAAACACTGTGAACATCGAGTTGTATTGTTTTTGAGGTCAGAACAGTCTTTTCATAACGGACGAATGGTCATCTAAGTGAACTATGAACACATAATACGTACTTTTCCTAATTCTGATTTGACAAATTGCACTCTGTTCTTTATTTCGCCTTTTAACCTTTTATGATTTGAGCGTCATTGGTGAGTCTGTTTTAGACGTAACGCGCGTTTTTGCTTCCAACTTTTAAGCCCATCTTTGATAAGTTTATTATTTTTGCTTGTAGTAATTATTCCATATGGTGTTCAATGTATATTGAAATTGATTGTTTATGTTTTTTAAATAACGATAACATATAAGATGTTGTTCGTCTGAAGCATTTTGGGGGTTTAATTTATTCGGAATACTAAAATAAAACTTTGAAAGACAAGCATGTACTTATACTTGAGGAAATACCTGATATTGAAAAAAAAAACCACCTTAATTTATAGGCATAACCATCTAGAAATTACTAAACACATACTAATTTGAAAAATATAAGAAACTTAAGTTATCAGTAGCTAAGCTCTGCTTGACTACCGGGCCAATGCTATCCTCATCAGAATTGCACGAAACCAAAAATATGAAAAAAGTGCTTGAAGAAATATATGATCTAAAGGACCTAAACGTTTGGTATCGTTGCAATCTCCTTTCTTGTAGATATTTATTTCCCATTAATTATATACTATGCTTTTTTTGGATAAAATAATACTGATACAAAATCTGTATGACTCAAAACATTTCAGTTTCTCTGAATCCTAGAATGATAAATCATCAAATTCCATTTGTTAATTTTTAAGGATTACTAACAGTTGATATTTTGGTTGGCTCTTCTATGTACTTTATATTGTCCAACTGATACAGACGAAAGCTGTAATGCGAAGTAACTGTGGTATTTATACACCATATGCGGATTATTATGATGTAAGAAGGCGTTATTCAAACACGTTAAAGTTGGTTTGTACCTAGCACCAGGAAAGGCAGGAGACATTTTTACTCATTAAGTTAAGAGTTTTGTTTACTTCTTTTCTTCAAAAAGTTCCTTCAGTGCAATGCCCTAACCAGCATTTTTTTTTAAATGCAACAGTTAGCTCGGGTTTTCACAAATTGCACTCGTCGGACAATAATATAGAGAGTTCAAATTTTGTAATTTATATGGGTAATTAGAATGAGAAAATTAGCATCACTTTTATTGCCTTGTTGGTTTTCACAATAACTGATTCATAACAAAAAGTCAGTGTTAAATATTTTAATTGAAAAATAGGATTATCCGAATGATTTCATTTCTATATATTGTTATGAAACTATTCCATGGAGATTTTGCGACATTGCAATTAATTTTAATCAAAACTCAATAAGTCTAGTGGAATTATTAAATCTGCAGACACGGGATTCCATGGGAAAAAGTAACGGTAAAAACATTCCCATGAAAAATCTTCAAAGTCATAACAATTATTCTATTGAAACAAAGCACGCCCTTTTAGATATGGTCAAGAAGATCAGGTATGGTAGATTGATATCATCAAAGAATCCCAGCAGAAATATACAGGTGAAAACAGCAAGAAATTGATTCCAAAGAGGAAATCTTCTCTAAGCTGCATTAGTACGTATTGATTTCAATCAAAACACAAAGAAATCGATTTGACAAATTGAAGATGAGTCTATACTACAACACGTGTCAAAATTTAAATATACATTTTGTATTGTTTAATAAAGGTAGCTATTGAATCGATAACGATACATTTTTGAATTGTTAATAAAGGAGCTTAGATCCGGTCGATTGAAGGATTAAAAGTTTATTTTGACATGGACATTCATTGTGTTGTAAATAAAACTTCTCTGATGTTGGATACCCTTATATAGCGCTGAATCGATTTCAGCACAAGTGCTTTTATTATTATCATCTATTTAGCTATAGGAGATTGTGATATCAGTGTTATAGTAGTACACTTAAAAGTTCCTTGATGGAAATTTTATGGGTTTTGTTCAACAACTCTTTGGCAGAAATTGCTGAAATTGCTATTAAGTATCATTACGATTATTTCACCTGCAATCAAATGACAGGTAGATTTCGATTCTTTTATCGACAACCAATACACATTTATTTTAAGAACTACAATTTTGATTTTATCAAAGCCTTATTTACCAGGAAAGAAAGGGAAATTATTTGAAATTAACCCAATTCAGTCATTAGTTGCTATAATTTCCAGAACATTAATTCGTTTCGTAAAGTAGGAAATTCTATATTTCTTTGGATCTGTCGTTACTTCCGATCATTTACGTTCGGAACCATTATTTCTGGAGACAAAGTTTGACTACTTCCGGCCTTAGCTAATGCACTTTATTTTTATGTTTCACAGTATCAACCTAACGATAATTTTTATGATTCTTGTGAAAAGCACATTAAATCTTTACATTTTTCGATTTTCTTTTGCGACTTCGAAAGAACTAAAAAGATATAAAGCAGGGAATAATTTTATCCTTTCATGTCTATAACATGTTTAGAATATATTGCATATACAGAAAGGAAGTACAGTTTTCCTTAATATACTGCATACTATGAGACGGATGCAACCTATTGAGCGTCCGAAGGTTAATGAGACAATTTTGTCTTATTTATATCATAAGTCTTGGTATAATATCATAATCCCTATAAAAAGACTTTGGCTTTTGCAACATAAATGACCGTGGCTATCCCTGAAAACGTTAAATTGAAATTTAACTATTTTACCAAAAACTGAAATAGAAACATTCGGTTACATTTTATGTCCATGTTTGCCTGGTATAACTGTTTTTCAATAACTTTAAGTAATATCTTTGATTCCTTGTATTTGGTTACAACTGTACATGTTGAAGGCCATACGGTGACCTATAGTTGTTAATTTCTGTGTCGATCATTTATTCTCTTGTGGAGAGTTGTCTCATTGGCATTCATCACACACTTCTTTCTTATATGTACAAAAAGTGTATACCAAATCACTTTATTTTTGAAACAAATTAAAGAAACTTCCAAAACTTCTTGGTATATATGCCTTCTTCTCGGTTAGGTATTTGTGTCCATCTGATGGGTTAAGCCTTTTATAACTGATTTTTTTATAGTTCGTTCTTATGCTGTATTGTTACACCTCTTTCCCAGTTAAGGGGGAGGGTTGGAATCCCGCTAACATGTTTAACCTCGCCACATTCTGTATCTTTGTGCCTGTCCCAAGTCAGGAGCCTGTATTTTAATGTGGTTGTGGTTTGTTGCTGTGTTACATTTTTGTTCATATTTTTGTACATAAACTAGGCCATTAGTTTTCCGTTTGAATTATTTGACATCTGTCATTTCGGGGCCTTTTATAGATGACTATGCGGTATGGGCTTTGCTTATTGTTGACGGTTGTTCACTGACATATAGTTGTTAATTTCTGTGTCATTTATTCTCTTGTGAAGAGTTGTTTCATTGGCAATCATACCACATCTTCTTTTTTTATATGTAATATATTTATGTTGTTAGCCCTCTTCTGATAAACCATAAGTTATTCAACTGAACGGATTCGTTGTACAAAAATATCACATATTTACACTGAAGATTTAAAAACGTGTTGATATGACTATATTGTATAAACGTATTAGTATTTAATTTCCTATTCAGTTGACACAAAAACTGCTGATCTGCGATGAATATTTGTTTTGTTTTAGTTAAAATTATAAACAGTTCTAATGAGTACAACATTAGAAATACTCTCTGAAGTCAGGACTCCATAATATCCCATACTATGTTATATTAATAAAAATTGCAATGCATTTGGTCTTATTCCGGATAAAGAAAAACTGTAATCAGAGAGTTTCAAAGTCCAAAAATTTCATTTTCTAGGAAATCAAAAAATGAAAATGAACACTCTCTGCTGTAATAAATGATTAAGCAAGTTCTTTGATGTTAGACAATAAAACAGAAACTTTCGTTGAGGGTCAGAATCCGGATATTGTAAATGCAGGTGAAAAATAAAAATATGCGGAAATAGGTGTGACGTACACGTGTCGGTTTTTTTTTTATTAAAGGTATCACCTTCCATGTAAGATATTTTGTCTCATTTTACACATTTTAATGTTTTACCTAATATGTGATTAAAAAGGAACTGAAATAAGGCTCACAATGATACAAATAGTTACTTGGTTCGACACGCGTTTTGTATTTCTTGCATTCAGCAATTATTTTGACATTAAATTAAAAACCGTAACGAAACAACACACTTTAACATCTTCCTCTGCCATTTATCTTCATTTTTAAACATTATCCCAATTTAATATTGACTTTATTCAATTTGAAATTATTTTACAATTTATGTCCAAAATGCTTTATAAGTGTGGTTACAGATCGTTAAAAACATTTAATAGATATCTTGTGTAATTTGAGATGTTACTGTCGAATGATTTTGTATTACAACGGCACGCGCAAATCTTAAACTGAACAATTCTCTTTCATATGAACTTATTTCATATATCACCGTCAAAGTGACATTTGAATTATTTTATTTCTGCAAAATCACAACAAGCAATTATTAACCACGTTCGCTGTTTCGCTGGAAAGGTTTCGTATAATGTAGGAAAACAATGGTCGTCGTTTTCCCATAATTCATAATCAACGTAATTATGACGTTTTAATTAGGGCTCCTTACGATCATTGGGAAAGTTATAGTGAAGTGCAAAAGGTTGACATACGCTTTCAATCACTTTCCTTGCGTCTAAAGTTGCAATAATGATGAATTTAATGGTTGTTAAGAACTTCGAGGGAAACTTGCTTCAGTAGACCTATTGTTAGTACGCATCCTTTTACCGTCTAAATATTATGTGTTAAAATATATATGCGCTCATTTCAACTGTAGGACTTTTATCAATGATCTTTTTTTTTTTCAAAAAAAACTTATTATCAGAAAATCTGAATTATTATAAAATTGACATTTCATATTGTACTTACTTGTATAAACAATCGATACTGTTAAAACTTTTGTCGCATTTTTTGTTTTAAAAGAAAAGAAAAAGAAAAAGAAAAGAAAAACAGTGTGAAAATATAGGGACAAAACAATTTTGGTAAACAGAGCAAACTCATTTTCTAAACCAATTCAAAACATTCGCTATATATTTGTTATATTTTATGATTTATTCGTATTCAGAATATAAATATCAGAATTACATTTATTAATTTTATTGTGAATTCAGTTTGACTTATGTAATGTTGTAATTATGTGTTTTTTCTGTATAAAGGTTATTCGTTTTAATCATTGTCACAAACAAGATGGAGTACTACAAACGACTCCGGAAACAACAAAGTCTTTTCTATCGATAAATGTATCTACGCGCTCAGAAATGAAGTGAGTCAAAATATTTAACGCTGAGATGACAGAAAGATCGAAATAATTGTAATTTACTATACAGTCATTTGAAAAATTGTAGAAATACGAAACTACTTTCCGGAAAAGCCCGCATCACGTGGTCCATATAGACCGATATTACAGCAAAGATTGAGGTGGTAATTGCGTGTGCAATGACATTTTGATGCCTACAATTATACAAACAACTTCGGAATACAAAATATTTATCACATATGAACATAAAACCTTCCTGTCAAGAAAGAATATAATGTAAACAGTTTCCGATAATTGTTTATCAAATAGAGCTTGCGCCTGTAATTTACTAATATTAATTTGCCTTTCGAGAAACAATGGTTATATCAAAATTTTTTAAATAATTTTTTTTAACAATTGTTTTAATGCTGTAGAAGCTCATAAATTATGCCAAAGTCATCTCCAATAGATTTTATTTTGTTTCATAGATTTATATAGACTTTAATAGTATGCATGCTAGTAAGCATCTTATTTCTTTCACAATTGTTAGCTACATCGCCTTATTGTTGCAACTTAGTTGTAATTCACTTCATAAAATTAAGAAAGGAAATGAAGAATGTGTCAGACAGAATAACCACCCAAAAAATGTCAGAAAATAACCAAAGGCCGAAATGGGTCTTCAACACCGCGAGAAATCTCGCACCTGGAGGCGGGCTGCAGTTGCAGTTGCCCTCGATACAAAAATGTATACTAGTTCAACGAAAGTGGACGTCACACTAAACTCCAAAACATGTGAATGAATTTCGTAATATGTATATTTTCTACTAAAAACCTATAACGGTAATCGTTTACTTGGGTGGAGAGTTATCTCATTGGCACTCATACCACACAGTCTTATATCTATGATTGATAAGTTGCTGTTTTTTTAAAGGTGACTGGATTTTTCCTCAATTTTTTCTGTCGTTCAAAAATAATACATACTTGTGTGTAAGGTAAAAATGTACAAATGAGAAGTTATACCTTTGAGCGGTGAATTTTACCAATGGTCAAACTTTTTTTGTATATGATTACCCAAGATAGTTGAAATTTATTCAACCAATCGCTTGACTTCGGACAAATAGTGTACACATTGGTCAGCATGGCGTACCTTGGCAAACTTTCAGATTGGTCAACTTGAACGCTTAATCTAAATAAAAGTGAATACAATTTTACAATTTTTCGTTGTTTTTTTCATTCATTCTTCCTAATTTCCTTCCCTTTATATCACATTAATGCTTCCACCAACATAAAATTCAATAGTACGACAGAGAATGAGGGGAGATAATTCTTTGGTTAGATAATGTTGAATCAAATTAAATTTACCTAAACTTATGTTAAACCCTTTACATTGTATCAAATTTATATAGAGAAGTTAAATGGTAAATAAAATCAAAAAGTAATTATTTGACTAGCGGTACCTGTTTTATTTACTTACAAATATTAGCCCGTCAAATATTAACTAACTTTGAAAGAAAAAGGAAATATTTGTTTCATCTTTACCTATGTTCGATTACCTTTCCCATAGGAAATATGTCGGGTTTATTTGAAACTGGAGAAACTAAATAAAGAGGAGGTTCCGTATATTGAAAGGAAATGTGTCTACTTCAAAAGGAAAAGGTTATATTTATGTTCTTATTGACTGCCTTGATAATTAACTAACAAAATTCTTTTCAAGGTTTAAAAACCCCCGTTACGAATTCGTATTTGTACATTTGAATAAGAATTAGCAAGTAGTATTCACAGTTGGAAAGTTTAATTGTTTTATTTTACAAATTACATTTTGATCAAACTAGTAAATGTAATCTCGACACATTTGTATCGTAACTAAAACATCTCTCGTTTTGTAGGAATACAAAAATTAATGTATATACATATACAAAGATGCAACAGCTGAAAACAATGCAATATTTAAAAATTAAAACATATAATATAATATAACACGTTTGGTCTGCATTATACCAATTTCATTTTGAAGCTTTGCGCACGTCCTTGTTTTTCTCAGCCTGTTGATGACTTCTAATCATGCACTCAATCCATTGGATGTCTTCTGATTAAAATTAAGTCTGTTCTTTGTTTTGTCTTTTTGTTAGTGTTTTTGTTTGCTCAATGGCTATCTGATGAGTCAACTTTTTTCCAACTGATTTTTATAGTGATCTTCTGTTTTTCTGTTTTGCAGTTAACACGACTGTCATATGTTAGGGGGATTACTCACTCTAAAATTCCGTTTTAAAGTGTTTCACAGTTTGTCATGCTGTGGTATTTTAAAGATCACTCTCTATTATGTGATTTGCTCATAGTTGGTGGCCGTACAGTGCCTTTAATTGTTTTATTCTCGTTCTGTTGTTATTTGGTGGATATTTGTCCGATTGGCAATCATACCATATTTCAATATTTTATATTTATATGTCAATTGCATCTTATAAGGCTGAGATCATACATCACCATCTTTACGAAGTAATACTAGTAGATGTAATACATATAGATTAAATGATTAACGTTTAACGTCTGATTTAATCGTCAGTTTTCTTTTTATAAATCGTCCATTTTTATTTAATCAAGTTTATTTAAATATCAATTCGTGACCTTTCATTAACCTTGTCATCTCATAAAGCAAATTATTGCTATAATCTCCATGTCGATTAATAAATTTCACAAAATCAAATGAATTTAAATTTAAACTAAAAACCTTAAAACATTGTCCCTTCGCAGATGTGTGTAATATTTCTACCTAATTTACATTCAAAAGTTTGATTATCATTCGGTTTCGCTATAGGTCATTTTCGCTTTCATTTAAACACGTGTTATTTCATCATTGAGCACGTGCCTCATGATGGGACGTCTTTTGAATTTATTTTATTGACTTCCCAAATTTCTAATTCAGTACGCCCTTTTTGTAAAAGGATAAGACAATGGTTATCTGCTTGTTAACGCATCTTCTTTTCCATTAAGTTTTAACTGACAATTTTCCATTTTTGATCCACGCTAATTTCGGGCAAGGACAATGTCGTTGACGTCTGCCTCATTTTGTCGCGTGCAAAGGTCACGTGTGATTGCCTCAATCGGCAAATATTTTAACGAAACTAAATCATTAAGTAAGCAGTGTTTTATCTGCAAGCATTGAGCAAATAACTAGCACGCTTCAACCAATTTACATTGTTTCAGTACTTGACATAATACTCATTCAAACTTTAAGTCTCTAGTTTCATATTTAATTGGTAGAACATGCCTAAAAAGAGAAATTCCCAGTATCCTAATTAAGGTGGACGATAGCTGACCGTTGGCAATTATTACCCACATCAGATTTTTCTTTAGTACCATCATCGAATGCATGTTTATATAGTAACATTCAATCATATCATTATTTCAAGTTCGTTAATTTTATCGGGTTGTAAAGTATGCATAAAACTGACAACCAGGTCTAAAATTAAACGTGTCACTGTTGTTTACTTCGTTTATTCGTTCTTTCTTCTTTTTTGTTTGATGTCGTATTCTTATTTGATTTAAAAGTGGCTCCGAATATTAATGTAACATTATTGGCAGTTGGAGAGTAAACAAATACCAATCAATCTATCATGTCAATTTCAAAATATGATTTTATATCAAGACATTCAGTGCATGTTCGTTACCGAGTTTATATACTTAAAAACTTATTTCTAAAATAACAATAAAAACAGCAAGGAAAAAAATACAATTGAAATATTAAAACTGATGCGTACTATCGATTTTGGAATTAGAAATAAATCATGGCGAGACATAGCAAAACATTAATTCGTGATCAATTATATCAGCTTATATCTTTCACAATGTTATGCCTTTTTCTCGTAAGAAATTACACATTCGATGTGTTTCTTTGAACGTTCACCGTTTTGAAAGCTACAGTAACTTCTGCTGTTTTGTTGTCTGATGTTTTCGTCAATTAAAGGTATTTAATGCGATCATCTTAAGACTAAAATCTGTGGACAATCCAAAATATTGTCGGCTTAAACTGAAAACAAAAATGTGGTATGATTGCCAATGAGACAACTATCCACAAAAGACCAAAATGACACAGACATTAACAACTATAGGTCACCGTACGGCCTTCAACAATGAGCAAAGCCCATACCGCATAGTCAGCTATAAATGGCCCCGATAAGACAATGTAAAACAATTCAATCGAGAAAACTAACGGCCTTATTTATGTAAAAAAAAAAATGAACAAAAAACAAATATGTAACACATAAACAAACGACAACCATTGAATTACAGGCTCCTAATATAGTTTTGCGATATTCCAAGTAGATACGATATTCCAGCGTGTAAGTTTCCTATCATGTTTACCTGAGAGAGGGAATGCTGTTTACAAAGAAGCTATTAAAGCCTAACCGTGAGGTTATGTTGAAGAATTTTCATCTAGAAAGTTTTATGAACTCCATCTTAATTTGGATGATTGTTATTTAATATCTACATGAAGAATGAACATACTAGATATGTTCCAATTATCGTAGCCATAATCCTTAGTTAGACATCACCGAAAAAGATTTTATACTTGTCATGAGTAACAGGACGTTCCATACTTTGTACAGGTTCTGCTTATCCCTCCAGAACACCTATGATAACAGCGGGCTCAGTGGCGGATCCAGAAATTTTCATAAGTGGGGCCCACTGGCTGCCTAAGAGGGGGCCCGATTTCGTCACGCTTCAGTGATTCCCTATAAAAGCAACCAAATTTTTTTCTAAAAAGGGGGTCCACCCCCCCCCCTTAAATCCGCCTCTGGGGGTTCATTGGGCTTTGTGTTTTTGTTGAATGTTGTTTGCTTTCCGTTTTCCCCTATTGTTTTCTAAGGTTTTCTGCAATTTGAAATTTTTGAAGCATGATTTTGTGTCAATAAAATTGCTAACATAATAATTAAATGTCTGGTCAAACTCATTCCTTTAGTCGAGTTGATTTTGTCAGAGACCAGCCGTTTTTCAGCTGCTAATTACAAAATCGTCAATCTTTATCAAACAATTACACATTGTATAAGGCTTCAATATTTGTTTGTTTTGCGACGATTTTTAAAGATCATCACAGAATGACAACATTATATTGTTTAAGAAATTGCTATACGTATTGTCATTTTGTGCGATTTTGACAAAATTGTGGTCAAAGGTTATAAGGAATATTAAAAAATCGCCATAAATCCTCGAACGGCGTGCAAGCATTCTTGCGTGATTCTGATAGAAATAAAATAATTATATTCACAATAAATTTATCCTAATAAAGAAGAAAGGTCAATGAGATTTCATGCTTAACTGGAAACGTAAATTTGTTGGTTACCCAAAAGACAAATTGCTGTTGAAAAGCTTCAATTACCAGATTTTATTCCTTTTCTTAAGATTTTAAGAAGAATTAACGGATTTTATAGTTAGACCGCTTTTCGGCTAATTGTTTTACGTTTCTAGAAAGTACTTCTGAGCTATGTTAAGAACAGAAACTATCAGCAAGACCAAATTGTATCAATCCTGATAATTTATATCAATTGATAAAATTATTTTCATCACGACAGATTTGAAAGAATTGCTTCAGCTGATGACAGCGTAATCTTTTGTATCGTTCAAATCACGTCTGCGTTTTGCAAATCTTTGTCACGAAAATGTTTGTACATTTATTAATAAACAATTTGTCTCAAAGAATACGTGTATTGTTTAACTCTTGCATTAGATAGCTTAAATAATTCATCGGTCACGAGGGACAGAAATGGGAAATTATAATGTCTGTATACGGCTTCTGAGTTAAAAACTATTGTTTAACCTTTTTCTATAAACAGGTGATCGTCAACAAGTAGATTCTTTTCAACAAAAAACGAATTCTCTATTTTTTTTTTTTAGCTATTTCGTTATTTTTTATAACATTTTACAAATGATTTTAGATATTTGTTATATTTGGAAACGGAATTATTCATTTTAACACTGACTTTACCTCTTGAAATAGAAGATTGGATGAAAGTGAATACTTTAAATTAGGTATAAGCGTCAAAAAGAGACAAATTAAATATTTATAACAAAGTTTTCTTTTATTACAGAGGCAAACAAGTGACCATAATTATAATTTCAATTTTGCCGATATTTTTTTTTTGCGAAATGCAAAGTTTGTTATTGGAAAGTAGTGATTAAACAATCTCCTCACCTCAAAAATAACATCAGGATTAATAATCCATATTTTACAAAAAATGGAGTATAATGGTTACAAAAAGTTTTTTCGAAAAAATATTTGACATCGGAACTCCTGCATTTGTATACTGTAGTTGACTACTCTGTAGCAAAGACGATCAAGGTGTAAGAACATAATACTACAAATTATTTTGTTAACTATTATAATAAAAGCCCCAAAACACCTAAAATGAAAAGCCAAATCAATATAATCTACCAAGCCAGATGAAATTCAGCGCTGAAATGATAAGAGAAATTTCAATTGCATAACATTTATTTTATTTATATTGTCAATTAAAAACAATCTGGGGTTGGCAGTCTTTTCATAAAATCTTTGTTCGAATAGTTCTTTATAAGACTTTGTAAACTCGAATGGCTGCAGTTTACACAGTTTGATTTTTCACGAAAATAAAAAAAAAAAAAAAAAAGATTTATACTATTTATAGGAATTGGTGGAACTTTATTTCATTTTATATTTAAATGAAAGATAATGTGTTGGATCTCGGTTGTGGAAGGAATTTCTCCATTGTCTTTGACGATGTTTAGATTTTCTGTTTTAATAAGATTTGGTTATGTTCTAAATTTGAATGTTTCATCTTTGCAGGTTTGATTTTACATTAGAACGTAGCAATATTAATGTTAATATATGTAACTTTTTTACTAGATTTTTTTGTACTACGAACATCCTTCGTTTTTACTAGATTAGTTTGCGTGTATGATGTAATATGTTTCTAATGCTATTATAACAAGGCACTGCATGGCTTCAGTGGTAAAATCCTAAAAGTACCATGCAACGTGCATTTAAAATAATAATGTTTTTATACCAATTGTAAATTTCTAATTTTGTAGTCGTTTGCATTACCGAACTTGACCTAGTTGCATTTTTTTGTACCTGCCTCCCATAATGATTCTCAATTCATTTAATTACAGAAAGCTTTTCCCAGACTTTGTTAATTAAAATCCAAACTATGCAATTATTCCCCGACTAGTTATATAATTCAAGATATAATGACTTGATAGTTGGTATGCTGGCGGAATAAATCGTGAAGTATATTTGTTGACAATTATCCCACTTAGATTACCTTTAATTACACAAACTCATAAAGTGTCAATTTCTTTACCAATTTTCCCATCTCGCCGTCTGAATAATGGCAGCTAAACGTGATCTTTGTCATTATTAGTTGATCAACAAAGAACACTGTAAAAAACGATATCTTCACTGCTTAAATTGTTACAGAAATTACCCCTTTATCGATGATCAAATTGAAAACTAAATGTCTTAGAAATGGATTTAACTTGTATCATGTATTATTATTGTGTACGTCGTCAAGGCAACGCCTCGTGCGCCGGAAGTTGATTGAGAGCATGTCATATCGGTTATGTTGTTCATTCATTTACGTTCGCAGTCATTCGAGCGAAAATTGTAGATAGGACTTCCGATGACTATTTGTGCTTTTATAAGTCAAATATCGACAAGCAATGATTAGGAGCCAATATCCTTTCATTTTTTTCGTCGGAAGGAAAACACAGGCGCTATTTCCCTCCGGCTAATTGGTATTTACCGCCTGATTCTGGAGGAAATATCTAATACATACTTTCCTGTCAGACGATTTCAAAGCCATTATTTTTCTTACAATAGTCTTTAACTGTATTAATATGTGTTGTGATGGATTAACAATCATCTTGCAACAAGAACACTTGTTATTAATTTGCCATTAAGCAGTAAGCTAGTATCAAAGACTATATATTAGAATTAAAATTATTAAAATTTTATCAGTACACCCAAATAGGGCTTTGGAGGTATGCTTGTTTAACCTTTTTAAAGTGTTTTATTAATAAATGCATAGAAACCAAAGGGCCATCAAAAAATATAAGTAAAAGAAAAAGTCCGACAACACCATGGTCTAAGTTAAAGAAACATTGGTAACAACATGGATAAACGAAAAAAGACAGAAAAATGAGGTACTAAAATCATGAGTGTAGTAATTGAAGCATTTTTTTTAAACATGTTGATTGTTTTTCAGGGAAAATGTACTTTTTAAAAAATGGGCTTACATAAATGATATCCGTTTTCTCTCGGAGTAATTTTGATGTGTATGCTTTAGATCTGATACTATCACACTTTACTGTTTAGGCTCAAATATATTTATTTAATTCCAAAGATGCATTTTATTTAGATGTCGTGAAAGCATGTTATCAAAACGGACGCATTATTCTAACTATGTGAAGACCAATCTTCACTACTAGTAATACGTTTAATACTACGTGATTGAAGGAGCAAATGAAAATTTTAAAGTCTTTAGTTTGACCCGGCCGGGGAATGACATGTTTTCTGTAGAAATTATTTCAAGATGAAAACTATCTGTGACATATACAAACTAGAGGCTCTAAAGAGCCTGTGTCGCTCACCTTGGTCTATGTGAATATGAAACAAAGGACACAGATGGATTCATGACAAAATTGTGTTTTGGTAATGGTGATGTGTTTGTACATCTTACTTTACTGAACATTCTTGCTGCTTACAATTATTTCTATCTATACTGAACTTGGCCCAGTAGTTTCAGTGGAAAATGTTAGTAAAAATTAACAAATTTTATGAAAATTGTTAAAAATTTACTATAAAGGTCAATAACTCTTTAGGGGGTCAATTGACCATTTTGGTCATGTTGACTTTTTTTTTTAGGTCTTACTTTGTTGTACATTATTGCTGTTTACAGTTTATCTCTATCTATAATAATATTCAAGATAATAACAAAAAACAGCACAATTTCCCTAAAATTACCAATTCAGAGGCAGCAACCTAACAACGGGTTGTCCGATCCATCTGAAAATTCCAGAGCAGATAAATCTTGACCTGATAAACAATTTTACATCATGTCAGATTTGCTCTAAATGCTTTCGTTTTTGAGTTATAAGCCAAAAACTACATTTTACTCCTATGTTCTATTTTTAGCCATATCAGCCATCTTGGTTGGATGGCCGGGTCATCAGACACATTTTTTAAACTAAATACCCAAAATATGATTGTGGCCAAGTTTTGATTAATTTGGCCCAGTAGTTTCAGAGGAGAAGATTTTTGTAAAAGATTGCTAAGATTTACGAAAAATTGTTAAAAATTGACTATAAAGGGCAAGAACTCCTAAAGGGGTGAACTGACCATTTTGGTCATGGTGACTTATTTGTAAATCTTACTTTGCCGAATATTATTGCTGTTTACAGTTTATCTCTATCTATAATAATATTTAAGATAATAACAAAAACAGCAAAATTTCCCTAAAATTACAAATTCAGAGGCAGCAACCTAACAACGGGTTGTCCGATCCATCTGAAAATTTCAGAGCAGATAGATCTTGACCTGATAAACAATTTTACGTCTTGTCAGATTTGCTCTAAATGCTTTCGTTTTTGAGTTATAAGCCAAAAACTGCATTTTACCCCTATGTTCTATTTTTAGCCATGGCGGCCATCTTGGTTGGTAAGCGGGGTCACCGGACACATTTTTAAACTAGATACCCCAATGATGATTGTGGCCAATTTTGGTTAAATTTGGCCCAGTAGTTTCAGAGGATTTTTTTAAAAGTTAACGACGGACGACGGACGACGGACGACGACGACGGACGACGGACGCCTAGTGATGAGAAAAGCTCACTTGGCCCTTTGGGCCAGGTGAGCTAAAAAGGAACAATATGATCACGATTCAAAATGTGGCATGAATAAACTATGGAAGGTAAACACATATTTCAAATGCGTCTGCAGTCTAAAAAGAAATGTGTGGTGTAAAAATTAGACTCAATATACGTGAGCAATTAACAACATTACTAGAGTACTCATACCACATTTTCTTATATCTATATATAGTTACATTTTCCACAGTACCTGTGTATATCTATTCGATTTGTCCCACTTTGCAAATTCATATTTTTTTATAAAGACTTTGCATGTAGGCTATATCGAATAGAAATGGTTGATCAAATGTCTGAAAACACGCAAAGTTAATGTAGCGTGTTAAATTGTTAATTGCAAAATATTTTTCTCAAAGGAAATCGAACGGGCTATTAAACATGTCATGGAATTAAAGCAAGGATATTACCAAATAATAAAAGGCATGTTATACTTTTAAAACAAGTCAGCTTAAATTTCATTGCCGAAAATGAGCACTAGTATTCTGTTTTAATGTTTCATTGCATATGTTAAACTCTCAACATTACCACTGAATTATCACACATTTTTGTTAGACATATCGAAAATCGCCAATTACAGCGATTATAACTTGAAAGCTTATACGAATATGACAGAAACGATAAACTTTAGGTAATAAGATACAATTTTACCACACTTATTTTACTGACTTTATTTTATTGCTAAAATATAATAAAAGAATTGAAAACGAGATATCGAAACTTAGTCCTCTGTAACACAGTAGTCACATAAACTTTTAGATGTTTTACCAATGAGCTAAAACAAAGACCAAATACACCTGCAAAATCGCGGGTAGGTCAGGTGGAAAACTATTGTTAAAAGAACTATGCGAGTTATTATTATCTAATTCAATTGCTTTATTCAGGTTTTCCTTTGGCTTAATTGTTATGTTCATCTAAATACTTTTTTTCTTTCCAATTGTCACCCTGGGGCTTGAATACATGATACATTTAACATTCCTAAATATATTTTCAATTTGACAACATCAAAAGCGACAGGAAAAATACCATCTCAAAATCTCTCTTGTAGTCTCTCCATCTCTATCTATATTACTATTTATCTATATAAGTTGCTTTGTTTCTCTCCTTTCGTGTCACATAGAAGACATTTAAGAGTGTGATTGTATTGCTATCAACACTTCGTTTCTGGATATCTGTGCTAAGCTGAGTAGTCGTTATTTTTGCTGCCTTTGATGTATAAATATGCAATACACGAAAGTAATGTTACGCTCTTTGTATTTTAAATAAACCGATCAAAGGTTTTAATTTTGTGTCACCTTCACGAAAATATAAAAAAAACTCTTCTCTCATTCATTTATTCATGGTCCATCCCTTTGACTTTTTTGGATTCGAGCGTCACTGATGAGTCTTTTGTAGACGAAACGCGCGTCTGGCGTAAATACTAAATTTAGTCCTGGTATCTATGATGAGTTTATTTACAACCACTGGGTCGATGCCACTGCTGGTGCAGATTTATTTCCCCGAGGGTATCACAAGCCCAGTAGTCAGCACTTTTTGTGCTGACATGAATTGTCATTGTATCTATGATGAGTTAATTTGATCATCTACATTTATATTCATCTATACTAAGGTCTATAGATTAGTGAGTTGTTTAAACAAATTGTTTATGTTTCAATAATTTTCTTAACTTTTTTTTTTAAATGTTTACAGTGTAATAAACGTATAAAGTGTTGACAATTAAACAAACACAAATTTTGATATCAATTATACAAATTTGCGATTTTGAATGTTTCTTAACCTCTTTTGGCTTCATCAAAAAAGTTTGGAGAATTGTTACTTTTTTCTTGAGCGGTGGTATTCAACTAAAAACTGCGAAAACCTTAGATAGCCTGCTATAGTAGCGAGCTAATGGTAACTGTACTATGGTCTATAGATGAGTAAATAGGACTTAAGTTTACAAATATTTTGTGCTAAATCTGAATAAAATGGATGAGACACAACTTGAGAGTAAATATATACATGAAGTTTTCTCCATAATCAATTTGAATATATACTATAATAATTAATAATATTATTAAAGAGGAGTGTATGTTTGCATGTAAAACTGATTGAAGCCTGGTATCTAAAATGAATTACTTTTTAATCTCATCCCTTTTTTGTGGATCACATAATAGTATCAACAAAGTCGAAACTAAATTGATCTGCTTACCCTTCCGGAGCACCTGAGATCACCCCTAGTTTTTTGGTGGGGTTCGTGTTGTTTATTCTTTACTTTTCTATGTTGTGTCGTGTGTGCTGTTGTTTGTTTGCCTTTTTCATTTTTAGCCATGGCGTTGTCAGTTTGTTTTAGATTTATGAGTTTGACTGTCCCTTTGGTATCTTTCGTCCCTCTTGCATTTGAAGTTTCTGTAACAGACAGTTAGCACAAGGCATGGAACACTATGTATTTCATCACTTTACATTTATACATTCAACACTTACATTGACAACACATGTTTTATATAGGAATTAACCCCTCTTTCAGCTTAATCATTTCATACATTTCTTTCAACTATATGCATTCATCTCTGGACAACTTTTTTAACACGTTTAAAGTACAATACGAACGTAGGTGAAGTAGAAATAGATTTTTTTTATCTAAAAAAGGGGCTTTTTGACATTAATTTTACTAAAATCAGAACAGAAACGAGAAATTAAAAGAAATCTGTTTTTGAATTAACGCCTGAAAGCAAAATCTCGTTTCTGCTTCCCTCGCTTATCCCCTTCCGTTCACGATTGTTCTCCAGCATCTTACTCCACCTAATTACATGTAAGAATAAAAAGGAAATGTCGGGTATACGTCAATAAGACAGCAACCGACATGACATATGATATATATACACATAGTATGTAAAAGTATATTAGGTCAGTAAACATACAAGAATACGACACAAAATAAAAAAAAAAAAAACACAGTTAAAGTATAGTTATCTATGTCGTATAACGTATTATTTACAATGTTGGTTTTTAAAATATTGTTCAATTTCCCCTCAGTTGATGCTGCTTAAACTTTTCGAGTTACCTTTCTTTTGATGCTGCTGCTGCTGAAGTCATTAAATGAATATTCATAACTTTCATTATTCATTAGGCGATGAATATTCATTAGTTTCTCTGATCAATATCCAGCGATGAATATTCAAGCCTGTAATCAATATTAAGCGACATAAAATCTATAAGCTTAACTGCCAATAGTAGAATTGAAAATTGCGGCAAAGAGTAGTCGTTTTTTTTTTTAACTAAGATCTAAATAATTAAACGTGATTTTTCATTAATTACATATCAAACAGTATACCACATGACATTTTAAAAAACATTAGTGACTATTTTAAACAAACTATTGGTGTTAATAATGCCAGTAAAACTCATAGAACTCCAACAATTAACCCCCCACATTACAAAAATGACTGACAATAATATAATGAAATTGTCATGTAAAGCTGTGAATGAAATTATATAAACACTGGACTAATCACTTGACATCATACATACATATATACCGATTATTTAATGCTCAATCTTTACTGTCCGTGTCGTGGTTCGTGGATTGCTTTCTTTTCTTGCAATAACTTGGTTTCGACAAGTCCCCTTGGTAACCTCTAATCGTTCACAAACAAATAGAAAGAACAAAGATATAACAGTTTTTATTGATAATTTGTCTGAGTGATTTTTTCTGAAGTCAAATATCATAAATACTCAAAACAAATATTAAAAAGGGATAAGTATGAATGAGTTTTGTCACCTAAAATCTATGTAAAATCTCAGATGCCACTTCATTAGTTACATATTATATCATAATCCCTTGCAATCAAGTGGTACGTTGCGCTCAAATCTGGTGTAATAAGCTTGGTTCCAATTAAAAAAACAAATGCTTTGTGACTGTAGAATACACGTATATTTTATCCAAAACTCATGTAAAACTCCTACTGGTATCTTTAAAATTATATTCATGTATAACGGTTCACCACAATAAAACTTGGAATATATGTAAGTACTGCCCTTTGTGATACAACTTAAAGCAGGGAAATTGAAAGTACAAATAAAGAATGAAATATAAGTTAAGTGAAACTAAGTGAAGAAAGTATTGAAAGAAGATATGCATGAGCTATATCAATTACAAATATAATAAAAATATTGAATTGTCACTATACTATATAAAATATCATGCAGTGCTTGCACCATCCGTTGTTGACTGCAATGAGAAAGTCATATCCCAGTTCATTTGAATATATTCTAGTATGAATCAAAGGAAAAATGCAATGGTTTCTATCATTTTTATCCGTTTGTGTAATTATTTCTCGAACTAGTAAAACTAGGGATTTACCAGAAGTTGTAATCAATATTAGAATAGATGTGATATGATTGCTAATAAATAAAACTATCATGTGAATTTAAAAAATATCAAGGCATACACAAAAAGCACGGTGCACATTAAACTACATCCACACATTAGAAGCCACAAACGTTAAACTTATTTTCATAAGAATAAATGTGGTTTAGTATTGCCAATGAGATAACTCCTTCAAAAAACAAAATATATTAGATGGTGCAGTCATCCAAGTATTGTAAAATATAAGGGAATATAATTCTACTACATCCACAAAAAGATAAAACCTTACTATCAATATGATATCTAAAAAACAATGCGACAGAAGGGCAAAAAACATCAACAAACTGAAATATCCAAATATAGAAAAAAATACTCCTTATTGCAATCCAAAATAAAAGAGGAAAATCCAAAAAAGTCCTTTCCAGAGGTAAAAGTTTACCGTTATCGTGAAAATGCCTAATTTTTCAAATTCGTATGCTAATATTTTGCGTTTGTTTGGTATTTTCTGTACAAAATCGGTGTTGGAAGAAATTTCTTCTCTGGTAAAAAATACACCATTATCATAACAATTCTATTCTGTATATATGATGAATCACATTAAAAATTATACACAACAGGTATATCACAATTAAATGAATAAACAGCTACCTCTCAATTGATAAAATGGAATGCAAAGTTCTCAAAACAAACAGTTCACTACAATTTGTTCATAAAAATATTCCATTCTCGTTGGAAGAAATTTCTTTAAATAATTTAGTAAACGTAATTAATTTCCAAAAGCAATACAACAAATGGAAGTGTTTAACGACCTTGACTGGCTATACAGCCCTCGCACGGTCGGTAATGACAGCAGTTCTTTATTTTTGTTCAAATATATTTCTGTCAGTGGTTTGAAGAGATTTCTTCCAAATGTACTGACAGCCACAATAAAAATACTTTATTTTTCTTAAATAAATTTCTGTCACTGATGTGAAGAAATTCCTACCAATATTTTTTACAGGAGTAACAAATATGTCACTTTATCTTGTTCAAATAAACTTTGATCACGAATTTGAACCCAGACAATAATTTCTCCAACAATAACAATACCTATGTACTATCCACTGTCATTTTAAAATACAAACAGCACAATTCATTTTAACTTCTACTCAGACTCTGTAAATGTCACCAGTGTCTAAGTAGAAACTAATGAAAAAGTAAAATAACTAAAAGTACCAAATTCCGAGGTAAATACAAAACGGAAGGTCCCTAATTAATTGGCAAAGTCAAAAACATAAACACATCAAACGAATCGATAACAACTGTCATATTCCTGACTTGGTACAGGCATATTTTATTATGTAGCAAATGCTTGATTAAACCTGGTTTAAAAGCTTGCTAAACCTGTCACTTGTATGACAGTCGCATAAAAAATCCGTTCTATTGACAACGATGTGCGAACAAAACAAACAAACATGGTAGGTAAAAATATCAAAATAGGAACACAGCAGTCAACATTGTGTTATAATCTTAATCACTATAAAAACAAACAAATACATCAACAAAGAAAAACAAAAAGGCATGCAGACAAAGTGCATTAGCCAAAACGAAGGACAAGAATACAAACAAAATAACAAAGGGATGTATAAGTACTGACACATCAAATGGATATTACAAAAATACTAAACAGTAAAAGTAATAATTTTACAAAATCAAAAAAATCAAATCACACATAATAAAGATGATAAACAACGTCAGTACCTAGAATCGATACTTCAAGACCATCATGTTTTATTTGTGAAGCTGATACAGAATATTTATCAACAATGTCTTTGTATCTTCCGATGAACATTTATAGATAAAAAAACGAGACGTTCATCAGTTTTCTGCTCAGACACTGGTTTAGCAGCTGCTAGCTGTTGTATACCAAATAAGTTGGGAAATGTATATTCCTAATGCAAGTGAAGTTAGTATATTGCAACTTAAGTGGGTGAAATTGTTGATTTCAAAATTAAAATCGTCTCGTTTCTCAATAATTCTGGTACTGAAAAGACCGTTTTTGTTAAATTCAAGGAACAAGTTTAAAAACGAAGTAGAGGAAGCCGCGTCTGTTGTTTCGTTAATTTCAAGTTCTGGAGGATGTATTAATGGACCTCAATCCGAAAAGTTTGGATTGTTAATGGAAAGAATATCATCAATACATATGAATGCGAAATTAAATAATCTGGCATCTTCGATTGTCTTGGTTTTGAGAAGTGTCTGAAGGAACTCCAACTCATGAAAATAAGACGAGGTCGCCAAAGAAAGGCGCACAGTTCGTTCCAATAGGAATGCCAACATTTTTTCTTAAAATCTATCTTCAAATTCAACAGATATGTTGTCAATAAGAAACTTCAGCATACTGGTCACTAGTTCCTCTGTTGAGCATGTTTAACCTTTTTGTTCGCTATTAAAACAGTATGCCGTAAGGTTCCTCAAAATAATAAAAATATAGCATATGCTACCATTTTTAGGATGAAAAGCATTGTGAATTTATTCTTTTAAGCAATTTTTCCTTTTCGTGGATTTGTGGTATGCAGGTTGAACAATAAATGACAAAATCGAAAGCTCAAACACATCAACCGACTGTCATATATTTCTGGTATTTCTGGTATGTTACATGCATTTTCTTATGTGGAAAATGGTGGATTTAAATTAACCTGAATTTATAGCTAACTAAACCTCTCACTATATGACAGTCGCCTCAAATTTCATATACTAGTATTGACAACGAAAACCGGAATTGATAACATTATATCTTCAAACTGACTACTGTATCGCATACGGTCGAGTGTAAACATTATTCTCAGTTTTAAAAGAGGGACGAAAGATACCAGAGGGACAGTCAAACCTGACCTGACCTGTTATCACTATCAAAAGGTACCAGGATTAAATTTTGTATTAACGCCAGACGCGCGTTTCGTTTACAAAAGACTCATCAGTAACGCTCGAGTCCAAATAATTTAAAAAGGCCAAATAAAGTACGAACTTGAAAAGCATTGATGACCAAACTTCCTAAAAGTTTTACAAAATACAGCTAACCTAAAAGGTAATTTATTCCTGAGGTAGAAAAGCCTTAGTACTTCAAAAATTCAAACGTTTTGAGATCAATGATAACTCATGTCAGCACAGAAGTGCTGACTACTGGGGTGGTGATACCCACGGGTAATTAAAACTCCACCAGCAGTGACATCGACTCAGTGGTTGTAAATAAACTCATCATAGATACCAGGAATATATATTGTATTTACGCCAGACGCGCGTTTCGTATACATAAGACTCACCAGTGACGCTGGAGTCAAAAAAAGTTAAAAAGTCCAAATAAAGTACGAAATTGAGGAGCATTGAGGACTAGAAGTCCTAAAAGTTTTGCCAAATACAGCTAAGGTAATGTATTCCTTAGGTAGAAAAGCCTTAGTATTTCATTAATTCAAAAAAAAGTTAAACAGTAAATTTATAAATATGACCATATCAATGATAATTCATGTTAGCACAGAAGTGCTAACTTCTGGGCTGGTGATACCCTCGGCGAATGAAAACTCTACCAGCAGTGGCATCGACTCAGTGGTTGTAAATAAACTCATCATAGATACCAGGATTACATTTCGTCTACAAAAGACTCATCAGTGACGCTCGAGTCCAAAGAAGTACGAAGTTGAAAAGCACTGATGACCAACATTTCTAAAAGTTTTGCCAAATACAATTACGCGCGTCTTGCGTATTAAACTATAATCCTGGTACCTTTAACTATTTACTGTTTAGAGTGGAGAAATATTGTAGTACATGAGATATAGTGGTGAAATCTGTTTCTCTAATGATTTTTATCTTTCCTCTTCATAGATTGAAGAAGGTTGTGTACTTTTGATGTGACGTCATCAGGCATGGTCGCCTTTTTTCATGACGTTACAATAGGAAAATTGAAAAGAAACCAAGAAAACTTGAAGTCACAATTACATTTCGACCAATCATTTGCCGAGAACAGATATTTCACTAGTGAGGAGAAATATTCTCACAGCGAACAATAATGTGAAAAAAGCACAAAAATTAGAAAAATGATGCAGACCACAATTTCTCCAAGTACCGCATACTCATTATCACGTGAACATACTACTCACTTTCAACTACAACAGCACTGACTATCAGAAAAAAAGTTTGCTGTTCCCGAAATATTTTTTCACCTCTATGCCAAAATAAAGAATTTTAGATGTTCAAAGATCTTGACGAAAGTGTCATAAATGATTATATTACATTGTAGAAACGTCCAGCTGACGATCTTTCTATAGGAGTAAAAGTGCATCTACACTTCTTGGTAGTATTCTGACTAAAGATAACTTCTGTTACATACTATCAACATATTAGAAATTATGTCAGGCATTTTTTGTCAGACCAAGATCAAGAAACTCCAATTATTCAATCACGCTGGAAAAACTAGGTCATCAACGCATTAAGATAGACCAATATCAACATTCTTTATATTTTCTCACGTCTTATTTTTTCCATTTCACACAGATGTAAATTTTACTATCGTAATAAAATGCATCATTAAAACCAAGAAGAAACCTTACAATCATGGCAATTTGCGTGCTATAATAACAGTCAAAACAATTGCAGGATATTGGACGTTCGATTTGACATGAAGCGGTGCTTTATGTTTTTTTGTGTAAGGAAATACAGCACCGAACCGGAGATGGTTCTATGTTAAGTGGCGTACAACTTCACATCAAAGCTTTTATAATCGTGTTTTATAATTGCTGTTTTTAGCGTTTCCCTGACTCTGACCAACAACCGTTTGACGCTCCATCGACTAAATGTTGTTATTACGAACTGACATTTCCCGATTGTTTCCCGTCTCTAATGGCATTGTTGTCGTCATTTTCCTTTGAAAGAGGAAATTATACTTCCAAGAGATATAGTTTTCTATGTAATGTTCATTTTAACTTAATAGATTCATGATTAGTGTTGCATAGACAAGCGAAATAAAATGTCTTTGAAAAATGGTGCAAATTACTTTCTAAAATATAATATGGAAAATTAGCATCGATATATTTCTTTTATGCAACTGAAAGCATTGCAATCGAATTCCAATTTTCACATTTGCTGTTTTTAAAGAATTTCAATACGGTCCAAATAATATTACCAATATAATAAAAACACTCATATAATGAAAGAAATATATCTGAATTTCCCAGTTATCCCTAACATACGACTTTAAATACTAATTAAATCAATTTCCGTAAAAAACTAGAATGACTTACAATGGCGTTATTTCTGTGTGCCAACATGTTTTATCGTCAACGAACAACCTCTTATTTATTATTTAATTTTGCAAAAGGTTAGAAGACTTGAATCAGAAGTGGTTACAAGGATAATCAATTTACTGCACAATAGAAAGAAAACTTGTTCAGCTCTTTGTATATTAATAGTTATTGAAAAGTACCCGAGGGTCTCTGAGTTCGCTTATTGAATTTCGTCCCCGTGCCTGCAATATTAGGCTTGTTTTCCTTGTAGGTTTGCTTTATAATTAAACAGTTAGGTTTCCATTTTTTGCAGTGAATCTAACGAGCTGTAAACTACCGGCGATTGACGTGCAAAAGATTATTGTTAATTTCCTGTGAAACACGATGTAGAGAGTGCGTTAACTCGTACCACTGTAAATTCAAGGTAATTCACGTGGAATCGCGCGAGGATTGACTGAAAATGGCACGTGGCTTTTCTACTTTCGAACAAATTATAAAATAAATCACTTTGAGGTTTGTATTTTCTTAGTACCTTCAAATGCATACAGTTCCTGTGACTGAATTTATAATTTTAGGTCTACTTTAAAATGGGATACTATAAATTATCAATTTTGTTGTTTTTTAAGAAAATTTTATTATGATCATACATTAATGCAGAAAATATTCAAATATTAAATTGCTTACTTTTATATTGGAATCAATTTTTAAACTCGACATACTTATAAGACCTGGGATCCTGGCTTAATTCTCGACAAAAAAATAGACTAGTCTGGAAAGTAAAAAAAACTTGTTATTGCAAATAGTGCCTTGTAATAAGTCATTAGAGCAAGTCTATAGCTGTTCTACGTCCAAAATTGAACCGTTTGTAGTTTTGATAAATATGTAACACTACTGTCAAATAAAAGACGAAATATAGTCGAAAATAACAGACGCACAAGATATCAAATTTATTAAAGGTAAAAACAGTTTTGCCTATACTGCATTCAATTCACATTCTAACATTTTCGAATTTACAAAATCTACAAAATTATGTGTAAGGAAATTTTCTGCTAAACTTCAGACTGGTAACATTTCAGATAAATTGTTTCGGATGATAATTTATAATATATGAGTAGGTCTACTAATGAAGACTGAAGATGCATTGGTCTTTGTGTTTCTTTGAATGATCAAAGCATGTGAAAAATTTGAATATTTAATAGAATTGCATGAACATAAAAAAACACTGTTACTGTGTAAGGATGTAAGAACTCTTAAGGATTTCAAATATTTCACCAGAAGTATTTATAATGAATGTTTTCAAATATTGAGAGATACAGAGGTTGCTTAGCAATATGTTTAAAGAACAGAATATATAAAAACTTAAACAGGAATATATAAAAAGTTAGAGGGTAACAAAATATAAAGTTAAGTTAAAAATAGCAGACTTTAAACATCCTTAATTTATTTATAATATTCAATGAAAGTGAAAATTGAAATAAGATCATCCCATAACTCAGTGTAAAGAGAATACTATATAGTAGTTACTCTTTACTAAATTGAATATTTGTTCTTGGCTTTGCTAGAGTAATGATTGATTTTTGTGTGTTTTAAACCCATTTTTATGAACCGCAACGTCCAGTTTTTATTGGCGGAGGAAGCCGGGATGCCAGGAGAAAACCGCCGACCTTCAATCCTAGTCAATTAAGATTGGAGTCGCAACCTCAGTGTTGACAGGCTAGTAATTATAGAAGTAACTACTATAGACCACTCGGCCACCGAGGACTCTGCTAGAGTAATGTAATGATTCCCTAATCGTATAAATGAAATACTTCTCAATGTGATGTGTCTCTCATTGTAATTTGAATCTATCAACAATAAACCCTAGGCCAATTTGATCTGAAAGGGGATGCAAAACATATGATCCATAGTATAGCTGTAATAAAACGCTGAAAATCGTAAACGAATTCGTCAGCTTAAAAATTCTGACAATTATCATTACAGCATTTATTTTCATATCATTTTAGGCCCTTTATAGCTTGCTGTTCGATGTGAGCCAAGGCTCCGTACTTGGACCTAAAATGGTTTTTCTTTTACAAATTATGACTTAGATGGAAAGTTGTTTCATTGGCAATCATACCACATTTTCTTATAACTATCAACTATCTATTATGACGTTACGCACGGTATTCGGTCTATGTTTCTATTGGCCATTTCTTGATGCATAAGTATGACAAAAACAAATCAAATCTACGTATTATTGAATAGTAACTTGTCTTAATTTTTCATTTGAATCAAAATTAAATAAAACCTGATTTTAATAAATTTAATGTTCAAAAGTATGTCTCATTAATTGATCAAGGTTCATCATAACACATGGACACATATGGCCGTATTTTCACCTCAAAACTGCTCTGTGTACAGACTTACCTGTGCTGTTTGGAAAGTTTTAAGGCCTAGCATCCACTTGATATTTAAAAGTTAAATGCATTTTTGTGTTTAAGAAAGATAAAATCTTGGTTTTTTGATGGGCATTATTTTGCATTTCTGCAGAAGGTGTAAAAATAAACAAACACCTGAATTACTTTGATACTGTCCACTCACTGACTCAGATAAACTCTTTAACTCACCTGTATTTGTGAAGATACTCTTGTCCATGTCAATTAAGGACAATCAAAACAATACAAACAGGTTTTTAACATGAGGGAGCATCTCAAAGTTGTACCACAACTTAGTTAATTTTCACACCTTAAGCATGAAGGGAAAAAAATGCCCATCAAAATCCAAAAGAGATTTTAACTTTCTGAATCACAAAATGCATTTAAATTTAATATATCCAGTTGATGCCAGGCATTAAAACTTTTCCAACTTCACAGGTAAGTCTGTACTCGGAGTAGTTTTTGGCATGTAAATACAGCCATATTTGTTCGTTTGTTATGATGAACCTTAAGGTTTATGACCTCTTCTGTAGCCATTTTTGTACGAACTTTTCAAACCTTAATTGTATCAAAACTACAGATATAATGAATAATAGAGATAGGCCATTTTGAACATATACCAAGGGTAAACTTGATGCATTTAGCATTATTATTTACTGTTTCATCACATTTAATAGAAAAAAAGTAAATTATGGCAATTAAACCAAGATTTTTTAGAAAATCCACAGCCTTTGATACAGAAATTTTAGTTATAAAATATTGAAACATGGATTACTCACTTGTTTTTCTATGATGTGCTAGTGTTTATTTTTTTTTTACAAAAGGTCCTTAATAACCTTTAAGTTCCAAAAAACCTCGTGCTGGGTCACTAAAGTCGAGCGCACCCTAGAAGGTGTACTTGAATTGGTCTATATTTACATTTGTTTCAACCAATATCTAAATTTATAAACTTGCTTTAAGGAAATCATTGCTAGCACTGCATGCAATAGCCCTCCATTTATCAAACACCGAATTGTCAAATATGAGAGTTAAAAGGGGAAAGGATGTGGATTTTCTACAAAAATCTTGGATTTATTTGCCAGAAAATCCCATTTTGCAACAAAACAATAAAAAAAATAAAGCTTTGCAGGACGTTTTCCCCTGTATATGTACATGTACAGTTACTATTCATTATCTTTGCTGTTTTGATACTATTGCAGTTTGAAAATTTCGTAATTCGCATAGCTACAGAAGGGGTCATTAACCTTAAGCAATGATTTTGTGTGTTCATAATGCCATAATTGCCGTGTAAGACATAACTACAATCGCCAACTATCCAAATATAAACAAAGAAAAAATACTAACTACTGAATGGATTTCGATAAAATTTGTACAGGTGGGAGATATGATCATATTTGCTATGTGAAACGGTCACGAAAACTATCCTGTCAGTTCGCAATATAGCAGCCTTTTTTGAAATTCCATAAAGCTGTAAGATTTAGTACACAGAAATGAAAGCAAACACTTCAAAATAGAATATTTTCACATAAATAATAGAAAAGGTTCATCACCTCTACATGAAAATGTGATTTTATTGAATTTTACAAAAATATTTCTATTTTTAACATAGCTTCTCTCATATTTTTTTCTTCAGTACTTTCCGTGTCTCCCTTAAATGTTACCATGGAGTCATTGTTCAAGATTTTTCAATACCATGATAATTTAGGGTATTTTTAAGTTGTGACAGACAAATGAACTATGAAAAAAAATGTTATTACTGAAATGTGATTTTTTTAAAAGATTTTTTTAAGCCTTCAAGTTTAAGGACACGCTACATTTTTCATCAATTTCTATCAAGTTGTCCGTGTCTCCCCAAAATGTTACCACGTCCAAATTGAATGATTTTTGCACGGAACGTCAATGTAACGTTATATATATAATTTTATTTCCCATTTACTGAAAGTGTAGCATTTGCCATACACGTTCTGTGTAATGATATTATTTTTGGGAGATAATTTTTTAATAATTGTTTAAATCAACAAGATAATTTAACTTCCATCAAAATTTTGAAGCCATGTGCTGATCTTAAAAGCGTCGAAGTTTTCGGATAAATAAAAGTATCATGCAAAAGGTTAGGTATTTAAAATGCAAAAGAATTGCATTTTATACAGAAATTATCAACTATAGGTCACCGCACGGCCTTCAACAATTAGCAAAGCCCATACCGCATAGTGAACTATAAAAGCATGATTGAATCATGATTCTCTTGATATGATACCGCGATTTTCATGAGTTAATTTACATGTACATTTTTAAATTTATCAAATATGACAATAAAGTTTCGGATGAATATATATATAGCACAAGCTTTAATAATACCGAAGCTTTCGTTTTCGGAACCTAGTAACAGATGGGCGTTTGTTGGTACGAATGTATATGTTGTATACGCTAAAGGTCATTTCCACGCATCCGACAAACAGACGCATTTGAAATTACTCATTATATTTCAAGGACTGTAGATCACTTTTTAATTTTAAATAAACAACAATTCTAAAATTCATTCCAAAATCTGAGAATGAAATTAAAATCATAGATCAAGGAAACAAAGGATAAATAGGAGCTGTTGCTGCCATTGACCTGAACAAGGATTATTTTTCATTATAATCTTCTTGAAAGACACATATTTGAGATAGCAGTTTAAACATATTTTATTTGCTGAATTAAAGCAAAATGGATTAGACACAAGTAAATCATACTTATGAAGTCTTCTCCATAATACAATATAAAGTTACAATAATAGTATAATATAATGGACATGCATATAAAACAAACAATTTATGCAATATAATACTAGCTTTGATAGGTGAACAAAGAGGATAGAAAGTAAAAAGAGAAAAAGAAAGTTTGAAAAGTCGTATAATTCTGTGACGATGACTTGTGAATTGATGACAATGATGACGTTCCGTGTCAGTAATAATAACGCTCTATCAAGGCATAAGAAATCTGTTTGACCTTTTTATGAAATTTTGCACATGTTTGAAAATTTGAATATTTTGTTCGATCGTTCGAAAGTTCCAAATGTCCGCAAATTAATAGTTTTGTATCTAAAACAAAGTTTTCAGATAGCCAGTTAAGGTTATGGAATAAGGTTTTTCTACATAATGTGTATTTTGGGCAAACGAAGAAGTAATGGTAGACATCCTCAATATCGGACCCACAATGGCAAGAAGGATCATCTATAATATTAGCTCTAAATAGGTCATTGTTTAGGAACGAGGCGGAACATCGCAATTGCGTTAAGATTATATTTAATTTCCTTGGGCCGTACAAATAAAACGTTTCAATTTTACATAACAGACTATCGTTTTTTAATTCTTTCTTAAATTTAGAAATAGAGTCGACACTGCGAATTTTTGGATCAAGTTTATTCCATTCACGTATAGTAGAGGGAATAAACGATTCAGTAGTAAGGGAAAGTCTACAAAATGGAACAATAATATCATGACCATTTCGCAACGGGTAGTTGGTTGTACTTTGTACACACGGAGGTACAAGATTACATAAATATTCTGGTGCATGCTTTTGGTTCATGTTATAAAACATCTGTAATTTTCTTCTCCTTCTTCTTTCAAAAAGAGATTCCCAGCCAACCTCAGAATATAAAGTTTCAGTTTTTGTAAATATTGGTAGACCTGTTACTATTCTTGCGGCCTCTGATTGCAAATTTTCTAATTTATGTGAGTAGCCTATTCCACAATTATCCCACACTTCCGTGGCATATTCAAAAATGGGTCGAATAAAAACTAAGTATAGTTTTTCTAAATTATTTCGAGATAATCGGTATTTAAGTTTACGTAGAACATTTAAGTGTTTCTTTACACTTGTAATTATACTTTCAATATGATTGTTCCATTTTGCGTCACTACTGAAATTAACTCCCAGGTGCTTATGAGATGTACTTAAAGGTATATTTTTACCATTTAAGGAAAAGCTAAGGTCTGGAGTCTCAATATTTGAAAATATCATAATTTCGGTTTTATCTGGGTTAAATGACATAAGCCATTTAGAAGACCAAACATCCAGCTCTTTCAAGTCGCGATCGATAACAGATTTAATCTGTTCTCCGTCGTTACCAGAATAATTGAATGATGTGTCGTCAGCAAATAGCCGACACAGTGAAGTAAGCTTATCAGCAATATCATTAATATATAAGACAAAGAGAAGAGGGCCCATAACTGATCCCTGGGGAACACCAGCTGAGACATTACAGAAAGTAAAAAGAGAAAAAGAAAGTTTGAAAAGTCGTATAATTCTGTGACGATGACTTGTGAATTGATGACAATGATGACGTTCCGTGTCAGTAATAATAACGCTCTATCAAGGCATAAGAAATCTGTTTGACCTTTTTATGAAATTTTGAACATGTTTGAAAATTTGAATATTTTGTTCGATCGTTCGAAAGTTCCAAATGTCCGCAAATTAATAGTTTTGTATCTAAAACAAAGTTTTCAGATAGCCAGTTAAGGTTATGGAATAAGGTTTTTCTACATAATGTGTATTTTGGGCAAACGAAGAAGTAATGGTAGACATCCTCAATATCGGACCCACAATGGCAAGAAGGATCATCTATAATATTAGCTCTAAATAGGTCATTGTTTAGGAACGAGGCGGAACATCGCAATTGCGTTAAGATTATATTTAATTTCCTTGGGCCGTACAAATAAAACGTTTCAATTTTACATAACAGACTATCGTTTTTTAATTCTTTCTTAAATTTAGAAATAGAGTCGACACTGCGAATTTTTGGATCAAGTTTATTCCATTCACGTATAGTAGAGGGAATAAACGATTCAGTAGTAAGGGAAAGTCTACAAAATGGAACAATAATATCATGACCATTTCGCAACGGGTAGTTGGTTGTACTTTGTACACACGGAGGTACAAGATTACATAAATATTCTGGTGCATGCTTTTGGTTCATGTTATAAAACATCTGTAATTTTCTTCTCCTTCTTCTTTCAAAAAGAGATTCCCAGCCAACCTCAGAATATAAAGTTTCAGTTTTTGTAAATATTGGTAGACCTGTTACTATTCTTGCGGCCTCTGATTGCAAATTTTCTAATTTATGTGAGTAGCCTATTCCACAATTATCCCACACTTCCGTGGCATATTCAAAAATGGGTCGAATAAAAACTAAGTATAGTTTTTCTGAATTATTTCGAGATAATCGGTATTTAAGTTTACGTAGAACATTTAAGTGTTTCTTTACACTTGTAATTATACTTTCAATATGATTGTTCCATTTTGCGTCACTACTGAAATTAACTCCCAGGTGCTTATGAGATGTACTTAAAGGTATATTTTTACCATTTAAGGAAAAGCTAAGGTCTGGAGTCTCAATATTTGAAAATATCATAATTTCGGTTTTATCTGGGTTAAATGACATAAGCCATTTAGAAGACCAAACATCCAGCTCTTTCAAGTCGCGATCGATAACAGATTTAATCTGTTCTCCGTCGTTACCAGAATAATTGAATGATGTGTCGTCAGCAAATAGCCGACACAGTGAAGTAAGCTTATCAGCAATATCATTAATATATAAGACAAAGAGAAGAGGGCCCATAACTGATCCCTGGGGAACACCAGCTGAGACATTACAGAAGGAAAAAGACGAGTTATTTAATACTACTCTCTGTTTTCTGTCGTGTAGATAATCCTGAAACCAATTCAATACGTTTCCGTCAACACCATACGCTTTCATTTTACATATAAGACCCCTATGCCAAACTTTGTCGAAAGCTTTAGAGAAGTCACAGAATACAAAACAGTTTATATCTTTTTTTTTCCAAGGAGTTTAATATGCAATTATATATTTCTAGGAGTTGATGAACAGTTGAATTTTTAGGGAGAAATCCTGATTGATACTCATAAATTAATTTATTAGCTTTTAAATGATTGTATAAGTGCTTAAACACAACTCTTTCCATAACTTTTCCTACACAACTAATTAAGGATATCGGTCTATAATTTGATGGCAGAGATGAGTCTCCCTTTTTGAAAATGGGTATCAGATTTGCTATCTTCCAGCTAGTTGGGTATATCCCCTCTCTTAAGGACTTATTAAATATAATATGGAGCGGAACTGCTACCTTTTCTGGACACAGCTTTAGCATCTTATGACTGATCACATCAGGACCAGATGCTTTGTTTGGATCTAATATCTGAATAATATCTATTATTTCTTTTATATTTACTTGGATGTCTGAAAACTTACTATTAGTTTTTGTATCAAATTCGGGCAAATCAACATGATCTTCATCTAGCTTTGAAATCATACTAAAATATTTGTTTAACAAATTACATTTCTCCTCATCTTCATGTACAGTATCATTCAGTTCATTATCATTTATAATATTTTGGAGAGGGGGTATGGTTTCTGAACCTTTTTTGGATTTAATTAACGTTTTCATTAATTTCCAATACGTTTTTGAGTTTGAGGGTTGTTTCGATATTAGACAGTCCAAATTTGTTCCAAATTTTCTTTGGCGATTTTTTTCATATTATTTACTTTATTTCTCTGTTTTTTGTACTTCATAATATTATTTTCACAATTATATTTAATCGCTTTTTTTCTTAATCTATCTCGAATTTGAATTTCACGTCTTATGTCATTATTGAACCAGTGTTTGTCATTATGTCGTACAGTTACTATTTTAGTAGGAATGTATTTTTTAGATTTTTGAGATGTTGATAAGACGAATAAAAAGACCCTGAAATTATTCGCGAACTGTAGTTTGAAAACTAGTTTAAGGCGGGTTAATAACATTTATATTCTTGGAGCACTAAAATGCTATGATACTGGCTGTTTCCAATCGATATAAATGCCTAGTTCTAAATACTTGTGACGCCGGAATTCTGAGAATCATAGAGGATATGCATTTTGCAATAATTGGCATGGTTGGGCAGTGACAAATATTTGAAATTTACACTTTTATTATGTTAAGAATATGATGAGTTAAAGTTTATTTGTCAAAAATATATTCTAGTAATAAGTCATGTTAACAGGGTTTTTTGGTAAATAAATAGTTTAAACATCAAAATGCAAGCCGTTTTTTTGAAAAGCTGCAAAGCTTTGATGTTTGGTACAGAAGTAGGTTGAAATAATAGAAAACTACGTCGACTAACGTTACCAATTACTAAACCGAACACCGTGTGTAACGTCTGTATAAAACCCGCAAAGAAATTACATTTATGGAATAATTGCACAGCTCTGTTTTCTGTTTTATGGTACGTTTCTTTTTATACGGCTTTCAAATGCTCCTAATGTAAAGAAATATGTATTCTTATATAAAAATAAGACGTGGTTTGATTGCCAATGAGACAACTCTCCTTCAGAGACCAAATAACATTAGAATGTAACAATTATAGGTCACCGTACACGGCCTTCAACAGTGAGCAAAAAACTAAGCGTCAAAGTATGGGTAATTAGATATAAGAAGATGTGGTATGAGTGCCAATGTTTTTGTAGTGGCATAAATATAAACAGTTACATCTGCTGATTATTGATACTGTGACAGTTTATATGTATCTATCATTTCGCCCACACACGGGTTCATTATCTGCACATAGTTTAATAAGGTTTTTATTAGAATTATAATCATTCTGTAACTGTAGTTCGATCGTTTGAGTTGTATAATAAATATTAGTATTTACTCGGATTCTACTTTATATATGTGTAGCTAAGTTGCCACAGTTTTTTAATTGTTTTCTAATCAAATATACACTGTTAACGCATCAAATGATAATTGTAAATAATGGTTTATTTGAAATAGTTCATGAATGCGCAGACCCTTCATACGTTGCATAAAAACTGCTGAAAAAAAAACTCTTTTGGGCTTATCTAAAGTTTGACCGTGAAAGCAGATTTTATTTTTATGTGTAGAATTAAATTACTATTCAGATTTATTCCATTTGATTTACAATAAAACGGTTTTATCGACAAAAGTATGTATCTTGTGCATTCACTGTGTTTCTACAATGTGTGTCCAAATTTTGGTAAACCTCTGTTATAAGAAGGAGGATATTTTCAACAACAAAATAACATCCTGTTCTGAAGAGATGTTTCGTGTTTAAGCAGATTCCTTCTGTGTTATAAATTGAGTGGTGATCATTTAAGATGTTTCTGTTTTACTATTATCTTGCAGGTTGCAAGTTTCACAAGTACAATATATCGTGAAACAGTTGAATGTTGCAAATATGACGAATGAAATTCCAGTGTTGGCGGGTTTTCAATACCGCAATTGCTTTTTCGCATGTTTCGTATTCCCCGACTACTATTTTACGTATAGGTAGGTCTCTTGGTTCTATTTTTCACTATAGATGTAACTTTTATATATTTGAGAGTTGTTGATCTGCGTTAATGCATGACTGGAGGTGATGGAAAAGTAAGACCATTTCAATAAGACGACACTGGGTGCTTAAGGAAAATGCATAGGATAATTGTCAGCTAAAGATGACTGCTTCTAAACTGCCTATTAGCAATGTTTATGATGACAACTCTTCTGTAAATACATTGGCATTTCAGCTTTCTCTTTGCGAAGAATAAGTGTAATGGCGCTTTTAAAATTGTAGTGGCATCGAGAACGCATTTTTTGTTTAAACAAAAGTATTATATGTAATTTATTGTCCGAGAGAAAGTTTTTAAAAACCTATAAATATGCGTTGTTCTTGTTATTTGATTTCTATTCAGTTTTGAAAGTGAATAATATTGCAGATTTCATGGCAATCCATATATCAAACGTGATTAATTTTAACGTATACAATATGTAAACTCCTCCGGATGCGTTTTGGAAAGCTCGGAAACTTTTTTCCATTAAAGCTTACCATTTTTATTTCATTTACCATTAGCGGACATTCAGTTGTATTCAACGATGCATTGAAAAATTGTTAAAAACCGGATGTGAGCTAACAAGCCATTTTCCACAACACACAGGTAACAGTTCATTACGCCGAAACGACAATGTAAAAATTCGCTTTCTCAACGAGATTTAATGTTCGCCAAACGCCATTCGGAAAAAAATCAATAGCGCTATACTTAGATACCTGGTCTGTTGTTGAGATAGGTTTCCGGGCTTTTGTATGTTCTCATTTAACACACCGGAAGCCACTTCAAGGCTTTTTCCTCATTCAGGAAAGTGCTTCCATAATATCAGGATATTTGCTACGGCATAAAACACTTTCAGAACCCTGTGATTGTAATAAAAGTTTATGCTATCAAAGATGGCGATTGAATGTAATTAAAGAAGTTTCTTTAGCGGCTTAAAATTTACATTTACCTGTGGTTAATTAAGCATACTTTATTGAGTTTAGTCATATTTTTATGAATTTATTTAAAAAGCTTCTTTCTTATATCACATAGACATGCTATTTGGCATATATATTTGTTAATCTAGAATGACTAACATGCATTAGGAACTGTTATTTATGTTCATCGGGAAATCAACGTATAAACGGTTTGTCTTTTATTAGAATAAATCAATGTTTGGACCATAAAATAGAAATTCTACTGTGTTTGGTTAATTGTGACTTTTAAAACAGAAAACTTCCAGAAAAACCAGTCTACAGCTGTTGTTTTATGTCGTTATGTGCCAAAGAAGAAATTTTGCTAATCATGTTTTATAGAAAAATTAAAATGTTCTTAAAGAGCGTACAACATTGTCAGTGCTACAGCTTCTATACCTTTATATACGCCAGTTTGTTTTATATATATAGAATAATACATGGCAAAATCCGCATCGCATGCTGTATCACCACGAGAAACCAATATCAGTCCCGAGGGTCGAAGGTTTTTACTAAGTAAAAAAAATTGCTGTATTTTGTACTAAATATAACATATATAACGTTTAATGTTAATGTATGATACGCTTTCTACAGTCCAAAACACTCGATGTTATAATTTGCATGATATAAAAAGAAGATATGTTTTGATTGCCAATGAGACAACTTTCCAGAGTAGCCCTTAACAATAAGCAAAGCCGATGCCGCATAGCCAGCTATAGAAGGCCCCAAAATGATAAATGTACAACAATGCAAACGAGAAAACTAACAAACTTGTTCATGTACGAAATAATGATCGAAAAACAAATATGTAGTACAGCAGCAACCAACAACCACTGAATTACAGGTTCCTGACTTTGGAAAGGCACACATATAATGTGGAGAAGTTAAACTATAGATTGAAGGCGCCAACTCTTCCCTAAAACCATGGACAGTGGTGCAACAGTACATCATAAAAACCAACTATAAAAATCAGTTGATAACGGTTTAACTCATCAGATTGATACAAATAGAAATATCTAACAAAACAAAAAAAAAAACACAAAGAGGACGAGTACTTGTACATCCCAATAACAGAACCATACTAAAAAAGATATATTTAGTGAGAACTATGTTCAGAAGCGTATTAGCCTCATGTGATTTTTTTCGTAAACCTTTCGTTATTTTATTTTTTAATTTCATTCAGCATTTTTTAAACAAAGAGGTTAAAATGGGAAACAACTGTCATAATTATGTAAGATATATATTGAGGAAGCTATCAAATTTGATATTCTAGTATCCAGCGTTTAGAGAAATTGTGGAGTTTTTTTTTAGCATACTCATGGCAAACTTATCACAGGAACATGCTGAAGGTTTCGGCGCATACTCAGGGCAAACTAAGTGGAGAGAAATTCTGGAATCTTTAGCGCATCCTCATGACAAACTTATGAGACGGTACTTCTTGAATCTTTAGCGCATACTCATGGGAAAATAATACTAAAATGCATCCATGGACGTATAGTTTGTATAGATTTTTTATATAAATTTTATACTGACCTGAGTGCTGTCAATATGGGAACTCACTTGAGCTCTCTTATAGTAGATTTATTCCTTTGCCATTATGAATCCCGATTAATAACAAAGCTTCATATATTAAAAAAAAAAAAACATCATTTGGTTGATATTTTGCCCAATATCGGAAGATATTTAGATAACCATTCTCTAATAACAATCCAGATTTTTCTAAGATTATCAATGACTTTTTCTACATGTTTTCACTCTTAATAAATTATACATTAATAGTGACCAAATGAGACCTATATTTGAATTTTGCATCGTAACATTCATTCCAAATTTATGATAAATGGGACGATTTTTCCATTTTTAATTTCTCTTTTCATTGATCAACAGGCTCACAGATATCCAAAACACGTTTTCGTTTGTCCTATATCAAAATGAACTATTTACTCTTAAGCATGATACACAACTACCTAGTCACACAAGCCATGGTATAGACTTGGCTTAAACATGCATCAGTTAACGTGTTGTTTCAGAAGTCAGATATACTACGGAGTAACGTACGAACGAACAAATGAACGAAAGAACAAACCCATGACAGTAGTTAGACAGCTCATTACTCCGACAAGATATTTGTCCGACAGGAATGAGTTCTAATGAAAGGAATTGGTAACCAGATTAATTAATTTCTTTTTTTGTTTTGGTGTTTATGTTGCTTTTTTTAAGGGGGTGACAACTCGGGCACTTTGCATCTAGAGACCAGACGAACATTTGTAAATGAACTGTAAGTAAAGTATCAATGACTCAGAATATTAAGGTACTTTTAATTATGTCAAAATTGTTGCATGCCCATAACTTTACTTTTATTGCATGTGTCAATATTCCATAATTCATTGCACAACCTAAATTTCTTTGCCGCATTAGCTTTGTAAACTAGTCCAAAAGCTCCATCTATGTTGTATGATAGGTATCATTATGAATACGAAAGTTTACTATGCAAAATATTTTGATACTCTTGGAGACAAAGTCTACATTACTCGTTGTACATGTAGACTCAGAACACTGAGTCTTACATTCTCTATAGACATGTGCTATGTGAAATCAACTGTGTGATGCATATCACTACATTTTAGAATGTATTAAGCTTGTAAATGAGCGGAAACAATTCCTGTCATTCTTATCTCTTAACATAAAACTAATAGATTTCAATCATTTATCACTCTTATAACTTAATCTATTTTACGTATAAACAAAATTAGGATCTCAGAGTTAGTAAATATGTAATATGTCCTTGTATACGCAATATGTATCTACACATATTCCGAAACTCATGGCACAATTGGAATAAAGACACGATCTCAGTGATGAAGGTCGTTCTCTGAACTATAATTGTTAACTTTTTAAACAGTGTGATGAACAGTTGTCCCATTGGCACTCACTACAATTTATTTATCTATACTTTTTGAAATACATGTAATACATTTTTGAAGGAGTCAACCAACTTCTTTCTACTTTAATGCAAATTAATGTTTTTGTTTTAAATCAAACAGATATAAATAAAATATAATTCTAATGGTTTAAATCAATTTTGTTAAAAAAAAATATTTTGCCTACTATTTTTCAAAGTTTTTCTTTAGTTTTCCATTTAATGTGGATGGGAACCATTGATTTGTTAATTGTCTTTTTGTCTTGATCCAAAATGGTGTTTTTTTGTCTTGACATATAATTTTGATGTTACCTTGGTATTAATTTTTGTTTGTTTGTAAATCATCAAATAGCAGAAAACGTATTGTGCTACAAGTTTAACTAGCTATAAAACCAGGTTTATTTCACGATTTTCTACACAAGAAAATGCCTGTACCAAGTGGGGAATATGAAAGTTGTTTTCCATTCGTTTGATATGTTTGAGCTTTTGATTACGAACTTTTTAGTTTCGAATTTTCCTTGAAGTTCTGCATTTTGATTATTTTACTTTTTATGGGGGTCAGCTTACAAAAGAAATCTAAAAAACATGATTTTTTTAAAACAATGTATCTGAATATTAACAACTGAGGCTTTCCTTAAAACCGTTGAATGATATGCTTCTGAAATAGTGTCAAACTTTATTTTATGATTTTAGTATTTTCTTCAATTCATTCACAATTTGGCAATAACTACGCCCAGACTATAATGACAAACGTTCACGAGAATGGGTTTGCATACAAATCTGGTCAGTAAACTTTCTTCAAGTATCTATCCTGGAATTGTGATTTTTCAAATTTTTAGACGATAAGTACTGTTGGATAGATGCGGCTTATGTTTAAATATACTATCTCTGTGCGGAATATACCATGATTGTTACGTGTTTAACAGAATTATCGACTGAACAATTTATGTTGTCCTTTCTTTGGTATGTGTCGTGTGGTTGTGTGTTTGAGATCCATTGGTTCATATCCTTTCCAATTCTGACAAGAGCCTGCAATTCAATGCTTGTCCTCGGTTGCTGTGCGCTATGTTTGTTCTGGTTTATTGTTATTAATTTTGTCATGTCGGGACCCTTTATAATTTACTATACAGTATGTGTTCTGATAATTTGTTAAGGTTGTAAGGTGACCTAACGTTGCTTTCCTACGCCTCTGTCTTTGATGGATAATGTCTTATTGGCAATTAAACCTTATGTCATAATATTTCTTTTCCCAATTTTTTGGAATTAAGTTTAAATTGTAATTAAAAAGACATTATATATAACGGGATACACTTGTGAACGATAACTTTCGATAAACAAATAAATGTTTAGTAGGTTTCACATTTTGTGAGAACATATCCGCCCCTTTTAATTTCAATAAACAAAAAGCACAATAAAAAACAATATAAAGTCCGTACTGTAACAATCTGCATCTTTTCCTTACAACTCATAATTCCAAAGGAAATAAAAATGGAAAAACCCTCAACTGAAGATATGCATGAAGATAACAGTATTCAGTTTAAATGTTTTCGACGAGATATTTTACAAGTACATTTTTTCTCAATCAATTTTTATTTATGTTTTCATTTTATTATTCCCAGTCTATCTAAATTATATTTCAAAAATGTGTTACTAGCAGTTGAGACTAACATTTGTATTTACCACTAGGAAAAGGAAAGAACCAATGGAAAAGTTTGCAGAATATCACTAATCTTGATGTAGGATTACCAATAAAATATTAAGTATTTTTTTTCAAATTCATTCGGTATATGAAATCACAAATTGTAGAATGATACAAATGTCTCAATAAATAATCAAAGTCTGACAAAATGATTTATTCAACAAAATCAACATAAATAAAACGATTCAAATATCAATAACAGGAGTATTTACAGCAAAAATAGTACATGTAAAATTAATATGTTTTTAAAAGTTACGGATAGAACGACCCCACGTGCGGTTGTACTCCATGCGGGGATAACCCATGTCCTGGAATGTTAGGGAAGATATTATTGGTCGTTGATGGCCAATACGGGCTTGGAGAACAAAAGAGTCCGGAAGAAGTCGTTGGTGGCATAGGCGCATGCGGATTGAGGTAATTAAGAGGAGATGGACCATAACTTGGCATAAACATGTCTGATTGATATCGATGTGGTGTGTGATAAGTTTCAGGTGTTGTCTGTTGCATATTTTGAGCAAGTCCAACAAAATCAAATTTGTATGCATATCGCTTCCCGTGAACTTTTGTCATTATGTTCTTGTCGTAGTAATATCTTAGAGCACGGCTCAGTTTGTCGTAATTCATGTTCGGTTTACTTTTCCTTTCACCCCATCGTCTAGCAACTTCATCGGGGTCAACAAGTTTAAATTCTCCTTGTGTTCCTTCCCATGTTATACATCCCATGTTTCGTCTGTCGGATAAAAGTTCCAAAAGAAACTGCCATAACTGTATCTGACCTGTTCCTGAAAAAGAACGTTTTTATAATATAAAGCAAAATTCATAGGGATTGGAAAGACGTCTATGGCATTATGAATTGGACAAATTTGATATGGAATAAATAATATACTAGTCAATTGTTGATTAATTTAAATAAGACATTTTCAATTTATTTATCAGTCCTCGGTTCTTTTTGCATGGTAAAACAAGAAACGATATTTAAAAAACATATAAATTGACAAGTTGGAAATTTACCTGAACTGGAAAATCGACTCGATACATGGACCATTCGTTGATACAATTGTTCTAAAAGAAAAAGAAATAGAACAATTAGCAACAAACAAAATTACAATGTTCTTTGTACTTTATTGCACAAATACTGGCACACATTATTTCTTTATTTTGATATCATTTTATTACCATTCAAAGTACAGCAATGATTGAAAAAGAACAAATGCAGCGTATTTCAATTATCATATATGATTTCAATGTTTCTGCATTGTATTGAATACCCTTTTTCTGCTATATGTATTGGATACCTGATATCTGATAAATCAAAATGCATTGTAAGCAAGATAAATTAAGAGCTATATGCATCATTACTTTATCAAAGTTAGAATTTAGGCATCGAACAAAGTATTTCGAACAATTTTATTAAAAAAAAGCCGTAGTTATAAGCAAATGCCTGAATACTGCAAAAAAAATTCTGTTAATTTGTTATTTCGCGGGTTAATAGTTCGTTATTTAAGCAGTTTGCTTCATTTAACGTTTTCAAATGTCTTTTAAAAGATATTTTAGGTATGTTCGACCAATTGCTCTCACAACAACTTCAACAATAACGTACAAGGTCCCCACATTAATCAAAATCAATTTAATGCGAACTTTCGGAATCCCTCAGGACGAAAGCTAATTTCCGAGACGTGCGCATATCTAGATTGCTCGCATTATAAAGAATTGAAAAGGCAAAAAGATGGAATGAAAAAGTAAACGTATCGTCGGAATAGAAATCCGATTACACAGATTGTTACATTCATTAACTGTTTAATCGGAGACAAAAGTTAAATACAGTTCGATATTGGCAATTTTCTCTGTTAACCCGTTAATAAGGTTTCATCCAACCATAGATTGCTACTGCTCGGGGGATTGACCGGCGTCATAGGATACACTAATAGATATTTTTCGGAAAACTGATTGTACATTAGGAAGTTGCGAGAGTCTCCTTATTATATTGTTTGAATAGAGATTGAAAATTTTGTGCTATCTCTGTTTCAAAATTTACAGTATAAGCGGTGTACGGGTGAGGATAGGTAATTTGGAGATGTGATCCTGATAGGATGTCCACCGTTATCGGAAAAAAATAATATAATCTCTTCTAAATATTACTTAATACTCGTTTAATTCATATCTGGGGTATTTATACAAAAAGATTATTTAAATTTTCTTTGAATAAAACATAGATCTTAAAAAATGAAAACAACATTATAAATTTCCTGTGTCCGAAGCGCTTTCTGAATTTACCTTCGTCAGGAACGCTCAAAGCCGAATATTTGAAAGCCAAGGATGTATAAGAACCGAACCAGTTGAGCACCTTGATGATAATAAATAGAACCTAATAAATAGCCAAATCCATCTAAAGTCAACTTTGACGGAGGGTGTTGGAACCTTAGTTTCTTATAATTACATATTTTATTTGAGGACAATTTTAGAAAGGTTTGTTATCAAAGACGTAAGTACAGAAGTACTGACTATTGAGCTGAAGATACCCTCGGGGAATGATAGTCCCTCATCAAAAACAGAAAAGCTCTATACAAACTGAAACATTATCAACTTAGAAGTCGGCATTGAAGACACCTAATTAAAGGTGAAGTGTCTGTTTGATCAAATTGTGTAGTAGGTTTGCTGTCTCCTGTCTAAATAATAATGCTAATATTGTTGATGCATATGCCTTCTGTAATAGACTTTTTTGACGAAAAGAGGTCATAATCCGTGGACATTTTGCCTGAGGGTGTTAGGGTCTTCCATTTGCCAAGTGCAATAATCGCATGCAACTGACATCTCTACTCATGTTTGCGACATTCTCAAAACGTTGTTGGAACAACTTATTTCTAATCATTACCCCATCAGCGTTTTCTTTTTTCTTTTTTCTTATTACATTACAAGTTTGCGTGAGCGTGTCAAAACTTTATGTAACTTCTAATGTTTCGAGGAGAGGACTTTTCACCATGACTATCGCAGGTGCGTAGAATTATGTATGTTAATAAGACAATTCACAAATGATTAAATGAAAATCGGAAAATCTAAAGATGACAATTTCAAGAATCCCAATAAAAGAAAATATGAAATTGACAACGACGATCCAGAGACCATGGATAGGATTTCATATGATTAAATCTGTCATTGAACCGTTTTATTTAGTGGAGGTTAGTGACACTTCAAAACGGCGTGTGCCAGTTTCTGGATTATTACGGTAATTACTGGGATAGAAAGTTGAAAATTAGATGTTGTTTTCTATGAATAATTTCATCTTTTATGACTAAATTTGATTTTTAACACGCTTTACTCGAACACTTATAAGATACTTGTGAAGTGTTTGCATCCCCTTGTATTGTTTTATTGTATTTTGAATTTTAAATATGATTTTATTTATTCACACACGTGACCTGAAAGAATTTTTATAAGAAACAAAAAAAAATCAACATTTCTCTTATTGGAACAAAATTTTAACAACTTTAAAGACTTGATGGCTTTAATTTTATATTTTGCTATAAGCCCTCACATGATTTTTAAGCATTCTCATTTTTTCTCTCTCTCTCAGATAAATATGGTCATTAAAGATATGATCTTGTCAGATGATACACTTAGGTGTTGGGGAAATTGTGTCAGTTTATCACTATGTATAAGCCAAAGTATGAATTATATATAAACATAAATGTATCTTATAAAAAAGAAGATGTGGTATGATTGCCAATGAGACAACTGTCCACAAGAGACCAAAATGACACAAAAATTAACAACTATAGGTCACCGTACTTGTTTTTTTCTGATCAATTTTTGGGAGCCCAACATCTCCTTTTAAACATATAATAATTTGTAAACGTCAATGCGCAGAGTTGTTTAGCTTTTTTTTTATTATTTCTACTGATATGTTTTAAATAGTTATTAATAAAAAAAAAAAAAACAAGTTTAATACTTATTTCCGAGCAGGCGACAAGTGTTTCCTGAATAATCTTCACCAGACACGCTCGAAACAAAAAGTTTAAAAAGCATAAAAACATTTGAGAGCGTGAAAAAGGCCAGAACAGAGATCAAAAGTACCTTAAGGTAATTTTTTCTAATACCATTTGCAGCCTACGTTTTTATAAAATTGTCATGCTGGACATCATATAATAAAGCTTGAATTTGGTATAGTTTGAATAGAGTTAGACGTATCCAGAATGTCATATGTAAAAATGCATTGACTTGAACTAGACCGATGTTTCTGAAAACGTACAGCTTATTGCAAAAGTAAAAGCCTTACAGGTTCAGATGCAAACATTTCATTAACTAAAAATAAACAACACATGTAAAAAGCTCCTAACAAATGAAGTTAATAATATATAAGTGTATAGTTAATTGGTCAATGTGGACCACATTTCAGAAATGGATAGCTATATATAAGCCCACAACATTAGACAACATAGATGTATCTTTTTATGGATCTAAAGTATGCCATTAAAAAACCCACTAGAAACTTTTAAAAAGAAAACACCCTCGTCTCCGTATGGCAACGAGAATACCAGTTTAAACAGAATAACTGTTCAACATATACGTTATTGATATTATTACTGCATAATAATATTCACATACTGCTTATGGGACTTGTGAAATAAAAGTTTCAAGTTTTAAATTTGCAAACTGACAACTAGTACAAATGTAAGTCTGATAATCGATTAAAATAAATAAATGAGTTACATAAATTACTTGTTAACAAACTCAATACAGTAAAAAAAGCAAATATAAGCTAAAATGTTCAGTGAAAATTAAGTCGGACATATTTTGATGAACAAACAAATAGATAAAATTAACCCCTTAGTAGAACAATTGTTAGACTGGTGACTGTTAGTCCAAAAGGATAACATTAATTCAGTCATCAGTTCTTTGGTACTGATTTAATTTGAACCACATTTTGGTAAAACATCATCGTTGATAAATTAAGAAACTGTTAAGAAACAACGGTTTTAACTTCCTGAGAAATGTTGCTCTTAGGTGAATTTCTGTTTTCGTTTTGTGTCTTATTTGTTCATAACGTTCATCAAGTCCGATGTTCCTTATATAAAAAGACGATGTGGTAAGGTTGCAAATGAGACAACTCTCCACAAGAGACCAAAATGACACACAAATTAACAACTATAGGTCACCGTACGGCCTTCCAACAATTCGCATAGCCTATACCGCATCCTTATTTGAAATTGTTGGGTTACAAGGTTCTTGAAGGTTTAATCAGAAAAGGAGCTTCGGACACGTATAATTAATATTTTTTTCATCTATATACACATATAGGAATGGACACGTATAGGCACTTATAAAGGTAAAATACCACCCACAATTGGACTTGTAGTGGTATTGTTATTAAGCAATAATTATACATGTATGAACCTACCTTGGCTTGTTGGTGAAGGTTGTGGTGGCTGCCATTGTGACTTGGGGAAGCCTGGATCTGCAGATAGAAAATGGACAATGTATACATGGTTAACGCATAATGCTATCAAAAATACATTTTAAATGTAAGTTGTCTTATCCTTTCAATTACTATGTAATTTGTCTGTTTTTCTTCTAGTTATATACCAATTTGAAATAGTCTATCTTCAAACTAACAATTATAGTTCCTTACATTTTAAATTTAAGAGTGAATTTTGATATTTATAAATGAAAACTACAAATGTATCTGTATAAAAAGAACGGTTTTATTTAATTACAGTAGCTGTATATTTCACTAGATCAAATTTGATAATTTGTATTTTAATGATGATTTTTAAGAGAACCGAACAATAAAAAACAGGTATGATAAATTCAATCAACTTAAGATATTGGTCCCAGACCAAATACAATAAATGTTAAATTAGAAATATACTATCAGTTCCTATAGTAAGAAATTAATAATAATAAAAAAAATAATAAAATCTCTACACCATGGTTTACCTGCAAACATGAAATTATGAAATCCAGATAGAGTACACTGTCTAAAATAATTAGCTTGTTTAAAATAGTCTGGTTTGAAATAGTCACTTTGTTTTAAATAGTTACTATAATAGTCACTCTGTTTGCAGAGGTCTTCTTTCAGATAATCCTGTTTTAAATAGTCTGCATGTTTAAAATAATCCACTTGATTTAGAACCTGCATGTTGAGAAACTTTTAAAATTATTCAACTATTAGTTTTCACTTATTCTTATTGCTCATCTTCTTTTGAAATAATGACGGATTTTAAAAGTCTCGAATCGTTGTAGTTTTTATTTAGAAATATTTGTGATGTTGATTTTGAAGGAGATCATATAAAAATGAATACAAAACGGTAACTTATTTGTAATTATGAAAATGTTTTATTGGTTTCTCATAAAAGAAAAAATTCACGTGGATGATGTGAGTAAACACTGATTTTCACTTGTTAGCCAATCAAAGCCGTCGACGGATGTCACCATCGACCAATGAGTTCCTGTTTGTATTCAGACTTTGGGTCGATACTAGTTAAATGGCGTAACACGATTCCGGGGCACCTAGACACGTGGGTCCGTTGTTTACAAATTTCTTGCTTCCAGTTAAAGCTAAATTTTCTCACAGTCATCCTCAGCTATTGATTATTGGAACTAATAAATCTATGTTTAAAACGTTTAGTAAAACACATTTTAATGTGAGAGAAAACCGAAGTGAAGACAGTCCTTGTGTTAGCTTCTATGGGAAATTATTCTTTCTTTTTTAGGTCAATAAAACTTGTTGTTTGGAAAATGCGTTTTTTTGTTAAATTAGCCCTGACAATTAGCCAAGTAGAAAATACTAGAAACGAATATATTTAGAATCTTCATACGTACTAGCATACTATAAATATTCCGATGATTTTTTCTTTGAGGTCTGTCAGTGAGAAAATTCAAGAACTATTTCGAAATTCCAATATCTTTTTTAAAATGTAACTCTTTTGTGCTAGCTTTACTAATAAGACCAAACTATGATCTAGGTATTTGTATTATAACTGTAGAGCTAATCTCCGTAAAGAGAATCGCCAAAACAGTAAATATGGAAGGATAACGAAATTACTAGATATACATAGATCTACGGTATGACATTTTGGGAGTTGCATATTAATTACGATAGAAAGACCTTTTTTTATCAATTATTATTATTATTATTATTATTATTATTATTATTATTATTATTATTATTATTATTATTATTATTATTATTATTATTATTATTCAATTAGGTAAGGTGTTCAATTTAATCTCTAAATTTCAATAAATGTGATTTCGATAGTCTTTTGTTTACAAACCTTTTATTATCAATCGAAACTTTATGCAATGTGAGATCTAGTGCTTTTAAATTAAAAGGTTTTCCTATTGAATTTAATTACATCTGTGTATCTTTAACCCTAGATATCAAAATTATGCATAAAATCGAGAAATTTAGAATGACAATCAATTAATGTTTAATTTTTATGTATGCTTAAAGAAAATAATTCACTTCTAATGAATAAATTGTTTAAAAATAAACAATATAAAATGTCACTGTCGATATCAACGGTAATCGGAGAACTGCATGAAAAATGAAAATAACGATTAAAATCTAAATTTTATTAAACATTTGATTTTTCCGAAACAAATTTGTTTCATGGTTAAAAATGACAGATAAACCGGAACAAGGATAATTAAATATTTGTTTAATACTTTTTATCTTAACAAATGAATTTCTATCAAATTGGATATTTTATCTGTCAAATAAAGAGTAATAATTCTAGCTATTATTTAATAATATCGAAACAAACTGCTAAATGGTGTTCGATCATTTAACTTGATTTCACGACACGGTGACACCTGGAGGTGCGAATTGGAAATTAACATGTTCCGGTAATTGTCATTACTGCTTCTTATTCTGTCAGCCTTGCGTTCGGTATCGCCCTTAATCCGTCCTTTTCATATAAAATTGTTGCTAAAAAGACGTGATAATTAATTTTATGTATTCAGGAGGGCTATGTGTCTTTCTGAAAATATGAAAAGTTCTTATTTGTAACTCTGCTTCAGCGATTCATTTCTAGCAATAAGCCGCTACATTTTTTTTTATTTGCAGTTTGTTGAAATTTCACGTGTTTGCTAAAATCTTATATTAAAAGGGCTTCGCGGTACATGTTCTTTTCAAATCGTTACATTTTTTTGGTTACTTTTGCAGACGGTCTTGTGCAGTAAAAATTAACTAAAGCATTTATAAAATTTGCAAATATTCTGACACTCGACTCTCAACAGGACACTTTAATTGGCACGTTTCTGATAACTGGATAGGATTGTGAAAACAATTAGCCTCCCCGTACTACAACAGGATGCAGCCAAGCATAGATAATATTCAAAGCCTATATCGGAATAATCAACTTTCCGGTCGATAAATCAACTCAACTGAATGATGTGTTTTTTCGGATCCTTTTATTTTATGTTCGGTCCAAAATCTGGACACACGGTCTGCTTTGACCACTCACGTGCTTAAAGGGTTAACAAGTAGTTTCACCTGGTCAAAACTAGCCAAAAATACATTAAAACAAATTTAATGTCCAAAACTCAAGTTATAAAGAAAACTGACACGAGACATGGTAATTAAACAAAGTGTTTAATTAATAAATAATCTATTTTATTTCATAATTTATTTCAATCACACATTTATCATTTAGAAATATAATTGTATTGGAAATAAAACGAAACCAACAGGAACGAGCAAAAAATACAAACTGAAGAAGGGAAACTAATTTTTCAGAAATCATTTCATATAAAATCATGACTTATAGAAACCATAGAAAAAACAACGTACTGAAATCATGCCATTTGGAAGTGTCGGTAATTCGTTTAGAAATGGTGTTGCCCCGCGTCGTCATGTAAAGACAGTTCAAATCCAGCGACAAATCAAACTGCCTTATAACTTTTAAAAAAATATATATGTTATATGTTTTAATCTAACATATTTAATTTTCTTTATTTTTGTTTCAATCTATTATTATGTTCTGTTTATATTAATATTGAGGAGGAAATAACCTTTTTTTTAAATGACATTCTCACTTAATCTAGCAAAATTATAAAAAAAACGGTCGCAGTCTAATCTCGATAGTTGAAAAGATCCTATAAGTGTCCCCAAGACTGTTACACTTTGTAAAAGATACTATTTACATTTAAAGCGATCGACTACAAGTTACAATAGTCCCACCCTTTCATCCCATTAGAATGTCCTTGTCTGGTATTTAATCTCAGTCTGAAGAATGTTTGCACAATTGCTAATCACCTTAAATCCGATTGCTTCCGCATGTACACGATCATACTCAATCCAAAGTTTGTTTTCATCTTACTATACCAAAATGGCGGATCGCTACTTTGTCGGCATCTTTTAATCCTTGTTTGAAATTATTTGCTTGCAAAACAGGACAAAAAGTTTGTATTTGTATAATATCAAACCCCCCGAGAAAAAGAGAAAATTGTGTTTAATTCGTTTGAAGCTGAGTTTATTGAGAGTATTTGTTTTAATAATATTTACACTATTCAACAGAAATTTCGCGCGAATTTTATAACTTAATTATATGACTCTCTTTTCAAATCAATTCGATAGAAAAAAAAAAGAAATAACTATAAATTCCTTGAACTTTTTAAGGTAAATACTGGTGCTAACTTTTCTAACAACTTTAAGCGCCATTGTTGCATTCGCTTTTGACGGCTTTGAACCTTTTTGGGAATTGTGTCATACCGTGTTTGATATTTATTCGCACTTTCAATAAAGTAAAGGAAATATTTAACTTTAAGGTGTATGTTAGTACTTCCCACGAAATTAACTGTACAATAATCTCTCACTGTATTTTATTAATAATTTTAAATTAAACCAGTTTTTACCATTATAAATTAGCAAACTTCCATATTAATAAAGGTGGTGATAGTTGCTTATAAGACCACACGAAAGTGAGTATCTCCCAGTAGAGTCTTTGTGAACATGGACATGGTCAAAATTATTGAATAACAAATTACATTTTACAGGCTACCTAGTAACTGGGTTTGGAAGTCGGTGATATAAAAAATACTTTAATTGTATTCGCAACGTCTGCATAGAAGTTATTAAAAGTAAAGGACGAAAAGCCAAACCAAACTTATAATTTATAATAATTGTATATTATATGATAGTTCTCGGGTATTATATTAAACCCTTTATACTGAGTTAACAAAATATAAAAAAAAAATGTTAAAAAAATATAATTATTTTGAAAAAAGGTGTTCTTATTTTCCACCATTTTCTACATTTGAAAATGACTGTGCCAAGTCAGGACAGTTCTTGTCCATTCGTTTTTGATGCGTTTTGTTATTTGATTTTGCCATGTGATAATAGACTTTCCGAATTGATTTTCCTCTGAGTTAGTATTTTTGTGATTTTACTTTTTATATATAGAAAAGAGATGTTGATCAGAATAAAAAGAAAGACACACTATCATATATGAGTGGTTCGAATTTATATCTCTTCCTATCCATCTATAGTTCTTTTATTTATTTAGCTCTCGTTTTTTTTCCTATTTATTCATTACCTGCTTTACAAGCCACATAACTTCCGCCGCTGTTATGGTTATAGTTTATTGTAGATAATCCATTTGGAGATGGTATACTTGGGGGATAAGTCTTCTGTATAATTCCTTTAATTAGAAAGAAAAAAAATATACTAATTTTTGAGAGAAAAAAATCAACAACAAAAGAAATGGTTATAAAAAGTTCAGGATTTCTGATTATTAACAAAATTACCAAACTCCAAGGGAAATTCAAAAAGGGGAAAGTGCATAGTAAAATCTGACAAAACCAAACACTCAATGCCTGGGACTATTACACGGTAGTATATAAACCAATGAAACGACTGAAAACAACTATCATATTCCTGAATTTCTATAATTTGTCTTTACTGTTTGTATTATATTTATGAATGAAAGAAGATATTGGATATATATTAATGAGACAGCAACCTAACGATACAAGTATTGAATAACTTTTCTTATTTTCTCTAATTTTGATAGATGTTAAGATAAGTTTCATAGAAGCCCAAACTGACAAAACTTTATGTGAAATATTTCATATCGCTACACATGGTCCGAGTACACAGTTATTTCGTAGTGCATTTCTTTTAGACAATAAATGAAAATTAAAAAAATCCCACCTGCGCTTTCTCAATAATATTTTTACAGTGTGTTGTACTACTTTTGGGACAAATTATATCAAAATTATAGAAAACTTCATCAGCTCTAACTCAAAATATGGACAATCTTATGTTAAGGGGGTCTTGAAATCTTTTGACAGCTTCCGAAGTGCTAATTTTTGACCTTTTTCAGCTGGACCTAATCACTACTTTACATTAATATTTATGACCCAACTTTTTTTACAGTGTCATTTCACCCCCAACTTGCTATATGAGGCATAAAACATGGAGAAATAAATTTGGAAGGGGTATAACAAAAATTGGCAAGTAACACACTGTCCACACTAAGGACTATATTTGTGGACAACGAAAATCAAAGGACGATAACTGTGTACTCGGACCACATGATTTGCAATGAGTGCGCAAAACTTTTATTTCTCGGGAAGATTTTCTTCTGGTCTACAGACTTAAAAATTGGAAAGTGTGAAAGACAGTGATGCTATAGTTAATTTGTAAATAGCATTTACTAGTAATAAATGGGAAGAAAAATAAACTTCTTACTTCTGCGCAAAAAATTCAAATGGCCTAGTAAACAGTTGGCATTCATTTCACCACAAATCTGCGTAAAATCGTCCATCGTCCAAGTGCAAAGTTCAATTCCAGTAAGGGTGGCAAATCTTGATTTATCAACACTTCGTAATTGATATTCTTTCACTGCCCAGTCTATCCACTGCTGAACGTGTTCTGTTGTCCATACAGATGGGTCTTAAATAAAACAAAACATGTATTTACTATTAAAAATTGTTTCTAGGATGGAAAGTTGTCTCGTTAGCACTCACATCACAGCTTCTTATATCTATATAAGCAGTATCAATTGATGTTGAAGATGTCGTATGGTTGCAATGAGAGAATAAAAACTCCATTCGCATAGAACGAGAGAACGAACTAGAGATGAAAAGTTCGCAATATGATCGCAACTATGAAAACGATTCTACCGTTGAATAAACTGCGAAAAGCATCGCGAGCAGAGAAAGACTTTAATTTCCATTCTAGTAATGCTGAGAAAATAAATTCATATTATTTTGATTTTTTTTTATGACAATTTAAAGTAAATAAAAGTTATTATTTGAAATTAAGATAAGGACATTGTAATATTTCAATAACTTCTAATTTATTTTAATTTTACCATCACCAAATGTATCATGGAAATATAATCTAAATTCTACAGTAAATCCACTTGTTAAGACATTTGCTGTTAATTTGACTTTTTGTAGTAAACTGTATCCGTGCATGTGAATTGTGTTATGTAGCAATGGTTTCATATGTAAAACTGAAGATATGTTCAATATATAAAACAAAATTTTGCACAAGTCAAGCTATCATCTTTCACTTTGAATTGTGTTTTTTCTAACATTTACCTCAAACGGTTCGTATTTCCTACACACACGTTTATAATAAAAAGGTCTTTAATGCATATCATTCACAAATGTGGTTATTTTATTGAGAAATGCAACATTTCCTATCTTTTTATTATTATTTTAGATATCCATCAAAACGGCCACGCGACGTCAATAAAAAAATTAAAGATTCGCTGCAGGTTTCACGGAAAGAAACATACTAAACGTTGTTAAAAATTTGGAAACTGTCAAAATGTAAATTGAAGTAACAGCTAACACGATGCCTCGAAGCGGTTTCGTAGCCATATTGGTAATGTGTCAGATTATTTGTTTTCATTGGCACGTGGAAACAATCATTGTCCATTGACAAGAGAATTACATCTGCTGTTTTGTGGGATAATCAAGTAATTTTCAGTTTTATTGACAAAAATGTAGTGGTCATTTAGTGAGTGGACAATGGTGATTAATCGACAGGTGACTATCTTCACACTTTCAATCAAATGGGTACGGATTTTGTAAATAAATAAAATAAAGTACATGGATTTACATTTGTTTACTTAAATGTAAATTGTGTTTGTTGTCAATGTTCATGATTTATTTTAATTGGATAAAGAACTTGCTATTTCTCAAGCACATTACAATGGAGTTTTAATCCTTTCACGAAAAAGAAAAAGAAAATGAAATACAATGAAATAAACCACGCTGCATTTTATACATGTACATATAAGTTTTATAAAGCTATTGACTTTGAAACAACATGTTTTGTGCTTTAGCCAAATAGTTATTACATTGTCCGGAAGAGATTTTTGTATGTATATGCTTTCAAAATAACATAACTTTTTATTCTTTTTTATACTCTCAACCCGCACGATTATGTTTCGAGTCCAATTCAGTATACATGATTAATTGATTAAATAATGCATATACATTGTATCCTTTTCTTGTCTTGTGTAAGACATGCAGTTTTTATCGTATTTTGGTCGTATTTGAACTTTTGCTAAATTTGAATAGGATATTCCCTTAATAAGAGTGGTAATGATATAGTGTACTATATAAATACATGTACGGTGAAGGTACACTTATATTTTTATTTAAAGTGCGTAGTATTGAGTGCGCATATACGTGTTCAACTCTTTGTTCATTTCTTTCCATTAATGTATAAACCACTGACTGGTAAAGTTTCGATGTTATTTGGCCAGATTTTAAAATGATTTTGAGAAATAATAAATATAACAAAAAAATATTCTTTTAATTAACGCTCAATATATAATCAGAGTATAGTGTATTTGAAATGTAGTCAATAAAGAGTTTTGTGTGCACAGATATATTCCCCCGTTCTAGATATTATTAAGTGATTATAATTTTGCGAAAAGAAATATGATTTCCCGATGCTTTTCCGTCATTAACATCGGTTTTTGGATTTTATGTCTTCATCTCTTCACTCGGCAAACATCGGAAGACCCCGCTTCTCTCCGTCAGATGGACATACGGAATCTGCCGAGTTGTGACGAACGTACATCTTATGTTATAAGTGTTGTCTCCCTTTCCATCTAGGAAATATTTTAGAAGGTGGGACAAATCAATTTCCATGATATAATAAACCAGAAGAAGGTCTTTGATAAAAACTAACGATGGTTGTTTAAATCATAGGGGATATTATTACATATATTGGCCTTTCTTTTTAACTGAAATTGGAAAATATAAAAAATGATCCGTCTGCATTCACGTATATCTATATTTAAAGTGTCTTCGTGGGTTACTTCTAGTACAACTGACTTGAGAAAGTCTTTTTTAAATGGTTTTCATTTCACTTTTAGTCTTCCTCAATTTACAAGAGAGGTACTGACAATGGAAGGAAATAGTGAAGGAGGAACAACATTGATTCAGTCATTACAAGCAGTTAAACGGATACAATCTATCTTAACTTCATAATTCTCTATTTCCTTATAATATTTAATGCACTTAAGAGTTGAATATAGTTTTATTACATGAAATCTGAGTGTAATATTATTATCCATTTAGAATAGTAAAACTAGTATGTAGTACATGGAGATTATTTACTTCAAATTATCAATTTATTTTTGCGGCATTTTTATGTTTCAACTTTTAATCTTTCTATAATTAATAAGATGTACTTTAAAAAGAATCGGGGATATCCGGGTTTACGAGGGCTGCATGTCACAGCACTTGTCTTATGGTACAAAACTTCTTACATATAAAATAAATTTTATGATAAATAACTCGTACTGCACAATCGATAACAAGGCAAAACAATAGAGTAGAAAAGCCCTGAATTTAATTGGCAAAAAGGCCATTTTAGAAAAGTATCTCAATTTTTGCTAAAATGTATAGTATTGCAGCTTCATGATTGTTCTTTGGGATTCTTAGTTTTGTGTCACAATGATATGCATATGAACAATTTAGAAATGCTTAATGATTAAAATAACTAACTCTTAATTTGGTGTGCCCGAAGTATGTTCGAAACTCAAAGTTTGTTTTTTGGAAATCTGAGTTTTTTCCTACAATTTATCAGGATAATTATTATTAAATACAACCATAACTCTAATGGAAGGAACGCTTTTTATTTATTTTCAAATATCATCTATAAAATTCAATTAATTTTCGTCCAAAATTTAACCAAAACATGAAACATTTGCAATAGCCTATCTAAAAGTCGTCTTTGACATTAATGTGCCGTATTACACATTTTGTATGTGGATATGTAAACATATTTATCATATGTGGATACTTATAAAAATTTTTGGAGGGTTATATATATTCTTTGTTCTATCCAACTAAATGAAGAAAGAGAAAGCGTCTGAGTGATTGAAATAAATAAACACAATTTCGACTAACCAATGTTAAATAATGTTTCCTTATTTAAACTTTGATCTCCGTAAAATGAAAACAACATAGGGCGAACGAGTGTTGCATGTATATACAAATGCGATCAATTTTACAAACTTCTCAAATGAGATTTATCTTACAATCTTACTGACAGGTACATATTCAGGTTTCAGACTTTTCAAAAGGGAAATTTGCCACATTTAACCATTTCATTGTTGGCACATGCAGACATGAACAATTTATTTCAAGATTTCTCAAAGGGAACTTTGCCACAACTTCACTGACTGGCACATGCAGACATGAACACTTTAGTTCCAGACTTCTCAAATGGAAAACATGAATCACCCACTCCAACACAACCACCTTACACATGCTATCACCAATTCATTCATTCTTAAAATCACTTATACTTTGAATGTTTCAAAAGTACTTTATAGGATTTTTATATATTACAAGTATTATATCCATAAATAGGTCGGTATTAGTCTAACTTGTCAAATAAACATACTAGTAAACGGCTATGTTTACGATTATACACATAAAAGTTGTTCATTTAGTCAACATTGTGTTTTCAAATGTTTTAAGAAATGTGATGCTGTAATATCGCTAACGAAACAATGATCCACATAACATTATTTAACTCACTCAGATATTTAGAGGTCACCGTACAGTCTTGAGCGACAGACAAGCGTTCATACGGTATGACACACACATTCAAAATATAAGGAAACAAAAATGTGGGGCATTAACCAATGAGACAACCTACCAACTCCAAACAGACATATCAAGGTCAATACCAAGGTCAGCACAAGATCTTCAACAATTCTAATATATAAATTTTCAAGTATGTCAAGCCCCGAAATACAATAAAAAGTGTGAATAAATGCGTCATAGGTCACACTCGAATTCTCCATTATGAAAAATTAGCACCGACACCTTATAGTTATTTAAATGAGATGTGATACGAGTGCCAATGAGACAACTCTCGACCCAAATCACTATATAGGTCTAAGTACGGCCTGCTACACGGAGACTTGACTCACACCAATCAGCAAGCTATAACGGACCCAAAATGACTGGTGTAAAATAATTCAATCAAGAAAAACCAACGGTCTAACTCTTGCCTATACAAAAACCAAGAAACGAGAAACACATATGAGACATATGAAGCAACAATTAAACAACAACTACTGAACAACTAATTATATAACTTAATTTCTAAACATGTAAAATGCTGACATTTACATGGTTCCTGACTTGGGACAAGCTAGAAAATAATGCTTAAACACATTTTTAAAGAGAAAAACGTTAAGGGAGCAAAGACAATATAAATTTGAGCGATTAATCTATTAACAATTGAAAATAAATACTAGATTGAATTAAATACTGTCATTGTATCATAATAAAATGGCACTGTAGAGAATAGTTTCCCGAATTTATCTAATTAATAAAAAAAGATATTCTTGTTTGAACAGAAACAATATTTAGTGTTTGAATTTTTAAATTGATGAATCTGAAGTAGACATAACAACACATGTTTATAAAAATTGTATGAAATATAATGCCACTAATACTTTTTGGTATTTCTCATTATTATTTTGTATCAATGACTTAATAACTAGGAATGAAATAATAATTTTATTTTATTTCCTATTTGGAATCAATGTCATCATTATTTCTAATTCAAGCACAAATCATCTCTAATTTAAAAAATATTGCATGTATTTTTTTCAGCCTACACTGAACATTTTAGATTTAATTATTAGTCTGTTATATTTTATTTTATTTCTTTTTTTAAACAATCAAACCTTCTTTATTGTACCAATACAAGTGATGTTTAACAATTTACTTAGAGTACATGTAACTGTAGCATTGGCAAGGATTCCTTGTGTATTAATTAGTATATATCCACGGTGAATATATAATGAAATATATTTTTCTTTATTTATTTTTAAGAGAATGGGGTGGAGAATTGTTTGTTTGTTTGTTCTTTTATGTTGAAAATTATAGATTTAATATCTTCTAAGAGCTTGAGATTAAGCATATTCAAACAGGTCCGTGGGAAATAGATATAAATCGTGATCTTATTCAGTGATTCACATAATTAGAAGGTTTTTTTTTCTGGGAACCACTTATTTCAGAAACTCCAGATTACAGTTTAAATTCTTATTCATATTTTCTAATAAAAATACTTCGATTCTTTATACAGCCTGATTTTTACTTTTAATTTCCTCCATTTTTTCCCTCTTTTTTTAAAAATGTTCCTGTAATGACTAGTTATAAACTGGGAAATAAAATAAAAAAAACACGCATACAAAAAAAAAACAAAAAAAAAAACTGGTAAATGTCTTTCCAATTTAAACACTTGTGTAAAGACAAATCTATATTTCCAAAATACATAAAGAAAAGTTGATTACCTTCTGGGACAATGACTTTTTCTTCTGATGAAAGACTAGGGTTCTCTGGGTCATCACATGACTTTGATCTGGTTAGATTATTTGGGCAACTGAAATGTTCTCGATTATAAATTGTTGGATGAGTTTGATACGGCGTAGTAGAAGATCTACAATCTAGAGCCGATGGAGTTGTTTTTGTAAAATCAGGTCCATAATTATACATAGAGTTTTTGTTTTGGTGGAAATTGTCACTAGCTGAAGATTGCACCGCAGTAGTGTCAAAGGGATGCAACTCGTCTCCGTCATTTAATCTAGCAAACATTGGATCAAACAATGCGTTATTTTTGTTCGGAATCTGATAATTGTTACTTGGATCAAACATTGCCGGAATATTTGCATCAAAAGCACTTTTGTAATATGAAAATGGTTGCATTGTTGTTAACTCCCCAACGTCATTTCCATTCCCATTGAAAGAGTTCCATTCGTTGGAACACACTTCTTGTGTCGCATTTATTCCTGGTTCTAATTTGATTGTTGCTTTTGGTTGAATGGACGATATATCAAATGGTATCTCTTCATTAGTTAACTCTGTTTTTTGTTGCATTTCATTTTGGTGAGGGATTGACATTTGTTGTCGTGAAATGTCATGTTGCTGTACTTGAAAATCTTGAGCAAAGCGTTGTTGTTGTTGCATATCTTGTCGAAGTTGTTGTCCATTTTGTAATAATTCTGACTGATTAGTTAAATCTTGTGGGCCTATGTCTCGTTGTTGTGCCAGCTGTTGGATATCAGAGGTAGGTTGGAGATCGGTTGACGGTTGACTAAGTTCGGATTGAGGAATGACACACGAGGACATCGGATCATTTTGTTCCTGCTGTTGTCGAGATTGCAAAGGCGAGAAATTTTGGTTTTGTCCATCGTCGTTGTTTTCAAGAGAAGATGTTTCGTCATATTCACCATCAGAAGTCTGCGGCGTTGTTGTAATATTAACTTCAGGTTCTTGATCCTTTAAATTTAAAGTTTATGTATTTAGACAAAAGTCAATTTTAAGATAACCAGAACACTATTCAATTACTGTTTTGATTTTACTATGCTTAGTTATATCTATTTAAGAATCCCGATATTAAACAAGATTTATCAATGCAAAAAATAGCTTTAAATTTGTCTAAAATAAAATCACGTATTCACACAACACTGCAAATGTTGTTGACACATCATACATGTACATATACACACCAATAAAGAAACAAAGAAACGTTCTAGTCTCTTATTTATCATGCATGTACTTACTGAATATTTTAAAATTATTTTTTCCAACTTCAAAAATGAAATAAACACTTTTCATATGAGAAACATACGTTGTTAAATGAATTAAAATTGTTTTATTCATAATATATTATTAACTCCGGAATCGTTCTCTCAACTTAGGAAATCCTTGTAAACCGGAGCCTAGGTGGAAGTTTTAACTCTTATATTTCCTACAAAATACTTCACAGATTTCCCCAGTAAGGGGAAGTTTAGAGTATGTAATAGTATCTGTCATCTTCCTAAGCAATGCTAAAGTCCGTTTTACTAAAGAAATAACATTTCTGTTACTTACCATGCTCCAAAAGTTAGGAAAGTGAACACAATCTCTAACGCGGAAATTTTTAAAACTTTACTGTGTAAATTTTAAGCATTACAAGGTTAAAACTGTGTTTAATTGTGATAAATCTTGTTGATTGGGTCAGGCGCTGAATCATAATTCGTCAAACATGGCGACCGTCAAGTACACCGGAAACTGAGACTTATCTTTACAATACAGATAGGGAAGAAAAGTGGCGAACAGGAAAGTCGGTTTAGTATGCGAATAGAGATATACATGTATACATAAAGTTACAAACACTTATTTATAAAACTATAAGCTGATTAGTATTTGTTTCAGTCAAGTTTTCAAAATGGTTACCCAGAACACTTGAATTTTGTGTATATATGATACTGTGTTTTCCTTCCTTCCTTCATCCGCTAGATATGCTATTTTATTTATTTGGTATTGTGCCACACAAGCACAACATTAACAATCCCTGTTTTATTTTTAATCTCGAATCGAGAAAGAGAGGTCATGGAGTTCATAAACATATGCATGTGATTAAAATCTGATGCCAAACTAGGAAGTAACCAATATTATATGAATAAAAACAGCGCCATTATTGCTATTCTTCATCAGGACTGTGCTAATATGTTTGCAAAAGTTAGGTATGGGTTCACATATTCTGCAAAAGGAAACTACATCTAAATTCGACAAGCAATCTTTTTTGGAAATTCATTAATTATTGCTACCGATGACTATTAACAACGAAAATAGAACTTTAAAAATGATGCTTTTGAAGAAGCACATTTGGGATTGACCTTCAAACCATCAAACCACCTAAAATTTTAAAGATAAGACAGTTCAAGCAGTTGAACACACCTTTTTAGGGAGGGGGAGGCTTAATGACTAGTGGGGTAGTGGGGATGAAAAGGTACACGTCCACGGCCACTCTGTGTTTTTGTTAAATGTATTTCTATCTTATTACAATAAATACAGTAACGCAATATAAAATTGTTTCTGATAGAGCGCAAGCTCATTGCTGTTGGGATTTTCTTACTTAAAAGACCAGTGCTAGTAGTTTTTGGCGGTTTTTCATATTTGTTTTTTATAGTCTTGTTAAGTTTGTGTTCGTGTTGTGTTGTTACACCATTGTCCAAGATTAAGAGGTAGCTGACGCCAACCAACTTGTTAAAACCCTCAACAATTCTGTATGTGCCTGTCCCAAGTCAGGAGTCTCTACTCAGTGTACAATGCATGTTTGTTGTTGAGTTACATATTTGTGTTTCGTTAATTATTTTGTTCATAAATCTGGCCGTTAGTTTTCTCGTTTAATTTGTATCACATTTGTTATTTCGGGGTCTTTTATAGCTGACTATGCGGTAGAGGCTTTGGCAATTATACCACACTTCCCTTTGTATAGTCATGTCTAAGGATGGTGAACCTTTCGGATAATTTATCCTGATTACTTAAAACGAATAATGATCATGGGAATAGTAGTTATTTTGTATTTGGACATTTGACACAAACATTATTATTTACATTAGGACAGTTTACCCAGAGATCATATCGTATGTATCATCCTTTAAAATTTCTTAACTGTGAATATGTCTAGATTTTTTCATGTTTCTTGCAACAGCTGGTCAATTCAATTTGAATAACATCAAAAGAAAAAATAAAATAAAATACAAACTTCTTAATCTTGTGTTACTCTGATCAATCTAAGATACTTGCTTGACCTTATCAATTTTAATTTCAATATGCAGCTATATTTGTAAAGGTTATGCAAAGTCTTATCTTAATTAATCAGGCTTTTTGTGTCCCCATAAGACCAGGGTTATTAATTCGTTTGTTTACGGATTTAATTTCAGTTCAAGTCGAAAAAAGAAATTTTCAAAATTGTGTAATATGACCTTATCATCATGATCAGTAATTCCTGTAAACCCCTTGCATGGGAAACATAAAACATCAAACAATTTCAATTAATGATTTAAAATTGTCATATGTTAATGTCCTAAAAATGCAATGTCAATGCTTTGAAACCATCCAATGTATTTAGGCTGTTTTAGAAGTCTACTTGTTTGTTTATGTTTCCTTCATATTTGATTTTAGTACATTTCTAACTGCTGATCTATCACCTTTGTAGCTAGTCCGAGGGCTGTTTTGCCAGACAAGTTGGGGCCGTGTCTGGCAAAACAGCCGTCGGACGTCAGAGTAATCTCGTATCTTGATTTTTAATCACCTCAGTTTATCCACAAAAGAAATTCATCAGACCCCTGAACTTCTCTTCATCCTTTTACTTATACTATTTTTTTTTTTAATTGAAAGTCGTTGATCCAAGTGTCCAAGAACACTTAGCTCACGACCGATGTCTTCCATGGCCGCAACATCTGTGTATGGTAATAATTCTGTCCAGTGAATCTGTCAGCAACTTTTCTAATTGTAACAATGCAACTTTGAACTCTGGTTCTTTCTGGCTTATGTTTCTTACTTTGGTTATTGAGACATACCTATTTATCTACATTTTATAGTGATCTATCATGTTTGGTATTACCAAGGGTTCATTTTAAAAAGCATGATTCAATAAACTCATAACTCGCTTTGCTGAATTTATTTTTTAATTGCGAATAAGTATTTTATGTTATCTCTTAGATTCTCTTCTTGCAGAAAAATCCTTAACAAAGAGGGACGGCATTTTGGCCGGGCTGGATATACAAGTACGCAGCCATGTCCGGTTAGAAACGGGACGTTAAATCTGAATCCTCTTGGATAAAGAATGCCACGCTATTTACCCGTTAAGACCCCTTGTAACACATATTTGAGGGGTCCTTAGGTAGCAGGTTACAATGCAAAAAATCCGTCCCTATCCAATAACCCCCCCCCCCATCCTCCAGTTGCAGTTCTTATTTCCAGACCGGTATCTAGGATGGCCTCTACTAAAGGACCTTCCATTTATATATATTCTTAACTTTTTCTCGTTCTGAAAGTGTGAAAATAGTTGCCACTGGATGTTAAGCAACCAACAATCAATCTAATAACTGACGTGTTTAATCATACCGATTGCTGGGTTTAAAATCTAGTTTCTCCTTGTATATGAAATTTAATTCCAAATCAGATAACAATGTATACTTAAGTAAGTACTTGTTGTAATTGACTCTGTTGGCACTTTTAATACGGAGATTGAAATAACTAGGTTGAGTTCTATATATAGAAATAATTAGTAAAGCCTAAATAAAAATAGCTTTAGGTACTAATGATTGATGTTTGATGATTAACCGTTTTCAATACTTTCATCGTTTATTCGTGAATATCATTAGAAGTATTTTTTTTTCACCAAACATAATTAATTTAAAAAAAAAAAAGTAAAATATAAAACAAACTACTGTTAACTGATATATCCTTGTATTTCAAATATTGGATTGCGAGCGTTCCTCAAAACAAATAACCCAGAAGATCGCTTCGGATGCAAACAAATTCATCAAAGGTTTTTAAAAAAAAAAAATATTTCATGGAAAACTTGCAAAAGGATCATACTAGCAGCATCATATCCGCCAACTGATTCACTACTGTAGTATAAAATCAAACGCGTGACCTAGATTTTTTTTTCGGTCTTCGGGGTAACCTGATCTGTTTTCTCATTGGTATCTGGGATGAGTCAATACGCAGCCACGTCTTAGTGTCCGACTTGTATTATATGTCTATGTAGGACTTTTGTTCTGAAAAAATACCAAACCGACTTGCAACACAACTTTAAGGAATACACAAATATATGTTGCAAGGCAAAATATTTGATCTATCCGATATTAAACCATGTCCTCTAGATTAAAAACCTAGCTCTTCACCCATGCCGACCCCCTTTGTAGATTTACTTGTTATTAATTTCCGTATTAAACATGCATTAGATATTTACCAATGGACAATAACACACAATATCGAAATTAGAATAATTCGAAAATCAAAATAAGCAACGATATTTCCTTAATCAAAAATATTTCTTTTAAAACGTTACAGCTGTGGATAAGACTCAAAATAAATCAACACGTCTGTTTAGGGTGTGACCATGGCTCGTAACTAACTATTCATGACAACATCTAAAAGTGAAGATATAATAAGCATGTTCGCTATGTTTTCTTAGATGCAAGAATGTTATTTTCTTCGAAATCAAAACCTCAGGATTGACAGGTAGCGTCACATTCTGTATGTATGTGCCTGTCCCAAGTCAGGAGCCTGTAATTCAGTGGTTATGTTTATGTGTTACATATTTGTTTTTCGTTCATTTTTTTTTTATATAAATATAAAAAGCCGTTAGTTTTCTCGTTTGAATTGTTTTACATTGTCATATCGGGGCTTTTTATAGCTAACTATACGGTATGGGCTTTGCTCATTGTTGAAGGCCGTGCGGTGACACATAGTTGTTAATGTCTGTGTCATTTTGGTCTCTGGTGGACAGTTGTCTCTTTGGCAATCATACCACATCTTCTTTTTTATAGTGATTGTTGTAGATAAACAACCTTTTAATCTGATAGTAAATAAATCCAATATTATTAACTACAAATTTTACATTTTATCCCAATCAACATAGAGCCGCCATATATCGCCATTCTGAAGCATTTTTTCACCAAACAACCGATATCAAGCATATATACAAATCTTATATTTAATTCATTGTATATAAACTCATCATAGATACCAGGACTAAATTTTGTATATACGCCAGACGCGCGTTTCGTCTACAAAAGACTCACCAGGCGCAACGTCAGATATTGCTACAATTTAGTGTAACAAAAAAATGACGTTAAATTGGAAACACGCACTATCTAATTCTTCCTGCTCTCCTTTTTTGGGTAAATGCAAAGTATAACACACAAGTATAAATACCGTGGGAATCCAATCCAATATGATTTTATAATTAACATAGGATATTCAATTTTACTACTAGTAATTATGTGTTTTTGGATGAATATTACTGCATTATACATGTTATATATTCAACCCGAGTATGATTTTATCCAAGCAATGACATACAGTAGCTTATAGTTATGATACTGAAGTTTTCTTACTTTTTGATAGTCTTATAGATGTGTATTTTTGTAACGTCATTTCGTTTTGTTGAAAGCAGGACAATTATATTTAGTGGAGGAATGAACACGCGAATGCAGTTCATGCCGTCCCTAGCATATTACGCTTGTGGCGACGTCAAATTATGTTAACGGACAAACTTGCAAACATTTTCATTAATCCGTATTTTTATAGATATCCCTGTAATCTGAATGCTATTTGGTGTACCAAATTCAACTTTAAAAGTACTTTTTATTGGTTTAGGTATCAAAGACGAAAATTAATCTTCACGAAATTAAATCTCTGTTTTTTTTTGGGCCGTAAAAGTTTTGTGAAGGCATGAAAGTTTAACTCGGACATTTCCGCAAGACATTGCAAATCTATTGTTTTGAATTGAATATGTAGCTCAATTTATTTTTCAATTCGAATTTTGGAAGCTTAAATTACACTTAGTACAAAACGATCGTGCTTACAATTAAATAACTTATCTGTCAAAATTTTATTTTTGAACTGAAATGTTTCAAGTTTCCAAAGTAAATTTCCGATGGGACATTTCCGTACATCATATTCTTTTGAAAATATGTATGCAAATTTTAAATGGAGACAGCCATGTAAACCAATTCTAAAATATATCACGTCATAGAATGTTCATGCAAAATTTCGAAGAGTTGCGTGAACATTTCGCGAATTGTTCGAGTTTTATGTTTTACATGGGACAACGCTAAGTAAACGTTTTTTTCGGATAATCTGTGTCTTCCTAAGCCTATGAATATTATATTTTTATTCTTTCTCTGTCATAATGTGAAAATTTAAGAATTAATCTTCATGTTCATTTATAATTTGAAATATTTATTTCACCATTTCTATAAAAATTTCCCCGTCAAATATTACTTAACGCTATTTTTCGTGGTAGTAGCAATATCTAACGTTGCGTCACCAGTGACGCTCGAATCCAAAAAAGTTAAAAAGGGCCAAATAAAGAACGAAGTTGAAGAGCATTGAGGACCAAAATTCCTAAAAGTTGTGCAAAATACAGCTAAGGTAATCTATGCCTGAGGTATAAAACACCATAAATAGATACCTACTATTCAAAATCTATATTTTACTGCATGTCTATTGTTAATATCAGCAATGCATATTTGTTTTACTACATAGATCACTTGATCACCGAGGTCATAGCAAAAAATTGGAAGCACAAACGACAAACCACAAGACTTTCATATCAATACAAATATCTAGCAGACCTTATGTTTTATGAACTTTAGAATTTTATAATGCCTATTGATCTTTTTAAGATAAAGGGTAAACAAATTGGAGTTATAATCATGTTTTTTATAGATCCAAGAATAATGTTTCTTTTTATATGCATAAATTATGCAAGTTATGATTGTGCAAAAGCAAGTTTTCCCCAGCAAACCATTCCCAGTTTTGGATCAATATGGTCCAATATAAGATCAGAACCACGATGGCGACCAACCAGGGATACCAGTATAAAACAACCAGATTGGTTATTTCTTTAAACAAAAGAACAGTCAGCATTATGATAGATGATTAAAAAATTCTTATATGGCGTTGAAGTTTCTTGGTTTTGTTTTCAAACTTTATGCCATGCGGATAAATTTCGGGAGATTCCAGTATCAGAAGGCTATACTCATTGTAGGTAAAAATGTCGTATGGCTTTTTATTACTTGGATAATGTTTTTTGGCTTTGCTCATTGCTGAAGGCCGTACGGTGACCTATAACTGTTAATATCTATGTCATTTGGTCTTTTGGGGGAGTTGTCTCATTGCAATGCGCGTCAAATTCGCTTTACTGTCCGAACGACGTTAACTTTTGATTCGTATGAACAAAAAATTCTAATGCGAATTTGATAGTGCGAATAAGCCAATTCGAATCAATTTGAATTAAAAAGGAAGAGTGTTTGAAAGCGATTAGCGAATTTGATAAGCATTCGATTCGAATTAAATTCGAATTAAATGTACGCGTGAACGAGGCATCAAACTCCAAATGAAATTTGTGAATTTACAGTATGACAGGTTTGTATCAGACAGATATTTAAATTTGAGAGAATAACTGAAAACGAGGCTTTCGCATCTTCAGTATAGAATCTATATAATGAGCATGTCAAGGTTATCTAATGCTATAGCGTGGTTGTTAGTTCTCATGTTCTTTGGTAGCTGATGGATTGCTTGTTTTATACTTATTTTCCAGTGGGAAATACGTCATGCATATTCCAGAGGAGGACAATACAAAAAACGTTTAAACCCACTGCATTTGTATGCGCATATCGTTAGTCAGGAGCCTGTTCAGTGGTTGTCGTTTGTTGATGTGGTTAATAAGTGTTTCTCGTTTCTCATTTTTATATAGAATAGACCATTTGGTTTTCCTGTTTTTTTATACTGTCATATTGGAGACCTTTATCGCTCGCTGTTCAGTGTATATTAAGGTTCTTGTAGGCCGTATTCTGACCTTAATGTATATACCGTTGTTTACTTTTATACAAATTGTGACTTATATGAAGAGTTGTCTTCTTGACACTTATTCCTTATCTTATTATTTCATAACTGATAGGTTCCGAAGGTCTATCAAACATGAAGCAAGGGAAGTTTGGAATTTCGTTTAATAACGTTCATACAATGTATGTCTGATAATGGCAGACATTTTGCCCTACATCAGGACACCTTTCAACTGTCATATATAAATGTTGCTGTAAGGATTCTCTAACGTTAAGAGAGCGTGCCACTCTTATAGCACGGGCCATGTCTAATTCACCGTCCTCATTCCAACCAGGAGCGTGCCACTCTTATAGCACGGGCCATGTCTAATTCACCGTCCTCATTCCAACCGGGAGCGTGCCACTCTTATAGCACGGGCCATGTCTAATTCACCGTCCTCATTCAAACCGGATGTGGCTGTGTATTTGTTCATCCGACATTCATTTGTAGTGTTCTTTTTAGGTGTACTTGTTCTTCTATTTTATGATAGTAATGTTGGTTTTTTTTCTGTTCTGATTCTAAAAAAAACCCACACAGGTCTGTATGTATGTATATATAAATATACATTACTTGTATGTGAATCAATTTTGATATAAATTAAATTATCTTCTCGTTTTTATTGAAAATCTAAGCTCGAAAAACCTGAATCGTGGGTGTGTGACCTTTTTAATTTTACTAATGGTAAACACAAGGACACTACCACAGTTTGTTTACTACGTCATTAACAAGTTGTTGTTTCCGCTCGTGTATCGACTTGTTTTCCTGGCGCGGTTAAATTGGTTGTCACCTAACACCGATCATCAAGATATAAGCAAGAGTAGATCAGAACCGATAACAACGCCAAGTCATTCTCCATTTTAATTCAATAAACTGAAAAGATGCTTAGTAAGGTAGTATAATTAAGGCTCAACATGATTACGAAAATTATGTGTTCATGTTGGCTTTTGCAGATTTCTTTCTCGAGTTTACGGATTTGCTATGGAAATATGATTAAAAGCAATCAATTGATATAAGTTGTTTTAAATGCATTTATGGTATCATTGCAGCAAAAAAATGGGGGAGGGGATTGAAATAAAATTTATCATTCGTACCTCGGCTTCAGGCTACGTATTTATTTTCTTTTATTTTTAGCCTGTGCGTGAGCTTGTTTTAAGACATTGCCTTGCATACTGATTTTTGGCAGTATAGGTGGCGCTGCTTGAAAGTGTGGTGAAAGATTGCGGTGAGTACTCGGGTATGATATCAGCAGATTTGAAAGTTATGGGTTTATTTTCGACGCTGCAAATATTCTTGAATTATTAGTGTGTGTTGCCTCTGTGATGTTGATAAAAAAAAAACGATTTTTCAAATTTAAGCAATTCTAAATACGTGATCTTTATAAAAAAAATAATTTTAAGCAGTATTGTTCCGGTCATAAGTTTCGAAATATGTCCTTTATAAATATTCGGACCATTCAATGACCGGAGAGCAAACCCTATTATGAAATCAATTTTTCTTCTTTTTTGTGTCTTTGTGTTAGAAAGGAAGATTATCAGTGTTGTTTTCTTTGAGTGTTTGGTTCTAGTTTTTTCAACCTTAAATTCAATCTTGCTTTAGCCTCGGTCACATCTATACGAATAAAAGGATATTTCGGATATACGTTAATGTGGCAACCAACCGAATTATTCTCCTCAATTCGTGCAGTTCGTTTTTTTAATGATATTTTCATGATTTATTTCCTTCTGATATACCGTATTTCCCCTTTTGTCCACACCTCTTAAAGTAATCTATATAAAATCCATCTTACTTTTGAAGTTTATTGTTTCTGAAGTTTGATAAGACATGCACGCTCTAACTTATTTTACATAACATCAAAAGTAATGAAGATAATGTTTTACAGGAAACAATTTCTTAACATTAACTTGTCGTTCAATGTCAATAGTCAAAAGAAACCTTCAAAGTACCGGATATACCAAGTGTCATTTATAATGATGTTTGTTTCTTCGCCGGAAGTACCTGATTGCGCATGTGATGCATGCAGCACGCGATATTGGATGATTTTTAGTGATGATTTTCTAGGAACATAAAATTGTTTCTTTTTTTCCGAAACAGAAATCTATCCAACTTCCGTTATTATTGTGTTTAATGCATGATGGAGTTAACAAGAAGTTATTTTAGTTATGATTAAACGATGGTTTGCGATACATAGAAAATAAGATACTTCCCTCTTGGTTCATTGACTAGTATATGGAAACATTAAATTAAAAAGGATTATAAACAAAATAAAATTAGGGACTAGTAAGCATGTCGTTTGTGTCAACATATAGTATGTAAACATGACCATGTCTTGCAGGTAAATTATCTTTTTGAATTATTGAAAACGTATCCGAAAACCTCCAATAAAAACTATGACCATGATAGGCGTCAGTTTGGCAGTGCTACGTTTCAAAAAATTGCGCAGTCATATATTACGACTATGATTCAGAATAAAAGCCAATACATTATGTTCAGAGAGCCAATTTTGGTCTTTAAAAACGAACCCTTGAAGCAATTTAATTAGGGTTCTGTTGGTTCATGTCTGTCTCTCTCCGATAGTCTATTTTTTCTGAGAGGTAGTTTAAATGTCATGCTATTTAATTGCAGTATCTCCAATATTTCTTGATATGTCCCTAGAAATTTTGTGAAAAATTTGTCAAATTTTGTAAAATTATGTGTTGCTTGCAAATCATTTATCTATGAATTTGAGTTTTTCATTATGACAAGTAATGTAGATATACAACTGAAATCGATATTTCATAGGTGTAACGATAACCAATACGTGTCTGTCTCAAATAACGTCCGACATGGGTTTTTTCCAAGTCTTATATCTTTAGAATATAGTCATAAAATCTTTAATGTTACCAATTGTCTCCTATTCCCGTGTAATACATATTTACTGAGCGTAAATATGGACGGTAGAGTTTTTGATAGAAGCAGACGCAAGCCCTGTCGACGAACCCGGTGTGTTTCTGTCGTATCCCTCAGATAATTTTACTTATATCTGTATCTGTTTTAAGGATTGAACGTCGTAAGCACCCATTATAGCTGATGTGTTTCCCGCGGATTGTTATCTGGATTTGTTTTCTCTCAATTGTTTTATGACTTTTGAACAGCGGTATACTACTGTTGTCTTCAATGTAAACTACTGGCTCTTCTTTGTGTTTTTTTTATATCAAACTCAGAAACAGTGAAAAGGTCTTGCTTGCCACGGTGAACCTGATATTTAAGCGTAGCAACGTCACTGCTGTTTTATTGTTTGGTTTTATATATTACAGGTCAGTTCATAAAATCACTTGACTACAAAAACCATTTCACCTCATTTGGACGGTACGGATCTATATAAAAGAATGTAATGAGGTTGTTAAATTTGATATTTGCCTTTTGTGCTACTTTGTTACATATTTGTTTGTTGTTATAGTGATAAGGATTATTAAACAAGTTGACTGCTGTTCGCCTATTTTTGACCTTTTTACCTATAATGTCTGTTTGTTTTGTTCACGTATCGTTGTCAACATAATGAAGTTTGATGCGTCTGTCATACAAGTGATAGGATTAGCTAGCGATAAATCCAGGTTAAATCCATCATTTTCTACATAGAAAATGCCAGTACCAAGTCAGGAATATGACAGTTGTTATCCATTCATTTGATGGTTTTGATCTTTTGATGTTGATGTTTTGATTAGGGACTTTCCGTTTTGAGTTTTGTCGGAGTTCAGTATTTTTGTGATATTACTTTTTGGTGTGCTACGTTGATGTTTAGGACATTCGTTTATGAAAAATGTAAAAAAAAAAAAATATCTGACGGTAAAAGTCCGATAACTCTGGAATGACATCTGTTTTTTTTTTCAATGGTGTAATATGGTAACAAATTCCCACAATTAGACCAATTTTTCAGTTTGATTTGATTATATTTTATTGCAATAATCAAGCAAAAGGATTGAACACACATACATGTATGATGACGGCAAGCACATAAATATTAAAGCTTTTGGTTTTATGAAACAACAGAAGGAGTCTCACAATGGCATTGCAGAGGGAAAAAAGCGAACAAGACAATAGAAACAAAAGAGTCAAAATTGCCGACTTAATGAAACATTAATCTATCAGTTAATAAATTCAAACAAATAATTTAAGAAACTCAACTCTTGAACGACAACTCAAATAATTTAAAAAGGGAGCCTTCTTCCGTCAGTGCTAATATGTGGGGAAAAATGGATATCAAGGCAAATTTGAGCTTTCGCACCAAGTGTTGACTGACGGACGAAACGTAGAAACCCACAAATTCCCAAAGCTGTGCAAATGCAAGTGGCTTTCGAATAAAACAATAAGAGGGACACTTTTAAATTCGAGGTTGAATAAAATTGAGAATAAAAATGTGGAATGTGTCATAGAGGCAACAATCCGATCAAAGGACAGAAAACAGCTGAAGTTTGAGAGCATTGAAAACTATGTTTCAAAAGGCCATCTTTGTCTTTAGTGTCTCAGTAATGCTTTAACATTAGATTAGGAACAGAAGTTTTACAGACTGGTTAACCACAATTGGATTATAAAAGTACTTTCATCACAGTACTTCTTATTAATTTTTTAAAAGACATAAGGTAAATAAATTCTTTCTATCAATTTTTTATGATGATAGTGTTTACATGCTGTCAAGTACAACACAATTTAGAAGTTTTATACTTAACTTTGCTGTCAGTTGACAAACATGTCTTGATTATAGTAACAATTAAAGTATACTAATCCATTGACACGAAAACAATTGAATCAATATATTAATTCTGTACGATTGAATTGAATAATTCTCAAAAGTTATGTACCGTGTTTACATAAAAGAAGGATCAAATTATAGTTGTGTTCTAATAATTTGGCAGTTTTTTCAGAATGCTTTTAACTGTTGTTAGATCATTCAAGATTAGGTTCACTTCTCGTTGATAAGGTACAATTAGATTTAAAAGAAAAAGTGATCTTATTTTATCATTTTTTTTAAAACCTAGTCATAGAAATTATGTGTTTATAAGAATTATTTTGAATAATTTGAATAAATGAAAACATGTATTGTTATTACTTTCAAAAGAAGTTATCTCCTGCACCAAACATAAAACGGTGCATTTACAGGTACGTATTTGTCAGTCCAACTTTTGGTGGTTGATTTTTAAGTACTTTTCATACATCATTCCTCTTTTGTAACATTAGATTTAGATAATAACCAATAGTCAATAGTTTGAAATCACACTTTCAGCACCACCTGCCCAATGTTCGATTCAGTTAAATGTTGAAACTGTTCGCTGAATTTCACACTTTCTTTCCCTAAATACTGCCAGCATTTTTTCAAAAAGAGGGGCGAAAGACACCGGAGGGACAGTCAAACTCATACATTGAAAATAAACTGACAATGCCATGACTAAAAAATAAAAAGACAAACAGACAAATAATAGTACACAAGACACATCATTGAAAACTTGAGACTAAGCAACACGAACCCCACCAAAAACTGGGGATAATTTCAACTTTCTGTTCACCACATTGAACAACTAATATTATTTCACATTGTTCCAGCTTCAAGTGGTTATGATATAGAACCTTTAAGATATAGACTCCATCCCCCATTTACTCTATAAACGGAACAGTTTATCTCTGAACATATCGATTAATGCACAACAGGATTTCGAATTTCATTTGTTTGTGAGGACTTTTGCCGATTTTTTCAGTCTGTCCGAAGTTAATGTATTTGATATCATTGCATCTAACGTTGGTTTATAATGAGCAACACAACAGGTACCACATGTTTATGGATCACGATTAGGATTTGCTTACCCTTACGGAGCATCTGAGATCACCAAGTTTTCGAAGGGGTTTGTGTTACTTAGTTTTAATTTTCTATGTTGTGTTTTGTGTATTATTGTTTGTTTATTGGTCTTTTCATTTTTTAGCCATTGCGTTGTTCGTATATTTTCGAAATTGTTTGAATGTCTAGTTGGTATCTTACTTAGAAAGGGGTTTGGGTAAAATATTTACTGTTTGTTTCATAACTGTTTTATTTTATTTTTTTACAAGTTTAGATCATGTTTACAAGCTACGTTAAGACATTGTTTTGGATACCGTTCTTTCTGTGGTGCTGATTGACCCCAAACTGAGATAAATGTAAGAAAAAATCAATTTGTAAAAAGGTCTGACCTCTAAACTAAATTACTTACTGCTTATGTGCTTTATCCATATGCTATTTGGTTTTCTTTGTAGACTGATTTGTCTGTTTTTATAGTGATTACGATTTTCCCACCATATTGACTGATGTACCCTATTTTTTGAAATTTTTACCTAATATGTCTTTGTTTGTGCTAACATATTATTGAAATTTTTACCTATTATGTCTTTGTTTTGTTCACATATTTTTGTCAATAACATTGAATTTTATATGTCATGAGTGAGAGGTTTAGCTAGCTATACAACCAGGTTTAATCTACAATTTTCTACAAAACGGAAATGTGTATACCAAGTCAGGAATATGACAGTTATTTTTCATTCGATTGAGCTTTTGATTTTGATAAGGGAATTTCCAATTTTTAATTTTCCTTGGAGTTATTTTTGTTATTTTACAATTTTTGAATACTAATCATCTGCTCTCTTTATTGCATGTTTGGCTGTGTGGGAGGAGTTTTTAAACATCCATGTTAAGTTAGGCAGACAAAGCCAATACCTTTGACACGATGAGTGTAACGCTCTCTACATTATAAAAGAACACAAGAAACATCTCTTTAGGGGTTCGAAGATGACCTTTTGCTGGACATCATCAAAATCTTTAAAAGAGGTCGACAAACATCGCACAACATACCTACTGAATAATGAATTTATAGGTTCATTATTCTAGTATTGAACATGCATGAACAATTAGCAATGGACATTAAGCATGTCATATATCCGATTAAATCTGAGATATATTGTTAAACTGAAGGTCTATTTAACATATTAACCACTAAGTTCCCTCGATAGTGATACAAAAAAAGAACCTAAAACTAAAATATAAGACAAATGATTTGATTTCATCTTTCTAATTGTCAACTTACCATTTCTAAGCACTAACATTCGTTCTGTACAATCGTATATAGTTATCAAAGGTACCAAGATTATAATTTAGTACTCCAGACGCGCGTTTCGTTTACATAAGACTCATCAGTGACGCTCAGTTCAAAACAGTTATAAAGCCAAACAAGTACAAAGTTGAAGAGCATTGAGGACACAAAATTCGAAAAAGTTGTGTCAAATACGGCTAAGGTAATCTATTCCTGGGATAATGTATGGCGTATACATATTTCAATTATAACGTTACGGTCGTTCATGATCACATAAAATAATTTCGTTAACAGTGGTGTGATACTGGCCAAAATCGCGCCAACAGAGATATAAAGATAAACGACTGAAATCGGCACTTCATAATGTTTACGTTCACTTTCACAAAATTGTTGACCGATACTATGTCGGTGTCTCAACTCACTTCAAACATACTTTCGTGGTCTTATATCTTGAGTTTATCAACTAATATGTAAATTTACCGATATTGTCCTAATCCAGAGAAACGAAATGCGCTTGGTGGTTTTTCTCATAGTAGAAGCTAACCCTGTTGACACAACCGGACTCGCTTCTTTCTTTTCCTATTAATGCGATTCATCAGTGTTTTTATTTTATCTTGCTATGTATTTACTTAAATGGTTTATGAGTTTTGAACATGAGTAACTTACAATAATGATCAGTTCGGAAATCGACTTAATTATTATGATAACGTCAGGCATACGAATGCACAATAGGTACACATAATAACGCAAAGTAAAACATAATTGAGAAAAGCACTGATCACAATAATACCTGGTCAAAATCTCTTTTAACTAATGTAGAAAAGTGAAAAGTATAACAAAATAAATCCTTACACTTTTATTTCGAGACTGTTTTAGAGTATGAAAAAAACTAAATTGTTAAGCTTTCTTCATAATCTGACAGTGTTAGTGTACAAAAATGACCCCTATAAATCAAAATTCATAAAATAAGTTCAACAGTTCATGATACAAATTCGTCAAAGATTACAGACTCATAATTTAGTTTTGTCTTCACATGATCATTGAAACTTTTATAAAACTTTAGGCTCCATAGAGCCTCGGTCAATCACTGGGGTCTATGTTAATTTAAAACAATGACTTTCCAATATCATAGACCTGAATGAAATTCATAACTAGATTATTTTTGTGTTTATCTTAGATTTAGGATTATTTTTGCTGATTACAGTTTTCTTCATCTGCTAGAGTATTTTTTCTTCAAAATACGAAAACAAGGTAAATATCTTGATCGAATATAATTACTACTACAAAAGAGTCTAGGCTTAATTATATAACTTCGCCTATGTTGATCTTTGTGTATATCTTGACGTGTTGGTGATTTTTCTGTTTTTTTGTGGTTTCTGTTTAGTAAGTATATTTTAAAAATCCTTATTTAAGTAAAAGGAGCCGACAGAACATTTTGTCTACATTAGACTAAGCAGATCATGCGTTGCTGATTATTGTTGATGTTTTAAGCTATAATTGTTTTCAAGATTATAGCCAGAAACAAAACAAAAACAAATTTTAGATAATTCATCGTTTTAAATTGATAACTCTTATATGGAGTCGACATAGGTGTTGATATGAATATCAATTATATGGTAATTTTTGTAAATTAACTAAAGTATGAATTATTCGGAGTACTAAGGATTTCTTATCGCAGTCATGAGGGGGATGGGTCCTGATTCCGAAATCCCGGCCCTAAAAACATGAAATCCCGAGGTCCCGAATTTAAAGAAATTTAAAACCCGACATTGCGAAATTGAAAAAAAAATCCCGGATCCCGAAAGGGTCAACTCTGAAATCCCGAGCTTAAAATACCCGATCCCGACGTCCCGAAAAGGTCCTACCAACCCCCACCAGTCATAGATTACCGTAGCCGTATTTCACAATTTTTTGAAATTTTGGGACATCAATGCTTTTCAACTTTATACTTGTTTGGCTTTCTAGCTATTTTGATCTGAGCGTCAATGTGGAGTGTTATATAGACGAAACGGGCGTCTGGCGTATCAAATTATAAGCCTGGTACTTTACATCTCTGGGTCGAAGCCACTGCTCGTTTCGTCCCCGGGGGAATCACCAGCCCAGTAGTCAGTACTTCGGATATCAATTATTTGTCCATTTTTATAAATAAACTGTTTGCAAAAGTATGAAATATTAGAAATACTTAGGATTTTCGTATCTCAGGCATAGATTAGCGTAGCTATATTCGTAACAACGAGCATCTGACGTTAAAAACTATAGACATTGTATTTTTGATAACTATAAATAACTATATTTTTCTTGTGTTAAAGAATGCGAAATAAAAAAAAATATTGTCATGGACTGCATTGTTCATGAATTATAAAGTAGGTTATTACATATGTATTTTCACATACTTTTGATAACCTTGCAAAGTTTATAGTATACTTTATTTCTGTTTATTTAATACAATATAAGTTCAACATGCTTGACTAGTTTTATGACAATATATGATCTTAGATATCAATAGGAATTCCGGTAGTTAAAAAATATACATTGTTAAATCTAAGTTATTCTTTCAATGGGCTGCAAGGTGGTATATTTAAAACCGTCACATTAAATATTATTCCTTTAATTTAAACAGCTTTCATAATTCATATTTTTAGAATAATATAGGATTTTTTTTCCAAACCGAAACTGCTCTGAATTTAACACAACATGGGGGTGTTACTGGTAGGTATAATATATATGTACAGCTATATTCGTTTGGCTTTGTTGTTAGTTTTCTATGTTGCGTTTTATGTACTTTTGTTTTTCGGCTCGTCTTTTTCTTAGCCATGGCGTTGTTAGGTTTTTTTCGACTTATCAGTTTGAATGATCCTATGGTATCTTCGCCTCTCTTTTGAAATCCATCCGTCAATTCATGTTTACAAAACGTTTGTTCATCCGCATTTCCTACCTTGTCATTGATTTATACACAATTTCATTTTTTATTTATTTATTTTTAAACATTTGATTTTAACACAATATCCCACAATAACAGCTCAAACCACAATTTATTTTGTATGTTTTTACTTTGCTTTTATGTATTCAAGAATAAATTGCATCAGGGAGTTACAAAAAAATGTTTTCCCATACTCTATATTTTAATATGCTAAAAGCTTCATACTACATATGTCTAACATTGTTATTGAAGTATATATATGATTTGTTTTTGTTTTATACAGAAAATCCATCGCAATTTAATTAGATTCAAGAGGCTACATTTTACCATGATTAGAGAAGTAAGCATCGACACTTTCAGCATAGCCCTTCTCGACATCTTCCTAAGATTCAGTTACCAGTATTTAGGATGGTTTTCGTATATTTTACGACCACTAGGTAATGATAACTTTTGTATATTCTGATTTTACCATCACCCAAAATGTGGTTGTATAGTATAACTGTGTATTGCGTATTTGTTCGCCATATGATGTTGTCAAAACTTAATAGAAGATGAAATAAAAATAAAAATTTGAAATATTACAGTAAAAGAACTCTAGCTACACAAACTTTTCAACAGTATGTTACACGTTTCTAAAATTGTATATAAAAAAAAGACAAACATTAAACATATGGTTTCATTCATGAACACAATTCAAATGTTTGACCTCAATATTGTGGAACATTGGACATGAGGTGATGTCCTCATCTGGTCAAATCCAATTATTGCACAGCAAAAAATGGACTTGCAGCAGTTACAATTTTTTGTGTACGATTTTAAATCAGCCCGTGCAATATGTTTCATATTTAATTGTGACCATCTTCTATACTGTTTGCGATGTGATATTGCTATTTGTAGAAGACGAAAATTATGAAAAAAGAAACTACAGCGGGTTTCTGTCCGTGACAGAGCTAAGTCGGAAAGTTCCAGACCAACAACACAGCGTTTACACAGATTTTTTAAAATTCGTCGATGTATTGACGAGTAAATGCATTATGCTGCATTATTTTTCATTTGCCTTTTTTTTTTATAAAGTATCAATTTCGAAATTTTATTCAAAAGAGTGTGCTACAGTGTTTTGTGTCTTTTATATGTTACTGTTGGTTTAAAAGCAGTAGGAGGATACATTGATTTATTGACACCTCGATACCCAAAATACAGATATAAGATCTTTTAATGTAACTGTATATTAATTTCACTGCTATTTAAGACTCGATACTTTTTACATCATGACATATTGTAAAGACACCCGTCTACTTGTAAAACCATTCCGTCTATTTTTAAAACCCGTTTGTGTACTCCTGGTTGTATCGTTGGGTCTCTATCGCATTGACATATCCTTATTTTATTTATACCCGTAGAATGAAACTTAGTTATCTCGTTTGTTTTTACGTTAATTCCCAACAACCTTCACTGTCACTCTCTAGACGTAAGTCATAATATGAAATAGAAATAACAGTATCGGTAGTGCTCTTTATTTTAAAAGCAGAAAAGAACATATGCGACCAATGTTATTGCAAAATAATGCTTCTAAAATTAAATTGTTAAGTTGGTAAGAAGAGGACAGTTTGTTTCTTTAAGAATGAGGACTGTCAGATAAAAACACAACATCAAAACGCTACACAAATACTGTCAATTAAAGTAGATAATGTCGGTTTCCGAGATTTTTATTTCGATTCGGGTTAGTTTCCTACAAATTATGATTTGTCCACATATTATACCAGATATTTTCCATAGATATATAATGTTTAATATTCAGTGTGCTTTTTTTTGTTATATGGAAAAAAAATGTAACAAAAGTGAAATTCTTCTGATCCTCCAGGCATTTATTTATTATTGTTGAAGTATATGTTGAATTTCCGAGTAAATTGTCAAGTCATATTCTCCTGCAGTAACTTGAAGTATTGAAATTGCTATTCAACATTTCAACACTTCATTTTAGTCCACCAATTTTTTAGTAAATAACTATTGATGTATTCAAAATATATTCTATTTCTGCATATGCATCTTTAAACTATTGCAACTGGACATGAAAGAAAAACAAATCAATCAATCAATGGCTAAGATCCATACATACAATAACGGTATTGTCTGAGACTTCTGGTTAGACATATCTGTCATTGAAATAAGATCAGTGTATACATGTAATATCATTTGTAGTCTTTGTAGTGATGTGTTTTGTGAGTGTTCAAATTACATGATGATTTATTTCAATTTCATGACCTCACTGCCTTAACCAAATCGTCTACCTTGAGTTCATTGTCATATATGATATGTTTTTCATTAACAATAAACCAGTAAGTCAATAAATCAGTATTTTTATTTATTTTATTTTTTAGGTTTATGTTGCTTAGCAATTATGTTTAATCTGCATAGCCGTTATCGACGAAAAATGTTCGATGTTTTGCTGACACTTGGATTCTTAGAGAAAATGACACAGTTGCAAGAAATATTGTTTTCTACCAATTTTCACAGATTTGCCTCGGTTTGATTGTTTGTTATATTTGTAAGATAAATACACCACGTCGTTTTGGAGCTTATCTATACTGCTGTTTCTTTGCTGGAGCGATTTTGCAGCACGAACCTAGCTGGCTTCATATCTCTGCTGTAACTTTGATTTCAGTTTTGTTGTTTATCTGGTTCATGATAACTGAACATGATTGGATGATTGTCACTAATGTTCTTAAAGACAATATTATGGAAAAAAAGAATTTTAATAGGAAATTCTATAATGATCCTGCCTTTCAGACATATTTTGTGTTAATGTTTATTTTGACATTTGTTTGCAATTACTTCAATACTGATCTATCCGACATTCGGACTTGTAATTTAAAATCGATTCTTTTGTCCACTCTTGGTATGTGTTGTTGTTCTTTATTATCAGCAAACGCTTTGGGTACTTTTATTATTGAAATTTCAAAACGATTATTAAAGTGTTGCTACTTCACTATCTCAGGTTTGCTTGATATAGAACCAGAAAATATTATGGGCATGTCTTATATCTTAGATGTGTATTTGATGTTAGCGGACATTGTTATATATGACATGGAACCTTCTGAACGAGGACAGCTAGCTATTAGCAGGTGTCTATTGATTACGGCTTTGTGTATTGGCTACTGTTTAATCATAATAGAGGCAATGATTTCCAAAATAGAAATAATACAAGGCAATATGTTGACATGTATACGTGTTATTTTTATTCATCTGGTATTTATTTTTGTACCTGTAATATTCATATATGTTATATTTTTTCAATATAAGATGGATGATTTAGGTATCTTTTTAACGATGTCTTTTTTTGTAACACACGCGATTTGTACAATTTCTCTTCTGTGTCTTTTTATTCTATTGAAATACGATGCAGTTCGTCAAAATTTCTGGGATGGATTTGACGACCTGGTGTTTTATATTCGAATTTCTATGGGGATATTTTTTATATTTATACAAATATGTACAGTCGTGTACTCTCTGTGGACATTATTTTTTGGTTTTTATAGCTGGGTAGAGTTGTTGATGTTGGTAGGGATTACTTACGCAAATATATACACCAGAGTTATTAGATTACAACTTGTCATCAACCATAAAAACAAGATCAGGCAGTTTACCAGTAATTTGATTGACGCGACAAGAGATACGCTTGTTGAACATGACGACGCCTGCTCGATTTGTTTCCAAGAAATGGAAGATGCAAAGGTTACACCATGTGCCCATTTATTTCATGAATCATGCCTTCAGAAATGGTTAAATACAAGACTTATTTGCCCAGTTTGTCAACTTCCAATTTTCATATGACATTTTCAAATCTTGTGTTAGTAATATACATGCTTCTATTATAGGCACTTCAAATAATCAGGTTGTATTAATAATCTGTTGAAAAACTAACATTTTAATAAATGAAATATTTTTAGATTTGTCTTACTTAATGTAATTGAGATTGTATTTTCGTGTAAAGGAACCTCTTCTTATATCGAACTACCTCCTACAGTTTTTCTCTATCTTGTATAATTTGAGAGACAAAAGCAAAGCATGATAAAATTATTATTTGAAGGCAATAACTCTTATAAAATGTTTTGCTGAATTTATTTGACTGTTTCTTGTTAAGCAGTTTTAATGTGTACAGAATATAAAAAAACATGGTATAATAGCCTGTGAGACAGTTATCAAGAGTCTCTGTAGTTGATAGGTTTCTCGCGATTATTGCTTATTTTTCAGATATCTTTTCCATTGAGGAATCGGATCTATTTTCCTGTATCAATGTTTTCTGTTTTTCTTTAAAAATATTTTGAAACTTTGGGTTAGGAAAATTTGATTGATCAGTGTAAATGATCTTTATTCCTAAGGTTTAGTGATTCAAATTGTCGAAGCAACTGATTTGTATATGTATTTTTGTATGTGTTGGTGTAACAGTTTTCAATGTTTTTAAATCGCTTGTATTCTGAATTATTAATATAGTTTAGTTGTATATTTTGGATTTGATGTCGTCAACGGTTTATGTTTTTCTTTAATTAATGCACCAGATTTAATAATAAAAAGGAGAGGCGAGACATACGCTGTTGAAACAACAATAACCAAAACATGTTTCAATAGAAACACAGTATTTATCATCAAACATGTTAATACATATTGTGTCTTCAAAACGTCTGAATAAATTTAACAGGAAAATTCAAAATCAATATTTTACACATCACAATTACAGGTGGGGCTCTTGACACAGGACAGTAGCATAAAAATGTTTTATTCAAAACTTCTAGCTCCCATTTAGTATATAGTAAAGAAATCCATGTCTTTGTTTTTGTCTCAGAAAATGCGATTTTCTCAGTTTTTTGTTTATTACTATGAATTGATCATCAGTAAACTATTGTTGCCTGTATTTAACAAATCTCGAACTTTATTTATTTGGAACTGTTTGCAACCGAAATATAAATATTGGATGCACATATATCTACAGGAACCAGACTCATAGTTTCGAAAAGGTGTCATTGTTTTTACACTATCACGTTATTGCCCCACAAATGACCACGGATATGTTAAAAATTGTCTTTCTACAATTCCGCCCTCTTTTTTTACAATTATTACTTCGCCAAATGATTTATATCGCATAATTTTAAATTATCCATGAGAAGCACGATCTATGTCTTATGTGGAGCAGAATTTGCCTTTCGATGCAGCTTCAATCCCTAGGTCTGTATTTAAGTTCCTGTGCTCAGTCATAAGCTTCCATTTATTAATTGGTACACTGATGTTTGTCAATTCGATCTATTAGTATTGATAGTTTCCAATTATGAGGTTTTAAAGTCTTCAACACTGCTCTTTTTGAACTCATTAAAGGTTAATGCAAAAAAAAAAAAAATACTTAAAAACAGAAATTTGAAATTTTATGCCACAGATATTAATAGAACAAAGTAGGTCAATCAACAACAACATAAACACTACCTATGATAAAAGTGAGCACAGTTTTTACGATATTACTTTGCATGCAAATCATTCAATCATCAAGATTTTAAAAAGTTTTGAATGTTGTGTTTCAAAATGTCATCTCCATTATATATCTAAAAAAATTAAAATATATTCATTCGTTGGTTTCATTGAAGTATTTACGTTTTGAATACTTATTTGTCTAAATTAATGTGTCAAGGTATTTCTTTGATATAGACTCTTTAATTTTGTCTCTCTCATAGTCATAACTGCTTCCTGAAAGTCTTTCCATTGACCTCAAATAGTCTGTCAAGGATCTTAGTGAAGTCAGGAGACACAAGTCGCAACGAATCTTTGTTCTATAGTCTACTTTGTATAAGCTAGGGAACTCTGATGTGTTTTCATATCTACATAAGTCGTCCAGTACATCCAATATACATGGTCCTAAATTGACACTGCCGAGCGTTTTACAATTGTAATGGTGATATATCATCACAGTTTTAATCATATACGAGGAGTAAGGTTTATCAAATCTTCCTAGATTATTAAGTTTATCAACATCGCCATGTCCATTTATGAGATATTTCAGGATTCTATAAATTTTTCTATGATTCTCTGATAAGATGGTTCTCATGATACGTACCTCCGTCTGAGTTAAAGAAAAATTAGCTCCTATACAAAAGCAACTACCTACTGACAACGTTTCTTGAGCAAATTCTGTCAATACACACAATTCGTTTACAACCCGATTCAGAACATCCCTGTTAGTTATATGTAAAGCTGCAACATAATCTACATCTATCTCTTTTTTCCTGTTTGATTCGCTTTCGTAAATAAATCTTAACCATGTTGCCGGACCGTGTTGACGCAAGTATTCACTAAAATACAGTTTTCGTTGACTTTTCGGATCAGAAGCAGTATAGATTAAGGCATTTGTATCTACTTCGGACAATTCTTTCACTTTCTGTGAAAAAGTGTCTGAAACTGTATTAAAAACGCTTGCTTCAAGGAGAAACTGTTTGTATTCTTCAAATGTACCTTCACAACAGAAGAGAGTTAGAATAAAATCAAATTCGTCAGGAAAATTATTTCTGGTCCCTTCATAAAAACTTCCAACACCAAATACATTTTTTGGACTTCTTTTCACTATTCCCGTAAAATATTTTTCAAATTTAACTTTCATACTTTCCTGTAAAGTATTATTGTCTAGGATTTTATCAGCAATCCTCTGAACAATGGTCTCTATTCCTGTCTGGATAAATTCAACTTCGTCTTGTTCTATTTTATAGGCACATTCCCTTTCAAATACATCCTTCAAGTATAATTCAACTTTATTTCCCTCAGTCATCTTCTGTCTTTCTTTTACAAATCGATTACCCATGTGTATCTGAAAATATTTTGATTGCTGATGTACAATTTGTTAGTCTATACCGGGTTTGCAACTTGTTTTATAATCACAATTACGAAAATTTGAATCAAGCTAATTTTTGATGGTTGAAAATAATTGCACTTTATTACTTATGTCACTTCTTGAAGGTCATACAATATAGTTTCAGGGGAGGTAATAACGTTGCTACGGTAAAATGTTTTTTTTTCTGCGGTGTCAAACTGTGACATATCGGGAAAAGATGCATTTTTCGACAGATTTTAGTTATTAGATTCAAATCGTGCACATTGGTCCCACTTTTAAAATACAATTTGTCTTGATTACGTATGAAAATTATTTGAACCCCTTTTTTTCATTTCGACAAAAATGTTTGATAGATATAAAAATTTGAAAAGAAGAATTATTACCAAAGAATTGTTACACAAATTTAGAATACTTATGTAAAGAACATATTTATAATGATTTTACAAAAAGCCGCTTGTGTTTTTCTTTTGAAACAAAAAGTTTAATAGGTATAAGATTGAAAGTAGAAATGGGAATATGACAAAGAGACAACAACCCGACAAAAGAACAAACAACAGCCGATGGCCACCAATATGTCCAAGGAAAAGTAATGTAAAAAAAAGAATTTTGAGTAAATGTCTGAAATGATAATCGCATTTATCTCTAAAAGTAGCACATATATTTTTATAACATATTTTAAATGACTAGGTGAAAAATAGCTTGAAAACAAATTTTCGGCAAAAAATAACCTCAGGATCAAACCAGTATCGTGACATTATCGAATTTTTAACATATGGAAAAGCTACGGTGAGACTTAGATCAGAGAGATAATAATGTAATAGCAGTATATTTCAGATGGCTTTAAAAGAAAATCCACATATACGTGTTGTGCTTGGATGGAGATATGTCTCATAGGCACTCACAACACATCTTCTTATTTTTATTCATTTTAAAACATATCTATTCAAGTTCAATAAAAATATTCAAGTTCTTGTTCAATTTCAAAGATCAAATGACGTATAAATAGTAAAATCACCGTTCCTTCATGTGGAGTTCTCAAAAGGATCTCATTTACATGCTATTAACTTCGTTAACTTCATATCAATTATAAGTGTTGCTATATAAAAGCAACAGCTCGGTTCATATAGTATGTTATTTCTTTAACCCTAAAACATGAATATTTGGTTAAAAAGATGATGTTGAATAAAGAATGAAATGACAAAGATCCTGTATTTTTATGCTTTTACTTAGCACACAACAGTATAACAAAATATCGAACTCCAACGCATATTCAAAGAGGGGAGGTCCATTAAACTGACAAAATCAAACTCTACTTTTGACCGAAACAAATAAAAAGCAACTGCCATATTCCATAGTTGGTACAGGCATTTTCTCATGATAAGATGGGTTAAACCAGGTTTTATAACTAGCAATACAAAGAACAAAGTAATTAATATATGCAATATAGGTTCTCAATAAGTTACACAAGCAAGATAAGATTAAAAACTAATGTCACATTATTACACTATTTAGCTTTCTGTAAATCTATCCACCATACGAAAACGCCTGTACAAAGTCAAGAATATGACAGTTGTTTTTCATTCGTTTGATGTGTTTGATATGTTTGATAATGCCATTTAGTTTGGGACTTTCATTTTTGAATTTTCATCGGAGATCAGTAATTTTGTGATTTTATTTTTACATTCGTTAGGTGTGTTTGTGATTTTTATTATGCCATTTGATAAGTGACTTTCTATTTCGAAAGTTATCAAAATGTCTTGTTGTCTTGAATGAACGTAGGACAAGCAATTCTTGCACACCGGCCTTCCGTTTGACAGTGTAGTGAATGTGTGTGTGTGAGTATTTTCGTTTACAATGTTAAAGTTGTGTATGACAAAAGTTAAATTACTTCCTTAACAAGAAAATCAGCGTGGTTGCGCTACGTTTTCTATTAGCAAATGCTTACTGCTAGTTATAACTTTAAAGGCTTGAAATGCTTCAATATAAACCTATTTTAAGACATTTCCCCTTCTCTTGCTGAACTTGTCGACTTCATTTTAGGTCCCGTATAACTGTTTTGATTGGCTTAACTTGTATCGTTAAGATTCTAATACACTATTAACATAGATCGTTTTGGGTCGATCGACTTATTTCCCTTTATACAGGTATTTACTCGTCAGTCATTTGATTTTTACATAAGTTTTATGTAAGAATTAAACACTTTGATGTAATACATGTTTAACTTTATGATCTTGGTTTTTTTTTTTGGCATTGTTATAAACTGCTATTGACGAAGCAGAACTTGCATTTTTTGTAAGACTAGAACGTGAAACAAACCATATATAAAGACAAATAAATGAACATAGACATTTATCAGTATATTTATTTACTTCACCTTTAGTTGTCGTTTTAAAGATAAAAAAAAAACTGTTGTTGTCTTTTTATTGTTTATTATTAAGACGCATGCTGTTATCTGTACAGATATTTGTTGAAATATCTAATATTAAGATTATATGATTGTTATATAGTTAGGCAGCATATTGATACAATGCCATTAAGAGTCATATCTATACTTTTAAACGAGAAGACCTCATTTTGTGTGTCGCTTCTCTTCCTTCCACATTAAATTAATCATCATGACTCTGTGTTCTTTAGGTAACATGCATAGTCGCATTTGTCATCCATTCTTATGATTATTTTGGGAGAAATACGACAAAACAGGTGTCCGGATATTGTTTCCGTTATCAGACTGACTTTTAGTCATAGATAGGACTTCCGGTTTTAAACATCCACAAGAACAACCAATCGTATGATAGATTACAAAAATGAAAAAGAAATAATCAAAATAAATAAGCCAATCAGAGCGTTCTCCATATAATGGTTTTTAGATCGCAAGAACCACAACTATTATGCCTCCTAAGGGACAATTATGTTTTCGCGTTTATCCACCTGTAAACTATTAAACTACTATAATATACAAAGACTCTCTGTATTCTGTCTACTTTTTTCTGAAATATTTACTATCTAATGGGTCATACCAGTTGCGTATATATTGAAATAAGTAAAACATATGGAAACAAGAATGTGTCCATAGTATACGGATGCCACATCGGCACTATCATTTACTATGTTTCGTCGACCGTGATATGGGGTAAAATCTCTAATTTGACATTAAAATTAGAAAGGTCATATCGTAGGGAACATATTTACTAAGTTTCGAGTTGGTTGGACTTCAACTTCATCAAAAACTACCTAGACAAAAACTTTAACCTGAAGCGGGACAGACGGACGGACGAACGAACGAACGGACGAACAGACTAGAAAACATAATTCCCATAAATGGGGCATAACAAGTTATTGTTGAAAGTGAAAACTTTAACCTGAAGCCAAACAGAAGGACGGACGAACAACGAACGGACGAACAGACTAGAAAACATAATTCCAATAAATGGGGCATACAAATTATTGTTGAAAGTGAAAGTAGTGATTTGGTCAAAATGAAAGTAAGGTAGAGATTAGAGGGAGGCAGGACTTATTCGGGACGTCGGGATCGGGTGTTTTTAAGCTCGGGATTTCATGATTGATCCTTACGGAATACGGGTGATGGATTGTCCTAGAAGCATATTTTATTAGAATAATAATGGTATATAAGCCGTTTCATTTATTTCATGTTTGAAGCGGTGCAAATTTTTAATTTAATTTGACTTTTACCAAAAAAAGCATTGTAGCAAAGGGGAAGAAAAATTGTGGTATAATGCCAGAAACACAAAAATAATTGAATATAACAGAAAGGAAACACATAACGGACTTTGGAAAAAAGGGAGAGGGCTTTTGATACCTTATATGAAATTCTCCAGTCATTATATCTTTTACAAAAATTCTTCCTACAACAGTTTACAAGCTGTATATGCCCGCGATTTCGCGGGTGTGTTCTAGTGACTTTCTAAATATGGACTTCAAACTTTGAATAGATTTACTAAAGATATTTCGGGATTGATCTTTACGTCTTTACGGGATGCGGGAATATTTTCTTTTTTAATTTCGGGATGTCGGGATATGAATTTCGTTAAAATACGCACCTCGGGATTTCATGTTTTTAAGCCTGGGATTTCGGGATCAGGGCCCCTCAGACCACCCATCATTTGAGCCTTAGTCATTTATACGATATTCAAATCCTACCATTGGCATGTTAATAGGGCTCTCAAAGGGAAAAGCACTGATTGAGTGTCCTAGAAGCACATTTTATTAAAATAGCAATGGTCTATAAGCAGTTTCATTTATTTCATGTTTGAAGCAGTGCAAACATTTTAATTTAATTTGACTTTTACAAAAAAATGCATTGTAGCAAAGGGGAAGAATAATTGTGGTATAGGGCCAGAAACACGAAAAATAATTGAATTTAACAGAAAGGAAACACATAACGGACTTTGAAAAAAGGGAGAGGGCTTTTGATACCTTATATGCAATTCTCAAGTCATAATATCTTTTACAAAAATTCATCCTACAACAGTTTACAAGCTGCATATGCCCGCGATTTCGCGGATGTGTTCTAGTTTTAATGAAATTACGAATTCAAAGAACCAAAATTTAAATGTTTGGTGAGTATGACAACAGAGCAGGTGCTTTTGAAAAAAAGCTACGCACTAGTAAAAATGTTAAAACAGGAGGTGTATTTCTGATTTTAAAACGTTTTGATCCCTTGTTTTGAAATTTAGACCGATTGACTATTTAGACCTCTTGACTGTTTTATTCATCAACTGTGCTGCCAAAGTAAAAGTAGGAAAACCCGTTCACTAAAACCCATTAAAGTTCTTTACAACAGACTTCTTTTTTATTTATAACTTTTCAATACATAATTATTGCATGTGTGTGAGTGTTATCATGGGTAATTAGTCTTTCATATCTGCACACTTTAAGTTTGCTTTCCATAAAATATACAATGGTTTGATTTATTTTTGAAAATTCCCTCATGACAACTAATAATTTTAATTTAAAAAAGAGCTTAATGGAAAATAATTGTCCCTTTTTTGGAATCTTTGTCCGGAGCGATTTTCTGTTATGGCCGCCTTCAGAATCCCCTGTAAAGCTTTATTGGGTTTATTTTAAAACATTTTTCGCCAACTACCTTAACTCGAAACGGTGTCTTCTGCGCTAACATAAACACTCCGTTTACCTGCAGCAGGGACGAATTGTGAGAAAAACATATTTATCTTTCATAGTTGATATTAAGAACATATTTTACCTTTAAAGGTAGTTATAGATCTGAACCTGTCATTTGACGTTCAATGTAGAATAATTGTGTTTTTTTCTGTAAACCCAAACCATATATAGTCTTTCTTAACTTATCAAAACCTTTTCAGCGTACCTGTAGATCATTTCCTTTCAACTCGTATGATGAAATACGTTTAACGTAGAGAAAGGGAAAATGGGCATTTTAATATTCATCTACAAAACATATTTGAAATATATACAAAATATAAAAGATTCCCTATAACCTTTGGGATATTTGCTTTCATTCAATCTTTCGAAGTTAAATATAATTTGTTTGATAGCAAGTTTGAAATGTATATTTTTTCAAAGAAATTATAAACATGATAAATACCTTGAAGTTCTAAATAAAAAATCCATCAAAAGAACTCGTACATCTTCACTGGGAAAAAAAGGTAGAACAACTGTCAAACAAGGGAGAGGGAGAGAAAATTAGTTCAGCAACCAAAACATAAATAATAGGTTAATGCGACAATAGTTGTGATCCAGCAGTCAAAACTATGTACACATAAATCACAGACATATAACACAACTGACTGATAAATTACAATTTCAAACATAATGATAAATCTAACAAAGACTCCGAAACAAACAAATTAATGTAGTTGATATAAAATTGACAAAGATACCGGAAAGAAGTTTTGTAGCTGATAGTACATACCGTATATCTATAATACTAAAATTACGAGGTCCAATTTGTCAGCCGTCATCACGTAAAAACGATGAATCAAAGAATTCAACTTTATATACAACTAATATAGTACAAAGGTGTAGATTAAAAATTACACCACTCCAGGCCCTTTTGTTTTCCACGTAATTAATATCGCCAATAATTAGGAAGTTCCGGGTCGAGTCCAATATCGATACCAATAGTATAATCACCTGTTACCTATTACCTTATCTGTACGTTCCGCATCTGACAGGCGCACCACCAAACGGTGTATTCAGGATTAATATGCTATATAAACGGGTCATAATCACAGGGTTGACACTACTAAATTGTCAAATTGATACCTATTGTAGCATTTTAATCCGTAAGACTTTCTAAGATAACAATACGAATACTAAAAATCTGGACTAAAAATAAGTTTCAATTTGTTAGCGGGCATGACTTAAAACAGCGAATCAAAGAATTCAACTTTATTTATAACTATTATAGGACAATGCTGTTGATTAAAAAATACTCCATTCCAGGACCTTTTGTTTTCCAAATATTTAATATTACCAATAATTGATAAGTTCCAGTTCGACGGCTTCAAACAGAAAGATTTGAAAGCAGAGAAAATTGTGTATCTTATAATCTGCATGACTTTATCATATGACAGTACTAATACTAAGATAAGGCTTGCGCATAGTTATATACTTTAATTCAGTCACAGACCCGCGATATCACGGGTGTGTTCTAGTAATATATAAATTCCTGAGAAAATACAAATTAAGTTAAATATAAATACAAGGGTCAACAAAATAGAAACAACACTGTAAAAACCTCTTGCGTCCAAAATCCCACTCACATGAAAATAAGAAGGGTTTGTCTAGATAAGTTGATATCCTGTTCGAAGTTTCACTTGCACCATCATGTTAAAGATGTTTTGTATACATATTTCTCATTTTCCGACCCTCCATTATATTCATATCGACAGTGTGTTTCTCATGAATGTTCATTGGGAAAAAATGGAAGGATGCACTTTCAACGATACAAATTTATACTTTATATTGGTTGGTTTTTCATTTTTCATTGAGCAAGCATATAATACAGTGTGCGAACACGTTCTATGTTGTTTTGTTCAAGCCACAAAAGTTAGTTATGGGGGAGGGGGTTTAAACACGTATACGTCCAGAGTCTATAATGTTCTCCTTTTAAGGATCTGGTGGTTTTGCAATGGCAGGTGAAGCTTTTTTATTCAATGAAAACTGTAACGCTTTATCAAAAGTAATCCAATGTCTTTCTTTAAAAAATAATGTGTGTCGCATTTGACGTTGAAATTTCCTTGAGTTCTGTGAAATTCTAACGAATATGTTCCAGTTCCCAGGTAGCTGTTGAAAATAAAGTCTTCTTTGCGATAACTTTAAAAGTAAAACGATTTGGGATTCTATGATTTCAAACCAACAGTTTATGCAGATCCTAACTGTTTTCTTGGTTATACCATGTTTACTACAAAAGAAAACAGTTTTGCACAATCACAATAGCATTTTATGTGTTTTGATATTTCGATACAATGACCGAACATGTTCGCCCACAAAAGACATTATCGTTACTGCGGGGACATTTAAAGTTCTTACTTATAAAATGTAAATACAGTGTGTTATGAAAATCATCGAATTTGAGTTATAAATTCATTACTATGGTTCATTGAAAATTGAAATTTGATAATAGTTTATGGTAATGGATCGACACACATTGTAAATGTTTGTGTCAACTAACCAACTGTACATAATTAAGATCCGTCAGAATTCATGTTATCACGGTAATAGAACAAATATTTCGATTAATTATGTCTGATACTTTGAAATTATGTCAGCATTTTTTATTTTTATCGAAGCATGTTACGCTTCCTGTTGAGTTCTGAAAATTTAAATCAGATTTAGAAAAAAACAATATGTTTATTTTATTTCCATAAACTTGATTTATAAATACATGTCATGGCAATCATACTTAAAAATAAACGGGTGTAATAACTCTATATATAGAGTGTTTTGATTCCTTGTTATTTTCTTTATATTATACAAAACATGGAGCTTTACCAGGTAAGTATATTTTGGCCATATATACTAATAGTAAAACATACATTAAAACTTTATTAACAAATAAGGTTATGTGGTATTATTATCATTGAGACAACTATTCATCCGATACCGAAAGACAAAGAGGTAAACAGTTATATGTCACTCTACAGCCTTTGAATAAGCAAATCCCGTACTGTATAGTGAGCTATATCATGTATATATTTGATTTTTATATCTTGCCTACTTCATTGTCAATATAGGCAATTTGTTAAATATTTATGTTATTGCAATAAGCTTGTACCGTATTAAACTAGGTTTTATACAAATTGACAATTGAGGGGTTCAGTTATTTTAAAATAAATCTAATCGCATTTTAACTGTCTTTAAACTAGTAAATAATAACTTTATATTTAAAACCCAGTCAGAACAATTATATGCATTACTAAGTTTAAATATAAGAATTATGGATATGGCTCTATTAAAAGAAATTATGTTTGGAATTAAATAAACACGGATCTTGAATTGACTATTTTTGATGTTGTACGTTCAACTAGGCGTCTTCTGCAATTAAAACACTTTATGAAAATGTTATGTTAGATGATTCGAAAGGGAGAGTGTATAAAAAAGACAAAATCAAATGCCATCATTCAACGGAAGAAGTGAATTTGCCATATTCCTGACTAGATACTGGCATTTTTAGAAGAAAATGTTTTACCTGGTTTGAAAGCTAGCTCAAACCTAACTTGTATGACTGTTATACAGATTCCCACTATACTACCAATTTGGTAAGCAATCCAAACATAGTAATAACCCGTCGTAATTGCATTTAAATGATAAATCCAACAAAACTTTATCTTGATGAAATTATTCGTTAAATAATGAAGAATTTTTTAAATATACTGCCGAAATTTACCCAAAGGAACTTACTTTAAATTAACAAAATTTAAACAGAAATAACTGTCCTTTCTCAGATTTAGATATTTCGGTTTTACACAGAAAAACCGCACTTTGATTCATGACAAAGAGTACGAATATTGGTTCCCTATTGTTAAGTTTCCCTTTTTGGATGGTGATGTTCGCATCTTACGGTGTTTATATTTCACGACCAGTTCGCTATGCCCGTGTCTAATGTGACGTTTTTGATTTTAACGATTTAATCTATGTATTACTGGTAAATTATTAAGCAAGGGATTTCGTTACAACAAATTCCTTAAAACCTATACTCAATTCTTCAAAAAGATTTGGTTTTTAATATTGGTTTGGTTATTTTAAACATGATAGCACATCTTCATTTTTTACGGAAACGTTGTTTACCGCGACCGGGGATTTTGAAACGATCCTGGTAAACATATTGATCCTTTAAATAAACTTATTTTAAAAAGTTAACAATTAATCACTTTAATTAAATCATTGAATATTGTTTTTATTAGTATTAATATTGATTTTGTTATCAGTAAATTACAAACAAAACTAAATTCTATTGTTGTATACATATAAACATTCATGAATCTTGGTATTGCACAAGGTCATGTTTCCCTATGACTGTTTATGACGTCTTTACACTAGATTCATTGGATGTTAGATGTGTTCTGATTGATAATTTAGTCTAAGATGCATGTTTTTCTTATTAGTTGTTAGTGGCTTTGAACTAGCTCGCAGAAACTGCGAGCACTCTCCGAACTGTACTTAGTGTCTTCTTGTTGTTGGGATATACAAGTACTCGGCCGCGTCCACTCTGTGTAATATTTCTGTTTGTATCTATCTGTTGAGTTAAGCCTTTTTCAACTGATTTTTTATAGTTTGTACTTATGTTGTAATGTTACACCACTGTCCCAGGTTAGGGGGGTTAGGATCCCGCTAATATGTTTAAACCCGCCACGGTCTGTATATATGTGCCTGTCCAAACCAGGAGCCTGTAATTCAGTGGTTGTCGTTTGTTGATTTGTTACAAATTTGGTTTTTTTTTTACATTAATTAGGCCGTTAGTTTTCTCGTTTGAATTGTTCTAAATTTGTCATTTAGGGGCCTTTTATAGCTGACTATGCTGTATGGGATTTATTCATTGGTGAAGGCCGTACGAGGCCTATAGTTGTTTATTTATGTATATGTTGGTCTCTTTTGGTGGGTTGACTAATTGTCAATTAAACCACGTCTTCTATTTTATAAAATGGGTTTATGTGGCAATAATTGGGACCCAGTAGTCAAAAGTCTGTAAACATACATCAAAGAAATACATATTTATGAACAACGTGAGGCACTTGCAATGCATTTTCAAGGGAGACCGATTGATAGGCGTTCTTTACAAGAACTAAGTTCTCATTATACTCTTCTTTTTATGCCGTCTTTTCTTTAAGATTCCGTCCACAAGTATATCCTGGTTTGTTATAATCTTGAGTCTACAAACATGACTGTCTAAGACTTCTCTTGCTTTCAGTGTTTTCACGGCTGCTTTGTTCGTTTATTCCACAACTGCAACTGTGATTTTTACGCATTGTTGCTTTTTCCATTTATTTATTTTTCTAGATTAATAGGTAGGTTCGTTTGTTCGTTTAAACTGACGATATATTTTTTAAGACTTTCTTTCAAAATATTATACCACATACGATTGTTTCATTTGCTAAACATTAAGTCTTCCATCTGAATGCTCGATCAAACGCTAGTTTTATATATAAAGGTAGTTCAGGGGTATACTGCCATCTTGAATTGTACAGTCACATTAAATAATCGGTCTAGTATTATTCCCAAATCTTCAAATTTAGAGACTTTTGCAATTTATTGGTTACACTGTTTATCTATATAAAGAAAACTTATTTATTACGTGCATTATCGAAAATGATTTAACATATACCAAATATATGTGTTTCTAGAATAGTTTTTTTTCAAACAAGCCATTTAAGGGGAGATAACTCTTTTCGTACAAAATTTATACTGGACATATAGGGAAATTTTCTATTTTTTACGTGTAGTGAAAAAAAACAGTTCGGTGACACCATTTTTTCTTTTTATTTTCTTAAAATAGATTATAAAACCTATCTTCTCATTTTTCATTTTAAAATTCTTTCTCATATATTTTTTTAAGGCACACATGTGTGTTTTTCATTAACAATCTAGCAAGTTTTTGCAATTTAGAACGACTGATACCTTGAAATATTGTGTGTTGACTCATACAGTTTGTTTGGCTTTATAAATATATATCAGCGTCACTGATGAGTCTTGTGTAGACGAAACGCGCGTCTGGCGTACTATATTATAATTCTGGTACCTTTGATAACTATTTTATCATTGTTTTAAAACAAAGTTTAGTAAAATCTTCATTTTTGCAAAGTATCAAAAACAATTCTGTATTTTTTTTTTCTATACTCCTGAACTACTTGATTTGCGAACATTTGTTATTTTTGTACATTTCAGAAAATCCAATCAAGTTTATCAAGATTTATGAGGCAGAATTTGACAATTTTACTGGATTCTAGTTTAAACATTTTTGGCATAGCCTTTATAGACATCTTCTCCAGATTCAGTTATCAGTATTTGGGATGGTTGCCATATGTTCTGTGGCCACTAGGTAAGAATGATGACTCCATACGTGTTTTGTACTATTATACAAGACATGATTATATAATATCTTTATTTATCTTACCTCCTATACATTTCCAGGAATATGATTGGTTAAAAGCGTCCGCGTGCAAACCGTGTATATTTGATATTAGGTTAGTAGGGAGGCGGGGCTTATCTCATACACGGTTAGTAGTGGAGTTACGTCCCTTTATATTCCTTATAGGGTAAGAAGAGGGCGGGGCTTATTTCATACACGATTAGTAATGGTGTTATGTCCCTTTATAAAAAACAAAACGGTACTGAGAAAAAATCTTAAAAGTTCCAACAGACGAAGAAATTGATGATTAAGATAGAAATAAGTTCATAAATCACATTTAAACCTTACAAGTCGTTATTGTTGGCATCTGTTTTTGTAGGATCAATGGAAGTATTTTCTAAGTGCTAACAGTATTGAAGACTTGCTCATTTTGAGAAGCACTAGTCTTAATTTCACACGTTAAGATAAATTCGTTACATAGTGTGCTAGTGACGAAATACGGTATATATGGGGTCAGTAAATTCCATATGGGGATTCGAGCTTCGTTTTCACCCCATATGGAATTTACTGACCCCATATATACCGTATTAGGTCACTAGCACACTATGTAACTAGTAGTATTACACTTAAACCTGATATTTATTTCACAAAACTTATAGTTTATCGCAACACCAATACAACATTATGGGTATCTAGTCTATTCTACCTTATATGCATATCCAAGAGTGGAATATTGTTGCTCTGTACATTCTGAATGGTATCAACATTAATTCTCACTGTAGTATTCTCACTGCACCGGATGCGCAATTTAGAAAATCTGTCATTAGTGCTTGGGATCAAAAATACAAAATTACGGAACTCAAAAAATATTATAAAAATTGCATTACTATGAAAATAGCACACTGGTTAATAAAAGTGCTTCAAGTGTTTAATGAAAACTTTCAAAATAGATTTTGGCATGTAAAGAGTGTTCTCGAACTTAAAATTAAAAAAAAAGCTATTGTTACCAAGGTAACAGGATATATGTGAACAAACTTAATAAAGGTAACAGTAGCATACCGCTGTTCCAAAGTCATAGATTGACAGAGAGAAAACAGATCCTACTATTAAACATAGAAACGAACTATTTGATAACCACTGCCATATTCCTGACTTAGTACAGGACATTTTAATTAAAATTACTGTGTTAGAACTGGTTTTATTGCTAGCCAAACCTTCTACGGATATAAAAATGCTAAAAGTACAGTTAAAATGACATCGAACTTTTCTGTATATTAGTATAAAGTATAAAAAAGAAGATGTGGTATGATTGCCAATGAGACAACTATCCACAAAAGACCAAAATGACACATACATTAACAACTATAGGTCACCGTACGGCCTTCAACAATGAGCAAAGCCCATACCGCATAGTCAGCTATAAAAGGCCCCGATAAGACAATGTAAAACAATTTAAACGAGAAAAATAACGGCGTTATTTATGTAAACATAAATGAACGAAAACAAATATGTAACACATAAACAAACGACAACCACTGAATTACAGTCTCCTGACTTGGGACAGGCACATACATAAATAATGTGGCGGGGTTAAACATGTTAGCGGGATCCCAACCTCCCCCTAACCTGGTATAGTGGTATAACAGTACAACATAAGAACGAACTATAAAAGTCAGTTGAATAAGGCTTAACCCATCAGATGGACATAATACGTATATTCTGAAAATAAAAACTAATACAAACAGGTCGAAGGTAATAGACAACAAAAGTGCCAACAAGTTTATCCATAAGTTTCAAGACCCAATTATAACCAGATTTGTATTGAGTAATGGATTCTAGGCACTAAAGTTGTATATCTTTTCAGTATACTTAAATTGCTATAATTTTCTTTTAGTTTATGCCTTTTAACCTGTTTCGGTATTTATTAGTTTAAGTAGCCTCGAGGGTACAAAAATTTCAGCAAAATTTTGAACATTTTTTTTTTCATTACGAATTTTATTTATTACACTATAAGTTGTAACTTTATGATATGGTACAAAAATTAATAAAAAAAAATCGGTTCGTGTTGTCCCCATATGACTTTTGAAATGTGTATATCATTGAAAAAGCTCAAAAATATCTCCTTTTGGTGTAAAAATTCAAATTTGTTTGTATGAACATCGAAATATCGATTTTAACTCATCTGTGACCTATACTTTTTCCTTTTTTTTTCAAATCAGCTGTACTTGAACTATATATTTGTAAAATTTAAGCGATTTCTGTAATTAAGTTCTTTTTTATTTTGATATTACCTCTATTTATCTTATTAGTTCAACAAAAAAAAGTAACTTAACAAAACGCATACTTCTTTCGAATGCAGATTGTGAGCTTAAACGAACGGTGACCCCATTTTTTTCTATTTTTCTATTAAGTATATGATAAAGTTCATTTATAGGGGGAAGCGAAATCCTATATTTAAAAAAAAAAGGATTTGTACCCGCGAGCCCCCTAAAACATATTTATTCTTCAAAATGACAAATGGATCCGCCACAAGTTTTACAACGTAGTAACGTCTTTGGTATTTATGCATTCTACTATCGGGATTAAGAAATTTTAACTCGGGCATTTTTGGTACAGGTAATTCACGAGGTGCGATTCGGACACAGAAAGATTTTTAGAGTTGTTATTTTGTTTAGGTTTACTTGATTTTTACTTTATCCAGAAAGTGTACACTAAAAACAGTATTACTATCAACGACAAAAACTTTTTTGTTGACGCCTTTGTTAAGTTTAGTATCTACTTCATCTTTGCTGTTGGAGTCTTTGTAAGATCCTTCTTGTTTGTTTGAATGTTTTAGTTAGTTTAGTGTTGTATATCTGTAATATATGTTTACATAGTTTATGCTGCTGCATTCCAACTTTTTTCACATTAACCTCTAATGTCTTGTCGGACTGCTCGTTAAATTTTGTCAATAAAACTGCACTGTAAACAACTGCTATACAAGTCGCAGGCTATTAGGGTAGCTATAAAGCTAGGTTTAGAAAGTAAATACAAGTTATACTGTTCTTTTTATTTATCTTAGTATATTTTTAACCTTAACTGTTCGGTCCCTTTATTGAAATATGCTTTTGGCGCCTTTTTCCGCCATTGTATTATCGTCCTAGGGATTTTTTTGTATTCTTGCCTTTCAACTTCTTATATGCTTTGTCTATAAAGTGTCTTTATGACTTTTTTTCTTTTTTAAAAGAGTTGTTTATGTTAGTTTTAATGATTAAGATTATAACACAGTGTTGACTGTTTTATCCCTTTTTTGACATTTTTACCAATTATGTCTATTTGCTTTGCTGTCACTTTGTAGTCTATATAATGGAATTATATACGACTATAATGCAAGTGAGAGGTTTAGCTAGTTATAAAACTAGGTTTAATTTGACGTTTTCTACAAAAAGAAATGTCGATACCAAGGCAGGAGTAAGATAGCTTTTCCATTCGTTTAATGTGCTTCAGCTTTTGATCTTGCTATTTGGTAAATGACTTTCCATTTTAATATTTGCTTAGAGTTATGATTTTTATTATTATACTTTTAATTAAATATGTATTATAAATCTAATAGATTTTACGCCAAATTTACATAAACCCTAGATTAGGTAGTTTCAGTTTCTCATAAGTACAGTTTAGTATGCTGATTGGATGTTTGCCACTAATTTTGAAAGGGTTTGTGGGTTCCTGAAGCATTCATAATTCAGCAAGAAATATCTCATTTATTGTAGTTGTAAGCACACTTTAGAAACAAAAATAAGCAGTGGAGCGAAGGAAAGTGCAGCTCTTCCCCTTTGATTGAAATTTAAGAGGAGCATTGTACAAACTATAATTGTTCACTATTATGGTTGTCAAAAAATGTTCTTGGCGTAACCATCTAAATTGATATTACACACAAAATGTAACTAAATGTCTTGAACTGTTTTTTTTTTTTATATAAAGTGATGTACACACACAAGTAAAACTATTTGGTGTTTTATCTGCAGAGTAAAACTCTGTACATTCTGAATGGTATCAACATTAATTCTCACTGTAGTATTCTCACTGCACCGGATGCGCAATTTAGAAAATCTGTCATTAGTGCTTGGGATCAAAAATACAAAATTACGGAACTCAAAAAATATTATAAAAATTGCATTACTATGAAAATAGCACACTGGTTAATAAAAGTGCTTCAAGTGTTTAATGAAAACTTTCAAAATAGATTTTGGCATGTAAAGAGTGTTCTCGAACTTAAAATTAAAAAAAAAGCTATTGTTACCAAGGTAACAGGATATATGTGAACAAACTTAATAAAGGTAACAGTAGCATACCGCTGTTCCAAAGTCATAGATTGACAGAGAGAAAACAGATCCTACTATTAAACATAGAAACGAACTATTTGATAACCACTGCCATATTCCTGACTTAGTACAGGACATTTTAATTAAAATTACTGTGTTAGAACTGGTTTTATTGCTAGCCAAACCTTCTACGGATATAAAAATGCTAAAAGTACAGTTAAAATGACATCGAACTTTTCTGTATATTAGTATAAAGTATAAAAAAGAAGATGTGGTATGATTGCCAATGAGACAACTATCCACAAAAGACCAAAATGACACATACATTAACAACTATAGGTCACCGTACGGCCTTCAACAATGAGCAAAGCCCATACCGCATAGTCAGCTATAAAAGGCCCCGATAAGACAATGTAAAACAATTTAAACGAGAAAAATAACGGCGTTATTTATGTAAACATAAATGAACGAAAACAAATATGTAACACATAAACAAACGACAACCACTGAATTACAGTCTCCTGACTTGGGACAGGCACATACATAAATAATGTGGCGGGGTTAAACATGTTAGCAGGATCCCAACCTCCCCCTAACCTGGTATAGTGGTATAACAGTACAACATAAGAACGAACTATAAAAGTCAGTTGAATAAGGCTTAACCCATCAGATGGACATAATACGTATATTCTGAAAATAAAAACTAATACAAACAGGTCGAAGGTAATAGACAACAAAAGTGCCAACAAGTTTATCCATAAGTTTCAAGACCCAATTATAACCAGATTTGTATTGAGTAATGGATTCTAGGCACTAAAGTTGTATATCTTTTCAGTATACTTAAATTGCTATAATTTTCTTTTAGTTTATGCCTTTTAACCTGTTTCGGTATTTATTAGTTTAAGTAGCCTCGAGGGTACAAATGTTTCAGCAAAATTTTGAACATTTTTTTTTTTCATTACGAATTTTATTTATTACACTATAAGTTGTAACTTTATGATATGGTACAAAAATTAATAAAAAAAATCGGTTCGTGTTGTCCCCATATGACTTTTGAAATGTGTATATCATTGAAAAAGCTCAAAAATATCTCCTTTTGGTGTAAAAATTCAAATTTGTTTGCATGAACATCGAAATATCGATTTTAACTCATCTGTGACCTATACTTTTTCCTTTTTTTTCAAATCAGCTGTACTTGAACTATATATTTGTAAAATTTAAGCGATTTCTGTAATTAAGTTCTTTTTTATTTTGATATTACCTCTATTTATCTTATTAGTTCAACAAAAAAAAGTAACTTAACAAAACGCATACTTCTTTCGAATGCAGATTGTGAGCTTAAACGAACGGTGACCCCATTTTTTTCTATTTTTCTATTAAGTATATGATAAAGTTCATTTATAGGGGGAAGCGAAATCCTATATTTGAAAAAAAAGGATTTGTACCCGCGAGCCCCCTAAAACATATTTATTCTTCAAAATGACAAATGGATCCGCCACAAGTTTTACAACGTAGTAACGTCTTTGGTATTTATGCATTCTACTATCGGGATTAAGAAATTTTAACTCGGGCATTTTTGGTACAGGTAATTCACGAGGTGCGATTCGGACACGGAAAGATTTTTAGAGTTGTTATTTTGTTTAGATTTACTTAATTTTTACTTTATCCAGAAAGTGTACACTAAAACAGTATTACTATCAACGACAAAAACTTTTTGTTGACGCCTTTGTTAAGTTTAGTATCTACTTCATCTTTGCTGTTGGAGTCTTTGTAAGATCCTTCTTGTTTGTTTGAATGTTTTAGTTAGTTTAGTGTTGTATATCTGTAATATATGTTTACATAGTTTATGCTGCTGCATTCCAACTTTTTTCACATTAACCTCTAATGTCTTGTCGGACTGCTCGTTAAATTTTGTCAATAAAACTGCACTGTAAACAACTGCTATACAAGTCGCAGGCTATTAGGGTAGCTATAAAGCTAGGTTTAGAAAGTAAATATAAGTTATTCTGTTCTTTTTATTTATCTTAGTATATTTTTAACCTTAACTGTTCGGTCCCTTTAATGAAATATGCTTTTGGCGCCTTTTTCCGCCATTGTATTATCGTCCTAGGGATTTTTTTGTATTCTTGCCTTTCAACTTCTTATATGCTTTGTCTATAAAGTGTCTTTATGACTTTTTTTCTTTTTTAAAAGAGTTGTTTATGTTAGTTTTAATGATTAAGATTATAACACAGTGTTGACTGTTTTATCCCTTTTTTGACATTTTTACCAATTATGTCTATTTGCTTTGCTGTCACTTTGTAGTCTATATAATGGAATTATATACGACTATAATGCAAGTGAGAGGTTTAGCTAGTTATAAAACTAGGTTTAATTTGACGTTTTCTACAAAAAGAAATGTCGATACCAAGGCAGGAGTAAGATAGCTTTTCCATTCGTTTAATGTGCTTCAGCTTTTGATCTTGCTATTTGGTAAATGACTTTCCATTTTAATATTTGCTTGGAGTTATGATTTTTATTATTATACTTTTAATTAAATATGTATTATAAATCTAATAGATTTTACGCCAAATTTACATAAACCCTAGATTAGGTAGTTTCAGTTTCTCATAAGTACAGTTTAGTATGCTGATTGGATGTTTGCCACTAATTTTGAAAGGGTTTGTGGGTTCCTGAAGCATTCATAATTCAGCAAGAAATATCTCATTTATTGTAGTTGTAAGCACACTTTAGAAACAAAAATAAGCAGTGGAGCGAAGGAAAGTGCAGCTCTTCCCCTTTGATTGAAATTTAAGAGGAGCATTGTACAAACTATAATTGTTCACTATTATGGTTGTCAAAAAATGTTCTTGGCGTAACCATCTAAATTGATATTACACACAAAATGTAACTAAATTTCTTGAACTTTTTTTTTTATATAAAGTGATGTACACACACAAGTAAAACTATTTGGTGTTTTATCTGCAGAGTACAATAACATATGTATTATCGAGGTATGACATGTGTCTAGTTGCATTTCTTGGTCTTTTGACATACCAAAGAAACCCATAATATTTTAATTTTAATTTTAATTGATATCAAAATTAGAAGATGGTGTTCGATTACCAATGAGACAACTATCCCTCAAGTTTTAATAAAGTGCATGACCTTTAAGCCATAATACATTTTGAAAGATAGATTATGTGGAATATACTGGTATATTAAACTTCACTAAAATCTAAATATTTTATTTTATAGGTCCATGTTGCCTGGGATTGTTATTTCAAATGTCATACATTAATAAACAAAAAGTTATCAAAGTCTTGCTGACAACGACACAGATTATATTTGCCTGGGTGCTTAGAGAAAGTGATATATTTGGAAGAGGGGATATTTTCTACCTGTTATTACAGACGTGCCTTAGTTTGTTAGTATGTTATTTCTGTAGCATTAATACACAATGTCGTTTTGGGGTTTATCTGTTTTGCTTTGTTTTGGCTGGAGCGATCTTGCAGGATGAATTAAGCTGGTTTTATATCATTGTTGTTATTTTGGTTTCATTTGTCATGTTTATACAGTTACTTACACAAAACCATAGTGTAATGTTCGACAACTTCAACAAGCTTTCAGACACACATGATAAAGGGAAAGTAAAGTTCGTAGCGGAGTTCACCTATCCTATATATTATGTGTTGATGTTTATTGTGGCATTAGTATACAATTACTGCATTAGTGACTTATCTGAGTTTGGTGTTAAGGGTCAAATAACCATACTTTTGTCAACACTTGGTATGTGCTGCTGTACAATTTTATCATCAAATGCTATGGCTTCTATAATAGTTTTAATCTCACAAAGATTACTTAAGTTTTGCTACTTCATCATCACAGGCTCGTTTGAAATTGAGGGTGAAATTTTTTTACAACCTTCATATATATTCAGCGTTGTTTTCTTTTGTATAAGCACAATAATATCGGACATGGGACATTATGAGCGCGGACAACTAGTGAGCAGCAGGTTATTATTGATTTTGTCGTTGTTTATTAGTCACTGTTTACTCATGATAGAAACTATGACATCAAAAGTAGAAATTATACAAGGAAGTATGTTAACCTGCATAAGAGTTATCTGTATTCATCTGATATTTGTTTTAGGTCCTGCAATAATAATGTATTATATGTATTGTCACTATACGATGGATAATTTAGGAATATTTTTAACAATGTCAGATTATCTTATAAATCTAATATTCGCTGTTTACATTCTATTTCTTTTTATTCTATTCAAATATGATGCAATTTGCCAAAATTTCTGGGACGGATTTGATGACCTTGTGTTTACTATTCGAATTGGTATGGGGATTTTTATAATGTTGATTCAAATATGCACGGTAGTGTTCTCTGTGTGGACATTATTCTTTGGTTTTTATAGTTGGTTAGAGTTGTTACGTTTGGTATTAATTTCTTATGTCAACATATACATCCATGGAGTCCGATTACAACTTGTCATCAGCCATAAAAAGAAGATCATACAGTTCATAAATAATATGGTAGACGCGACAACAGATCGACTTGCTGGACATCAAGATGTCTGCTCGATTTGTTTCCAGGGAATGGAAGAAGCAAAGGTTACATCATGCGACCATTTATTCCATGAATCGTGTATTCGGAAATGGCTAAATGTCAGACTTACTTGCCCATTGTGTCAAATGCTAATTATCTTATAAACCGTTCGAATTCATCATATTTATGTAATTGTCTTGAGTACATCCGTGTAGTCACGTCAAAGCATATATAAATCATTATTTACGTCAAATATCTACATTTAAATAATCAATTATTGTCAATATTTTTTGTTACCTGATATTATCTAATGATACTTTCTTTTAGGCCTAGGTTTTAGATGCAATATTGCATACGTTTCACATAATTATTCTGTGTCATTATATCTTGTGTGTTGTTTACTATGTATAGAAATATCCGACTGAATAAAATAGTAATTATAGTTTGATAATCATGATGTATGCATCAGACGTTAAACAGATGAACGGTTATTTTTATGAAAAACTTAAGAAATTGTATTAAGTTGAATTTTTGTATTTTAATTTTTTTTCTCCTTCACAACAATTCCTATTGAGTTCTATGAATTTGGTACACGTCAAAGTTAAGATACGTAATATTGTAGACTTCACATAATATGATACTTCATGAAAAAAAAATTAACTGATCACTGTTTACATATTTGTTTGTTTTATAGTTATTGAGATTATAATACAATGTTGACTGATATGTCCCCTTTGATGACATTGTTGCCAATTATGTCTGTTTGTATTGTTCACACATTGATGTCAATAAAATGGAATTTATTAATGCGACTGTCATTAAGTGAGAGTTTTAGCTAGCTATAAAGTTCAATATATAGTTTCTACATAAGGCTTGTACAAAGTCAGAAATATGACAATTAGTTTCCTTTCTTTTGGTGTCTTTGAGCTTTTTGATTTTGACATTGGATAAGGGACATCCCTTTTTGGCTGAAAACAATTTTCATATTCCTGACTTTGAACCAGCATATCCTGACGTAAAAAATGGTGAATTAAACCTCGTGTTATAGCTAGTTTAACTTATCACGCGCCGCATATAAGTTCAAGGTAAATTAATGAAAACAGTTGTATTTGATCCTGATTTGGAATGTTTCTTACATATATTTCTAATTATATCCCCATTAGACCTATTTTGACAGGAAATGGCTCAGGAATGAGATGTTTATGCTTCAAACAAATGAAATGATGCACTATTTTCGAAACCCTCATTTTATATTGGTTGGTATTTCATGGCTTAATCATGTTGGGCAGTCTGCAAACCCGATTCATAATATTCTGTCCTGGCCGCAAAAGTAAAATCCTCCTACAGATCCCATGATCGCTCCTACCAGCCATATCAGTGCATCCATGCTAGCCATATTTAGACAAAGACAACTTTATACACATCGCTAACCTACAATTTAAACTTTATTCCTATCACAAGGGGAAAAAAGTGTCTGTGTCTCAAATGGCCCTGAAAAGATACATTGACAGACTGCATATTCGCTATATATGGAATTAATTTCATATTTGTTCATGACTTTGAAAGTTAATATATCTCTCCAATCTTGTTAATATTTTTTTACCGCTAATATTCAAAACTTTTAATACATGTATGCTAATTAAAACAATCACAATATAGATTCACGCGGTATTTTTTATGCTGTTCACATGGCATGGTGCAAAAACACTATCGTGTTTCGATGGTTTCCTTCGCTTTGCATTAATTCAACTAGTATTCTATTTTGTAGTATAAATTTCAAGTGCATTGAGCATTATTTTATTCACTTTTTAAACATCAGTAAATTACTGCCTATATTTATAGTTAAATATTTATTGGAAATGCTATCTATCAATTAGAATACTAGTAAAATCATAACATTTTACCTTTTTGGGGGATTTTCAAGATATCCTACTAACTTTCAAGTTACAGTATCATAACAAGATAAAAAAAGACCTTGTTAAATCAAATATTGAAATATCAATGTACTAATAAATAATCTGTATCTATATACCCTAAACATAGTCCTAAAATTATCTCTAAAAATATTCCGAAAACAATACTCGGTTGTTCTGTACTATTTTATGATGAATGCTGGTAACCTTCATTAAAAACTGACATTAATTTTGCGATCTTACGTTACTCATACCCGAAAATTCATAGGTCGGTATGACGTACTTCAGGGTAAAGGGGAAAAAAGTAATTGAGGTCCACCTTAAAAATGTATTTGTTGGAGATATTATCTAAATACTTATTGACGATCAGGTCTTCCGGGTTTTTGCAGACAACTCTCTTTTGAGTGTGTGGTTGTTGATGATGTTGATGTATTTACTAGATGTATCTTTAATATGTACAATTTCAAATGTAAAACTAAACAAAGAAACTATATAATGCAATTCTAGTTAATAATATTGAATACGAATTTAAGAAGTCGTTCGGTAAATAGAGGACCTTAAAGGCATGCATCTGATATGCCGTATACTTTCACCAATGTCATTGGCAAGTGTCATGCTTATCAGATCTCCACACAATTGTTTCGTGAGAACTTTAAAAAGTGGCGGATTCCAAAGGATAGTGAGTCGAAGACAATCTGACAACGCCAAGACAAAAAAAAATACAAAAGAAGAATCACAACATAGAAAACTCAAACTCAACAAAAAAACCGGGGGTGATATCATGTTCTCTTTTGGGGTTCACAGACGCAGCTCTATGTGATACCTAAACTGTAACTCCTTTAATATACGACAATAAAGGTTACTACTGTTGCTTTTATTTATCAAATAATCATGATTCACAGTAATAACGGTTTGGTCTGTCTAATAATAAGACATAACCAAATTTTATAAACAATAAGTCGTGTAAATTTGTCCAACCCTGGAGCGTCACATCATATGAAGTTTTGAAAAAGAAACATGTTTTGTGTGGCAAATCTGATTGATAGAAAATAGATATTTGAAGATTTGGTATGAGTGCCAATGAGACAACTCCCCATCCAAGTCATAATTTATAAAGGAAGCCATTATTGGTTAAAGTACGGTCTTCAACATAAGACTGATACTGGTATAAACAACTCAGACATTCAAGTTACAGTATTACTACTAGATAAAAATATATGCTGACTTTAAAAGGGGAGGATTCATACTACATCTTCTTATATCTATTGAAAAAATACCTAAAGAATGAGAAATCTTACTGTTGCTTAAAGATGAAGAACATCAAACAAGATGTACGTTTGTTTGGTTTATGCAATGTTTATAAAACGTGTGTTGTATGAGGTCATTAAAGTGAGAGGGTTAGCGCTATAGAACCAGGTTTAATCCACCATTTTCTACATTTGAAAATGCCTGTACCAAGTCAGGAATATGACAGTTTTTGTCCATATGTTTTTGGTGCGTTTTGTTATTTGATTTTACCATGTGATTATGGACTTTCCCAATTGATCTTCCTCTAAGTTCAGTATTTTTGTGATTTTACTTTTTGATACACCATATCCATGTAGAGGAATTCATTCTCGTCTTGATGGAGCCGCCTTGCGTCGGTTAGATACTTCCCTTCCATAGAATAACAATACCATGAATGCATCAATTAAACCACTGACTTGAAAAGTTGTACAAATCGTTTAGGGAAACCCCGAAACTTAACAGGTGATTAAATTCCACAACATAAACGATCACAGCACGATTTGAAAAAATCACTTAAGCTGTCCGTAACTTCAAAACAACTTGTCCGTAACTTCAAAACAACTTGTCCGTAACTTTTTTATTATACCAATATGGATGTCCGTAACTTTCAAAGAATCGACATACGTGGATGTAATGTTTAAACTTATGATAGAGGATCGAATATATAATCAGAAATGAAGTACATTGGGAATAATATGAAAAAATAACGATAAATCCGTAAAACTCGTGTCTGATTTTGTATAACGTCAAGGTATCCAAATCGCCCAGTTCGAAGGGTGGTTTCCGACCATTGCAGAAAAACTGTTGAAAACATCAATGTTGATTTTTATTTTTGAACAAGTAGACTATACAAGTAATTTTTACACATACATGTGGCGTGTATACACTTACTGATTTTCTGCCAGCAATGACAAGGGTAGCGTGAATCCGGGATTTTGGAGGGGAACCCAAATTGCCCCCGCAGTGGATAGACTATACGAGACTTCAGTGCACAAACTTCTTTCCGTCTTTTAAAGCCACAAAACGTTTCTCTCATTCCCACAAAAAAATAATCCAATCAGCATTGACAGTAAAAAAAGGGGGTTTGGCAATCTGGGCAAAGTGGGAAGTTGCGCACGATATTGCGACACGCTGCTGGGTGATTTAGGTTCCCCAACGTTAGCTACTGTTACTGTTCTGAGTCTCTTTTCTCTTGGTTATTTTGACGCATATCGTTAAATTGTGTAAAACATCTCATGACAATTATCAGCTAAAAACGAGTATATTCAAAAGACATTCACTTCCATTAATTTAAAAAAAAATCACTTAGTTTTTAAGTTTAATGTCATTACGATTCGATTAGAATGTATTTGAGGCTCGAACTTTAAAGATTTGCATTAAATGAGGAAACTTGAAGAAAGGACATTTTATAAAAATGGATCAACCTAGTTTTACATCTAGCTGCATATTTCACGTGTATTCAAGTTGCAATAAATTTCATTAAATTGAACAAAACTAAAAGACACAATAGGTAAAAGTCGGTGACAACAAAAGGAACAGAGCAGTCAATATAGTGAAATAGTATATGAAAATATAAATAACTTAGACAACATGGAAATTTAATAGTATAACAATGTCTGATAACATACAAAGAGAAAAAAAATAAAACCTTAACACTAGAACTAACTGGTGGGATGTATAAATACTGAGCCGCGTCAAAGAGTATTCATCAAAATACACATAAAATAGAAACAGAGGTGAAAGTGAACCGCCAAAAAATAATTAAACTCAGATTTTTTAAAGAGTATGACAAAGCCATCGTCCGAAGCGAAAAATGTCGATAAGACACACATTAGTTTATAAAAGTTCAAACCATAACCAGGATCGAATACCACAAACCTCATATAAAACTTCCGTTGTGTAAGAATGATGCGTTAATAAAATCTCATTTGGCGGTGAATGAGCAGTATAAACGGCCGTGTAGGTTACACAAAAGGGTTTTATGATGTTAATTGTCCTTTATTTGTTGAAATTATAACTCTTTACAATTTTATATCAAAAGTTACCCACATCTGAAAATAAAGTTACGGACAGTCTGCTGAGTTTCGATCAAAATGTTACGGACGTCTTGTGATTTTTTAAAAGTTGGCCTTGCGCTTTAGTGAACTCTTAATTAACAAGCTTATTGTAATTGTTAGTGATTTCTTTATTCAAGAATCCTATAACTATTTACATTCTGCATGAAAAACTTTAGAGTATCATCGCACTTTAGAGTCCTACATATATACAGTAATTTAGTAAGCGGAACAAACAGACACAATAGGTAAAAATTTCAAAAATTGGGGTACACCAGTCATATTTGTGTTTGATAGATATTTATTCGTTGTCCAACTCTACCAAAATATTAGTTTTGAGAATTGTAGTTATCATTTTCAAAATGTCATTATTTTGTCAGGACGACAGGTTTATAAGGTACTTATCACCAAGACACAACATAAAAGATATGACTTTGTAAACAGAAAAGGTACAATTCATATTTGTCTCTTGATGTGAATTTAAAGCGGTTGTGCCTATAGAAAAGGATGTTTCAGATAAATCTTACCTTGATGAATTTTTCAACTTTTTTAATTTGAAAGAAATATCTCTATGTCCACACATTCGAGTTAGTTATCCTTTCACATTTGAATATTAAAAAGTACAAGTCCTATAGAAATTCGTCACATAGCAACAATGATTCAGAACAAACATTAAATCGAAAGTACTATTGGAAAAGAAACGTGTGCATTGATGGTGGCTAGATTTACATGATATCTGTTTCTTTAAAGTTTCCTTTCATATATTACATACTGTTACTAAAATCAAAGTTTCAACTCAAATGTGCAAAAATTGGACTTTTTCTTTTTGAATATATATTGGAATTGGATATCTTTTATACACTTTTCATTAACATCAAACAGCGAAAACAAAAACGAAGTTTTATCAACTTGAAGACTAATTTATCTTACTCTACGCATATTCTTAACGACATACCTTCAAGTTTACTTTGTACTTAAAATGTATCGTATGGTTTAGGTTTTTATTTTGACAAAATCTTTTACCATTTGTAATTTATTATCTTATGATATTATGTAAAACTGCACTGCTGTTTGTAGATAGATTTGTTGTGTTCTGTTAAATTGTTCCTTTTAAAATTGTTATACGATGATGACTGATGTATCTATATTTTGACTATTTTATTTATTGTATCTGTTTAGTTAACGCATCAATGTAAATATAACGGAATTTGATGAGACTGTCATCAAAGTGAGAGAGTTATCGCTATAAAACCAGGTTTAATCCACCATTTTCTACATTTGAAAATGCCTGTACCAAGTCAGGAATATGACAGTTCTTGTCCATTCGTTTTTGATGAGTTTTGTTATTCAATTTTGCCATGTGATTATGGACTTTCCGAATTGATTTTCCTCTAAGTTCAGTATTTTTGTAATTTTACTTTTTACAAATTGCATCTGCATATTGACATGCAATAACCTTTTTGGTTTTTTTTCGACACAAGGGAAGATAATCAATGTTTCCCTATTGTATTCTATTTATCAATACCTGAATTGATGATGTTATGTTAGCTTTAAACTTCGTCCAAACGAATATTAAACATTTCTCAATATTTGATAAAAACCAACATATCCAACTGATTAAGACGAAACACAAACCTGTTCTATATCTTGTTCATAAATACGTTGTGTTGTTCAAAACATTTGAAGTTCTTCATTAATAGTTACAAACATTTACAAAATAAATAATGTTTTATATTAATCTAAAATATTAGGTACTTGTCAGAAATAAATATTTGCATGTTTAATGCGTCTCTGATGAGACTTATGAAGACGAAACACGCGTCTTGTGCATCAAATTATAAGTCTGGTACCTGATAACTATTTACACCACTTGGTCCATGAAACTGCTTTAGGGCGTTTCGTCCCCTAGGGTATCACTAGCACAGTAGTCAGCACTTCAGCGTTGACATAAACATCAAGTATATGGTAATTTAAATTTTATAAATATACTGTTTGCAAATGTATGAATTATTCGAAATGCTAAGGATGTTCTTATACCAGGCATAAATTATCTTAGCCGTATTTGGCACAACTTTTGGGGACTTTAGGTCCTCAATGCTCTTCACGCGTCTGGCGTATCAAATGATAAGCCTGGTATCATTGATAACTATAATGAGGCTTAAAAGTTAGAAAGTTGCTAGGTTTAAAGACCTGTTCAACAGTTTTGTGTAGAAACCAACATCAAAATCATTAAAATCTATGCACACATACCGAAAAATTTTGTTTGCGGATAGATATGTCATTGATATAAAGTGTATTGAATAATTGTTAGGTGTACATATCTGCATCTGGCAGGTATCATATTACTGCATGTCATTTATTCATCATCCACGGGTATAACCTGTGGTCATTCGATGTTCAGTACTTCAGTACTTTGATTAGTTCAGAGTTTGAGTCAAACTGTATGAACTAACAAGTTTACACACTTTGTGTTCTCTTTGATTTTTTTTTTATATCGACCTTTTACAATTTCAAAGTTATGGTCACTTACACGGAATATTGTTTAAAGTTGACGACTATTTAATCTGTTTAGATTGTGCAAGAGTCTTTCAGTTTTATTTCATTGGAATGTAAAAATAAAGTTTTGAGCTGTTATCGATTGTTGAAAGTTTTTCAAGATCAATTTTATCATACTTTTATTAAACACTATGTTTAAAAGATTGTTTACGTGATTTTTTAATAGGTTGAAAAGGTTTATCAAAATCAATTATCATATTCTTTTTCATCAATATCAAATTCTTTAAAAATGTGCTTGGCAAATGTGTACCAAGTATATTTTTCATCTTCAGACATAGACTTATTTACTTTAGAAGCTTCTTTAACAGGAGCATGAGGAGGTTAATTTCTTGGTTTATTTCATGGCAGTAAATTCTACAAAAGATAATATAACATGGTGTTAAAGATTATTGAACGAATAGAAATATTGAATGACCGTAAGATTTAAGTTCAATCTTGACCATAAGTATTGCCAAATATCAATTTATAATCTATCATGTTTCTTGTTTTAACAAATATTTCGGACATTCTAAATTGTTCCTGATGTAAACAAATATTTCGGACATCTATTATTTTCCTGGTGCAAACAAATATTTCGGACATCTATCATTTTCCTGGTGCAAACAAATATTTCGGACATTTTATGATCATTTTAGATCTTCGATCTATGAGTTTGACTGTCCCATTGGTGTCGTTCGCTTCTCCTTGAAATTTATTTTGAATCAGTTTGGAATCATTACTTTTGTCTGACGTACTGAACAAACTAGATAAGCCTGGTACACATGCACGTGTTTTTTATTTTTAGCTCCATAAGGAAGCGGGTCCCATGTGTACCATCTTCGTAGAGGAGGGGACTGGGTCGAAGCTAGCGAAGATGCATCGCCCTTTTCAAAATATTTACTGAGTTGAATTTATAAAGACGAGAACTAAACAAATGGGATAAAACTGGTCACTATAATGGTAAAAAAACATCTTAGATACCGCTATTAAAATATTAAAGCGCTAAACGTACGCGTCGTCTACATGTCGTTGTTTATTCTTTAGTTTTCTATGTTGTGTCATGTGTACTATTGTTTGTCTGTTTGTCCTTTTCATTTTTAGCCATGGCGTTGTCAGTTTATTTTCGATTTATGAGTTTGACTGTCTCTCTGGTATCTTTCGTCCCTCTTTTCTTCTACATCAGACGTATCGATGACACTCAAATCAAACAATTTAAAAACAAGTACTAAGTTAAAAAGCATAAAGAACCATATATAAAAAATGTAGGTGGTGCCAAAAATAACTACGATAATCTAGTTCTAGTACTTGAATTTCAATACAAAAGCTTCTTTAAGGATGTACTTAGGTGAGGTTAAGTGAAAATTAATAAATTAAGAAGTTAAAATTTATACTATAAGCTGGTAGAGCATCAATTAAGGATAAAAATAAGCTAAAAATATTGATAGGTCATGGACCTCCTTTTCGAGATATTTGAGATTTAAAATATGGCGGGAAAAGGCTGACTCGGACTTTTACCTTATACTTGCATTGGTATTATTAGGTCTCAAAACAAAAGAAAGAAAATTAAGAATCTTCTAAAATTTTAGTAAATGACCTTTCATGAGCTATTAAGTCTTATATGAAAAAATAAATGGGTGTTATGGGGCAAAATATTTTACATTGTATTGTATGGAAAAACACCAAGGAGTCCGAACATTTGTCAAAAATTTCAAAACCTCACCTAAGTACATCCTTAAGGTACACATAAATATTATTAGTCTCTTTCGTTAATCTTGAAGATCTTGACATACACATCTCGGAAAGTCAATGAGAAGATTTGAACACAAAAAAGCATAGCATTCATTCCATTGAAAATTTGGTGATGGTTCCGAATGAATTAATTGTCAATAAAAGTTAAATGGAAAAAATAAATTCTAAAGCAATTTCAAAACAGAAAGTCATTGAATGAATGACAAAATCAAAAGCTTGAACACATCAAACAAATGGAAAGCAAATGTCAAATTTCTGACTTTTGCGAATTGATGCAGACATTTCCTTTTGTAAAAATAGTGGATTAAACCAGGTTTTATATCTAGCACTTGCATCACAGTCACATAGAATTCCTTATATATAGACAGTACCATAAATTGTGATAATACACAAGTCATATTTGTGTTAGATAGATATTCAATCGTTGTCCAAATCTACCAAAATAGTAGTTTTTTTGCTTTTTAGTTTTCTTTTTAAAAATAAGGCACATGATAGAAATACGTCATTATCTTGTCGGGACGACAAAAAGGGATACCTGAAGCTGTTACACCATTTATTGGAGTGAAGATTGAAAAGCAGAGACTGATGAAGATTGCATCGGTCTTTAATCAAACTGAATATTTGCTGTGCACTGTTAGGCAAGCCAATCCTATACAAATGGGTTAAGTTTATTTGTAAATAGTTTATGTTATAATTGAGATCGTAGCTTGATATATTTCCGATGGTATATAAGGTACTAGTATATAAAATGTATTCCTTTGTAACAAGGAAAGGTACAATTTTATGTTTGACTCTCAAAATGAATTTAAAGCGGTTGTGTCAGATAAATCTTAGCTTGATGATTTTTTTCAACCTTTTTTTTACTTGAAAGAGATTTGTATATCCTTAAATTCGATCCTTTAATATATTGTGATAAACAAAATTGCTGCGCTTTGATGTTAAGAGTCGAGGTCCTAGAGAGTAAATTTATAATCTGTTTTAAGAATGGAATTTTATTTCATTACTATTTGGTAAATACATGGGACATGTCAATAAACTAAAAACATATTACACATTTCATGAAATGAAAGAAACCATCTCATTTGGATAAATTAGTAATACTTTCAATTAAAACCTCTGCCAGGTATGTGTATGTTTATTCCGTCAAACATATAGGATTTCAAAATGACTGAGTCTCTACATAAAATTAACTAAAACAGTATTTTCTTATTACATTTGACTATTTAAAATTACAAGTCCTATAGAAATTCGTCGTCACATAGCAACACTGATTCAGAACAAACATTAAATCGAAAGTACTATTGGAAAAGAAACGTGTGTATTGATGGGGGCTCGATTTACATGATATCTTTTTCTTTAAGGTTTCCTTTCATAAATTACATACTGTTACTAAAACCTAAGTTTTAACTCAAATGTGCAAAAATTGAACTTTTTCTTTTTGAATATATATTGGAATTGGATATTTTTTATACACTTTTCATAAACATCAAACAGCGAAAACAAAAACGAAGTTTTATCAACTTTCTTTATGAAGACTTATTAATCTTACTCCAAGTTGTATCCTATTCTTAACGCCATACCTTGAAGTTGTCTTTGTATTTGATGTATCATATGGTTTAGGTTTTTATTTTTACAAAATCTTTTACCATTTGTAATCTATAATTTTATGAGATTGTGTAAAACTGTGCTGCTCTAACAAATTGCATCTGCACATTGACATGCAATTACCAGGCTTCTCACAAAAGATATCAAAGTTACTCAATTTATTACGGCACAATATATACACAAGACAAACAGATATATTTCACAGCACAGGACAAACACTCGACTATACCACTGACAGTCACATATAACATGTAAAGTTAATGTTAAAGAGCAAATATAGCGTCTAGCCATTAGAAATGATAAATACAATGTATATTCATCCAAACAGCTCGAATAAACACAAGAGCTAGCCACAGTATACACAAGCACATCTTATAAATAAGTACATAAAATACAATAAAATTCATAACTAACACAGTTGTATGCGGCGGATGGGAGGGTAAATAATTTCAATGAAAAATTTCAAATGTACCGCGAATCCCGAAACAAAGAAATATATAAGAGCGTCCTGTATCCAGGTAACTTCTTCTCTGGATCTTTACACCCTTTATAGGGTAACCATACTTTGTATGTCGAACAGTTCCACCACCAAAAAAATAATTGAAGAATAAATTAACAATCGTAACACAACAACATTATATACACTATATACATTTTTTAAGTCTTTATGTGTTTTTATATAGGAGGTTTACAGGTTTTATTTTGACTTTTACATAGGAAGTTTACAGTTTAAGTCTTTAACATACAATTAAAGGAAAAATTATGATTTTTACTTTTAGCAGTTATTTTTCATATATTTTTTTATTTTTGGTTTACTGATCAATATTTAATATAATATTTACAGTAACAAATTAACCAATCAAAATAAGGAATACTCGGAACAATTTCTTCCGAGTAAATGTAAACAGTGATTCACGTGGTAATTATCCATTTTTATAAAATCAAAAATTACACAATAACATTTTTTTTTAATTTTCGGGGGATAATCAATGTTTCCCTATTGTATTCTACTTATCAATATCTGAATTGATGATGTTATGTAAACTTTAAATTTCGTCCAAACGAATACTTAACATTTCTCAATATTTAATAAAAACAGACATATCCAACTGATTAAGACGAAACACAAACCTGTTCTATATCTTGTTCATAAATACGTTGTGTTGTTCAAAACATTTGAAGTTCTTCATTAATAGTTACAAACATTTACAAAATTAATAATGTTTTATATTAATCTAAAATATTAGGTACTTGTCAGAAATAAATATTTGCATGTTTTATGCGTCTCTGATGAGACTTATGAAGACGAAACACGCGTCTCTTGTGCATCAAATTATAAGTCTGGTACCTGATAAATATTTACACCACTTGGTCGATGAAACTGCTTTGGGGCGTTTCGTCCATTAGGGTATTACTAGCACAGTAGTCAGCACTTCAGCGTTGACATAAACATCAAGTATATGGCAATTTTAATTTTATAAATTTACTGTTTGAAAATGTATGATTTAGTCAAATTGCTAAGGATGTTCTTATCCCAGGCATAAATTATCTTAGCCGTATTTGGCACAACTTTTTGGGGATTTTGGGTCCTCACTGCTCTTCACGCGTCTGTCGTATCAAATGATAAGCCTGATACCATTGATAACTAGAATGAGGCTTATAAGTTAGAAAATTACTAGGTTTAAAGAGCTGTTCAACAGTTTTGTGCCGAAACCAACATAAAAATCATTAAAATCTATGCACACATACCGATTTTGTTTGTTTGCGGATAGATATGTCATTAATATAATGTGTATTGAATAATTGTAAGGTGTACATATCTGCATCTGGTAGGTATCATATTACTGCCTGTCATTTATTCATCATCCATGGGTGTAACCTGTGATTATTCGATGTTCAGTACTTCAGTACTTTGATTAGTTTAGAATTTGAGTCAAACTGGTTAAACTAACAAGTTTACACACTTTGTGTTCTCTTTGATTTTTTTTATATCGACCTTTTACAATTTCAAATTATGGTCACGTACACGGAATATTGTTTAAAGTTGACGACTATTTAAACTGTTTAGAATGTGCAAGTAGTCATTCAGTTTTATTTCATTTTGAAGTTCACTGTAAAAAAAAAGTTTTGAACTGTTATCGATTGTTGAAAGTTTTTCAAGATCAATTTTATCATACTTTTATTAAACACTATGTTTAAAAGTTTGTTTACGTGAATTTTTTATTAGTTGAAAAGATTTATCAAAATCAATTTTCATATTCTCTTTCATCAATATCAAATTCTTTAAAAATGTGCTTGGCAAATGTGTACCAAGTATATTTTTCATCTTCAGACATAGACTTATTTACTTTGGAAGCTTCTTTAACAGGAGCATGAGGAGGTTAATTTCTTGGTTTATTTCATGGCAGTAAATTCTACAAAAATATAATATAACATGGTGTTAATGATTATTGAACGAATAGAAATATTGAATGACCGTAAGATTTAAGTTCAATCTTGACCATAAGTATTGCCAAATATCAATTTATAATCTATCATGTTTCTTGTTTTAACAAATATTTCGGACATTCTAAATTGTTCCTGGTGTAAACAAATATTTCGGACATCTATTATTTTCCTGGTACAAACAAATATTTCGGACTTTTTATGATTATTTTAGATCTTCGATCTATGAGTTTGACTGTCCCATTGGTATCTTTCGCTTCTCCTTGAAATTCATTTTAAATTTCGGAATCATTACTATTGTCTGACGTATTGCACAAATTAGATATTCCTGGTACACATGTACGTGTTTATTTTTAGCTCCACAAGGAAGCGGGAACCATGTGTACCATCTTCGTAGTGGAGGGGACTGGATCGAGGCTAGTGAAGATGCATCGGCACCCTTCTCCTTTTCAAAAAGTTTACTTAGTTAAATACTAGTAGAGACGAAAATAAAAACAAATGAGATAAAACTGGTCCGGAAATGAAGTGCTCCTCACATTTTTAATTATAATCTTGCGAGGGACATGTTAGAATTCTTCCGGTTCGTATCACATGCAGGCGGATTCAGGTGGAGGCCCAGGGGGCTGAAGTCCCCTCTTGTGCTTGGATAAATTGAGTGATATAGGGAGTCACTGTAGCATTACTGGATCGGGTCCCCTTTTAGGTAGTAAATGGTCCCCCACTAAAGTTTTTCATTTGAGGATCCGACACTGCATGTTATCAATTATGCCATCAGATTCACCACTTCTTCCCAATTAAGTTGTCACTTTTAAAAATTCGGACTTAAATTCAACTTTAGAGATGGATTTGCATGGGATGGCTTTATATAAACAGGACCCCTTGTGTTCGCTTATCGCTACACTACGGTGCGAAGATTTAGGCTGACCAGTTTATGCCTTATAGAGCTTCAGCATATGGTAAAATGATACATTTTCCGTTGTTTAGTTTGGGGTCCCTTTCTTCAAATTTTGTATCCGCATGTGAATTTTGACCCAGCCCTTCTCAAATATTTTTGGCATAAAATAGTTGACTGAATACACCAACATATACATGTATGTACTTTTGAATACAAAAATGATTGAAGTCCGGATCATTCAGTGAAATTTGAGAAAACCTAAACCCCGGAAAGATCTTGAAAGAACCAAAAGAGGGACAAAGATACCAAAGGGACAGTCATTCTAATTAAAATATTGATATCTGATTACGTTATACTCATATGTAGCATAACCTAATCAGAGATCAATATTTTAATTAGATTGAGGGACAGTCAAACTCATAATCGAAAATAAATTGACAACGCCATGGCTAAAAATGAAAAACTTGAGACAAACAGACAAACAATAGTACACATGACACAACATAGAAAACTAAAGAATAAGCAACACGGACCCCACCAAAAACTAGGGGTGATCCCAGGTGCTCCGGAAGGGTAAGCAGATTCTGCTTCACATGTGGCACCCCTTGTGTTGGTCATGTTATAACAAATCCGGTAAATAGTATATTTCTGTAGGTCACATTCATGAAAGGGAAATGGATTGTAGTTACGACGTAAGGAACATATCCATATCATTTGAGAAACGGTTATTCTATGAAGGTCAACCAACTCGTGATTGCGTCCGTAAAATTGACGAAGGGATGATTTCAACTTCACCATTTGGAACGCTTGGTTTAATAGCTTCCTAGTGAGCAGCAACCCTCTATCAAGAAAATCATAATGGGAAATGCAAGCACGGGAATATCGTATCAATTGGAAGATATATACCACGTATGGAGGTGCTGCTGGAATGATGCTCCTTAGAAATGGAAAGTTCACACTTGGAAAGCTGAAATCATCTCTTTTGTCGTAAAGTTTTGTTTTCAATCGACCCTCATTGTCAATTTCTAGATGTTAGTCAAGATATGAGGCAGATTTAACCGTATCTGTTGTATCCTTTATCTCTAGTTCGATGGGATATATGCGTTAAACATAGTCACCAAATTTTGAATTATTTAGTGAAAGAACGTCATCTATATAGCAGAAAGTAGTGAGAGTTAAAGGATATTGATAACTGATATCTTGCTTCCTAAGAAGTTCCTGTATGAATTCAGCCCTCATAATTATAACGAAACAAGTCGGCAAGATGAGGGCACAATTGGTTCCCATTGGAATGCCGACAGCCTGTTGTTAGATCTGAGACCATTTCACTCACGGGGGCGGGGGGGGGGGGGGGGTAACTTCCTATTATTGGGTATACGGGGATGTGCCAAAAATATGGGTCATAATGTTGCGAGATTTTATATAAAAATGACCCTCCTTTTTAATGACATCCTATATTAAAATTTGAGATTAAAATGCATTTACGTATGATAACTGTATATTGATTTGGGGTATATATATATATAACGATAAAATATATGTGCACCAAACGATGTCAATTCATATATAAAAACTTAAGGGTAGCTGGTGTATTTATGAATTATGAGTGATGATGAGTTAGTGCTTATATAAGCATGGGTCATATTTTAAATATTGTATATAAGTATAGGTCATTCTTTCTTAAATATTTATATAACTATAGGTACTGAATTTCAGTGAATGTTATATTAAAATGGGTACGTTTTTTGTGGCAAAAATGGCATACCCCTACCAAACAAATATCGAAGTTACAACACCCCAATTAAAAACTAAAAATAAATACTTTATTGTTTGAATTGTTTTGTGGTGATGTAACTGTTTACTCAATGAGTGGGTTATTTTTTGGGAGAAGCCTTTCCTAGCAGTACTTTTGTTGGTGCATGATGCAATTTGATGTCACGTGACACCATCGGGAATTTCATTCATTGTTTGTTGACCCTGTTCGACCTCTTTACAGGCTAAAATAGTACCTCATGTTTAACAAATCTGTCAAGCATCCAGATGATCTTTAATGTAAAACTTATTATATTATAACACAATTCAATCTTTTTTCTAACATTTGAAACTTATAGGTCGTGACAAGTCCATTTCAGGTATTCAATTACAAGCAAATTTTCCATGTTTTCTTCCGCATTACAATTTACCGCCAAATATTACACTATTTATTTACCAAATATTGGATTAGTGGTAAACAAGATATAAACGACAAGGATGAAGAGAAGTATTGACGGCAAAACTAAAATGAATGGAGATTATTCTGGGATGAATGGTGACAGCAAACCAAAGAATGGTCATCTGTATTTAGCTGGGTAAGATTTTGACTTAAATAATCTGCCGGCACGTGTAGCTCAAGCCACAAAAAAATATAAGACAAGAGCAGACAACATGATTTAGCTTCACCTTGGTAGACCATTTTTAATTTTAAAAACATTTCATTTTCTACTCGAGAACTGTAGATATATTATACCAAGGAATTGTATTTTAAATATACAATTCCTTGTTAAAACCAATTAGGCTACTTTTATCTATCTACAAGAAAATGTCATGACAAAAATATGAGGACATAGAAAAGAGGTTAGAAAATGCCCTTTTACTGTCAGGCTTCAATGTTAATATATTTTACTAGTTAGCATCAAATTGTGAGTTGTCAAAATATCCTTGTTGTGATAATTATTTGTTACAGTACGGTTATTTTGGAGAAAAATTAATGTGCTTTGTCAAAATCTGTCATTTTTTTATCGTAATTAAGAAATATGCATTTTATCAGTAGGCATCAAAAATTATCGTTTACATCATTTGGCAAGATTTTCCCCCATTGCTCGCAATGAAAGTACCCAAAACGACCCTAAGTAAAGAACAGAGATTTGGAAAGGAATAAGGATATAACATGCAATTTCCAAGAGTATGTATTGTTAAAATAGATAATGTGTTAAAAGTGCCACGGCATACAAACTGTAAACCTGTCATTTAAATGATATTAGGGAAACCTGTGTTTACCAAGTATAGGTTTTCATAATGGACAAGATGTTAAATTTAATAGTTATATACATGTAAATGTTATTTGTATTTAACTTATTCTTGACTAGCTGAATTTAAAAAATATATATTTTTAGAACGATTTTTATTTTTAATTTAAAGCTGGATATATTTTGCCATATGTTATCCATTTTAATCATGTGTTTAGATCATATTGTTACTAATTAGATTTTACAATGACGGGTTTCCTTGGAGATGATTGTCAATTTCTTCTTTATTACGTATTAATATTATAACTCATGTCTTAGCTGTGCTTTTGGTTTGAAAATTTTTGATCAATATTTACTGTTTTAAATTATGTTATATTTGTTTAAATCTTACAATTTTGTACCAACTTATAACTGCATCATACAGGTACTAAAAACACTATATATTTATAACAGATGTGTAAAAAAAGGACAAAAGTTCAATATCTGACTGAATATCAGTGTGTCAGATGTAATTTCTGTTGTCAGTAATGTTTTCAACATATATATACATGTACATGTAGATTTGTATCACATTTATACAGAATTTCCTCTGGAAACTTAAAAAAAAATGCCATAATATCTGTTCCTGTTGGAACATTCCCTGTATTTTGTTAGGAAGTACATTTTTACTATGCTCTTCAACTTAGTTCTTCATTTGACCTTTTTAATATTTTTGGATTCGAGCGTCACTGATGTGTCTTTTGTAGAAGAAACGTGCAACTGGCATAAATACAAAATTTAATTAATGGGTTGAGGTCATAAAACTTTGCTCAGTGCTGAGAACACATAAATCATGCTCCAAACATGAAATCCAACATTTTGATTGGTTGATTTTGGAGTATGAGCATGATGAACTGAAACAAGGTGATATCTATGATGAGTTAACTTTATTTACAGTGTAATAATAATATTAATGATATTCCAGAATTTTTTTTCCATTTTAAAATAATATGAAGGAACTTGTATTTCATGACAATGTTTCATTCAGAATTCATCTTAATTTCTTGTATGTGCAATAAAAAACCTAAATTCCAAGGTTAAGATTAAATCTACTGAAGGTGTCTGAATTTAACAGACTAAGTTCCTGGACATTTGTAAAACGCTGAGGGTGCAAAATTGCGTTATTACAGCCTTCTATAATTAAATTTCATTTGATATCTGCCCTCTTAGCCTGACTATTTACATTGCCTACATGAAATATTTACATGTCACAATGGATATTGTATACAATGTTTACATTTCAACGATTGACCAAATAGTTTTCTTTTTATTTATGTTTATTCTTTTCCACCCTTTAGATTCAAGCTTCAATCATTTGGGTGGTTTGAATTTATCGATAACCTGTATTTAATTTAATAACTTGAAATGACATTCAGGTTTAAAAGGTAAAATGCATGCTTTGTTGTTGTTCAGACCTGTTAAGTATGTTTGTGATCTTGAAAATACACATGAAAAGAAATGTTCAGTCTGAATTCATTTATATTTTGTGTACATATTGATATTTAGTCGTGTGTTAAATTTCTAGTGATAAACATGAAGGGAAAAATTATGATAAATATGGTGTCTGAAGGTGTGTCATTTTGTTTACAGTAACTAAGCTGTTGATTGGCTCAAAAGAGAGTGTGTGTCTTGGTCAAGGTTAGAACAAACGTGTTCTATTTTCAGGACATTTTTATTATGTAGTATTTAATTTTTGACCCACTTTAAATTAATTCTTAGTAGTCTAATTGCAGGGTCTTTTTGTCATGTTTGTGTTGAATATATAGTTTTTAGGCAAGAGAAAAGGAATTCAAATGATCTTGTGACATTAAAAATAGATTTTGTTTAATTTAACTCACAGTTGGCAGTTTGTGTATACATAACAACCAAAAGCATTAAGTTTCTAATTTTAGTTAAAATATTATAAATTTATTGAGTACTAGGTACAATGTCAATGTAGTTATAATTTCATAAAGTCAGATAAAAATCTGCAATTAAGCAGTTCTTGATATACATAGAACATGTGACAATTGCACGTGATCTGCATTCATGTGGTATAATACTTAATTATGATGCAAGTTATGTCATTTTGATGTTGTAGGCAATAAATAACAGTTCACCTTTAAGTTTTTAAAAACATAAATAAAAAACCACCTTGAAGCTAGGTTTATGAATAAAGAAGATATATATATGATTTCATTTCTTTTTGATAATGTGTTTACCATGTTTACATTTTATAAAAGGATAGAAGTACATTTTGTGACATTTTAAAAACAAAATTTAAACACAGGGGAAGTGGTAAGATTTACAAAGAGATAACTCTCCTATAAAAAACATGTGACGTAGAGGTTAACAGCTATACCTAACCATACTAACCGCAACAATGAACAGAAACTATACTGCATATATAGCTAACTTTTAAGAGAACATTTTCTTAAATATTTGCCTACAAGTCATACTGTCATAATAGGTTGAGCATTTTGATTTGAATGAATATGTTTTTAATAACGATGGGCTATTACCCTTTGAAACTTATTATGATTGTAGTGTTAGAAATAATGATGAATAAGGCAGTACATATAACCCTCTTCCCTCACAGAAATAATCTTTGATCTCTGATGTTAATACACACATATTTGTTTTGACATGTTTGCACATTGAATTGATCAAGTCAAACAAAAAAGTATGTGTGTTTATTCTACCGCCACCTACCCTAATCTTTTTTTGGTTTGACCATTTTTGATATCTAAGCACTGTCAAATTCACATTGTTTTTCCCATAGACTCAATGTAAAACAAATATTAAAAGAAATCCTTACCTACCTACCCTATTTATTTCAGCATGTTACAGTAAACACTCATACATATGTACTTTTTTGTTTGGCCTAGGAAAGGGTTCTCACTTACAGTCCTCAGCTCAAATCATTTAAGACTCAAGTTACCATTTAAGAGTCCCAAGGTACACTAAGATTATGGTACCTTATCTAGAAATATATAATGCTACAAGACTCAAAATGAGTTCCAGCTTTGATTACCTTGATTGTTCAATAAACTGTGGATTACCCAGGGGTTTCATTATCTTTCATGTTGACTGGTACTTTCCACATTTCTAGGTGGTACTTTTCAATTTATTCCATGAATATCTTATATAAAAATTCCTACATTTAGGCGGTACTTGTCAATAGCATAGGAGGGTAAAAGTACCAGGTACCTCCTCCCATTGAATGGCCTGATTAATTGACCCACAGTCAAAATTAAGCTTTCCCTTGATTCATATTTATTGGAAAATAAATCCTGATGTGAAAACCCTGTAAACATGATAAAAGTAAGAAATTATTTTGATAACAAATTAAATACACTGAATTTAAAAACAATAAAACATGTTCTTTTCAGGTGGTGAATTTTCACTTCCCCCTTCTTCTGATGTATATGATTGATATAACATTTAAACAAACCGATAATAAAATTACACAAACATATTTATTATACATGTAACCATAATAACAGGATAGTCATACATTAATAATTAAGAAAAGATTTATTTTTATATCATTAATAATGAGAGTGACGAACGTAAATGACAATATCCTTGACTCGGGTTATTACTGTGCGCCTGTTTTGATTTCACAGGAAAATCACATCATATTTCAACCAGTGTAATTAAACCACTTACAGTTTAGAGTTGTCTTGTGTGATTCCCTGCCATATCCCTTCAGAAAGTACACGCAGTAATCTAAATTTTCCTTTAGTCATGCAAGAAACAGATTTGACCACGATCTCGGATTAGTACAATATTTATCCACTCAGAATAGTTAAAAGTTATAAGTCTTATAATTGAGTGGTATTACCTCCAATTTTAAGTTTTTAAATTTTAAACTATCTTGAGGGCATGGAGGGGATAAATATCCTAATCAATGTGGTTGTGTTTTGACTATCCTCATTCAAGGATTTGTCACTATAGGCCCGAAGGGCCAAGTGAGCTTTTCCCATCACTTTGCGTCCGGCGTCCGTCGTCGTCCGTCGTCGTTAACTTTTACAAAAATCTTCTCCTCTGAAACTACTGGGCCAAATTGAACCAAACTTGGCCACAATCATCATTGGGGTATCTAGTTTAAAAAATGTGTGGCGTGACCCGGTCAACCAACCAAGATGGCCGCCACGGCTAAAAATAGAACATAGGGGTAAAATGCAGTTTTTGGCTTATAACTCAAAAACCAAAGCATTTAGAGGAAATCTGACATGGGGTAAATATGTTTATCAGGTCAAGATCTATCTGCCCTGAAATTTTCAGATGAATCGGTCAACCCGTTGTTGGGTTGCTGCCCCTGAATTGGTCATTTTGAGGAAATTTTGCTGTTTTTAGCTCACCTGGCCTAAAAGGCCAAGTGAGCTTTTCTCATCACTTGGCGTCCGGCGTCCGTCGTCGTCCGTCGTCCGTCGTCGTCGTTAACTTTTACAAAAATCTTCTCCTCTGAAACTACTGGGCCAAATTAAACCAAACTTGGCCACAATCATCATTGGGGTATCTAGTTTAAAAAATGTGTCCGGTGACACGGCCAACCATCCAAGATGGCCGCCATGGCTAAAAATAGAACATAGGGGTAAAATGCAGTTTTTGGCTTATAACTCAAAAACCAAAGCATTTAGAGCAAATCTGACATGGGGTTGAATTGTTAAACAGGTGAAGATCTATCTGCCCTGAAATTTTCAGATGAATCGGATAACCCGTTGTTGGGTTGCTGCCCCTGAATTAGTAATTTTAAGGAAATTTTGCTGTTTTTGGTTATTATCTTGAATATTATTATAGATAGAGATAAACAGTAAACAGCAATAATGTTCAGCAAAGTAAGATTTACAAATAAGTCAACATGACTGAAATGGTCAGTTGACCCCTTTAGGAGTTATTGCCCTTTATAGTCAATTTTTAACCATTTGTCGTAAATCTTAGTAATCTTTTACAAAAATCTTCTCCTCTGAAACTACTTGGCCAAATTAATCCAAACTTGGCCACAATCATCTTTTGGGTTAGTAGTTTGAAAAATGTGTCCGGTGACCCGGCCATCAAACCAAGATGGCCGCCATGGCTAAAAATAGAACATGGGGTAAAATGCAGTTTTTGGCTTATAACTCAAAACCCAAAGCATTTAGAGCAAATCTGACATGGGATAAAATTGTTTATCAGTTCAAGATCTATCTGCCCTGAAATTTTCAGATGAATCGGATAACCCGTTGTTGGGTTGCTGGCTCTGAATTAGTAATTTTAAGGAAATTTTGCTCTTTTTGGTTATTATCTTGAATATTATTATAGATAGAGATAAACTATAAACAGCAATAATGTTCAGCAAAGTAAGATTTACAAATAAGTCAACATGACTGAAATGGTCAGTTGACCCCTTTAGGAGTTATTGCCCTTTATAGTCAATTTTTAACCATTTTTCGTAAATCTTAGTTATCTTTTACAAAAATCTTCTCCTCTGAAACTACTTGGCCAAATTAATCCAAACTTGGCCACAATCATCTTTTGGGTTAGTAGTTTGAAAAATGTGTCCGGTGACCCGGCCATCAAACCAAGATGGCCGCCATGGCTAAAAATAGAACATGGGGTAAAATGCAGTTTTTGGCTTACAACTCAAAACCCAAAGCATTTAGAGCAAATCTGACATGGAGTAAAATTATTTATCAGGTCAACATTTATCTGCTCTGAAATTTTTAGATGAATCGGATAACCCGTTGTTTGGTTGCTGACCCTGAATTGTTAGTTTTAAGGAAATTTTGCTGTTTTTGGTCATTATCTTGAATATTATTATTGATAGAGATAAACTGTAAACAACAATAATGTTCAGCAAAGTAAGATTTACAAATAAGTCAACATGACTGAAATGGTCAATTGACCCCCTTAGGAGTTATTGTTCTTTATAGTCAATTTTTAACAATTTTCATAAAATTTGTAAATTTTTACTAACATTTTCCACTGAAACTAATGGGCCAAGTTCATTATAGATAGAGATAATTTTAAGCAGCAAGAATGTTCAGTAAAGTAAGATGTACAAACACATCACCATCACCAAAACACAATTTTGTCATGAATCCATCTGCTTCCTTTAATATTCACATAGACCAAGGTGAGCGACACAGGCTCTTTAGAGCCTCTAGTTGGTTATTATCTTGAATATTATTATAGATAGAGATAAACTGTAAACAGCAATAATGTTCGGCAAAGTTAGATTTACAAGTAAGTCAACATGACCGAAATGGTCAGTTGACCCCTTTAGGAGTTATTGCCCTTTATAGTCAATTTTTAACCATTTTTCATAAATCTAAGTAATCTTTTACAAAAATCTTCTCCTCTGAAACTACTGGGCCAAATTAATCCAAACTTGGCCACAATCATCTTTGGGGTATCTAGTTTAAAAAATGTGTGGCGTGACCCGGTCAACCAACCAAGATGGCTGCCACGGCTAAAAATAGAACATAGGGGTAAAATGCAGTTTTTGGCTTATAACTCAAAAACCAAAGCATTTAGAGGAAATCTGATGTGGGGTAAAAATGTTTATCAGGTCAAGATCTATATGCCCTGAAATTTTCAGATGAATCGGTCAACCTGTTGTTGGGTTGCTGCCCCTGAATTGGTAATTTTGAGGAAATTTTGCCGTTTTTGGTTATTATCTTGAATATTATTATAGATAGAGATAAACTGTAAACAGCAATAATGTTCAGCAAAGTTAGATTTACAAATAAGTCAACATGACCGAAATGGTCAGTTGACCCCTTAAGGAGTTATTGCCCTTTATAGTCAATTTTTAACCATTTTTCATAAATCTAAGTAATCTTTTACAAAACTCTTCTCCTCTGAAACTAATGGGCCAAATTAAACCAAAGTTGGCCACAATCATCTTTGGGGTATCTAATTTAAAAAATGTGTGGCGTGACCCGGTCAACCAACCAAGATGGCTGCCACGGCTAAAAATAGAACATAGGGGTAAAATGCAGTTTTTGGCTTATAACTCAAAAACCAAAACATTTAGAGGAAATCTGACATGGAGTAAAAATGTTTATCAGGTCAAGATCTATCTGCCCTGAAATTTTCAGATGAATCGGTCAACCTGTTGTTGGATTGCTGCCCCTGAATTGGTAATTTTGAGGAAATTTTGCCGTTTTTGGTTATCTTGAATATTATTATAGATAGAGATAAACTGTAAACAGCAATAATGTTCATCAAAGTAAGATTTACAAATAAGTCAACATGACCGAAATGGTCAGTTGACCCCTTTAGGAGTTATTGCCCTTTATAGTCAATTTTTAACCATTTTTCGTAAATCTTAGTTATCTTTTACAAAAATCTTCTCTGAAACTACTGGGCCAAATTAATTCAAACTTGGCCACAATCATCTTTGAGGTACCTTGTTTGAAAAATGTGTCCGATGACCTGGCCATCCAACCAAGATGGCCACCACGGCTAAAAATAGAACAGGGGTAAAATGTAGTTTTTTGCTTATAACTCTGAAACCAAATCATTTAGAGGAAATCTGACAAGGAGTTAAATTGTTAATCAAGTCAATATATATCTGCCCTGAAATATTCAAATGAATTGGACAACCGGTTGTTGGGTTGCTGCCCTCCAATTGGTAATTTTTAAAGAAATTTTGCTGTTTTTGGTTATTATCTTGAATACTATTATACTATAGATAGCGATAAACTTTAAACAGCGATAATGTTCATCAAAGTAAGATCTACAAATAAGTCCACATGACCTAAATGGTCAATTGACCCCTTAAGGAGTTATTGCCCTTTATAGTCAATTTTTAACAATTTTCATTAATTTGGTAAATTTATGTAAATTTTTACCAAATATTTTTCTCTGTTACTAATGGGCAAAGTTCATTATAGATATAATTGTAAGAAGCAAGAATGTTCAGTAAAGTAAGAACTTCAAACACATCACCATCACCAAAATACAATTTTGTCATGAATCCATTTGTGTCCTTTGTTTAATATGCACATAGACCAAGGTGAGCGACACAGGCTCTTTAGAGCCTCTAGTTTGTCAATCTTATTAAATTTCAATTTGTTCTGTATGATCTGTTTCTGATTGTGTGTTAGATCTGAAAACAACCCAGAAGTGTCATCTTTAGATGAACTTGTACATGTATGCAAGATTGTTAATCAACCAATTGTTTCAAGTGACACACTGGCATATTGATTACATACTGGTATTTTTAATCACAATTGAAAAACAAAATTTCCTTTATATTCATTCAAAAGTTTATTGGACTTTTGATTTATGATATATATAAAGTATAGAAATGTTTATTTTAAGGATCAGAGCATAAAATGCAAATAATCTACATGTCTTCAAGAAACATAATTAGAACATTAGATTTGGGGACTATATTCTGAAATATTTCACAGTTTAATTGACTGTTTAACATAGTTATATGCAATGTTTTTGATATAGAAATAAAGAGATCGATGTGGTATCTGGTATGGTTGCCAATGAGACAAAAGGACTCGATCATCTGATATATACAAAACAGAAAAACATCTAACAAAAACACAGACCAGACAGACATGGCAGTGTGTTCATACTTCTATCTAACAAAAAAGTCACAAAGTACAGATCAGAGAGTACTCAGAGTTACTGACAGCTTAGGGTCAATATAAATAACAACTTAAATATAAAAAAAAATCCTGTATGTCAACTCTCAAGAAGAAGAATTATCAATTAGTACAAATGAACTAGTTTCCTTCTTAATAATTTCTTTACATGATCTAACAAAGTACATCATACCTAACAGTAGTCTCAGATCATACATGTATATATATTGACAATACAGATACTTAAAAACTTGCACTAAATACTGTACACCAACTTCTTTTCACGAGCGATTTATTTTTTCGAATTTCGGGAGTAAAAAAAATACGCGAATATAAATCTGCGTGAATATATAAATGTGTGTCCGTTCGAGGTATTCATTTATACATTTAAAAATTAGATTTTTCCTAAACAAACTACACAAAGTTAATTAGAAAATTGAGAAATTAAATAGTTGCAAATTGGACTTGAAAGGGAAAAACGCGAGATAATTCACAAAAAAATAAGTTGGTAAACAGTAATTTTGACTATTTTAAATGAAAATAAGAAATTGTTGACTGAATGAAATGTAATGGGTACTTAAAACATTTCATCACATTCACTATTTTATGATTTCAGAATAAACAAGTACTTAAAATTATGTTTGATTTGAGGTTTGATAGATAATCAGATGTTATTTAGTGAAAATCATATACCATTACCTAGTTAAAGTGTAAAGTTTAAATGGTAAAGAAAGTTATACATTATATGAATAAATTAATTCTTATCTCTCTTTTATGGAAAGTCATAATGACAGGAGAAAAATCGATTGCAATCTCCTGCACACTTAATTTGATAAGAGTACATCTGTCACTCTTTGTTTTTTTACATGAAAGTTGAAAAAGAACATTTAAGTGTGTTTTACCAAGATATATGAACTTAAATCTTTATTTATCATAATATGTTTTCTTGGAACATTAGTTGTACATATTGTACAATTAAAGTATGGATTTTAAGGATGTATAACTACTACCAAGTAGTATCCCTCTAATATATTGATAATGTCCTTATGTGTCATCATACCTGATCATTGGATGTACACCTGATGTCTTAGTTTTTCTTAACTCTTTTACTTTAAATAAGCTGTATTTTGGAGCATACAAATCCACTATTTGTGTGGGTTAAAACTGCTCAAGATTGTTTATATTTTCCACAACTTTGCTTGTGTCTGAATTGAGCTTTCAAAACTTTGCTTGTGTCAGAATTGAGCTTTCACAACTTTGCTTGTGTCAGAATTGAGCTATCTTCAAATAAGGGGTTATACGTATACATGAACATATACCATGTATTTACAATTTGATCTTTAATGATGAAGAGATACTGATAAACTCTTTACTAACATTTTATATTTCACAGTTCAAAATGTGCATGTTCATCATTTCATGACTTTCATGTTTATATTCTACAAATTCACTGACTTTTTATGCCCCATTTATGGGCATAATGTTTTCTGGTCTGTTTGTCCGTTCGAGGTAGTTTTTGATGAAGTTGAAGTCCAATCAACTTGAAACTTAGTACACATGTTCCTTATGATATGATCTTTCTAATTTTAATGCCAAATTAGAGATTTTCCCCCATTTTCAAGGTCCATTGAACATAGAAAATGATAGTGCGGATGTACTAGGGACACATTCTTGTTTATAATTATTTCAAACTTCATGTCTTGATGTGTTTGATATTTGGATTCATTATTAGGCTATGGATTGTCTATCATTATCTCATTTTAATGCATCAAAGGGTCAATCAAAGTTTTCTAAAATCAAATCTTCTACATTAATTTTCATTATATGCATGGTGATTGAACAACGATTTGGATATTTATTTGTTTTGACAATTCTGTGTCAAATTGCTTGACCTGTTTTTGGGGAAAGACGGCTTCAAGCCGTCAATTCCCTAATGGGGTTGGCCAGAGTATCATTCCCTCACGTCAATCATTTTGTTTTGATAGTTTGGAAACCTCTCAAAATGTCATACTGAAATTGATGACAAGGAGAACAGATTGACTTTAAATACATTTTTTTACACATTTCCCTTTTGTTTCTCGTGAAATTATCGTATAGTAAGCTTTCCCTTACACTATATACGTTTCTTTTACAGTCCGGAAAAATCAGTATTACGAAATATTCTAAATATATCTAACCTAGTGACGTCATTGTTGGAATGCCACACTACACAGGGATATCATTCACAGTATTTGTATACTAATTCAAAATCCGTATTTGTTAAATGTAAACCTAATGATGTTTGCTGTAGTGTAGATGATTCACACACCAACATGCAATGATAATCTGAGGCTATAATCAGATAATTTGTAGGTCAACTTTCGCGGTAAACAATGTCAATGAGGATACATGAGATTGGGGAGAGAAACTGCAGTTTTCATTGTTTCTGTAAAGTTCTGTTTTTAGAATCTTCCTCCAATTCAGGAGCACCTCAATTGATGAGTAATTATACACTAAAATCAAAGTAAATGTTTCTGAACACTTAAAATGTGACATTTAGTATATGATAAGTAGTCTTCTACATAAAAAAATTTTTGTGTACCAACTTAATTATTGAAATGGTTAAAACAAATATGAAAAAAAAAAAAAAATGTTGCTTGTTGTAGTTTATACCTATTGAAATTGGGGAGAGCAACTGCAGTTTTTATTCTTTCTGTAAAGTTATGTTTTCAGAATATTTCTACAATTAAGGAGTACTTGAATTGATGAGTAATTACCCACTAAAATGAAAGCTAATGTATCTGAACACTAAAAATGTCACATTAAGTATATATATGATAAGTAGTCATCAATTAAAAAATAATTTTGCGTACCAACATAATTGTTGTAGTGGTCATTTTTTTTTTTTTTTTTAAATATTGCTTTTTGTAGTTTAAAGCTATTTATTCATGAATTTTACAGATATATCAAAATGTGGGATCTGGAAACAAACTTCACACAGCTTATATCAATCATATTTGATTTTATAAATGCATGCATGTATTCCTGTGATGAGAGTTGTAACTGGGAACTTTATCAATGGAAAATTAAAACTGAATAGATTTTTCAGTCCTCACATTCTTGAGAATACTGTCATAAAAAAATGAAAATGGTCTTAGCCTGCCGTTCAGTTGTATATAATTAAAATTCTAAAATATATTGTAGAAGTTGTTAAATTCAATTGAATTTTAGATAATAAACTCCCAACTTTAATCAAATGTTTTGATTTAGAAGGTGCAGATCTCATTGGTCCAAATTGTCTCTATGATGAATTCTTGACTAAGGAAATGAAATAACAATAAACAACAATTAGTTTCATTATTGTCAGCCTTTCTATATGTTCTAGCTGTTCTTTTGCGATTACTTTGTATGTAGACTATCAAAAGATACCCCCTAAAAATTGAAACAATGGCCGTCTTTTCCCTCAGAGCTCTTCAGCTCTTTGATTTTTTACTGCTTTGGTCAGTTTTTCTTTATTATACCCCATGCAACGAAGTTGCGGAGGGTATAATGTTTTTGACCCGTCCGTCCGTCCATCCGTCCGTCAGTCAGTTTCTTGTCATCGCAACTCCTCTCAAACCACACAACAGAATTTCACGAAACCTTTTCAGATAATAAGGACATACTATGTAGTTGTGCATATCGACTGGAAATTGCGATTCAATTTTTTTTCTAGGAGTTACGCCCCTTTGAACTTATTTACTTTAATGTACTACTGCAACAGTTTGTCATCGCAACTCCTCTCAAACCACACAACAGAATTTCACGAAACCTTTTCAGATAATAAGGACATACTATGTAGTTGTGCATATCGACTGGAAATTGCGATTCAATTTTTTTCTAGGAGTTACGCCCCTTTGAACTTATAAATTTACTTTAATGTACTACTGCAACAGTTTGTCATCACAACTCCTCTCAAACCACACAACAGAATTTCACGAAACCTTTTCAGATAATAAGGACATACTATTTAGTTGTGCATATCGACGGGAAATTGTGATTCAATTTTTTTTCTAGGAGTTACGCCCCTTTGAACTTATTTACTTTAATGTACTACTGCAACAGTTTGTCATCGCAACTCCTCTCAAACCACACAACAGAATTTCACGAAACCTTTTCAGATAATAAGGACATACTATGTAGTTGTGCATATCGACGGAAAATTGTGATTCAATTTTTTTTCTAGGAGTTACGCCCCTTTGAACTTATTTACTTTAATGTACTACTGCAACAGTTTGTCATCGCAACTCCTCTCAAACCACACAACAGAATTTCACGAAACCTTTTCAGATAATAAGGACATACTATGTAGATGTGCATATCGACAGGAAATTACGGTTCAATTTTTTTTCTAGGAGTTATGCCCCTTTGAACTTATTTGCTTCAATGTACTTCTGCAACAGTTTGTCATCTCAACTCCTCTGAAAACACACAACAGAATTTCATGAAATTTTGTAGATAATAAGGACATACTATGTATATTGACAGGAAATTATTATTCAATATTTTTTCTTATACAATTTTTTTTCTTATACTTATTTAATTTCTCCAATGACAATGTGGGGACATGGGGTATGTGAGCGTGCTCACTAAGGTTCTTTAATGGTACATTAAATTATTAAAGTATTTGTTTGGATAAGTTATTTATCTTGTTACTATATGATTTTGTCATGTGACCATGGTTTTCTTTTTCATGCTTTGTAGGTAAACTTCAATGACAGCAACCAAACAATAATGAATCCAGGAAGGGTCTCCACAGATTTAAATGTCTGTGTCTACTTCAATTGATATCAATTTATACCTTATACCATGGGCACTGTGTTAAACAGACTGTTTAAGGAAAATTTTGAACCGGAGGAATACTGCAAAATAGCTTTACCCTTCAATCACAGAAGTGCTTTCGCCAAATTTAGATGTGGTGTTGCTCCCTTAAGAATTGAAACAGGGAGATATGAAAATATTGTTTTAGAAAATAGAGTGTGCCATATATGTGACGTTTTTATTGAAGATGAAGCGCATGTTTTATTAAGATGTCCTCTTTATGACGATTTTAGAAACCATTTATATTATGTTGCTGAAACTTTTAATGACAATTTAAATACTTTAGATGATAATCAAAAGTTAGTGTTTTTATTCTCAGATGTAAATATGATACGTGTGTGTGCCAAAACCTGTCATTTGATTTTAAAAAGACGTAGAAATTTTATATATTGTAAATAGTATTTTATTTCATATTGTGTATTATATCTATGCATTTTAATAGTCTCTTATAATTCTGTATAGAATGGCTCTCATTTTATCTAGTGTTATTTTACAATGTATAAAGATTGATTGTACTTGTTGAGAGATGAGACTTTAATAAAACATTGAATTGGAAAAAATTGAATTGAATTGAATATAAACAAATTAAAAATCTTGACAAGTTTTGAAAGCAATTTAGATAAAAAAGTAAAGTTTTTCTTACCAAAAAAGGTATAGTTAATTCTGGCTATAAATAATACCAGGAATAAATTAAAGGTGATTACTAAATTATATCATTATATACGTAGGTATACTGAGGACATTGTATAAGAATAACTAGGATTAAAGATTTGATCACATATTTATATACAGGATATTTAAAAACTGACACATTCATACATGACTTCTGGTAGAACACTAAGATCAAAAATAAATCCATTGTTATTCTGGACGACAGTTAATGTAAAGGTCGAAAAAAATAACTGGACTTGATTTTTAAAATGAATTTGTTAAACAAGTAAGTTGCCATATGTGTTTGCATTGTACATACATTTTTCTTTTTGTATGTTAGTATCTTCTTAATAAGTTTTAGGTCACTAACTGTCATACTGTATGATATTTACATGGTAAAAATATACAGTGTAAGACAATTAATGCTTAATAAAAATAAAAAAAATAAATTTACAATATTTTTTTTGTTTTTTGGTGTGCAGAGAAGCATACATATTACATAAACATGTAGGTTAATTATTTGATGTCTATCTCTTAATGTTTTAAAGGCAAATACCATGGTTAATATGGTGACCTTATAGTTGTTAACTTCTACTATACATGAATGTTACTTGGTCTGACTGGTAAGTTGGCAATCATAAAGGTGGTACCTACTAATTATTTTTATATATTTAAAAATAAACAATGAAACCAAGTTTAAATTTTCAAAAAAAAAAACTGTTATAAAATATAAACTTACAGTAATAAGTATTAAGTATGACGTTACAAATTTTTATGAATTTTTATGATTTTTTTTTCTTTTATCTATATTTTGACTAATAAGTGCAAAATGTAAATAAGAATAAGTCAGTGGTATTATTTTATAGATATAAAAAATCCTAAATTTAAATTATTATTTTGTACACTCCATATTGTCAAATCAGAAAGTGTTATAAATTTCTTGGCAATTTTCCTCAAGGCTTTCATTAAAACTATATAATTAAGTCAAACACATATATTTATAATAATGCATTTAAACTTTTTCTTGCGTTTAATTATTCTTAACATGCAACACATATTAGTAATAATTGATTTAAATTTTGTCTTTCATTTTAAAAGTAGACTCAGTACATGTATTTATTTTCATTGTTGAAGGCTTTAGGGTGAACAAGACTATATTTGTTTACTTCTATGTCATTTGATATCTGGCAGAGAGTTATCTCATTGGCAATCATTCTGCATCTTTTTATTTGTATCATAATATATAAGGCCCTCAAAATGTTTAACAACCTTGCCCCATAATACAGTGAAACCTGGCTAAACCAGATCCTGCATAAACCGAAAACCTGTATAAACCAAACATGTTCCTAAGCACAGTCATATCAAATTGTATGCACTGTGAACCTGATAAAACCGAACATCGGCCAAAACCAACAAAATCTTCAGTCCCGAAGAGGTTCGGTTTAAACAGGTTCCACTGTACAAAAATATTTTCCTACAAGATGTTGATGTAATTTTATTTTTTTGTTCATCGATACATTTTTGTAACTAAAACTACAATAAAATTTTGTGCAATACATTATATATTTAAAGAGTTTTTAAAAGATTATTTAATCATTGTTCATTTGAAAATGTCATCCAAGTTGGTCCATTGAACCATTATGTTTTTTTTTTGTTTTTTTGCAACAATTCCACAGAAAAAAACATGAAAGTTTAATGGAGTGAGGATTTTGTACCTTCATACATATATATATATACTACAGATTCATTATTAATAGTTGGATACCAATTTTAGGGGATTTGTTGTTAAAGGTGATCTACAAATTAAAATGCTCAAGAATTACATTTATTAGCTTTATATGCAGAGATTGACAAAGCCAAGAAATAAAATATCCACAAATTTGTTTTCTCAATCCATGGAAACTGAATCACATGAAAATAAAGGAATTTATAGTATCTGAAATTCCTATAGTTCTATTAGAAATTTGGAGAGTTGTCTTATTGGCACTCATACCACATGTTCTTATTTATCTATGTAGTATTTTTAATTATATTACAGGTATGACACTTATGAAGAAATTGATAAAATAGCAAAAGACATCCTGAAGCGAGTAAAATGTCGACCGCAACTTGGAATTATCTGTGGTTCAGGACTTGGTGGGTTAGCAGATTTAGTGGAAGAAAAAGAAACAATTAGTTATTTTGATATAGAAGGATTTCCTGTTAGTACAGGTATGTACAAGAATGATCAGGTAACTAGATTAGAACATTCATGTAGCGGAAACAGGAGAGATGGTAATTTATTACAATACAGGATTTTTAGTTGTTACATATCGTTACATGTAAATGAACTCAGTCATATGTAATTAATATTTAACCTGAGCTATCAAAATGTAATGTTTGACAGACTTTATAAATGTACAACGTAAAAAAACATGATGAATTATTATCTGTTTTCACATCTATTTTATTTTAGAAATACATATTATGAAACTTCTATTAACACTTGCAATCAAACAATACAATTAGCAGGTGTTTAGTAGTAAAACTTGTCATTGATTTTTCACTCAACATCAATAAATACATCAAGGTTTTCAATACACTTTATCAAGCTATTGTGTCGTTCAATTAAGTATAGTATGAAAGGAAAGTACAGTCATTACAGAAGTCAGAGCCTTCAAGATATTCCCATACACCACTCATTTCCAGTTGTACTTGTTTCTGTGTAGTTCTGAAAGTACTAACGCTTTGCTGAACCATATATAAGATAAGGAAATGAAGGAGATGGGGTATGATTGCCGGTGAGACATCTATGAGTCTATCCATCCCGAGTCAAAATGACATGGATAAAAGCAACTGTATGTCATTTTATGGCCTTCAACAATGAGCAAAACCAATATTATGTAGACTGCTGTTAAAGGCCCCTACATGACAATTTAATCTTTAAAAATATAGTTTAAAATATTTGTAGTATATATATATAAACCCAGAGACAGATTTAGAGTGGGAAAGGGTGGCCTGGTCTTCCTTGTGTTGGAAAATACTTAAATTTCTGGATACGCCACTGAAACTTTTAAGACATTCTGTCGCTGAACTTATTTAGTTTCACTTTCATGTCTTTTATCTTTCTAATTATATAAATAACCTCATAAATGAGTCACTGTGTTACTACAAACATAAATACAAAAAAATTTTTTTTTTTGAAAAATTCAATCAAAATGCTTTGACCGAGGTAGTGCAGGACTTCAAGTGTTGTTATAAAACATGTGGGTATATTGACATTTGCTCTCATGCTATCTAAAGCAATCACTGAATCACTACAGATCTGCTTTCCATTTTGCTCTCATGCTGCCCTTAGCAAACATCAATCACTCAACCATTCAATTTAATGCTACAAATTTCCATAAAACATTTTAAATTGTGAAGAATATTTGTTTTTATTTTCAGTACCTGGACACCAAGGCCAATTTGTGTTTGGTAAATTACGTAATAAACCGGTGATAATAATGCAGGGACGAGTACATGTGTATGAGGGATATCCATTGCACAAGGTAGAATGATACTTGTCATGCTTGTCAGAGGCTGACTAATAAAATTGAGAATGGAAATGGGGAATGTGCCAAAGAGACAACAACCCAACCATAGAAAAAAACAACAGCAGAAGGTCACCAACAGGTCTTCAATGTAGCGAGAAATTCCCGCACCCGGAGGCGTCCTTCAACTGGCCCCTAAACAAATATATACTAGTTCAGTGATACTGAATGCCATACTAATTTCCAAATTGTACACAAGAAACTAAAATTAAAATAATACAAGACTAACAAAGGCCAGAGGCTCCTGACTTGGGACAGGCACAAAAATGCGGCTGGGTTAAACATGTTTTTGAGATCTAAACCCTCTCCCTATACCTCTAGCGAATGTAGAAAAGTAAATGCATAACAATACGCACATTAAAATTCAGTTCAAGAGAGGTCCGAGTCTGATGTCAGAAGATGTAACCAAAGAAAATAAACAAAATGACAATAATACATAAATAACAACAGACTACTAGCAGTTAACTGACATGCCAGCTCCAGACTTCAATTAAACTGACTGAAAGATTATGATTTCATCATATGAACATCAGGCACAATCCAGACCTGTAAGGGGTTTAGTATCATACCATCATAAAATATATGAGAAGAACATAACCCGTGTCATGCCAACAACTGTTTTTTGAATAAATGTGTTTAGTTCCGATGCAAAGACCCTATAAGTGAATCAAAATTTACGCCAAAATATGCAATCTTTAATGACCTGACAACAGTATCGTAACTATAGCCCTTCTTAATAAGTCTATTCAAAGGTTTTGTTAGTTTTTGAGGTGAATACTGACACCTTTGTGCTTTATAAAGAATATTTCCATAAAAAATTGGATGTGAAATACCTGAACGTATAAGAAGCATGCATGTTGAGCTATATTTACGAATGATGTCCTTATACCGATGATAAAATTTAGTAAATGTTTTGACTAGTTTGTGATATCGAAAACCCTGGTGTAATAATTTTTCAGTAAGACATAAATTTCTCTCGTTAAAATCTAAAACATTGTTACATACACAACGAATCGTACAAGTTGAGATGGTGACAAGGGAACGTCACCATCTACAAATGGATAATTAACGATAGGAAATGAAAAATCATCTCTTTTATCATAAATTTTAGTATTCAGCTTTCCGTTAGTGATATAGATATCAAGATCAAGGAAAGGGCAGTGGTCATTGTTAGTATTAGCTTTATTTAAAGTAAGTTCAACAGGATAAATTTCTTTAATATACATACTGAAGTCGTCATTATTGAGAGCCAAAATATCATCCAAATATCTAAAGTATTATTAAATTTGTTTATAAGATGTTGTTTCTATGGGTCTTTGCTTATTTTTGTCATAAATTGTAACTCATAGCAATACAAAAACAGGTCCGCAATAAGTGGTGCACAGTTCGTCAATTTTTTATTAAATGAACGTTGATATTTATGTTTAAAAGTTTTCACTTGTATAAATTCATCACTGATTTCACAGTCACCGGTAGATAAATTTGAGTTAGTTAAAAATTTTGAAATGAGAAGAAATTCTTTGATAAAGTTTAGCAATAGACTTAACTCCTGGTTAATATTTCCGAATAAAATAACTAGTAGAAATTCTAAAACAAATCTTCAGATGATGATGCAGACCCTAGTAAGATTGTTAAAATAATAACCAATATACATCACTAGTATAACAATTATGATTAAAATTAGATGTTGATAATACATTGACACTTAATGAGTTTCAGATGATCATGACGATTTTGAAGAAATTGTAAAAAAAAAAATCAACAAGTTAATATTTTAAATAATTTTTTTTATAAATAAGAAGATTTCTTTATAAGCTTTAAAGCAACTACATGTCTGTCTTAACATTGTGATTTATGATTTAACAACCTAAAATAGGGTAACCAATGAAGTTTAAATCATATGCATAAGGTTGTTTTCTATCAGACGCAGCTCATACGTAACACTTACTGCCCTTAAAAAGTAAAAAAATAAAAATTTTAAAAATGTAGTGTCATCTGCCACAACATATTATTAAAGAGCATGCATTAGCACAGTATTAATCTTATTTTTTTATCTGCAAGTATGTAAATTAAATACTTTTTCATTTCAGGTAACATTACCAATAAAGATATTGAAACTGATGGGCGTTACAACGCTTTTTATAACAAATGCTGCAGGTGGTATTAACAGAGACTATAACGTAGGGGACATCATGATTATGAAGGACCATTTTAATATACCAGGATTCTCAGGTTTAAATCCACTAATAGGACCAAATGATGACCGGTAAATATCTCCTTATATATTTAAAGGACCCCCAACCCCACCTCCATCACTCTCTTGAGTTCAAACTGGCACCACAAAATAGCTGGCAGTGCTATAAGTGACATGAAAATCTATATCATTCTATCATCTCATTTATATATTGGTAGATACAGATAGTGGAGAACTTATAAACTAAACTCTATTTTAGCATAATTCAAACTGAAATATGGCATTTAATGAAAGCTTCATTATATAACAATTCTTTCTAGAAGTACACTTGTACTTTCATCTTATTTGCGTCTGATAAAAAATAATATGAAACATTTATTGATTTCTTTTATAATTAGGGTAGAAGTAGAATGAAGATGTTTTTCATTTTTATTCCTGATACAAATAGTGTTCAGCAATAATAAGCTGAGGATTCAGAATTAAAGGACGTAAGTAGTTATGAATGGAAAACCTGAAAACCTCTTATTGGCCACTTATATAAAAAGAATTTGTTCTAAACATTGTTGTCAAAATACTTGTAAAACAAACATGAACTTTGTCTTCTTTTGTAGATTTGGACCAAGATTTCCAGCATTATCTAATGCTTATGATTTCAATCTACGTAATCTGGCAAAGAAATGTGTCAAAGAACTAGGTTATACAGATTTCTGCAGGGAAGGAGTTTACTCTATGTTAACGGGACCATCTTACGAGACAGTCACAGAATGTAAATTTCTACTCCAATGTGGGGTTGATGCAACAGGTAAGAATAACATATACTTTTCAATGTATGCAGTTTTACCTGTACTTTTTGTGAATCGGTGATTAAAGTTTTATAGTCTAGTTACTTTTTAAATCATTGGCACTTTTTTGAAAACTCGCCTCATTTAATTATCAAATACTGTATATATTCAGAAAATATTGCATGCATTTGATATTGAAATTTTTTATATGGACAATAATGCTAGATTAATTATAAAAATTTCAGGAGAATTTGAATGCATATATATATATATATATATATATATATCAGATATCAGGATGGGATTTCTTATTATTGCGATACTCACCCAGTGGCATTATTCACATTAATAAAAACTTCGCAATAATTTCTGAATTTATAAGATTAGAAAAAAAAGAATTGTAAAAATCCTTAGGCTAAAATGAAATCTTTACCTGATACATGTATAGGAATATCTATTTTTATCAGACTTTTTATAATTTAGACTTTTTGTATTGAATTTCTTCAATTCATGGATATAAAGCAGCTTTAAGTGGTCGATTTTTCAGTAGCAGTTGAAGTTATTTCTTCTCTCTTCTTTTAGCAAGTCTAGTCCAACACTTGATTAATCTTAAAAATGTATATGTTCATTCTTTTTAAATCTTCAAAACATGCATGACATATTGCCATCACATGATAATTAATCAACAGCCAAGAAAATTAACAAAGTTTTCATCTGAACAATGGAGACAATAAGATTTCATGTTTAAGAATTTGAATTTATAATCAAGACTCTATTGAAATACACCTCACAATACACTGAATGCACAGGACTGATAAAGTTACCAATGTTCTATGTTTTTATAAGTCAGACATGAAGATTTGAGTCGAGGTTAATAATTTGTTTATTTTCTATAGGTATGAGTACAGTACCTGAAGCCATCGTGGCTGTCTATTGTGGCATGAAAGTGTTTGGATTATCTCTGATTACAAATAGCTGTATTATGGAGTATGACTGTAAAACCTGTGCAAATCATGAAGAAGTTCTAGAGACTGCAAAACTCAGAAGTAAAGATGTACAGACTCTCATTTCCAAAATGGTGGCTGAGGTTGAAGTGTAACAGCCAAATCACAATTCATATGTTGTTTATCTCTTTGTTGATTGTTTTTCTTGTTAAAATTTATTGTTATACAAAAATGGACTAAGAAAGTGAGAGAATAAATCCTTGAAAAATGTCTTCCCCTCAAAAAAAAATAGAATCCTGTAGTTGTAATGAGATTATTTCACTCAGTTATCAGTTTTCATGGTTACAATAGAATCTCAGATGTTTTTTTTTTTATAAGCTAGATAATAGTAGATTTTTTTCAGAAATATTATCAGTAGGTTTGGCCATGTAATGGGTGGATTTATGGAACTGCATAAAGTCATTTTCATTCATAAGGGGAGATTTTTCTTGTATTTTAGATCATGCATCAATTTCTTGTGCTTTATTTTCTGTTTTGATGTTAATAAAAAGATGTTCAAGGGAGACAATTGCCTGTGTAAAAAAAAAAATGCAAGATTACTTCCCTTTAAATTTATGGTACCTTTCTGATTTAAAGTAAAATAAACAGACAATTACTCTAAAAATCTATCGAAATTTTATACAAATTTATAAAAAATAATAATAAAATTGTTTAATGAATTTCTGTTAAAATGTCTATGTTAAAAACAAAATTTGAGCTGATATACTGAAATAAGCTGACTGTAGTTGTATATCAAATGGCTGTGAGTTTATTTGTATATGGCATAATAATTTTATAATTCTAACGACTTTTGTATTGAATCTCTCTATATGTTGAGACTGTGGTTCTTATGTTGTAAATTTTAGAGGGTTTTCGGATGACAACTTTTCATTTGAATTATGTTGGTGTAGAAGTAAGCCTCTATATTTTATAAATATTTTGTGTGATACTTGTTTTGTATAGTATTTTAAGACTGTAATTTATTGTTATATGAATGAATGAATTAAAAAAAGGTAAATTAATCCTGTTTATAAGTTTAATGATCATAAATATTATCCATACTGTCAAAACCGTTAAAAAAACAGCATTTGAGAACAATTGATGAAAGAACTACTTATAGTTTAATTTTTCTGTGCACATTACTGAAACAGCATGGGAGTTATAGTTCAATATTCACATATATGGAATATATTAAAGAAATTACCCAACATTAGAAATGTTTTACAAACATTGTTTTAGGTATGGATATTATAATTATGAATTGATATTGAATGCTTAAATGATCAATTACTTAGTGCTCTGTATGTAAATATGGTATGATATATTTCAAGCAGTTTGAGTAGGATGTGTGTGCTTTATTTAATTTGTAAAAAGTTTTTTATTCATCCACTGAATATGTAAAAATCCTTGTATTTTGCAGTTAACCAAAACAAACAAAAATCAATTTAAAACAATCAACCTGTTTTGTTTCAAGTACGAAATATATATTTTATTTTCATATTTTATAAACATATAGTGAAAAATGTCTCAAAAAATTTAAATTGAATATTTTTTATCTATATAAGACTTTATTTCATTGTTTTTTGTTGAGAAAGGCAGCTATGTTCCTATGAAATGAGTTTTGAAACATAAACCTTTCATAAATTCTTCTTTCACTTTTATACTTAAAATGGCTCTACTGAAATTTTAGGTCCAGATTGTTTTCAATGACATATTACTTTCAGTATCCTGGTTTAGGATACAGAAAAAGAAACTGTTCTGTTTTTTAATATTTTTTTAGAAGATTAGCTTAATTATTGAAGATTTTATCATCAGCTTTTCCTTTGAAATATCCTTTTAATATGTAACAATTAAATTAAGATACATCAATACTTCTTTTCACCAAAGATCATGCATGGCAAAAGATTAACAACTAGTAGCTACTTATTTAAAAATTAGAGATAGAATTTATTTATTTGAAAATTAAATTTTTGATGAATCTCATATATTGGTAGAGGCCAAAAAAAGATACAACTATGTTTCTTGCATCCCTACCTATCCAGAATTTCCAATGCTTTTCTAACACGTGTAATTGACCTTTATATTGCAGTTCCTACCTGGTACCCTATTTTTTTCTTGCAGGAAACTGCACGGAAACTGGTATCTAAATTTTTATGTTTTACCATCATAGCTATAGAAAGTTTCTGAACATAGTGTGTAGTGTTGTGAATCTCAAATAGTACAGGAAATTAAGTTTGTTTTTAGAGATTATTTTTTATATTATTTTTTGTTATTATATTTAATCACTGGCTAGAAATTCCCTCTCATCATGATAATTTATTATTGACACCAAGTTAAGATTACAAATCAATGATAGTACAAAATGGTTACTGTTACTTATTTTGAGTTTCTTTGACAAAATTGTAGTGTCTTCCTGTTATACAGGACCTTGATGACACTTAATAAAAGACCAAAATCATATGAAAAGATTTCAGGACCATTGTACGACATACAAGTCTCATGATTGTTTTTTAAATAATATTCTGCAAATGTGAAAATACAGGTATATTTTTCAACTGCCTTAAATACACAGGTTAACATATGATTGTTTGTATTGAATGTTGTTGACTTGAGCTATGCTAATAACAAAAATGCAATTTATATTTTTGAATCTTGATGTTTATATTTTTTCCCGGTGATGAAGATCTCATGAAGAAATATATATGACATTATAAATAAAATATATTTTATGCCTCGGCTGTGATGGAAGGGGCAGAAAGGTTTACCTGTGACAATATGTCTCTAACTTCAGTTTGTTGACCAAATGTTATTGAATTCTTACACAATGATTATTACCACAAAAATGCATAGATCAAATTTGAACTTGGGTGTGGTTGCTTTCACTGTTCTTGAGTTATGTCCTTTTATAAATAGAAAAATAGCTGAATGTGCTGTTTTTTCATTCCAAACTTTACTTTTCTACAATCTGAAACTTATATACAATGCTGACTGCCGCCAAACACAGATCATTTGAGGATTTGAGGAATAAATTAAAAACATTTTGCGGTTTGACTCTCAATACATGTGTAATAGTGTATTGTTATTGTTTACTCTTTAGTGCATAACTTGTTGACATTAAATATTATTTTATATGTTTTAATATTGTTATTTTCCCCAATCATTTGGTTGGTCATATCTCAGTTAGTGAAGCCAGATTTATTTTTGTTTATAAATATTATTTTATGTGTGCATGCCTTTATTTAGACACACACCTTTTGTTTATTTTTTATCCTCTAATACTAAGTGTAGCATACAGAATGAGTAAATCGGATATTTTCAGTAATACTAGATCTCAAATACCAAATAATGTCCAAAGAAGGTAGAAATATAGAGGTAGGCATTGTGACATATTGATACTTAATCTTGTTTTACTACCATTTACCGTTAACATGTTAATTTAACTTTATATTTGAACTCAGAAGAATAAAGAAATTGGGTCATTATGGTCAATTTACAGTGAAAATGCTCATTCCTGCATTCCCTTATCATTATTTATTTATAAGCATAAGTTTTCATATCCAAATTCACTTGTAAGTAGGCTTTCCCATTTGCTGACAAAGAATTGTAATAATTATTCTTTCTGAACTTCTAAAATGTATTTAGAATAATGTGTGCTTAATTTAGATTGCTGTGTATTTATATCTTGAGTATAATGATTATATGCTATTTGCTATTGTTTACATACTATTGTTATGATTTGAATATAAAGCTAGGAACAGAAATGTCTACATGTTGAGTATGTATAAGTATGATCTCTTAAGTGAATCTTTTTAAAAATTACTTAAACATTTGACATAAAGGTAGGTCAGGTGTTGTCACACTGAATGCAATCTGGTGCAAACCTCTGCTTTCTAATGTACCAAATATTCAAACATAGATATGTGATTAAGGAAAGTTAAAGCTTGATATTTATAATACTATTAAGTTTAGTAAAATACAACATCTATCATTTTGTTCAATTACTTTAATATGTAGAAATATATCAGAATTAATTGAAAGCAGGTTGAAATTTCAATATTGTAGGTGTTTCAAAATACATCATATGATAATATCTCAATAGAGACATTTTGTATGTATTATAGAAGATATTTAAATGCATATCAGCATACAGAGGGTTAGTTGTGGTAAATTATTGGTATTGAAGCATAGTGTGTAAGCAAATAAAAGATTTGTTGTTGAGATTTTATAAATAAAGGACATGCATCATACTTGATGACTATTTTCTTAGAATGATAAATTAGAAGCAAACACCTGTCCACTACAACAGATGTTACCTTAAGTTGGTCAAGGTATTTACTAATGAGAGTTATATTTAGAAAATGTGTCCTTTGGATAATTGAAATAGTGGCCATGTAATAGTTAAGATTTATTAGGACACTTCACAACAAAACAAACAAGACATTATACATATTAAAATATAATGGGTTCAGCAAAAGTCTGAACAATGAGTAGAAGCAGATTTTAAAAATGATTAGTGAATGCAAAATAGACATTTGTCTGCATACATATTTAAAATGTAGAAAGTTTACATGCACTGCCAGAAGATGCTCCCTAATCAGAAGATTTATTGAGAAAAAAAAATGCCATACATATGGTTGGTCTTGTATTTGAATGTTAAAATACTTGTTTACTTGTAGGGACCAGCTATAAAATCTTCAATCATTGTTAATGTTTCATCTGTACAGTGGACAATCCACAATGAGATACCGGTACTTGACTTATTCAAAAACCTGACTATAAGTAAGCACTATTTGTCCTAGGTACCTGGATACTGTAAATCAGAAATTATTCTTTTTTTAGAAGAATGGAAAACTATGACTCTGGATTAATTGTTGCAATTTCATGAAAAATTTGCATACTGATACATTTTTCAGATATCACAATCCAAGTTATTTCAATTTTCACATTTGCAATAATTTCTGAATTTACAGTACATGTATCTAAGATGAAGATTAATTATAAAACATGGATATAGGTAACCCCCAAATTAAATATAACAAGGTATGCGTTATCTATAGGCTTGTATGCACTGCAATATCAAATTGTCATGACAGTACAAGTTCTTCTTCATCCACTAAAATAAATGAATCCAAGTTAAGTACATATCAAAATATGACCACTAAAATACAGGCTCCTGACTTAGGACAGTCACATGCAGAAGCTAAAGGTTTAAACATGTTTACAAGTACCAAATCCTTCCTCTTAACATGACAAGTATTGTTAAAGCACAACATAAATTAAAGACCATACTATAAATTTGTGAAAAAGGATTGAATCATCAGATTATAACAAAGCATACACACACAAAAGGACATGTTCAGTGGTTGTCATCTGTTTATTTGGTTCATAAGTGTTTCTCTGTCCTTGTTTTTATATAGATTAGACAGTTGGTTTTCCACTAGTAATTTTTGGGGCCCATTATAGCTTGTTGTTAGGTGGGAGCCTAGGCTCCGTGTTGAAGACCAGACCTTGACCCATAATGGTTTACTTTTATAAATTGTGACTTGGATGGAAAGTTGTCGCCTTGGCATTCATACCACATCTTCCTATATCTATAAAAAAACTTGAGTACCAATCTGAGAGTACTTCAGCAGCTACTGAAAGCCAACTGAAAAATTCATGTGTCCAAGAATTAAATTTCAATCAGTACACATGCAATGGATTTGATGTTACTATTATTTTGTTGGATTCAAAACTTTTATCAATACCTTTGCTTGTGTCTGTTTCAATTGGCACAATTTATTTTGGTGATTTTGTTCTATCCACAAATATAAGCTAAAATTTACACCCACGAAAATAACCCGCTATACGGTATGACCTTGTTTAAAGGTCTACATGTAGGTCAGACAAGGTTCACCTGTCAGACCTCAACCTTATTGCAAAGATCAGTGACCAAGGATTAGTTTTTATGGTCAAGATTCTACAGCAATATGTCAATTATATTTAATGTAAAGAATGATTATAAGGTGTAGATTCTTTCATTGATCAAGGTTAAGTTTAAGTGGTTAGTTCCCATGTCTGAAGTTACTATGAGCACGTTTCAACTTTATTTGGTGTACAGCATGATTGCCATGTGTACATGTCTGTCTAGCAGATTTCATATGACCATGACCTCATTTTCATGATTCATTGGTCAATGTTATGTTTTCACAGTTTTGATAGTTTTTCAGATGCTATAACTTCCGTTCTAAGCATAAGGTCAACTTTATTTAATGTATGGAATGATTTTAATGCATGCCTATCTGTATGTCAGCCAGGGGTAATACTTGTGCACATCATATAAAAAAGAAAATGTGTTATGATTGCCATTGAGACAACTCTTCACAAGAGACAAAATGACACAGATATTATCAACTCTATGTCACTGTACGCCCTTGAACAATTAGACAAGCCCAAACTGCATGTCTATTTACTTGTAGAAGTAAATTTGTATGACTTTCATATTCATCAAGATTTGATTTATCTCCCCTTAATCTCCTCTGTAAAATTACTTATAAATGCCTTAGTGTACATATTATTCTTTTTTACAGGCTTGTTTATGAGCAGTGTTCTGAAGATAATTGACAAATGAGTTTTCATAGACAAAGAAATTACACAATTATGAATTAAGTAAAGACAAATCTTTAAGATGAATTTCAGAAATTATTTTGTGCATTTAATTATTAATGCGATTTTGTCAAAAAAGACTAAAATGGGATTTTGATTTTTGCGATATTGAGAAAAATCCTGTCTAATTCATATAAAATATTTCAAAATGCGAGTTTTATTTATTGCAATAATAACCCTGTCGCATTTTTTGCCATTATTAAAACATTGTAATAATTTCTGAATTTACAGTAACACTAATTTACAGCAATGTAATCAGAAGATGTTCAAGAAAAGAAGAACACATGACTTTTTTTACTTATATCACTGAATGTCTAAGGGATATAACTCTACCTCCAAAGTACAAGTAAATAATAAAAAAAAAAACACACTTCAAATATATTTTAAGTACAGGGACTATTATACAGTTGGTATAATAGTCCCAGATAAGTATCACCCTTGACAGTTATAAATCATGTCAGTACCAAAGTATAGATTACTGAGCTGAAATGACAACCTTAGGGACTGATAGTCCACCAGTAAAGCAGTGGTATGGCTTGGGGCTTTTAAAAATAAGAATAATAATTTCAATTTATAAATTTATAAACAAACAATTAAAGAAATACGTCAGTCTTGTAGGGTTCATTTGATTGTGACCTCATTTAAAAATGGTTCATGGGTCAAGTTCTTTTGACTGTCATTTTCTTCTATACTATAAGCAAAAGCTCAGCTATATTTGGTGTATGGAATTATTAAATGTTGAATTGTTCAGTTGGTTTTTCAGATGCTATAAGCATAAGGCTTACTATATTATGTGAATGGTATGATTGTAAGATTTACATGTCTGTCTGATAGTGTTCATCTGACCTTGACCTTCCTTTACATGGAGTATTGTCTAGATAATGTAATATTTGTAGTAAAACCTTCATAATGAAGTTAATACGGACTCAATATAATTTCAATCATAATAACTATAACAAGTAAAGTAGACAAGACATTTCAGCTTATGAAGTCTTGTTTTCAATTTTGACCAAACTAAAGTAAATAGAGGAAAACCATGAACAGCAAAACTTATCAGGCAGACATTATAGTAGACAAGCATTCTGTGAGCATGGCAATTCATAGTCTGCTACTGGCTAAAAATACATTGTATAAGAACAAAATTCAAACTTGATCTATAACTTGTCATGGTGAAAACTATTTAACAATTATCAATTCAATATCTTCAAGTATGAAGAAAAAGTGATGAAAACTCATTGTTCAAGAGAATTTTCAAGTACAAGGGCCATAACTCTGCACAAAATAATCATACCGAGACAAAATTCATAGTTGAACTGTAATTTCTCATGATAAAACTATATACCAATTATCAAATCAATATCTCCAAGAATGACAAAAAAGGTGCAGAAAACTTATTATTTTAGATAATTTTCTATGTCAAAGAACAATAACTCTACACAAAATCATCAGACTGGAACGAACAGACAGACAGACAGAGTGTAAACCTAAAGTCCCCTTAGCCAGTAGGGCACTAATATATTAAAAGGACTAAAATTTTCAGTCATCCCTTTATAGCTTACTAATGATGATTTTCCAACATTATTTTTGCATATTATGCCTTCATTGAATTCATGTGTAAATAAACTGTTGTGCTGATTCATATATTATACATTTATTTATTTGTCTTGTACTTTGTTAAGAACAAGTAGTAGCTGTTGGGCTGTTGGCAATCCTTATTTAAATAAATAAGCATTAAATTGGATTATTTATGTGCTCCATGACGGCAGGTTTGTTGTTTTCAAGGACAATTTAAAGTGGAATCTTTTGTTTTTCCTAATTATTTTTATTTACCTGAGTACCCCTATGGGTCAATGTTTTAAGTCTAACATAAATTGTGTCATGTTTTTGTTAAGAGGATCTGGCATACAGAATTAAAACAAAGTGTAAAAAACATTTTTTTTATAAATTCAAATAAAACTATGTATATTTACAATAAAATGATTTACACAATGTATCACAACTAAACAGCATTTTCTCATCCTCAGACTCGTGACATGGCAAATGAAAAGAACATTAAATATGAGCTGCAATCGAAATTGTAAATTAAGTTCATCTAGCCCAAAAGACTACACATTATCATGATTGAGGAAAAGACAACTTTTTGTAGTGGCACGCTCTCACTAAATTTACTTACAAAAGGTACATGTATGTGAATACTTGTTAACTAGTCAAATCATTTAGTAATAGATTTTTACAATAAATTCATGAGCATGTTGACATAAGTGTGCATGTATGAAGGGAATTATTTATAGATTTAATAAGTGGTGACAATTTATATCACAGGACAATTCTGCTAATACTGTCTGCAGTAAAACCAACACGTTACTGAGTGAAAGGCATTTTGAAACTTCCTGATACCCTGAATGATTATAAGATTTTATGACATGTATGATGAAAGACTAGAAATGTATATTTGAAGAATATTTCACAAGAATTTACAGTTTTCAAAACCTTCCTCCAAAATGTTTCTAGAACTGATGATGTTTTTCATGTGACACTGCCATTCAACATTACACATCCAAACAGAATTCCTTTATACAACAATGACTTCAATCGTCTGAATCCAGAAATTTCCATCTTTCATCATCAAAAATACTGACAATATTTGACTGTCTTTGTACATTCTTTGCTTTTGCTTTATCTGCATTTACTTTTCTTCTTGCCAGTCTCTATAAAATATAATTATATCAGTATAATAACATTCTATGAAGCTTCAACAAAGATATTGATGTTTACAAAATTTAAATCCTGGCTTTGATAATTTCAACTGCAAAACCATATTAGTCCTTTTATTAGTAAAATATGTAAAACAAATTTGAAATGTTTTCAAAATTATGCAGGGGCCTGGGTGGCTGAGAGGTCTTTAGTAATCAAACTACTGTATCACTAGCCTTTCAACACTGAGGATATTAGTTCCTATCCTGCATGTGGCAGATGTGCTCTATCAATTTAATTGACTAGGATTGTCAGTTTATCAGTTTTAAAAATACAGGCACAAAAATATTTTTCTGAATTTTACATTGAATTGGTTTTTTTTTAATTATTATAAACAAAGTTAAGATTCTGTCCAAATTTCATAAAATTTTGTGAAGGTTTAACAAAAGTATTGATGTTCGAAAACTTTTACCTTAGACTGTATGACTGTATCTTATAATTTTAAAATGATAATTTGAAATTATGGAAAAATGAACAAAAAACATTTTGAATTTTGCTCCAGACACTATATTTTGATCATTAGGAAGCTTCTGTCTAAGTTTCATGAAATTACATGAAAAATTGACAAAAAAGTACTGTAATTTAAAAAAAACTTTAACCACAGAATGGACCAAAAAATTGACTCTGATAAAATAATGTGGGTCACTATTTTTCACTTCCACAACAACATGTTGCATGCTGGACAATAGTCTAAAATGAGATGCTATTAGTATTACATGTATTACCTCTTTCTTTAGACACTTTGACATCCAATGTTCATGTCTGTCACAATGGCCGAAGAACTTTGAGAAAAAATTCTGAAAAACAATAATAATATTTGTCAAAAGTCTGTTATCATGAATATATATGTTAATCATTTGACTATCATACTATCTCACTTAGTAAAATTTGATTAATTAACCTGTGAACACTGTTAGTTACTGTTGAATTTCTAATGTAAGGCACTGCATACATAACACTGCAAAAAGTATGTGTATTATCAATGTGTGAATACTAGTGTCATCTTATTCACAACATTTGTCTTCCTTGGGAAATCAATCCATATACAACGTTGGTTTTCCTCCATGTAAATTGTTTTACACTAGTAGTTTTTGAGCCATTTATAGCTTGCTGTTTGATGTGAGCAAAGGCTCTGAATTGAAAGCCATACATGTACTTCAACCTATACTTTTTTACTTTTAAAAAATGGAAAATGGTCTCATTGGTACTTATACCACATCTTCTTATATTTAGTATCAAAATATTAAATACTGGTAATTAAGTCTTAAAAGATGACTAACGTGACAGAACAAAGCAGTATAATAAATACTTGACTACAATCATTCTTTTAACTACGCACATTTCATTCTTTCCACTGAACAAATTTGTAATGCAAAGATGAGTAATATGTCATGCATCTTAAAACTGTAAATTATAAAATATTTGTTATGTTTGTCATGTGGCTGTCCGTTGATATTAATCTCGTATCCATGATATCTATTTCTAATATTATGTCTGTATACCGGAACTAATTTTCAATTTTTGTGTATCATGTGTATGCTTTGGAAATTTTTTACCACTACTTAAGTAATTGTATTATATTTACTTCTATTTCTCATGTTTCTATTTGTTATTAACATGTGATTAATCTATAATTACATGAGGAGGTTCAGGGCTAGGTTAGTGACAACACATTGGACATGTGTTGAAGAAAAAAATTAATAATATCATATTTAATAGATGAAGAAGCAGATGTTTTCTAAATACATACATTTTCCATGCATTTCTTATAAGCATAAATAAACTTGTTGCATTCTTCTGTATGGAGATGTGCTGATAAGTCTGTATGCATTCTGGATTAAAGCTCTGAAAAAGAAAATATAATAATAACTTTATCCAATATATGTACATTTAATTTCAATTGCAGCAAGCATTTGTATAAAAAAGTAACAAATTAAATGGAATATATATTCTGATGTTTCTTTTAAAATATTTCTGGCAGATAATATAAAAATAGCAATAATATAGGTATTGGAAGGATTAAATATTTTATGATATAGATTTGGGATTCATCCTAGAAAATATGTGATAAGGTAAAAAGTGAGATAACTTCTCTCTTAAATATATAATTTCCAGTGACCACTGTGGATAGTAAACTAGGACCTGATGAGTATATAGAAAATACATACTATATCTAGTATATATATATTTATGTTCATTAATCACAGAAAATAATTTAAGCAACATTGAGGCAAACTTTACATTTTTGTAGTTAAAAAACCAAAACAAAAAATCCAGAAATTTTTCCATGTGTAAAGAGGTAAAACTTTAAAACAGAAAATTTGAGCTAAGTTTAGTTGTAATAAGCATTGCACATAAGTTTCATAAGAATTGATTGAAGCAAACTAAAGTTAGAGAAAGGAAATGAAAAATTCAGCATTTGTTTTCCATTTTTAAAGGGGCAAAACTCTAGTATGGTAAAATTGATGCCAGCAGAATTCAACCTTAATTTGTTTTTGTGGTGATAAGCATTGTGTATAAGTTTCATAACATTAATTTGTTTGAGCATGTTGAGGCAACTACAGTTAAAGAACAACATTTTTTAAAGTTAATCTTAGATGCCCAAATAACTGTTATGGATGCTTACTTGATCAGATCCCGATTTAACTAGGGTGTGGTAATAACTACATGTACACTGGAACTCTAAACATGTTTAATGTCATAATAACCATTGTCCCCAACCTGATAAACACCATCATCAAAACGACTTTACAAAGTATCATAGGTTTTTTCCAAAATCCTTTATTTTTTTGTTTCCATTAACATGATTAATATTAATTTCAATTATTTTTGTGTTTTACAGTACAAAATGAACATATATATACTAGAAATAACTTGTATTTTCTATTTACTATCAATTTCAAGTTTACTATCCACAGCGGTCACTGATATATTATATAGAAAGACGGTATCTCGCTTTGTACCTTATATCACCTATTTTCCTAGGTGAATTCTAAGCAAACATTCCCCTTTAAGTTTTTAAAAGTGCCATTGCTTTTAATATAATTTGATGTCTATCGACAGAACCAATTAGTTTAATTTGTCGTGTTGCCCTGTTTTAATTCTTTATTGATGGAAGTAAATCTGGTTCCCTGCATTAAATGCCACGAATGTTATTCAGCGGCATAGTTAGAATGAAATGATGCGCAAGCAAGTACTGCGACCTAAGCGAGGGAAAAAAATTTTGGGACCCTTTTATGCAGAAAAATGTTTTTTTTTTTAGATTTTCGGTCATAGAACGGTTAAAAGAGGAGCTATATGTAGATACATGTAGGACTTATAAAAAATTTATGAATGTAAAACTATTAATCAATCTTCTGTATCTATAGAGTTATACATAAACAACACATATTTGTGATACAGAATTTACTATAAATTGTCCAAAATCTGCTCTTCGGATCTAGGCAGAAACAAACTTCTCTATTACTTTGTCAATATTCACACTGTAATCCCGATGAATATGCAGTAATGCATGCTAGTAACTGTAGTTGTTCATTGTTGATCTTACATTTGTTTTCAACATGTGTAGTACACCGATAGATCTCCATGGTAGAAATCGCGAGATGTTATACACCAGCGTACATGTTTGGCATTGAGCGACCTCCCAACTGAAATTGTCAAAATTACATGCCAGGTCAGTTTCGTATGTCTCAGACAATGTTGAGATTTGTAGTCTGTTTAAAAATGTGCTCCAAAACTACATGTTTTAGACTGAGTATTACAAATTCAAATCTTGTAAAATATATACAAGTTACTGTCAGATTTTGTCATAATCTCCAATAAAACTTTTATTTTGAAACCAAATGCCATTATTTAATGATATTTCATCAATTAAAAAAGTGACAAAATAGCTGATTCCTTTAACATTCAATTTATAAATTTTTATTTTGCCATTTTTTTTTGGAATGCCAAATCCATGTGCACACAACTGTGTGATAGCATGTGTTAGAGTATAGGCAGCTACACGCCTGTTTTTAACAACATGATTAGATACGAGAGTTATTATGTAAGTTAAAAGTATAAATATACTCGATTAAGCTTACATGAATGAAGAGATAAATGAAAAATAAACAAATTGAGCCCGACTTATACATTTCCAGGGCAGTCAGCTGTCGGCTCTAGGCAACAAAGCAGCGCATCTATTTTGAACCAGCAAATGTATACTTTTTTATCATATCCATATGGGATGAGCTTTGACATCCCACGGCCCCAGCTTGTTTTACAAAATAGTTGAACTTCAGAGTAATCTCAGACTAGGCCTAACTTAGAAACTGGCTTTATCATGTTTATGGCCAAATATTCTCTTGTTGAACTTGCAATGTGGCCGAAACGTCTTGCTGTAAGCATGGTCCGCAAGTGCCAAAGGCAAATTGTTATCTTTTTCAGGGTTCTTGTGGATAGTAAACCTGGCAAATTGTAACAAACCCCTGTGGCCAAAGGCCAAAAATTGCAAAATTATATAAAACTGTACTGTTTTACTCATGCCATGGCCCGCATTGGGTACATTATTTTGCCCTTCCAAAGTTTACCACGCTGATATAACTAACTCCTCCAGTTAAAGTATTAGAGGAATCTATATTTCTATTATATTAGTGGTGCTTACAGAAAAATGTAACATGCAATGCCAAGCACAGACTGTGACAGAGATTTTCGTTGCTCTTCTTATGAAACAAGTTAACTTCCGGTCGTGAAATACGTCATCGGAATTTGTGTACACATTGAAGAGAGCCAAAGCGGCAATTTTGACAGACATAAAAAAAAAAATCCATTTTCTGTTACAAAAATGCAAAAACAGCTTTTGGGACATGTTGTATCGAGAACCAGAACAAAAGACCTGAAACCAATTCTAGAACGTTGGGGCTGGCTGGAACAAGAAGTAGAACAGATTGATCTTAGTAAAACGAAAAGAGAGATCACAAATTCCCTCATTGAAGTTTGCAATGTAAGAACAACCTGTATGAAAGGCTGCATTATCCCAGAATAATTATGACGTCTGGCAAGGCGTTTTTAATTTTATTTCTGACGAAAGGCGTCCCAAATTTTTTTTAAAATAGCCTTGCCAGATGTCATAATTATTTGGACTATCGTTATAGAGACTTTTCACTCTCAGCATTTTTTAATTTTTGGCTGCAGACTAGTCCAAATAATTATGACGCCTTGGACGGCTATTTTATAATTCTTTTTGGACGCCCTCCTGCGAGGGAACTAAAAAAATCCAAAAATAAAAATACCCTCAGAAGACGGCATGATTATCTGGACTAGCTGCAGACCTGCGTAAAACTCAAAATAATATGATGCAAGTGCTACATACACCTTTATCCTCGATGATTGGAAGTTCGTTACCGTAACTCGAACACATCTAAAAAAAATCAGAACCATTTAAAACATCAGCATAATATTTACACATGAATTACCCATACAAAAGTTAGACCATAGGAAGATGTGGTATAAGTGCCAATGAGACAAACTCTCCATCCAAGACACAATTTATAAAAAGTAAACCCTTACAGGTCATACTACGGCCTTCAACACAGAGCCTTGGCTAATTACAAACAGCAAGCTGTAAAAGGTCCTAAAATGACTAGTATAAAAACCATTTAAACAGGAAAACCAACAGTCTAATACATATAAAAAAAAAAGAGAGAAAAACTTTTGAACCACATTAACAAGCCACTACGGCTGAACAAAAGGTTCTTGACCTTGGATAGGTGCAAACAAATGCAGTGGGTTATAAACTTCTATCGTTTTAACAGGCACCAACCTCCACCCTAACCTTAAATACTGATCAGTGTAACATCACAACATTGATTGCCCATATTGATATGTTATTGTGAAGTTCATGCAAAAATATTTACAAATGTATATCAGTTCGTATTGTGTTTGTAATTTCAGCAAAAAGAGGGCTTAACAAAAGATGTTTGTGGAGAATTGGATCTTATTTGTAAGTTTATATTATTGAGAAGAGAAATAGCTGGGATTTATATACTTAAAATAGTCCATCATTCTCTGTCATCATGGTACATGTAATATATGACTTAATAATTACATATACATGATATACATACATCAAACTAAAAGGATGCAATTGACTTATTTTTATTAGATGACACAATGTAATTAATACTGGATACGGGTAACCTGTCTAAATGGTTTGTTTTTATCTAAAGTTTTAATTATATACATGTTGTATGTTTGAAATTAACATATCTGTTCAATGTACACAGATTATAAGTAAATTAGTATATTAGTTGTGTTCTTGACCATGTAAAAAGGTGAACTGGAAATACCCAAGGTATGTCTGTCTATATTTCTGACTGTGTTAAGTAGTAAAGTTCATAATTGTAGAATGCCTCAGCTTGCAAGATATTTTGAAAAGATACTTCAATATTATTGGCTGCCACCACCAAATGGTGTGTAAGGAATAGAGTTTAAATGTTTGTAAGCTGTATGTCAAAATTTAAATGAGGGAGAGTTAAAAAGGGAACAGAAGATACCAAAAAGGATACTAAAAAATCATATGTCAAAGTATAACAAACAATGCCATGAGGAAACAAGTGCAAAGTGCTAACAAGTCTACAGTATGATCTGGTTCATGATGTTTACTTGTCAAACACCTCAAAAGTAAAGGTCAAGGTAGTACATAAAAATAAATACATAACTTCACCAGTAAGGAAAAAGGTGGAGACTGCTACTGTGATACAAAAACACTACTATATACAATGTTAATCATTCTGTCTGGTCTGATTTACTTATTCCTAGGAGTGCATTCTGTTTACTTTGAAAATTCTGTCTCCTGTTCAATTAAAAATGAAAATTTCTAAACTAATTAAACTGACAAATATAGTAAGCTTTTTCATTGCATGATAATCAACTGCTCAATTATATTTTTTCTGGTTTTCAATTTTTTAAATAAAAAACCCCTGTAGTGTATAACTGTGTTTTTAAAGAAAAAGTGTGTAAAGAAAATTCGCCACCCAAGATATTAAAATTTTTATCATATAAAGCGTGATGCCTGCCACAATAGAAAAATTCAGAAGAAACCAAGAAAATTTGACGTCATAATTAAATTTCAGCTAATCATTTGCCAAGAACAGATATTTCACTAGTGACGAGAAGCATTTTTCTCACTCCAATCAAGAAATGTGAAAATAGCACAAAATTAGAGAAATGAGTAATTAAGTATACAATACACATTTATAATATTCATCATGTACATGGATATGAAAGATACCTGTCACACTTTGTGTAAAGATTCTGATTTCATATAGTTCATTAGTTCTAGATATATATTTTGTATTTTTATGTTTTTTGAAGGTACACAAGAGTATTCAACAAAGAAACAATGGAGTGTGTTTTTAATGGAGAAAGAGGATGGTAATATATCATGTATATTAGATTGTTGAGTTTAAATTTGTTGAAAATAAATTATATGCTTATAATTAAGGTAGCACAATACAAAGATTTTTCATCCCCAATCAGACATCTTTAAACTGATGTAATTCCACTCATCCTTCTTTAAATTTTATAAATGATCATGAGGTACCAAAAGAAAGAAGAATGATTAATCTTTCAAATTGTGATAATTTCATTATGACATATTATTACATAATTAATTGTTATGTAATCAGTTGCTATATTGTGATGTCCATACTTGAATGAATTTAGCTTCTTTGTTATTCATAGCATCCCAAAATATTTTATAGATTCTTGCACAACACCGTTTGACCTCCCAAACAGTTTCTCAGATTTTTCCTATTGTATTTCATTCTCTCATAAATCTTCAATGAAGTTTGCAACATCAATTCATAAGAGATCACTAAATTCAATTGGGTATAAAATTTGTTCTATTGATGTTTTTGGAAATCTGAGACACAGTTTTGGAGGTCAAGCATCTATAAAATATTTTGGAATGCTATGAAGAACAAAGAAGCTAAATTCATTCAAGTGTGGATATCACAATATAGCAACTAATTACATAACAATTGACAAATGATTGATATATATAATAATTATGTCATAATGAAATTATCACAATTTGAAAGATTAATCTTTAATTCTTCTTTCTTTTGGTACCTCATTTATAAAATATAAAGAAGGATGAAATGAATTACATCAGTTTAAAGTTATCTGATTGGGAGTGAAAAAATCTTTGTATTGTGCTACCTTAAGTCAAGGATTTTAGAAACCATAATTGAGCTAAAAAAAAAATTAAAAAAAAAGATCATTCTAAGATTCTATTTCTAGAATTCAAAGCTTGATTTTATGTTTCAGATTAAATTGGTTTCTATGTTTTGTCTTTAGAAATGGAAGTCTCATTCAATACTTTGGAAAAAAAACAGAACCCTTATAAAAATTACAGTTTAACGTACATCTTGCAACTTGCTGTTTATTGAAATATTTCTAATATTTTTCAGTGGATTATGTCATTTGCCTGTAATATTTGAGTGATTTTGCATACCTTATGTGTCATGTATTTTCTTACAGTAGAAATTGCTGTTTGTTTTTAAATGAAACTGGAATATAATCAGTTAGGCTTGAAACTGCAAATTATTCACATAATAATCATGATCAGCTTACCGCTTACCAGAAAATATTTTAACCAATTTTAAAAAAACAATTTTATTGTTTTTGAATTTTCTCAATTATTGTGTTTTCTTTTCTTTGACAATGGATAGATAGGAATTATGTTCTGCTTGAAATTTTTATTTGTAAAACATTCAGAAAATGACAGAAAGATATATAATCATTTTTCTTTTTCAGAACATTATATAAGTGACAGCAATCTTTCAAATCCACTGAAACTGAAGAAGAAACTGAAGAGTGAGATAACTGTATTTTTTGAGAGAGTATGTGTGTATTGTATAAGGATTATTCCACTCAAAAATGTATGGGTGGACAACAATACTTTTTACCCCACCATCCAGGATTTTATTTTCATTTGACACAGAGTTTCCAAATGTATTACAATGTATCTACAGAAATAAATATTTTGGTGTCAAAGTCTCCCATACATTTTTCACAAATAGCTGTAAAGCTTATTGGTACAAATTAGAAAACAATTAGTTGATGCTGTGCCATGAGAAAAAAGTACCATCTAGATACATTGTATTACTTGAATTAGTTAATAGATAATATTTACCAAAGAGGGACGAAAGATACCAGAGGGACAGTCAAACTCATAAATCAAAAATAAACTGACAACGCCACATGTGGCTAACAATGAAAGAGACAAACAAACAGACAATAGTCCACATGACACAACATATAAAATAAAACAAAAGAATAAGCAACCTGAACCCCACCAAAAACTGGGGGGAATCTCAGGTGCTCTGGAAGGGTAAGCAGATCCTGCTCCACATGTGGCACCCGTCGTGTTGCTCATGTTATAACAAATCTGGTAAATAGTCTTAATTCGGTAGGTCACATTCATGAAAGGGAAGGGGATTGTAGTTACGACGTAAGGAACATATCCGATACCAAGTTACAAGTCTCTCATGACATCTGCTTTGAACATATATGTACTTGTAACTGTTGTCCAATGCAGATTTTAAAGAACCCATCATCAACCTGTAAAAATGTCTATTGAAGGCTTTTCGCAGATTTTTTTGTACACTAAAGTATTTTTTAAAATTTTTTAGAAATTTAGGTTTATTATTCTCAGGAACAGGACTTTTAGAGTTGGTTAAAGGTGATGTGTGCATATTATGTGCTCATGGTGCAGTTTTTTATTTGTGTATTTTAATATTTTATTTTTTTCTTTTGCCAGGAGAATGTAGTATCTGTTAGAATGTTAAATGGTGTGTTGTGGATGAGGGTGTACATACAGAGTGGGCCTAGAAACATGTACCGTAACAGTGATACAGTCTACATTATATATTATCCTCGAACTCAATATATACTCCTCAGTAGATATAAAAAATCAGTTGAAAGTTATTTGATACAGGTGATTATGGCTATTTTACAAAGTTTTACTTTCATCTTACTGACTGATAATTTTCTTTCTAAACGGTGTCGCGTGATATGAAAACAAAGTTGTGTGATATTATAATTTATGCTAGAAACTAAGGGGGAGGTGGTGTTGCTTATGAAATTGACATGAAATTGACAACGTCATCATAGGTAGAAAAGCAATAAACAGATTACATTGGTCATCTAAAATCGATTGCTTTTCACTTTTGCTGTCCCGGCTCACAGGAGAAAATCAATCTCATTGAGATGATCAACAATAATCTATAATTACTTAAACGAATGGGAGTATCATAGATAATTATGAGATCAAAAAGTTGACTCCAACTAATGTTGACTGATGAGACCTTTTATAGCTGACTAATTGTTTTATTAATTTTTCTTCTCATTGGCCTATAACTGCTTACTAGCACTACATTTAAACTCTGATTGACCATGTTGATAGCTGTCTCATGCCACATTTTTCTTATTTTCACATAAATATATCATACTCAGATATCATACTCAGGGATGTTCAATTAAACATTTTACGCAGAAAAGGAACTGTGAAAATGTGTTAACCTCCTATTGAAGATATTATAGAATTTCACCTACATCTTCAATATACAAAAGATTATTTGACAAACTCCCATAGTTGTGATTTCAATGTACCTTCCATGGGTCCCAAGACAGTTTTTAATTGACATCCCTCAAAAGATTCAAAGAAACATACCTAATGGTGTATACTTATAATAGACATGATATTTATCTTTATGGTTTGATTAAGGCCATATATTATATGTGTTTTGGACCGTGTTTAGAATTTTTTGAGCAACATTCATTCCTCTGATAATAAGCCACAAACTTTTCAGTACTTTCTTATCGAATTTGACTTTTACTTTGGTAAATGTTTTATTCTATCAAGTTTTTTATGCTTCAAGTTATATAACTTGGGTAATTATCTTTTATTCATTTAATAATTTTAAGATCTAGTAAATTTTATTAGAAATAAATGACGCCTTTAAATAGCAACTCATATTGAAACCAATAGGACTGAGAACATATTAACCTGTGTTTTCTTGTATTTAGAGTATTCAAAATGTAATGGGGTGTGACAAGTTGACAAACAGTCTTCTTACTGGTACCCACTATGAATCACTACTACAGCTGGCTCTAGACAGGAAAAGTCAGGTATGTTAAAAAAGTTAGTTATTGTTTGATATGCTACTACACATGGCATTCAATATTTAAAGTCAGGTAATTGAAGTCAAATATGATTTATTAATATGAATGACTTAGCCAGGTTGTTGTCTCTTTTACACACTCCCCATTTCCATACTCAATGTTATTACATAATATTTAAAAAAGAAGATGTGGTATGATTGATGACAACTCTCCAGAAGAGACCAAATGACACAAAAATTAACTATAGTTCACCATACGGCCTTCAACATTGAGCAAATCCCATACAGCATAGTCAGCTATAAAAGGCCCCGAAATGACTAATGTAAAACAATTCAAACAAGAAAACTAATGGTCTAATTTATGTAAAAAAAAGAAAACAAAACAAATATGTAACACATCATCAAACAACGACCACTGAATTACAGGCACATACATACAGAATGTGGCGGGATTAAACATATAAGCGGGATCACAACCCTCCCCTTACCTGGGACAGTGGTGTAACAGTACAACATAAAAAACTATAAAAATCAGTTGAAAAAGGCTTAAATCATCAGATGGATACAAATAGAAATATATCTGTAGCTGTATTTGAAAACAAAAGATTTATCTGACTATTACTGATGTAAGCTTAAGGGGGCTCCTTGGTATAAATCAATTTTTTTTTTCTAATATAGGATTTCACTATATTTTTTTATAAATAAACTTTATCATATACTTAAAAGAAAAATGAAATAAAAAGATGGGGTCACCATTCATTTAAGCCCACAATCTGCCTCTGGAAGAAGCATACATTTTTGTTAATGTCCTTTTTTTCTGTTGAACTAATAGGAGAAAAAGATGTAATATCGAAATAAAAAAATAACCTAATTACAGAAATCGCTTAAATTTTACAATTATTTAGTTTATGTACAGCTTATTTGAAAACAATAATAAAAAATATAGGTCACTGATGAGTTTAAAAAGATATTTCAAATTTAATGCCAAAAAATGGCATTTTTGCACCAAAGGGAGATAATTTGGAGCTTTTTCAATGATATAAACATTTTAAAAGTCATCTAGCGCCAAACTGAATCAATATTTTGGGTTGATTTTTGTACCATGTCATAAAGTAATAACTAATAGTGTAATAAATAGAAGTTGTAATGTGAATGTTTCAGCACATATTTTGCTGAAATTTTTGTACCCAGGAGCCACCTTAAGTCTGTTATGATTGAACACTTCTCTGATGGGAATTACATATGATTCAGTCATGAAAACTACTGCATTTTAATATATGGGTAAAAGTTTACATTAAAAAAATAGTTGATTAGCACTGATATTAGAACCAATCAGAGACATTGCTGATATAAACCTATAATAAAAATTTATAAAGATCTAACATTTGTATATTTTAGGGTGACTTCAGTAGATACAGATTACAACAGGTACAAAATCTACCACTTTTGCAAAAGCCACCACAGAAAAGGAAAGGTATGTTTGAAAAATTGAAGTATGCAACAATGATTGACACATATAGGTTTTTTTATGCCACTGCTGTATGCAACAAATACCCCTGACTGTCTGTCAATCTTTCTGTCCATCTCATTTTTGTTTGCACAATCTAATTTAAATTTATGAAACCCATACACCATGCTAAGAATCAAAATTTGCAGACATTTTAATTCGGGCAGTTGTTTCTAGAGTTATACCCCTTTTAACTTTTTCAAATTGCAAACTTTGAGTGAAGTCATTCATGTTGTCAGACAATTTCTTCTTTTATTTTCAACTTAAGTGACAGAAAGCTGTAAACCACCTGAATACCATCTATACTTTTAGTTCTGAAATTAAGTCTATAACTTTATAACTTTATTTTTCTCTAGTTTCAGAGTTTGAGAGAGAACCTAATTTACAGTGTGAAGATGAAAAACTTAAAAGACAAAGAACAGAAGAACTTGATGAATGTTTTGGACCAAATGAACAACCACTTCTTCAAAAACTAGAATTTAAGGTCAGTGTTTTACAGTTAAGCAATTTGCTGGAGTTGTCTTTCATTGGCCTTGAGAAATTCAATATACTGTGTACTGAAACATTCATATATCAACTGTGAAATTTCTTGGCATTTTCTTTTCTGATTATTGTGCTGTTGGGTTGCTGTATCATTCACATGTACACATTACCTCCTCTCATTCTTATAGAACAACAGTTGTTGGAGTATGAAATGAGAGATTCATGTGAGAAATGGCATGTTTAATTTGACAGGAATTATCTTAATTAGTCTCATTCAGAATTAAGGATGTGTGCTACTGTTTCAAAATAACAAGCTTTTAAATAGACTTTTATAAACTGATAGTATAAAAATAAAGGAACTGAAACAGTAGAAAAAAATAAGGGTTTGTGTGCTTGTTTTTTAAATATAAGCCATTGAAAATTTGGCAAGAAATGATTCTCTTAAGACTTTTCATACATTTGACATTTGCATTTTTTCCCTTCAATAACAGTTTAAAAATAGCAAGGATTTAAAAAAAAAATAAAATATGGCTTTTAAAAACTATATTTTATAAAATTATGAGAAGAAAAGTAGGCCTTAGTGTGCAAAATTTTTAGTTGAACTACATGGATAAATCCAGAGGACTCCAAATATCTGACAAAAATTCAAATATAAGTGGAGCTAACATCTTTAAAAAGTCTCCCAAAATAAAGGTCTTGGGATTCACCAGATATTTAAGCAAATGGTCAATAATCAGTAGCAAATGGAATTTAAATCAGATTGAGTAATTACAACATCCTGTATTTCTTCCTCTTAGGTTGCTGTGAAGTTCCGAGGAACCAGTGCTATACCTTCTATACCAGTAGATGACATGCAGCCTTTCCGATGTCGAGTTAAGTTTGAAGGACCATCAGTAATAGACGGTATCAGAAACTTGGCAGAGTGTGGACTTGTCACAATGCCATATCCAAAGTATTTACGATCAGTACATACCCTTGGAAAAAATCATATTAAACTCGCAGATAAAACTGCCATGCAACATAATGTAAGCCAAGTTAACCAGTCACATGCAGAACAGAATGAAAATACACCTGCTAAGAATACAAGGTCACGGTCAAAACCAAAAACCAGGACTAGGACATAACTGTGATATGAACCTGGAACATCTTTAAGCATAGTGATATTTATATTTGGCTTTTGAGAAATTTGACAATGAAATGGTGGATTTTTTTATTTGTTATTATTGTACATGCTTGTATTATTCAGTTAGAAAGTGTAAACTTGATGTATAATGTGTATAAAAAAGATATAGAAATATTTTAATTTCAAACTATATGCTTAACATTTAGTTTTTAATTTGTCAACCAAGATTTTTTGGGATGTTTGGTGTTCTTTTTAAAAAGAGCAAACTTTTTAAAAGACCATCATATTTTCAAAGTATCTATGTATTAATAAAGGGAAATAATAATGCAGATAAAAATTAAGCTTTGTGTCCCTGATTTTGAAATATTACCCTTGAAAATTTGGCAGGAAATGGATTATCTCTAGATTTTTCATACCTTTAGCATTTGTACCTTTTTTCTTTCAAAAATTATGAAAACATTAAAGAATTTAATGAGATAATCTTAAATGGATTTTTGACAAAAAGGTTTCATTTCTGCTCCATGGTTTATTCCTCTTTTTAAGTGGCAATAAGAACTGATATTGCATTTGATCAAGTTTTTCATATTTTTTGGTTCAATATCAGATCCATAATGTTAAAATTTCTTTGTAAAGGTAGATGGTTTACATCTTTGATCATGTTGATAGATTGAATGTCCATGCCAAAACCAAGTTTGAACCTTCTTTTTGTCTCTTAAATGACCATTTTGAGTATATATCTTTCCTTTTATGATTTGATGTAAGGAACTATAAGTCATTTATTGAGTGAACAACAATTTTGGATAATAAATAAAGAAATTTTTTCCAAAAGACCAAAAAAGTGAAAAAAATATATATATATTTATATTTGAAAAAAAAGTTGTGATAAAATTCCCAATGAGACTACCTTAACATGTATATTTTCGACTATTTTTACTACAAGCCTATCTTACGCAATTAGTTGAATTAGTTGCTGTGTCAATGAGATATACCCAGTATATATCTCAGTGCACATGTACTAAAATAAGTACTGATCTGTTACTTGAAAACTTCTTAGAGTTAAGTATAAAACCATCACTATCCTCCAGTTTTTTTCAGAAGGAAAATTAAGCAGAATTGGGTAGCAATGATTTGTATTTTTATTCCAATAATTTTATTTTATAATTATATTTTGTTGACCCCATTCATTTACTGTAAGTTCAGAAATTATTGCGAAAAGTGCGACAGGGTTATAATCGCAATAATTTAAACTCGCATTTTGAAATTTTTTATATGAATTTAAAAAGATTTTTCTCAATATCGCAAAAATTAATAGGACATTTTAGTCTTAAATGACAAAGTCGCAATAATAAATGCACGCAATAAATTCTGAATTTACAGTACTAATTTTGGAATATTCAACTAGTTACACCCTCAAATTTGGATTGATGAATCATAAAATTTACAGTGAAATAAATATATTTTTAATCATGTAAGAAAATTACTGTTGTATCATATTTTTTGTAATTTAGAAAACCCCGTTGATGTTGTATACGAAAGACATGATAATGATATTGTGATTTATTGTAACAGTGAATATGCTTCAGACCCAATTCTCTCTGTATGAGGATTTGTTTATTGCATTATTACTAAATCAAATGACTAATCAAATGACAAAACAGTTGCTTCACTAAAAACCCATAATAGATATGTCATGTTTATTGATGAATTACATAAATTGTGTAAATGGTCATAAGACAAACAATAAACAAAACAGTATTAACAAAATGATTTTTGCATAAACATTTCGTATATAATTGTTTTTTAGACAGATTCAATGCATAAAGAAATATTTAAGGTTCATGTTTTGTGATTCATTGTCATGAAAATAGTGGATAGTTGTATTCTGCTTAATATGGTTATACACACACAAAAAAAGTGATTACATTTATACTGATTATATTATGAGTACAAATATTGCAGCCCATCCTAATACAATTTCCAATTCAGAAAATTAAATAACAATTTCAACTGTTCAAAATTTTTAGTTTTGTTTTCTTGAACAGTGATAGTTTAGAGTAGTCTTCTGTTATTACAGAATTTAGACTTTAAATCAACATAATAACACAGTAAAAATTAAAAATTGTGTGTGTTGTTTATCCAATTTAACCTTCTTTTTCATGAAGTTCTTAAACATAGCTAGATCTTGCATTAGACAGTTGTTGTTCAAATTTTAATAGATTACAGCTACCAAACCTAATTAAATTAGGCTTAAACTCATCAGTATCCAGGTCATCTTTACTTTTAATTGTAATATCTTGCAAAGGCAAATTATTAACGCTATGTCCAGAACTCTGAGAAATATCTGTCTTTGGTCGTTGTCTGCAAACTGATGACATTGAAATATAGTCATTCATCTGCTCTAATGTCTTGTTATCTTTATTGACATTAATATGTTGTTTCGAAGATGGGATAGTTGGGATTTTCCCAGATTTTCCCACTGGAATTGGAGGAATAGGAGGGGGTTTATTATCCTCACTCTCTGTCTTAAGCTTGGACATTGAAGAATATCCTGAAGATGGATCTGTCATACCACTCTTTCTTTGTTCAGAAATTAAAGAATCTGTTTTGATGTTCAAACGAGGACTTTTTAGCTGCTGATTTGAGGCATCATCAACAATTCCGCTATCAATTCTAGAGAGCTTTCTTTCACAAGCTTGTCCTATAGCACTGTTATGTCTGAGTTCATTTGTCTCATGACTGATATCTTGTATGACACTTTGAAAATTATCATTATCTTCACGAATTGTTTCATGAGATATTTGAGTTTCAGATTGTGAAATATTCAAAAATGAGGAATCTGATTCATTGCAATAATAACCAGATGGTTCATAGCTTCTATTTTTACGTCCACGATCATGTCTGAGCTTTGGATAATCATCTTCAAGTTGATGAACAGACGAGTTCTTTTGAGTTTTTCTCCCTTTAATCACTGGTGATAGCTGAGGACTTTTTGTGATTTGCTTTCTCCTATCCACATGAAGTGAATCAGATCTCGAATCTGAATGTACTGACAGTAGGTAAGGATCTTCATCATCACTAAAGCAGGCTTTTGATGTTTTAGAAAATGAGATATCTAAAGCATGGGAAGGAACCTTTGGCAGTTTTCTTGTTTCTTGTAACACATTTGGTTGACGTCTCAAATCAACCATTTGAATTATCATTTCTTTCTTAGGATGACTTTGAATTCTAAAATAAAAATGTCATCAGTAGTTAAAATATGGAAGAATGAAGATGCTGATCTGCATGCAGAATCTGTTCTGATTTGAAAAACCTGTATGATTTGAGATATAGATAACAGAAAATTACAGTCGAGTTATGTAATGTTAACCCAATCATCCGAAATTAACTAACAATAAAGGATTTAGGAGTCAATATTAGTTTGTCAGCGTTAATATTATGGGGAAAATACAAGAAAATCAAATGTAAATGAGAGACAATTGTTGGTATACTATAGTTAAACAAACCAAATATAAAAGACTTAAAATATATGTAGCATTTATTTCTTTTCTTGGTAAGTAGTTCTAACATTTTTACATTTAACTTGCTTTTAGGTTATGTGTTTTGGACACAACAAAATGCAAACTAAAGACAATTCAAAATTAATATTGAACAGGAATTGCTTAAAGGTTTAAAATAAACACAAGTTACAAACCTGTCTTTCACCTCTGATAATAACTGGTCAGCACATGGTCTGAATGTTCTATTTCGATTCCAACAAGATTTTAACATGTCATACAACCATAGCGGACAACTAGTGGGCATGTCTGGTACCTCACCACTGTAGAGCTCTGTCAACAACTGAAGCAACAGAATGATATTTGAGGTTGAATGACACTTTCAAACTGAACCATAATTGAAATAGTCTGATTTGTTACTTGCATTATTATATTTCGCATTTGAAATGTTAAAACCGAGAATTCAGTATTTCTGTGAAATGTATGCCATGTACTATAAAGTGTATGCACCGATGTTATAGCACATGATTACATTATTTAGTGTCAAAAGGTTAAATATTCCGAACTTGCTTTTGGTAACTGCAAGCATTCTTTAATATGAATTTGTCTACTTTTATAGTAATTAACAGACAAACTATGTGGTTGGTGTACCAATATTTTATACCTTAGATGTGAGGTTGTTGTCCATTCGTTTGATGTGTTTTATCATTTGATTTTGCCATTTGATTAGGGACTTTCCGTTTTGAATTTTTTTTTTTTTTGAGTTCAGTATTTTTGTGATTTTATTTTTAATGTAACTTGCACGTCTAAAAATTAGACTTTGCTCCTTTCTCACATATAACTGTTAGGAATAAGAAATATGTAAAATAATTTGAACGAATTGTTTATAACAAGTAAGATTTTTTACACTGACAATCATATCAGTCAGTTCCATGCGTTTGTTTGTATAAGACTATTAACATAAATCCTTTATCTGTGTATCAATGTCAGAAAACAAAATCCATAAAATTTCATATTTGTTTAGTTTCGTTGCTTCATTCTAACCTCATTCTTTGGTATGGTAGCAAATGGAATTCCCTCAAGTGGATTCACTGATGGATCGTCTCTGTGTAAATTAAACGCTGTATACATTTCCCAAATAGTCATTCCAAGCATGTAGATGTCACTTTCTTTAGAGTAAAGTCCGTTTTGTATAACCTCTATCGGTGACCTGTAGGACAAAACATCAGAAGGCCAAATTAATAGTGTTCAATAGAGAAGGAAAAAGATTTAGAAAGATAACCAGAAAAATTAGATTTTAGTACCTGTAAGTTTCTTCATGGTTGTATATATAATAGAATTCTTTGCGACGGTTCGTGTTGTTTATTCTTTAATTTTCGATGTTGTGTCATGTGTGCTGTTTTTTGTTTGTCATTTTCATTTTTAGCCATGGCGTTGTCAGTTTGTATTAGATTTATGAGTTTGACTGTCCCTTTGGTATCTTTCGTTCCTCTTTTTTTTATACAGGTGAGAGGTTAAGCTAGCTATAAAACCAGACTTAATCCACCATTTTCTACATAGAAATACCTGAACAAAGCCAGGAATACGTCAGTTGTTTTTTATCTCCAAGTTTTCGTTAGTATCAATGAGTGAGGTGGGTACGTGTTTGATATCCAAAAATGACTTACCAACGCAGTCTGTCAGGAAAAGATTCATCAAGTAAACAGTCATCCAATTTTACCAAAGAATTTATTCGTCTGAATCTGCCTACTCTTGGCATGAAAACCTGCAATTGATTAAAATGCCGTTTTATCGAAATTGTGTTCACAAGAGCTGGCATATTTATGGTTTTGCTTCATATAACGGCTAGACATTTGAGAAGAGACACGCGGTACAACAAATTCAATGACATACAGTTTATAAGGATTGAAGTTTTCGATGATGTCTTAAGTTTGTGCATGAAAGTTTGTTGAGGTTATACTAATATAAATATCAGATTACTAACACTTTTTCAAAATTTTAGAAATGTTAAATAATATGTCGTCTTTAAAAATATCTGCAAGATGAAAGAGCCATATCACTATAATAAATACCAGGTGCTCTCTTTACATATGGTAGCAATAATGGTATTCATGCAATTTTTATTTTCTATGTCATTTTGTCTCATGTGGAGAATGGTCTCATTGGATTAATATCACATCTTATTCTTATGGTATAACACATTATGTCAAATTCAAAAGCATGTTTTCATATAGAGGAAGTCTCTTTTCGGACAGACACATCAAATGCATGGAATCACAAATGAAAACAATACATTATAAATGAAATATGCCCGATGCGCTTTTCTTGATTTACTTTTATCATAAACGCTCAAAGCCGAAAATTTAAAAGTCAAAGATGGAGTGAACAAAAACAGTGGAAGAGCTCTTAAATGAAAAGGGATCCAAATTAATAGCCAAATCCTTTTACAACTTTTACATGTTTGGCTTTCTAACGATTTTGATCTGAGCGTAACTGATGAGTCTCATGTAGACGAAACGCGTATGACGTATCAAATTATAAGTATCGTACCTATGAACTAATTAAAGCCAGCTTTGTCTGATGGAGTAGAAACCTAAGTTGTTTCATAATTTCAGAATTTGTGAACGGGGAAAAAATAGGAAATTTTGTGATTAAACATGAAAGGAATGAAGTATTGACTACTGAGCTGAATAAGATTTCCGTGAGTTTTAAAATATAGCCCAAACATGTTTACATTTTAAAGAATGATGCAGGGATTTTTTTGTGGGTTTTATATTTGAATATAAATAGAAATATCGGACAGCCTTTGTCAGTACTTTTATTCAGACTGTTCCATCTGTCTACTGGAGCGTACTATAAAGCAATTTAATACACAGCTTTTGTCATACAATATCATACAGCAAGTGTTATGTAACGACCCAACTTCCTAGTCCAAATTGAACAATTCAATAAATTAATGGTTAATGTGTTATACTCTATTTTATTACGGAGAAATACTACGCAATTTATATTATCATCCGACCAATGACAAACTTATGAACTTGATTTCCCTCATTCTTTTTGTGTGTTTGTTGTCTTAGCTTAATTGTCTTTTCCTAACCATTTTAAGAGATTTGAACAGCTGTGAACTACGGTCGCCTACGTTAACTGACACTGTGGAAGTTTTCGATGACTCTATAATATCTTTTTGCAACAAAACATTCTATTCACAAAAACAGCTGTTACAACTGTAGTCCTCATTATTAGAACTAAGTTGAATGTTCAGATATCTTTTGAAAAGAGGTGACCATCGTATCCTTCATTTTATTGACGTTATAAATATATCTGGTTAAACTTCACAATTAATAAGTTTGACGATTTTCCCGAAACAGAATTCCAATGCCATATACAAATATTTTTTTTCATTCCATGATATAAATATTTAAAAAAAAAAAATAATATTCACTGGACTGTATTATTGAAGAAATAAAACCTACCTTTACCTGAAAAAAAGAGAGAAACATGTGTTATATGTGGAGTATGATTTGCTAACCATTCAACAGCACATGAGATCATCCGCCTGGTTGTTGGTAGGATTTGTAATGCTCAGATATTATATTTCTATGTTGTGTATTGTATACTTTTGTTTGTCTTTTTGTGGTTTTTCGGTTGTTTTTATCGTGGCGCTGTCAGTTTGTCATCGACGTTTGAGTTTGGATATCTATTTGGTATCTTCCGCCTTCTAGTGCCCGAATGTTTGTGTTTGATATTTATACTTACTGTCAAAGTGTTTGTGTCCACAAAAATAGAATATCCACAGAGGTCTCTTAACAACCATTGATGGGAATGCATTCTGTGTACAAACTTTATCAGGTTATATGTAAGTCCAAGATAGAAAATATCGATGGAATCAATACCCGGTGCTCCATAATGGTTTCTCGAGGCAATGTCAATTATGTTTTCACCTTTCTGGCATTTATAATGCTAAAAAGTAAAATACAGATAAATGATACTTCTAAGGCTTTTTAACTTTTATGTTAACGACAGAGCAGCTCGGTGTTTCTGTAGTTCCATTTTGTTTCTTATAGTCGATGTGTTTCCTTCAGTTTTGGTTCGTGACCGCGATTTTATTCAGTTTGACCGATTTATGACTATTGAGCAGCGATAAACTACTATTGCCTTTATTCATGTTGTATAATTTGATGTAAACAGAGCTTTAATTTCATTTTGGAGTTTAGGGACTTATCATTATTTACCTGGGAGGAGGGGGGGGGGCTGGTCATTTTGAATTCAAACATATAAAATTTTCTTGACCCCCCCATAATATTTCACTATTTTTATTTGATCCCTCCTACAAAAACATTTTAAAAAATGTGATCCCCCCTCTATTAAACATGTCAAAATTGTAACATGCAAAATATTTGTTATATCATAGATATCATGAGGCAAACATTAAATATTCTCAGTGGATTGAGCCCAAAAACAATATTCGAGGGAACATTGCCTTGAAATAGGGCTCTTCCATGAATTTTAAGAGGTAGGCAGCAAAGCTTTTTCTGACTCTTTCTTTTTTTCTAATTTCCTATATTGAGCTATTGAAGAAAACTTTTCCTAAGTAGTTCTGTAAAAAGTAAACTTTTTGATACAGCAACAACACATTATTTACTAAGTAGGATATCTATTACCCGCAGTATATGTTCCTTTCCTGGACGCTGCTTGAAACTTAAGTTTTACAGTAGGCCTTATTGAAACCTCCACAAGGTTTATATGGATTGGTCATTCGTTCATACTTACTCATGTATTGACGCATTTCATTCATAAATTTATGTGTGATAGAAACCTCAAAATTTTGAATTATTAGCCTAAAAAATACAGATTTTGAGGGAATGAGAGTTATAAATTAACTCAAAGGGATCTTAAAATAAATAAAACGGTACGATGATTAGTGATGTTCAAACTACTTATTTCTTTGTGCAAAAAATATTGATCCCCCCATTTTGAATTTACAATAAAATTTGAACCCCCCTATTCCACATACAGGAAAAAACTTGATCCCCTCTGTATTTTGACCAGGCCCCCCCCTTTCCCAGATAAATAATGATAAGTCCCTTATTGGTTTCTCTTTTAATATGATAGTGACAATTTGTACAGGTTTTCAGGGAATGTCATTTCAGTTACAATGAAAAGTCGTAATCAAATATACAATAGCTTCTATTTTCGTTTTGCTAACTCAGATTTCTTTAGCTACAATTTATATATTACTATCAATGTTTTCACATATAAGCACCTTGGACTATTGAGGGCCTAGAAGTGGTTTTGGTTCTTTTAAATCGTTTTAATTTCACCTAATAACATAACTATTAAATGAATAATAATACTATAAAAATATAAGAAAACTTTATATTGAGGAAACTATTCGATATATAAATTACATAAACGTATACGAGATAACGTTCAAGAAATAACACTCTTCAAGTTCTTATAAGTCATTTACAAAAAACATCTGTGCACAGTGGGTGGAAGAAATTATAGTATCGTCAAACATAATGTGCTTGCCAGGAAGTTATGAACGTCAATTTAACGGTACGATATCAACAAAAACATGTATACTCAGTGGACGTAAGAAATCAAAGTGTTGCTAAATAGAACGTGCATGCCCGAAAGCGATGCACGCCATTTTCAGAAAAAAAACCTAAATATTATGAAATCGGTGCATTACTTTAGAAAGAAGCTATTAATTAGTTTATAATCAAAGAGAAAAGATGAATGCAGAAAACCATGCAACACTCCGTAATTGAGAGTATGATAATCAAACATTTTGGTTTTCCCGTTTGAATGGTTTTATACAGTAAATTTAGGGCCCTTTATAGCTTATTGTTCGGTGTGAGTCAAGGCTCGGTGTTGAAGGCCGTACATTGACCTATAATGGTTTACTTTTATAAATTGTTATCTGAATGGAGAGTTGTCTCATTGGCACTCACACCACATCTTCCTTTATCTATTGAAACGAACGAGCATTGTCGAAGAAAACCAGCAGTGATGGAATAAACAGTACATTTTACAGTTCGAAAACAACATAATAATTCTTATGGTGCAGAGGTGTTATACTGTCCTTATTCCTACAGATATGCTATTACGGAACAGCTATAAATAAGACAGAGATGACGAATGTACATTTTGTCTTCCTTGTCTCCTTAAACCTGTACACATGTTATTGTTATACCTCTTTATTTACTTATCCCTGGGCTTGGTGAAGCAATAAACAATGACACTTAATACAGGTCTTTTGTCCGAAAAACGATAAAGGCAGATTTAAGAAAGTTTTCTGTAACTGACCCGACTTCCTAGTATGACTTAAAACATGCAATACTGTAATTTTAAAAGTATTTGAAAATACGACAATTAAGTTTTAACCGTATTATTCAGCCATAACAATAGTTTGAAAACCGAATAAGGAAACATATTTAACAACCTATATTAAAGAACACACAAAAAGTAATTAGCTATGTGTACTCAAATGTTCTCTTTAGTAAGTCAACTTGCAATAACCAAATGTAAGCGGTCGAGAACATTTCTGAGTGCAGATTTATCTAGAAAGGCTACTGCCGTTAATATACCATCATGATCTGATTGGAAACAAAAAGTCGGTAAAGAAAAGTACAGAACAGAAGTAGTTTATGATTCACTTCTTAGTAGACCCAAAACAAAAGGCTCGGAGAGAAATATTCTTACAGTTATAAGACTAAGTGTAATATTAACATAACAAGCTGCAAACATATGCTCTGTGTAATAGATCAAACAGAAAAATGTATACTTCATCAGGAAAAAAAAAAGAACATATATGGATTAAAGCAAGGAAAGTTTACAATGAATACAATTCCTGTTATCAACGTACACGAGGATCATTGGCCGTATTTATGACGATGTAGTACGTACAATTTTTTCAACGAAAACATTTCGCTGCTTTAAAAATCCATTGGTTTTTACAGGAACATGCATGTTGACATTTTTTTTTATATAAACGTCTATCAATAGTTGTTTTTTATCTGGATCGTTACAAAAAAATCAGCGATTCATATTTCAGGAATAAATTTTAATTGTTATCGAAATATCAACCACAGATACGTTATAATTTTGTAGTTGGCCTGTTTCCTATCACATTTCAAGGTGTCCTACAATGTCTATAATGCCATTCAATTAGATACACTACTCACAAGTTCATAAGTGTAGTCTGTATCTGAAGGTTGCAACCGTTTAATCTTTGTTGGTAATGCCTCCATCTTAAGAACTTTTCGACAGAGCTCTTCTGTCATTTGAGGTAATTCGTCTTCGACAAATGCTTGGTTGACTGGTTCTTCTACTCTTAAGAACCTGGACTGTAATTTAAAAACATCATCATTATCACTGGCTAAAAACTATGTCAGCCTTCTTGATTGTCTGTCATAATGGAATACAGCAATACTTGGTTATTGGATGTTACATTCATGGATTTCGACGCATCATCTGGCAATAATACTAAGGATCAATTCAAATGTTTATCTATATGGTTTTGAATGAAATTATTCAAATATTACTATAATAAATGTTAATATTAACAACTCACATGCTCGTTTCCGTGACGCACTGGTGTGTCTGGAGCTGTAATGTCAGATAACGTTATGCAACATCTATTTGAACGTATCTTGCTTAGTCTTAAATTACAATAGGACATTCTGGGATCTACAAGTAGCATATTTTTTTAATTAGTACTCGAAATTATTCATTATGAATGTTTCAATTATGTGAATCTGAAATTCATTTAACTATAAACTCAGAATTTATTTGAATTTTTTTAAGAAAGGACAAAATTATGGGAATATAATGATTAATCTGCATAAAAAATGCAATCATTATTTGAAATTTGTTTTGATTGTAACTTTCATTCTGCAATTTTTCCGATCACAAAATATCGAAAAAGGTTCTAAATTTACAGTATTTTTGTTGACACCAATAATTGTATAACGCAAGACTGAACATCTGAACATTTGAGAAAAGTGTTTCTTTTAAAAAAAAAATACCAATAATTCCTTTTTGTACGATTTTATGTTTTCAATCTTGTCAATCTATAAGTTCCTGAATTGTTATGACTAATAAATGTAATAGTAAACAACAAAATTGTATTACTAAAATTACAAGGAAATCAAGTCTTAATGGTAATCATGTGTAGCATTTTTTATTATGTAAATTGAACACCTGTCTTATCATTAAATATAATCAGGTAGGAATACGGTTAATACAGATTTCACTGTATCTCATACATTTTCTGTTTCATGTCAATGTCTACTTACTGAGATCCTGTTTTAATCTAACAAAAAGTTGTGGTAGTCCCTTTTCTGGCTCTGAACAGTCTGGTGGTGGGTACATTTTGTCTATTTCAAATAATGTCGACAAACGAGTCAGTGTATCTGAAAAAGACAAAAACATTCTTTTTATTACTTAAACATGTTAAACTCTGTCAAATTCTGTGTGTGCGTGTGTGTGTCCAAAGTTATGAGCATGTAATTCGGTGGTTGTCGTGTGTTGCTTCATATTATAATTGTTGTTCTTTTTTTATTTGTAAATAAATAAAGCCGTTATTTTTCTCGTTTATATTGTCATTTCGAGACCATCACGCTGTGCTGTATTTTTTTTTTAGAATTTTTATAAACGGCTTACAGTGTATGGTTACCATATTTTCAAATTGTTATGTCATTTGGTCTACGGCGGAGAATTATCTCGTAGGCAATCATACCACATCTTCTCAAATAATTTTTAAACATAATAATCACAATCAACTATAATCATTCCGTTTTTACTACTAACTGTAAGGCTAGCCTTTTTTTCCATTCTATTTATTTATATGATATCGATAAATTGTTTGAGTTTGATATCAGTATTCTATATATTTTACCAGTATTCCTATCGGAGAGGTACTCTTCTATCGACTTCCTAATTTGCTGTAATTCCTCTCTTATGTCGGGGCTGCTATTCATGCATGCCATAATTGCTTTAAAAATTTCCGTTGGTATGCAAGACCATTTTGTAGGTTTAAGATCTTGAAAAACAACCTTCAATGTAAAAAAATCATAAATAATACATTGATTTTAATATGATTTTCAAAAATCCTTACTTTTATCTAAAACGATCTAAAACTGATCATTATAATTTTGAACACAAAAAAAGCTTCATTTAATATATTTATATATCAAATATATGTCCAACATTTTACTTTTTACATAGAACAATGTCTTGTTTAACTGAAAATTGCTTTTATTAACGAATAAAACTAGAATACAACAGAATATACGGTACAGAATATATACAATTGGAAAGAAAACATCTTTTTTCAAATTTTGTGCTAGAGAATTGCAAGTATTCTAAAACGTAATTCCATTTTTCAGTGGTTTTCTTAACTGAAATATTTAATGATTAGAATTTTCAGTTTCAATTTTTATTGTGCGATCTTTTGTGTGATTTGATTTTAGTGAGTTGAAAATACATATAGCAAACATTTAAATAAAAATGTCAAACTAATAAATACTTACATATTCTAGAATTTGTTCAGTAGCAAGTCCATATACAGTGTACGGTATACCTCCGTGTGTATATATCCCATATAACAGCAGACCTACCATCCAAATATCTGTCTGAAAATCGTATTTGTCTTCCAACACTGATTCAGGAGCAGAATATAAAACTGGTATATCGCCATCATTGACGTCTGCAATTGCAAGAAGAGATATTCGAACATTAAGCAATATAAAAAGCTTTACACGCCCCATAAAAAAAAACAACGACAAAAAAAACAACACTTTAAAACCAAGCAGCACAACAAAGTCTTTAATGAAAGAAAAATCTTTCTCCTCAAATGATAACTATTCTATCTTTGCAAGGAACAAATAATACATAAATCAGATGATTGGTACTTCCTTTTTCAAATGCAACTTTTATGTATTTAAAATCATCAAATAAGTTGAAGAGTGTAAAGAATTAGAAACCGAAAGTTCTTTAAAGTTAAGCACACGACATCTGCTAATAAATACTAGACACTTTTTATCAGATAAGCTCAAGTAAAAAACGCCATAATCAAAGAAAACATTTGAAAGCATTCAAGTAAACAAGACCTACCAGAATATAAATATATCACTCACATACATATATAAGGCACGCCAAAAATTCTGGAAAATTGAAATTGAAATTGAACTTGTATAGTGTACTGCCAAGTTAAAATTAGAATACAAGTTTTACAGTTGTGTATCTGTGTCAAGCATGAGTTCTGAATAATAAATATGAACATTAAGGCTAAATTAGTGTTCTTTGAGAAAAGGTGTCTGAATAATAAGATATAATTACTAAAGTAGTTGAAAATACTCACGGAGTGATGTTTTAGTATGTCAAAAATATGGTGTGCAAGACTTTTGAATTCCGCTGTGAACAGTTTATCACGAAATAAGTATTAATTGAACACCTATATACTACTGTTGCCTTTATTTAGGTCTCAATATAAACTTAAAGTGTAATATAAATTTTAAAATAGTACATCTTAAAACACTTTTATTATTTTGAGACTGCAAATTTGAATAGCTAAATATATGAACGTTAATCGTGTATCCGGAACCCTTGATGGCCCCAATCAAAGCAGCTATCTGAATAAAAGTACCAAGCAGGTAACACTTTTTGGGAATTTAAATGAGTTTGCATTAAATCAGTATACTTTTTATTAGCATCAACATACCATTTGTGAAATTGCTGTCACCATTTTCCATCTTTTGAAGTATTTTAACCAAACTGAAATCTTCCAGCATGACAATGCCATGCTCATTAATACAGAAACTGTGAGTTGTAAGATTCCTGTGGACCATACCTTTACTATGTAGAAACAGTACAGCGTCTATAACATTAATTGTCATGTTTCCAAGATTGTCACGTGACAGCCATTTATGGTACTGTCGTCTGTCCAATAAATGTGTATGCAAGTTTTTATGGTTCTCTGTCAAGTAATATAAAGGTAATGGTCGATATTGAAAAGCAATTAGCTTGACAAGATTTGGGTGACTATTCTCATATTGCAATATTCTCATATTTTCTAGACTATTTAGGTGTTTGATTGTGACTCTTCTTTCCGCTGACGTTCTGTAATCCTCCATTGATCCACTCGTTAGACACTTTACTGTGGGTAAAAGAATGTGCAATGATACATCCATCTCATTCCAAATTTTTCCAGGAATTTCATACCACATTGGTCTATGATTTGTTTCATATTTCTTGTATGAAAACATTCTAAAATTAATTGCTGTCAAAAGGTTTTGCACATGTTTAAAGATAATATCGCGTATATGTTTATTTTTGTAACCGCACTTCTCAAAAACTTGAAGCACCTCCTTAACAACTTCTTTGTCTGCATCAAACAACAACGGATTCAAACAAGAAAGTAACTTTACTCGCCACTGACTGTCAATTCGTCTACTGGTTATGTATGTTCTCAAGCAGGTTAGCAATGATTGCTTTGATATGTTCCAATTTTTCTCATGGTATGGACCTAAAAATTATACAATAAAATTAACGGTACCAATTTTCTTGCACCAGATGCGCATTTCGACAATACATGTCTCTTCAGTGATGCTCGTGGCCAAAATATTTGAAATCCAAAGCTTATATAAAAGATGAAGAGCTATAATCCAAATGGTCCAAAAAGTATAGCCAAATCTGTGAAAGGAATCAGAGCTTTGCATGAGGGAGATACATTCCTTAATTTATAATAATTTCTATCATTTTGTAACAGCAAATTTTAATAATACAAACAATCCGTATTTTCATGCCAGTACCGAAGTACTGGCTACTGGGATGGTGATACCCTCGGGGACTAATAGTCCACCAGCAGAGGCATCTATTATACAAACTGCATTACTGAATTGATTTGATTTATACAATTCATCTTAAAAGTGCACTCATTGTAAACAAAACCCATCATAGATAAATTAGAAAATGTCAAACAGTTTATTATTATTTTGCTTAAAAAAGGGTAACTATATCTTTCTTTAACCCTGAGATAGTAAGGTATTTGAATATAACAAAAACTATGAGTTTACCTTTTGACAATCTTAGAACTATGCCTTTATTGATAACATACAATAGTGGATGCAGAGTTTGCCTATGTTTCTGCTTCTTCGCCATCACATCAAATGTCAACTTCAGCAGCACAACCAGCAACTCGGGTATGTTTTCTGAAGACCGTTGTAACATCTGGTAATAAAATGAGAAAAATAAAACATATCATATCACAAAGAAATATTTATAACAACTAGGATTAAGGCAGAAGGTACACAAAAAAGTTTCACGCAAACATGCTTTGCAGGTTATTTGCGTAGTTCGTCTATGTTTGTGATGGCCTGTGGTGTCTCTCGTCGATGGAAGATGTTGGTTGTTGTTCTGCGGTTTGAATGTTTTGTCGACTGTGATATTGTATGCGTGTGCGTTTCTTTGTGATTATTATTCTTGCATATGTTTGTGTTGTGTGTTGTGTTTCTGTCACGTTGTATTATCATTTTAATTGACGATATTTTTTTTACATTGTCATATGAGCGGGAGGTTGAACTGTCTATAGAACCAGGTTAAGCCCTCCACTTTTCTTGGAATGTCCAGTGCCAAGTCAGGAATACGTCAGTTGTTATCAAGTAGTTCGTTTCTATATATGTCGGTGTTTTTTTGTGTTGCAATTTAGTGTTCCTGTTGTTCCTTTGTTTTCTTGTTATAGTTGATGTGTTCCCTAGGTTAGTTTGTAACCCGGAATTGTTTGAAATTCTCTCTATCTCTATCGAATTATGACTTGTGAACACCGGTAAACTACTGTTGCCTTTGTTAATATATCAATGCCATGTTATTTTCAGTTCACAAAAAGTTTCTTTAATTATTCTACTAAGACACAAATGACCTCAATTCTAACAGTCTCTGTCGATGCACAGATTTTCTTTATTCTACGTAAAAACACCCGAAGTACGAATTTTCTCGAATCTAACATAATTCTCGTGAGACACAGATTTTCATATTTTATTTTTTTTTCTGTTTAGGTACGGCTGCTTTGTTGGCCTTTTTGTGGTAGTTGGCTTAACTGTTCGGAAACGTATAATAATTTCCGATTTTAAAGCACAGATAGAATAAAAATAAGCTACCAAGTACTTATATTTTGCTTCAAATTAATTATAGTAATTTCTAATCTTTCATTAGTTTAATTCATGAATGAGTTTATATTGCAGGGAACAAATGGGTACCTAACATTCTTCTTTTTCATTAAACTGTTAGAATCATTATCGAATTTAATCTAAATCACAAAGAGGATATATTTAAATCTAACATATATTTAAATCTGAGTGAATAAACTTTAAACAAATTAGCGAAAAGCCAAGAAAAAAACCATTTAGATCTTTCTGATAGCACTAAGTAGAATGAATGTCCTTCAAAACAAATGTAAATTTCTCTAAATACGTAAATACTTTAAAAGCTGCTTCGTTTTTGACAAAAAAAATATTTGTGTCGGTCTTATCTATCTAGAACTGTTAAAAAAATGATTGGTGTGATCTTGAAGCCTAATGTACAAAAATAGTTGTCTGATTTGTACATTTCTAAAGTGTGTCTTCATTCGAATAGAGACGTTTTGAATCAGCCATTTTCGCAAACTGGTGATGCAAACGATGTCATCAGTTTTAACCTACATTGCATATTGAAAATATATTTCCGGGATTTACACCTCGATATGTATAGGCAACAGTAGTTTAACGATGTTCAAATCTCATCTATCGATTAAAAAGTAAACAAAAACTGAAGGAATCGTATGAACTCAAAAAGGAGAAAGACTTGGTGCCTCGACAAGGTAAAAAGTAAAAAAAAATAAATACTGAACCACAAGGGAAATTCTAAAGAAAATGGCAAAATAAAAATTCTCAAACACATCAAACGAAAGGGTAAGAACTGTCATATTCCTGATTTGTTACAAGTATTTTCTTATGTAGAGGGTCTCCTTTTTCGGCATAATTCAAGATTTATAGTGCATTTTTTTACACAATTTTATAACATATTTTATAAAAGCAACTTATTCAGGTGAAATTTTCTTTAGCTGTGTGGTTAAGTGTTTCCCTTCATATTCCTTTTATATGTTGCACACTAGGAAAGCCGGATTTAATTATAACCAATTTTAATGAAGATGTATTGTAAACTATTCACCGATCGCACGAAAGCCATAATCTACCAATACCCTCTCAATAAAATACGATTTATTATATAAAAAGGTATTGTGAAATGAAAAAACTCTGGTGAATAGTTGTCTTATCGGCAATCATGTCACATCCTCTTATTTTCAAATAAATATTTTTGAGACTTCCAATTAAATTATGAGAAAAAAATGCTAATATCCTCTTCTATCCTTACCATATTTATAAGTACAAATATGTACAAGAACTTGTTTTGATGATCCACTTCGGAAAACCTTTTGATTGCTTTGTCGTTGTTTGGTTCAGTTAGAATCTCATCTAAGAAATTTCTTTGAAAACTATGTTCAGTGAAATATTGTATCAATTCTAACAACATGTTGATCTGACCAGACACCATTGTGTAGGCATTTCGTTTGATTGTATTTAGATCCCCATGTACTCTCGATGTAATGTTTTGAACTTGAATATATGCTGTTGTATTAGAGGTCTCTGAATTTAAAATCCACAGAATTGCTAAGCATGATGTCAATACACGTAACGCTGTACACATGGTATCGTCAGCTTCAACAACTCTCCGGAAACAGCACATCAGAATGTTATCGGTTATATGCACTACATCACCAATGCTGGAAGAATTTATAGGAGCACTGATTAACAGCGTTTCCATTTCACTTAATATTTTTTCTTTAACTTTATAATTGTCAAAATTAAGCCATCTGGATAGACTTCGAATATCATGTTCTTTCCTAAGTTTGGGTATAATTCGTGTTGTAATTTCTTTCTGGTAATCCTCGAACATCGGATTTTTCGTGTAAAGACTTAATTTTCGCTCCATTGGCAGGTCACATTTTACTGAAAACAGAACTAAACTTTTCACATCAAACCATAAGTTGGTTTGATTTAAGAGGAAATGGGAATTCTATATAGACCTATATATAAAAACAGCAAATATTATTATGTAGTAAAACAATTGAACAGGATAAAACTACATTCAGATGTATAGTTTGATTAAATCATTTCTTTTTTTGTTATTTGTAACCATTGAAAACAGTGGTTTTAGACTACAATATTATCTGATTATTACTTTGCGTGTACACGCTTAACTGAATTCTAGAGACACCTAATTTCGTAAAAGTCGACTAAAAGGTCTTTGCGTGCACGCTTCCTTCTTTATTTGTATAGAAGTTTCAAAATATGATTGTTTCATACTAAAAACTGTTAATTAATATTCATTTGTTTGAAAAACATAGCAATTTTCTGAAAATTTCCTATGATGCTAGCTTTAAAAGTTTTGATCTCATTTCGACTATTCATATGTTCTTTTTGTTTACGCAACTTTCTTATCAAAAAGACAAATCAATGTTTGAAAATACACATTTACAGAAATATTTACCAAATGAGCGAGATGATGATTGTTTAATGAATGATCCAATATGTTCTTCTTTGTCGTCCATTAGATAATGGTCAACAAAACTGTCTATGTTGAGGACAGGTGTGACATCATCGGTTCTCACTGTTTTAAATGATCTTTTAGGCTTGCATCTCATCTGTGGTTTACATTCTTCATGTTCATGACCATCATAGCTCGATTTATTCATATTTCCATGTGATAAAGTGTCATCATCGTCAGTACTATTTTCGTCGTCCTCTGTCCAATAACGTTTTATGTACTGTATTTCTGAAGCTCTTTTAAGTTGACCAGACGATGCAGAGGGTCTTTGATACTCCAAAGATTTGATTCTTGTGTGCTGTTCGTGCTGTCTGTGACCTGTCCATATCCGTGTTGGCACATCTTTAAACCTATGTGTAGTGGTTTTAACAGCATGTTCAGGCACAACGTCGTCACTTCTACTATTAATTGTGTTATCATCGTCATTTTCAATATTTATTCCAAACAGTTTTGCAATAGATTCTGCAACTCTATAAACATCAAGCTCATTGTATACCCGGAAGCAGGTAAATTCTTTAAAATCTTTCAAATCAATTTTTCCACCTCCACCAATTACGGTAGTCCTAGCAAAATTTCGTCTCGGCAAATGATCCTTGACTATTTCTCTGATTTTCTTTTTTGAATGGTCGCACACATGAAACACTATTGCCGCCTCTTCAGGAACATGCACAAGACTGTTCTTCAGAAGTTCGTCAGAAAGGCTTGTCAGGATATCATGTGGAATTAGACCTCTTATCTTTAATTCTCTCAACAAACTATTGACTGTTTCTTGACTACATTTCCATTTACTGCAATGCACCAGAAATGTGTTTGCTTGGGGAGATGACATTCTAAATGTACGTGATGTTTAGTGTTCTGCCATTTCTCTGTAGTTAACAAAAATAGGGAATAACAATTTCAAAAATTACTTTATTTAGTAATAAAAGAATAAAAATATTCCCAACGATACTACAGATACATGCAATACATATCAAACAAGATACTTATGTATTACAAAAAATAAGAAACAAAAGATATGAAACACAGGAAAAATTGTTGCTAATTTTTTTATGCAGTTAAGCTGCATTATGCGAACACCCTAGATTTGTGTTCTACCCAATAAATCATCGGCTGAAATACTTGTCATTGTTATTTTCTAGCTGGCTACTATGTTATATATAACTAATTGAACACGTTTTTAATACTTTTTATTCTGGATTACAAAAAATATGACCAGAAAAACCTTAAATTATCGTCGATTTATCCAAAAGTTTTGAAGTTGCACGTAGGAAGTAATCCTCATTAAGAATCCTTGTGTAGTTTATTATGACCTGTGCTTTTGGCTACGATGTCAAAGAAAATTTGTATGAAATATTTAATCGCCGAAAATCTCTAAAGACAAGTAGTTTAGATTTACCAAATGACAAAAGTCGTAGGAATATTGTTTGTCATCAATACGTAGTATAACTACGTCAGTAGTCTATTTATAAGTCCAACTGTTCATGCTGTTGGCGGCAATTTCAAATTAGAAGACGAAAATTTCGTATCTTTTCAATTTTGAGGCAGGGGTGCAAATTAGCGGTGATCCGAGGTCCGCGACCTTCCACTTTTGCACGAGGAAATTTGACTTGGTTTCAAGCTACACAAATGTACGCCCGACGGAGTCAACTTCCAATTGAAAGAAAATAAGTATTAACTTTGCTGCAAACCTTTTCACTAAAATCTCCAAATAAACGATATAAAAACTTATTTTCATCATAATTCATGACAGCGATGTTCATTTTGTTCAACCGCTAGCTTTATACGAAAAATAGCCGACAAATAATGTGTAAATTCGAGTAAAATGGTATCTGATTGACAAAAACAACATAGTAAACACAATGGCTGCCGTGAAGATAAAATTTACAATATCGGATCCGATCCCGGAAGCGGATAAGGGTAATTCCGGGTTTTGGCGATCTTCTACAAAAAAATCCAGGCAGGTGACAAAATACATCTATGCATGGTAAATGAATATAAACACTAGAATTGAAAACCAAAACATATGTAAAAGAAAGAAAAAGCACAAAATATTTATATAGACACTCAAAATTACTTTTTGAAAAATTTTAATGTCAAAATCCAATACAATGTGACAGCTGGGAACAGTATATCTAACAATATATATGTTCATGGTCACAGTTTAAATTTTCTTTATCAGTGATAAATGATGATAATGCATGTGAGATGCTTCTAAAGTGTAAACATATTACTGCAATTTTTTTCTCAATTTTGAAGGGTCAATTAAAGTAGCTGGAAGTTTCTTACTTTACTTTCACAAATAATGCAACTATATTATATAACACCTAAATGTAAGCAAATCATATGATATATAGGTGACGTCCTTTAGGCCACTCTACCCCCTCCTGTTTGATAACTTGGAAACGTTCAGATCCCCACCCCTGAACCATATATTCAAGTGTAGGACAATATAATAAATCAAATAAAATATAATGGGAGTCCTTGGAGTCACACACCCCCTCTTGTTTGAGATCTTGGAAACGATCGAGAGCTCCACCCCTTAACCATATATATTCATGTTTATGACAATATGAAAAAATGAAATGAAATATAGGGAGAGTCGCTGGGTGTCACCCCACCCCTCTTGTTTTAGAATTTAAAACCGGTCGAGACCCCCACCCCTAAACCATATATATTCATGTATAGGACAAAATAACAAATCAGATGAAATATTGGGGGAGTCGATCCCTTGGGTCACCCCACCCCCTCCTGTTTGAGAATTTGAAAACCGTTGAGATCCCACCCCTCAACCATATAATTTATATTCATGTATGGGACAATATAACAATTCAAATGAAATATAGGGGGAGTCCTTGTGGTCACCGTACACCCTCCTGTTTGAGAACTTGGAAATGGTCATGATCCTAAACCCTAAAACTTTAATACTTATGTATGGAACAATATAACAAATCATGGCAAATAAAATATAGGGAAAGTCCCTGTGGTCACCTCACCTCTCCTGTTTGAGAACTTGGAAACGGTTGAGATCCCCACACCGAAACAATATATATTCATGTTTGGGCCAATGTAACTAATTGAATGAAATATAGGGGAGTCCCTGGGGTCATTCTAACCCATCCTGTTTGGGAACTTGGAAACCGATGAGATCCCCACCTCTAAACCATATATATTCATGTATAGGACAAAATAACAAATCAGATGAAATATTGGGGGAGTCGATCCCTTGGGTCACCCCACCCCCTCCTGTTTGATAATTTGAAAATCGTTGAGATCCCCACCCCTCAACCATATAATTTATATTCATGTATGGGACAATATAACAATTCAAATGAAATATAGGGGGAGTCCCTGTGGTCACCGTACACCCTCCTGTTTGAGAACTTGGAAATGGTCAAGATCCTAAACCCTAAAACTTTAATACTTATGTATGGAACAATATAACAAATCATGGCAAATAAAATATAGGGAAAGTCCCTGTGATCACCTCACCTCTCCTGTTTGAGAACTTGGAAACGGTTGAGATCCCCACACCGAAACAATATATATTCATGTTTGGGCCAATATAACTAATTGATTGAAATATAGGGGAGTCCCTGGAGTCATTCTACCCCCTCCTGTTTGGGAACTTGGAAACCGATGAGATCCCCACCCCTTAACCATATATATTTATGTATGGGACAATATAACAAATGAAATGAAATGTAGGCCCGGGAAGTCCCTAGGGTCACCCTACCCTTCCTATTTGAGAACTTGAATACCATCGAGATCCCCACCCCTTAACTATATATATTTATGTATGGGACAAAATAACAAATCATTTACATTTACTTTCGGCAGGTCAGTCAGACCTCACCTTTGATCCCTGTAGTAGTGAACATTTGTCTGAACTTGTGTACTATAGAACACAAACTCAGTTTTCTTTCCAGGGAAACTAGTCCATTCATACTATTACATGTTCGTACTAAGTCAACTTGTACTACTAGTAGTCAACTAAAACCAACATTAACTACCAAGTAAAACAACTGCAATCATTGCAAACTTGTACCATAAAAAATATTCATTGATATATGGATTGCTTTTAAAACCTTGATAACATATAAATTGTTTGCCTTAATAATTAATTCATTAATGTACTATATATGAATGTTTAATGTTGAAGCAACATTGCCACAGTTTGCATAATAACATTTTGCCTTGGTTTTAGGTTTTGGTTAACTGCCTTCAGCGCTTACAGCGCTTTGATTTTATTACTTTTGACGAACTGAATGTACCTTTATTGGAACTGAATACCTTTATCAGCCACCAACATATGTATTTCAAGAAACTTAACTGGGTCTATTAATCATCGTTTCACCTTGCATTGAATCTATTTAGAAATTATCTGATTTGAAAATATATACCAAAGGGAAATTGATCATTATTAATACATGACATATATGACGAATAAGACGAGTACCAATATAAAAACCAGGAAATGTCGTATGAATGCAAATCAGCAAACTGTCCACCAGAATTCAAATGACTAACGTAAAAGCGAGAAATAGTTCACAGTACAACCTTCACAAACTAGGAGAAAACGAAACATAAGGTATATCTTAAGGTTGTAAGCTATAAAAAGACCCTGTCATTAAACATGTGAACAATTCAAACGAGAAATAAAATTATACAATACAGTTTACAAAAAACAAGCATGACAGACATGAATCAACGACAACAACTGAATTTTATACTTCTGACCTTGGTCATGCATATAAAGAATGTGGTGAGGTTAGGCACTGTTTTGAGCACCCATCCCTTCCCTCATCTACGACAGTTGTGTAATCTAAGAACCAACCGTAAACAGTAATCGCAAATAGCTTAACTCAAATGATTGGTACGACGTACAAACAGCCAAGGTATCATGAAAACAGTAGTTGTTTTGTGTTTCATACAGATCTGACGAGTCTAACCATTTCCCACTAATTTACATGTTTAACCCCGTCATATTCTGTATGTGCTCGTCTAAAGTCAGAAGCTTATTATTTAATGGTTGTCGTAGGCTGCTGTCTGTCTGTCTTTATTTTATTTTTGTCTTTTGTTTTGTCATAAATCAGGTTATAGGTATTTTCGTTTTTCATTCCTTTACATGTTATTATGGCTTTTGTACTGAATTTGCTCACTGTTTAAGGCCGTGCGGTGACAAATATCACTCTTTAGGATATAGTTGTCTCAATGGTAATCATACCACATCTAATGACTTTATGACAATCGATGACAATAGGTTTATTGTAAGATCAGGAAGGTAATGATTTTATCTGAAATCTTGTTTACCTACTGTATAAAATTGTGTCAAATTCTTATCATTGTTATAATATATAATGTGAATAGTTAGAAAAAAACCCCATCTAGATATAACTCTTATTTACTTTTGGGTATATTATACAGTAGATTAAGCACTATTGATATAGCGGCTAAATTGAACCGTCATCGCTTCATCATTCGCTTCTGTGTATACTTTGAAAGTAGCTTAAATATTTACAACTATAATCGCGATGGTTTGTTGGCAAGCATGTAGTATTCTATAAAGGAATTTCCTACATTGAATCGTATGAACTGCTTTCCAATTTCAGCATATTATCAAGTGTTTGCGTGAGGAAGGGTATCCACTCGTGGAATATAACAGCTAGAAGCTATGTTTTATTGGCTTTGATTTTTCATTTATAATTTTGGATACTGAGAATATTATTTATAATCATGTTTGGTAGCATTTCACTGTTTTATATTCATTTGTTATCATTGTTATGGGCATCATATCAACCGATGTTTAGTGTTTTGCAGCTCCGCATGGCGGTTGCAATGGTCTTAAAAAAGAGGATACCTGTGTTGTGTAATAAACTTATATTTAGAGTTTCTAATTTAGTATATGTTTTTTGTTTTATTTTTGAAAATAGTTCTTCTTAATTTCAGTTTCATTTGATTAAAATTGCAGATTTTTTGAATTTTTAACTAGTCAATTTGTTTTTTACTTTGACAGCATAGTAACAATGAAATGGTCAGATATTCTACGCTAATACAGAATATGTTGTTATATCAAGTAATTATTTGTCTAGTGTTCGTGAATGTACAAATACTGAGATTTGGCTGTAAATTCCAGTTATAAAAATGCAATTATGTATTCATGAGTAACTATGATGATGGATATATGACATGTCACATTATTGTAATAGGTACGAGGAAAAATCTTTTCAATTTCATTTAAAGTAATAAAAACCCTGTATTTTCACTTTCACTAACCGATACTAGTACATTTATGACCATTTATTAAAAAAAAAGATTAAAAAAAAAAAAAAAACAATTTCGTCGCTATAATTTAAAAGGTTAAAATTTGAACGATTATTGCCTATTTCAAATAGTCCGATGCATGTTAGTATGCTGTCCACTATCTATCTGTCGTTTTGTCCGGCCATTCGTATCGATATCTCGTTTTTGTTATTTCCTAGCTTGTATCTGAGACTACTATAACACAGTGTTATAGTAGTCTCAGCTTGTATACAGACATCCAAATGGTCATATATCGTCATCAGATTTACAGCTTGCTTTGCACATATAGCATTGATTTCATTTTGCATGTATCTGGAGATAATTCTAGTAACTTTTTACTGCTGAAATACATTCCACTATATATGTAAACTTAGCTTAACGCATGCAGGTCGTACAACAGTCACAACAAGAAAAAAGAAGCATTTTTAAGTAGTAAGTAATTATTTATTCATTTTAGAGGTTCCAGTTCTAATGAAACCCACCGATAAAATCTAGCCGCCACGAAAGATCACAAAATAGAACAATAGTGCTGAAAGAAGAGTTAAACACATACCAATCAATCAATCTAAGTGAAATAATTGTCCCCACGTGTATATTATTTCTCTATTATAGGTAAATCTGACAAATATTGAATTATAACTGTATATTTCTTTCAATAATTCCTTCCGCGATATACCGTATCATAAGTTACATTCTTATATAAATCGCAATCTAATTATTTCCTCAACAAAAATATGAATTAATAGACAAAATATGGTCTTACCTTCCTATATGTTTGTTTCCTACTACATCGTGTGTGTATTGCCTTCTGTTGTAGTGTGAACAAAGAGGAAGCTAGATAACATTGTAAATTATATCAGGTGAAGATGACTTGAAATTTTAAGTTTTTACAATAAAATTGATATCAGGTAAAATTTGAAATGAAATTTCCCCCATGAGGAAGTAGTCAAATTTCGTTTATGTTCAATTTTATTTTGAGTATCTATTTCTGGTTAATATTTCTTGTAATACCTAATCATTAAGACGAGAAATTTTTTTACAAAGCATGATAACCTCTAAATAAAAAATAAAGTTACAAAATAGAGTCTCTTCCAGAGGCATACATTTTGTACATGAAGAGTAAGTATCAGTTGTGTGTTATCTAACAACAGGCTGAACAAATAACGTAAAATTCATAGCCAGAAGAGTTCGTCCATGATGTGAAAACTAGTTTAGTATCTATCAAGACTAATTTCGCTATAATAAAAGATTTTTTTTCAACGGATTTTATAAATTCTTTGGGCCTGAGGTTTTTTGTTTGAAATAATCATCTCTAATCTTGTCTATTCATCACCTTCCCCATTTCCATTCTTAATTTTATTACAAGAAATCTACAAGAAATATTCAATATGTGAGAATTATGTTTAAATACTTCCAGATAAGGTTTTTATTAATTATTAAAAGACAATAAATTAACATTTTCCTTTTAAAGAGATCAGTAAAGAATGCTAATTAAAGTCAGAGCTAGGAGACAAATACCATAACAAAGCTTTGTATTATCTAAAATGGCCTGTATTGCATAATGAAAGAAAACGATATTTTTTCCAATTTTTGCCATGTCACGCAAACTAGTTTTTTTAAAGTGTAGAAGTTTTATGACAAACCATATTTTTCTTCTAAACGTACAGCATAAACCTCATTAAAATGATAAATAAAACATCGGTGTCTTCCTGGATAAAACCGCATTATCATTATGTCTTCGTGTTGTAGCTTATTCTATTACCACGCTAAAGCTTATTCATTTCTACTATACTGTGTTTATCAAGGTCTTTTCCGTACGTGAGGAAAGACCTTATTGTTTTTCTAATGTTTTTTCTTTTTCTTTTTTTTTTCTTCCAACATATTTTTGGCATGTCCTCCCCACGTCTCTTTTGAAGTTATCAAGACCAAATATGAACCATCGACAAACCTCATCATGAAGTATTACTAGATGACCCTATCAAGGATTTCATCATCCCCCTTTTATTAGCTTTTTCAACATGGCCCCCTATCGTTGTTTTTTAAGATATTATTACCTTATTTGGACGATAGGTAGATATTATCATGATGTATTATCGTATAAGGCTGCGTAGGATTTCATCATCCATTTTGAGAGTTATATCCCCTTCAAGAAATTTCTTTTATTTGTATTTTTCTTAGAAAGTATTAGAGATAGAATAAATTGAAAACGGCAACATGTACAGGAACAGATGGCAATAAATAAACTCATCATAGATACCAGGACTAAATTTTGTTTATACGCCAGACGCGCGTTTCGTCTACAAAAGACTCATCAGTGACGCTCGAATCCAAAAAAGTAAAAAAACCAAAATAAGAAACAAATTTGAAGAGCATTGAGGACTTAAATTCCTTAAAGTGTTGACAAAACAGCTAAGGTAATCTATGCCTGAGGTAGAAAAGCCTGAATATTTCAAATATTCAAAATTTTGTTAACAGTTCATTTATAAATATACCCATATCAATGATAATTCATGTCAGCACAAAAAAGTGCTGACTACTGGGCTGGTGATACCATTGGGGAAATAAATCTCCACCAGCAGTGGCATCGACCCAGTGGTTGTGAATAAACTCATCATAGATACCAGGACTACATTTTGTATATATACGCCAGACGCGCGTTTCGTCTATAAAAGACTCATCAGTGACGCTCGAATCCAAAAAAGTAAAAAAGCCAAAATTAGGAACAAATTAAGTTGAAGAGCATTGAGGACCAAAATTCCTAAAAGTTTTGCCAAATACAGCTAAGGTAATATATGCCTGAGGTAGAAAAGCCTTAGTATTTGGCAATGTTAATAATCATAAACAATTATTTGTTATCAACCCTTATAAGGAGTTATTTCCCTTAAAATATTATACACAATTTTTGAAAATTTGTGATTTGAGAACCGGAAGTCGTAGAGATTTGGGACCTTCACCGATAATCTTTAGTTCATGTGACCTTTAATTGCACACAAGGTCAAAGGTCACCGAGTGCAAAAAAAATGTACGCTGCAATTTCAAGCTTACATATTAAGAAAACGGTAAGAGTTTGCTGCATACATACTGTAAATAACAATGTTCATCTCGATGTTCTACATTTTATACATTAAGCCCAAAAATTTCCGACCGTCTGTTCAAACGTTACGATGAGATAATTCTTAAAAGTATAGTATTGTGTGTATATCTTCGAAAAAGGTAGCAGATATCAACCTGCTATAGATTGCAAATATGATCAGTACTTTGAGACTTTCAATTCGAGGTCAATGTCAGGTCATGATGAAATGTAACCTTGACCTTTAAAGTGAAGTATGACCTTGAACTTGTGATAATTGAAAGGTCAAGTGGTCCTGAGTTGTATGGTGGTAGTCCTATGTCTATATGACTTCCGGTTATCAAGTTTGGTATTGCATCATATAATTGATTATTCATTGTGACCTTGATGAACTTTGAAATTTTCCCAATTTTTTTTTAAAAAAGGGAGACTGGGGAATAGAAATATGGTCACTTGGTCTTCTTCCGACCGGCAGTCAAACGCTTGCCGAAGTGGGGCGTCCGTTTGGCTGTGTGGGGTGTATCAAGTTCGCAGTCACGTCCGGTCAGAAGGGGGGCGTTAAATCCGATGCCTCGTGTAAAAAGAGTGCCACACTCTTTGCACGTTAAGAACCCTTGCAACAACTCTTTGAGGGGTCCGTAGGTGGCCTGTTGCAAGGCAAAATTTCTGTCCATATCCAATATACCCTCATTTTCTAGTGGCAGTCTAAATTTCCCCGACCATCATCCCGGATGGCCTCTATTGTATCAGCCTACCTATTGTATTCATTGTGAACTTGTTCTCGTCCTGAATATGCATGAAATATTTGCCACTGGACGTTAAGCAACCAACAATCAATCATTCTAAAATGTTGTTCTTTCACTGCTGCTGCAGATCATTTTTCTTTTAACAAATTTGAGATATTTATTGTCGTTTAAGAGATAATACAGTTTGACATTTTGCGAGCGGAGGCATGTATTTCTAAATCAACAACAGGTTACCACCTGAAATTTTCAGGAATTGAAGAGTTTAACAGGGCAATATATTTGACAAATTACCAAAAACTTTCAATGAAAAACTAAAAAAAAAAAAAGTCAATTTCAAATTTTCATCTTTTACATTGACTATGTAAGTTTCATTGGTTCTATTTTTATATAATTTATATTACATCATTTTTTGGCACTTTGCAAAATGCGGTCATTATGTATATCAAATTGAACGTCTAAATGAGTTCTCCTCAAAAATGAAAATTTCAAACCCCTTTTTCATCCAAGTTGGAAGGGTGTAGTGGTAAGGTTGTCGCATATCAAATGAAAGTCCACAAGGCGTACATTACAAATATCAAATTTGGCATCCCCAAAAAATGAGTTGGGTAGGGTCATTGAGTGCAAAAAAATAAATTTTCTTTTAAGATAAGGTTGTTGTATATCAAATGAAGTGTCTTAATCTGTACATTTCAAATATCAAATTCATGTCCTCCAAAAATTAGTTGGATGGGGTTATTTAGTGTAAAAATCAAACTTGTAGAACATGGTGATGTCGCATATTTTGTATTTCTTTTTTTTGTACTTTTATGTTCTCACTATTATTAACTAATTCGACAAAAGATTGAAACGAATATAAGAAATAATAATTAAAAGCATTTTAAGCCATGCTAAATACTAATTTTGAAAATTGGATTTTATTTTTGTATACAGTGATGATATTCGTCACGATTAAAATAGATATTTTCAAATGCACATGAAAAAAAAAATAACTTCTAGGAGAGGCTTTTTACAGCTCAAATTACTTTTAATACATCATTTTTTTTTCCAACGTTTCATTTTTTATTTTTTTTTGTCTAGATGTACATAACCTAGTTTTCTGTTTTCAGGCAAGAAATGCATAAGCCGTGACTTGTATCTTTAAAACTGTGTCATTATGTTTTAGAATCCTATCCAAAACACTGAGGTGGACATGTTTACAATAAAACTCATGCCTTATATGTAACGGCGCAGGAGGTTTTCTCTCTTTCAAATTGACATTTATTTAGCGCTTCAATTTCAAGGACATTTGCGCTTACTTTTTTTTTGGACGAAAAATGACACTTCATGGATTTAGTGTGTCTGAAGCGCTTTTCTGAATTTAACTTCAGCAGAAATCATGAGGAATGCTCACACCCAAACATTTGAAAGATAGAGATGTCACACGAGGAACAGACGTTGGTTTAAACATGAATTTTGATCTCCGTAAATGAAATAACCTTAGATAAACAATGACGCATAGACTTTCCATGAAATAGATTGACAGCAGAGGTTCCGAGATCACAGTTATTTCGTAGTGCATTTCTTTTAGACAATAAATGGGGAAAAAGTCGCACTTGCGCTTTCTGAATAATATTTTTACAGTGTGTTGTACTACTTTTGGGACAAATGATATCAAAATTATAGAAAACCTCATTAGCTCTATCTCAAAATATGGGCAATTTTGTATTAAGGGGGTCTTAAAATCTTTTTACAGCTTCCGAAATGCTAATTTGTAACCTTTTTTAGATGAACCAAATCACTGCTTGACTTTCAAATTCATGACCCATTTTTTTTTAATGTAATTCATGACCCATATTTTTTTAGTGTAATTTCATCCCCCTACTTGCTATTTGAGGCATAACACATGAAGAAATACATTTTGATTGGGTATAAAAAAAGATGGTAAGTAACACACTGGCCACACTAGGGACTATATTCAACAACGCAAATCAAAGGACGATATATATATATATATATATATATATATATATATATATATATATATATATATATATATATCTGTCATCAATAGAACTAACTACCTCTGAAGAAAAACTATTGAGTAAAGGCCTTAATTTTCAGTCCAGCTCCAGCAACCGTCAACAATTTACAACTTGAGACAGATGTAGAAGCATTTGCCAGGCGTCTTCGGTTGAAAGAACATTTCAATAGACAACAGAAGAAAAATTTAAAAGAAGCCGGAATGAATGAATCTGATTATGAGAGTGATGAAGGAGACATATGCATTCCAAAATTTAAAAAGAAAAGTAAATGGAATCCCCCTAAAAGCAAAAACGACAATTTGGAATCATTCATTACATCAGTCAAAGCTGAAGTCAGATCTTCAATCAGTGGTAAACAAGTCAGAAATATTTCAAAGTCAGAAAGCCAAGCCATGATAAACTTAAAAGACCGTGACGAAATTGTTATCAAACAAGCTGACAAAGGAAGTGCCGTTGTAGTGATGAACAAGGCAGACTACATCGAAGAAGGAAATCGTCAACTCTCAAACGCTAAATTTTATAAAGAACTAGCATGTGATCCAACCAAAGAAATCAGCAAAAAAATTAATGACGTCCTCTCAGAAATGAATAAAGATAAACAAATTGATGACGATACGTACGATTATCTACGCCCAGACGAAACGTGCACAGCCGGTCGATTTTACTTACTTCCAAAACTCCACAAAGAAGGGATCCCAGGGAGACCTATAGTATCAGCTAATGGCCATCCCACCGAAAAAATTTCAGAATTTGTTGATTACCACCTCAGACCACATGTTAAACAACTACCATCTCATATTCAAGATACGACTGACTATTTGAAGAAAATGAATTCCTTAAGTCCTTTACCTAACAACACAATTTTGGTTTCAATGGATGTGTGTTCTTTATACACAAATATTCCAAAAGATGAAGGAATTGCCGCGTGTGAAAAAATATGGAATACTCGAAAGGATAAACATCCCCAAACTGACTGTCTTGTTCAATTGCTCAAGCTAGTGCTTGAAAATAACAACTTTATTTTCAACGACAAGCACTTTTTACAGATTGACGGAACTAGTATGGGAACAAAAATGGCACCTTCTTTTGCCAACATTTTTATGGGGGATCTCGAAGAACGCATCCTTTTGAGTGTGCCATACAAACCCTTGTCATGGCTCCGTTTTATTGATGATATTGACATGAAATGGAACGATACTGCAGAACATTTGCAAGATTTCCTAGATCATTGTAATCAGTTCCATCACTCAATTAAATTTACATCTGAATTTTCAAGCGAGAAAATTGCTTTTCTCGACACCACCACATTTGTAAAGAACGGGGTCAAGACAACTGATCTCCACACAAAGAAAACTGATAAACACCAGTTCCTTTCTCCAAAAAGTTGTCACCCGAAACACTGCTCCAGGAGTATACCTTACAGTCAAGCCATCAGATTAAAGCGAATTTGCTCCTCGGAATCCAAACTTAACTATCGTTTGGGACAACTAAAAACACAGCTGAAATCAAGAGGATATAAAACCAAAAACATCACAGACGCTTTTGATAAAGCCCAAGAAAAAGATCGAGCTAGCCTCATGGAATACAAAGATAAGACGACCCGTGCAGATAGAATTCCGTTTGTTGTAACCTTCCATCCCGATTTGACAAATATTTCATCTACTATCCGAAAGCACTGGCGTCTTATCGAAAATGACTCTTCCTTAAAATAAATTTTTCCATCACCTCCTGTTATTGCCTATCGCAGACCCAAAAATCTCAAAGACATACTTGTGACATCAAAAGTAAAGAAACAAGAAACTTCTAAATTTGGGTGTTACAAACAATGCGGTAGAAGCAATTGTAAGTGCTGTAAAGCCGCCAACACTGACCACTCTTTCAGCAGCACAGTAACAAAGCAACGATACAACATCTATGTTACATCTAATTGCAAAACGGAAAATAGTATTTATATTCTTACTTGTGGAACTTGCAAGCTGCAGTATGTTGGTGAAACAGAAACTACATTCAACATCAGACTTAACAATCACCGGTCGTTCTATACAAAAGGAAGAAACTGTCCAATTACGAGACACCTCTTAAGAACAGGACATACTTTTGATAATATCACCTTTCAAATAATTGAGGTAAATCAAAATTGGGACTCCGAAAGGAGAAAACAGAGAGAAAGGTTCTGGATGCATCAGCTACGTACTCTTGAACCTGATGGACTTAATGAGAGGGATGAAAAACAGTTCTACCCAAAACCAAAGGAATAAATCATGAATTTCATTCTATTTAACTAAAACAACTATTTGTTTAGATTTAAAAATTGTTATGTACAGTAAACGGCAAAAATATGTTGTATATACCCCATCAATCAACATATTAAACTTTTACACAAAAACGTCAAGCTACAAAGATATTTTTTGTCATGCATCCGATTTCACCTAGATAGATGCACACGCCCGATGAAGCTAATTTGTTTAGCGAAATATTGCGTGATTAATATATAAAATATAACAACTAATTTTATAACACTCATTAGTGTGTTAAAGTTACATTCTTAGACACTTATATAATTTAATTTAGTAACTGCATCAGTTTATTTACAAACTGATCCACACCTAGATAGATTGAATGTTGATTGTTGCTATTTTTAGACACTATATATATATAACTGTGTACTCGGACCAGAGGAACGTATATATTTACTGTTGATGAATGGTACAAATACATGTAACTGATATATTTAATATGCTTAATGATTAAAAATTATTCAGAATCTATATTATAAAAAGCGCAAATGACTGGTTAATTTCATACAGGTGCACTAAAGTTTAAAGAGTAAATTAATGTCGATAGTGTTCAGGGCGCAAGTTTCCATTTGGCACCGTTGCATGCTAAAAAAATGTGTGCAAACGTCTAGTGCCCATATGTAAACCAGTGCCTGACATTTACATGACCTTTATACTTAGTAATCACAATTTCGTTAGTTATACATGTATAATTTGGTTGTTAGTTTTCCTACCTAGAAAATATAGACTATGATATGAAGTTTTTAATAAAAGGGTATTGGTGTTAGTTAAGATGAGACGAATTTCAATTTTCAAATGTCCGACGTTATAATGTCTTATTTCACAAAACATTTTAATTTGATCTCCAACTACTGATAAACACAAAAATAAGTGAAGTAATTTGAAAGGGTTGTATAATTTGCTGATAACTTTGTATGACGGACCTGAAATACTTTGAAAGACTTTGCATGGTTTAATATAATTGTGGAAATAATTATTTTATAACTGATCATGCGAGCGGCCGATCATGACTTAAAAAAATCATGAGTAATAAAATATTAATTCCTTTCATATTATCATTATATTTATCAACATTCTATTGGAATACATTTGTTCTAATATTTCTAGTTAATTTCGTTTTAAATACAGCTTTAAACATCTTATTATTCCTCTTTTCTTGCATTTGTTTTGTTTTTCAAATCCGTTTTCTCTAGTCATCCCGTCACCGGAATATTTTAAGTATTCGACTTCCTCTTCCTTTTTCATTTTCGGCCATACGAATGTATGTCTAATAATTTTTATGCATTGTTAAATCTGATCAATCTGTTCAAATGACAATTACAATTGAACTTCCAAATAATTAATATAACTACATGTATTCATATTTGATAGCTGCCATGTCAATTTCTTTGCTCGACACCGAAATAAACTAGCAATTTCAATGATATCACCGTCAATGTTTTGTCGTCCTCGATGAGCTCTCTCGGCAATGTATCGTCCGATTTATTTGTAGAATATGTATTAATAAAGTTTAGGCTGCTGAAGTCTAAAACATGTACATTTGAACAGTCTTGACACTTCGAGGGAATCATAAGAGGTCCTGTGGAGTCTCGCATCTTCAGAATTAATCTTGTGTACAGTACATTTGTACGTCAGTAGTACTGTCATTGAAAACTGAGACTAATATATAAAGTAGTCTCAGTTGAAAACACCTTATTATCGTAGTCCTTAGCTTTTGTCCCTGAATGAAAACACAAAGCTTGGCCAGTTATGTCGTGATTTAGTGATCTATATAGGGTCATGATCATTGATGAACATATCACGTCTACGACTACTATTAGTATTAATGTTAATTTCTGATTTTCATTCAAAATTTGACAGAAAAGTTGTGTGAGATTAAATTTTTACACTGTTCACTACTGATCCACTATGTACCCATAGATGGTAAGATACACAGGCAATTCAGAAAATGGCACTAAATCCCCCATATCAAAAATAATATCTTTATTGGATTATATGAAAAAGAAGATATATCCTATTATAAGTTGTATGGTTTGCAACTGCCCACCCCCCCCTCCTTTACAGATTCATAGAGGGTTAGTAAAATCCATAGGCAGGGTTCAGCAGCATATGAAATTTCCCCTTTTCAAATAATTAAGTAAATTGCCGGTTCTAATTGTTTCCAAATATAAAACAAAATCAAACCTTGCTTACCAATTGAATCGACTTTTTGTCCTAGCATGCGCTTTGTTTTTGGGATACGATTGCTTTCAAGCAATCTGTAGACTTATACCAGTGGCTCAGGACAATGCCCTCATGTCAACCATTTTATTCTAAACATTAAGGATCATCTCAGATTCTGATGATTCTGATGATTGTCTTGGTTTAAAAGGTAAAAACAAAGGGATTGATCTTAAGGTTCATCATAAGGAATTGAAAAATATGGCCGTGTTTACACCTCCAAAATTACTATGAGTACAGACAAACTGGTACATTCAGGAAAGTTTTAAGGCATGGCAGGAACTAGATATATAAAAGTTATATGAAGTCTACGTTTCAGAAAATTAAAAACTTAACTGGATTTTGATGTTCATTTTTTTCCAGTCTGCAGAAGATAGCAAAATAAACAAACACCCGAGTTTCATTTGATACGGTCCACTCAGTTACACAGTTTAAACCTGTTAAATCACCTATTGTTTACAGGTGTCTATTGTCCATCTATTGTCCATTTAAATCAATACTACTCACAACATTGATTATATGAGCCTTGAGGGGAGCTTCTCAATCGTTTTCACTACTTAGTTAATTTTTGCTCCTTCTGCAGGAACGAAAAAAAATGGATAGCAAAATCTAGAAAAGTTTATAATTTTCTGAAACATAAAATGCATTTAAAATTTATATATCTAGTTCCTGCCATCCCTTAAAACTGTTGCAGGTGTATAGGTTAGTCTGTACTCAGAGTAAAATTTGGGGTGTAAATACGGCCATTTTAGCCAAAAGGTTATGATGAACCTTAAACAACTTTCCTATAATGTTCTTTTCATAATCTTCATGTTTGATATTTCCCTCGACTTATAGGCATGTTTTTAACAACACGGAAAATCAGAATCAAGCAGTATTTATATTTAGTGTTTTTATAAATTTAGAAACAAGTCAAATTAGTTTTGAAAATAATATTATCAAGCTACATGTATACATGTGTCAATGAAAACAATTGCAATCGTATCCCTCAGAGCAATCTGCTCTTTGATTATTAAAATATATTTTAATATTCTCTGACAGCGTTACGAAAAAGGATATGGTTTGAGACATCTGAAATGATTTTTATTCAGTTGTGTGTGTGCTTAACAAAGGATCATTTAGCATATTAGTAAAGCATCCTTTTGTAATACAGACAAAAAAAACGATCCTCAAGGAGTTATGAAGACAGGTCAACAAGCAAACAGAAAACAGACATTGCTTGATTTCTTTACAGCCTTTGAAAAAAAAATCTGGCAAAGACAGAATCACACATTTACACATGATAATGCATGAATTGACTGAAACTTATTCATAAATTTGTTTTTCAGTTAAACAATGGCCCCCAAAAGAAACAACATAATCCCAAATGGGCATTTCCGAAAAGACTGGCAGAGATATGTCAAGACTTGGTTCAACCAGCCCATGAGGAAGAAGAGGAGGCACAGGACCAGAGTCCAGAAAGCTTTGAAGATTGCCCCTCGTCCAGTTGCTGGTCAGCTTAGACCCATAGTTCGTTGTCCAACAGTAAAATACAACACTAAACTTCGATCTGGAAAAGGTTTCACCCTTGAAGAATTGAAGGTATTTTTGTCAACAGGGGTTAACAAATGTTTGATTATATAACGCTATCAATTTCAATCTAGATGCTGTTGTACATGTATACATGTATATTTATTATCTTTATAATGTGGATGTATGACGGCATCAATAATATAATCTACAAATTATCATTTCAAATAGTCACATTTTAGCATCAGATTAACATGATTAAAGCTATACAACCGATAATTTGACAAAAAAAGGTGAATACATGTATAATTTATATTCTTAAAATGCTTATTAGCTCACCTGGCCCAAAGGGCCAAGTGAGCTTTTCTCATCACTTGGCCTCCGGCGTCGTCGGCGTCCGTCGTTAACTTTTACAAAAATCTTCTCCTCTGAAACTACTGGGCCAATTTTTCCCAAACTTGGCCACAATCATTATTAGGGTATCTAGTTTAAAAATTGTGTCCGGTGACCCAGCCAACCAACCAAGATGGCCGCCATGGCTAAAAATAGAACATAGGGGTAAAATGCAGTTTTTGGCTTATAACTCAAAAACCAAAGCATTTAGAGCAAATCTGACATGGGGTAAAATTGTTAATCAGGTCAAGATCTATCTGCCCTGAAATTTTGAGATGAATCGGACAACCCGTTGATAGGTTGCTGCCCCTGAATTGGTAATTTTAAGGAAATTTTGCTGTTTTTGGTTATTATCTTGAATATTATCATAGATACAGATAAACTGTACACAGCAAAAATGTTCAGTAAAGTAAGATCTACAAATAAGTCAACATGACCAAAATGGTCTGTTGACCCCTTTAGGAGTTATTGCCCTTTATAGTCAATTTTTAACCATTTTACGTAAATCTTAGTCATCTTTTACAAAAATCTTCTCCTCTGAAACTACTTGGCCAAATTAAACCAAACTTGACCACAATCATCATTGGGGTATCTAGTTAAAAAATTGTGTCCGGCGACCTGGTCAACCAACCAAGATGGCCGCCATGGCTAAAAATAGAACATAGGGGTAAAATGCAGTTTTTGGCTTATCACTCAAAAACCAAAGCATTCAGAGCAAATCTGACATCGGGTAAAATTGTTTATCAGGTCAAGATCTATCTGCCCTGAAATTTTGAGATGAATTGGACAACCCGTTGATAGGTTGCTGCCCCTGAATTGGTAATTTTAAGGACATTTTGCTGTTTTTGGTTATTATCTTGAATATTATTATAGATAGAGATAAACTGTAAACATCAATAATGTTAAGCAAAGTAAGATTTACAAATAAGTCAACATAACGGAAATGGTCAATTGACCCCTAAGGAGTTATTGTCCTTTATAGTCAATTCTTAACAATTTTCATAAAATTTGTAAATTTAAACTAACATTTTCCACTGAAACTACTGGGCCAAGTTCACTATAGATAGAGATAATTGTAAGTAGCAAGAATGTTCAGTAAAGTAAGATGTACAAACACATCACCATCACCAAAACACAATTTTGTCAAGAATCCATCTGCTTCCTTTGTTTAATATTCACATAGACCAAGGTGAGCGACACAGGCTCTTTAGAGCCTCTAGTTTTTACTATTGATTTTAAATATGTGTACAAAGACTTTCTTAAAAATAAAATCCTGTATTTCTTCAGAAATGTTCTGCTATTAAATTATTGGCATCCCGTTTTCTTTTAATTCACTTACGACTGCCATCAACAAGAACATGTTATCAACCGAGTATATAATATGAACGGTATTTAGTAGTTTGTTTATCATACTTACTCAAAAAAAAGAAAATTTTAGGACTTTTTCCATAACTATAAACTAAAAATGTATTTTGAGACATTTCAAAGAGGGATAATCACAAGTTATTTCAGCACAGGCCAAATAAGATAGAATGTGTGGTTCCAGTTACATCTGAAAAAAAGTTAGAGTAGGTAGGTAGGGATGTTTTTTTATTTTATGTTTTTTTTTTACATTGAGTCTATGGGAGCATTATTCTGACCTTAACAGTGCTTAATGAAAAATGACAATAAAATCTTTAAGGTAGGCTAATTTCAAGATGAAAAAGTAGGGACGGTAGGGTTACTGGAACCACGCATATATTTTTATTTGGCATCATGATTTTAAATTTAAAAGCAATTGAAATATTTTATATGAATTTCACATTCCAATATTTACATGTATATATCAGCTGTATTGTTTATTTTTATTGATACAATTTTTACAAACATTAAAATTCGCCAAAAATTGAAAGAAAATGAATTGTTGTTACAGAGTGCTGGTATCAATAAGAGACAAGCCTTGAGCATTGGTATTGCTGTTGATTACAGGAGAAAGAACAAATCTATTGAGTCTATACAGCAAAATGCACAGCGACTAAAGGAATACAAATCTAAATTGATTTTGTTCCCTAAGAAGATGAGCCGACCAAGGAAGGGTGATGCCACTGTAAGTTTTTAACCGCTATGACCACCATAGTATTTTGCAAGCAGTCGCCTGTTAATTATTGCCAAGATAGTCCAGTCAATCTAGCATAAATTTGACCCTAACCTTAGAGTAATTGCAACAGAAGATTTTTAAGAAATCTTTACCATTATACCCCAAATATACACAGAAAAAATCCAACAAAATCTAACTTGAGGAAAACTAAAAATAAACAATTTTAAAATTCCTGTTGAGATTTGCATAGAAATATAAGATAACTACAAGAAAGGCAAAAATATCAATAAAAATTGATACAAAGTTCTTACTTCTATTCAAAGGAATGTGTTGATTCTTGATATTTTAGCCGTCATTAGAGTATAACAAACAACTCTAAAGGTTGCAGTCTTCTAATTGACTGCTCCATAGGCTTACAATGTACATGCAAAACTGATCGTTGAAGATAAAAAAATAAAAAATGATTCATAGAAAAAAAAATTCATGTTCATATAATGTATGTACTAATGTGGAATTGTGATTTAATCGAGAAAAAAAAGTGGGTCATGCCATGAAGAATAAAAAGTTACATAATCCTGAAGTCAAAACATTTTTTTTCTACTTTCTGTTTACTGTTTTTACTAGGCCGCATCACTTCCAGTAAACAGTTGCTGATTTTGAGTTTTCCTTCAGTTAGATTTTATGGGACTTTTTTCTGTGTATACTTTGGGCTAAATGGTATAGATAAGAGTTAACACATTTTCTGTTGCAATTAATCTGATGTTCAAACTTACTTTGACTGGACTAAGACAATAACTTTAGTTTTAAAAAGTGTATGGATCTTTTTAAAATTTAACCAGAAGGTTCAATACCATTAAAGGAAGGTTGGAATTGTTGTTGATGGGGAGGGGGGTGATGGTCCTATCCTAAAAACAGGGTAAAAAGGGGCCCCAAGACACTAGTTTCAGGTCAAGAATTATATATAACTTGTGTTTTAGTATTTTGATTTCAAACAATCGTAGTCAATTGAGTTTAGTGTTGAGTACACCTGCTAGGTGCCATATTCGAACTCACAACCTCCATGTTGACAGGCTAAAGATACATAAAGTGTTAATACTTAAACCACTCAGCCCTATTCAACTATGAGAAAACTCCATAGCTTAAACTTGGCTGTGAAAGGCATGATAGTGTGAAACAATACAATAAAAAAAAACTGACAATCAGATTTATAATTAAACAATTAACAAATAAACAGCTTGGCCGTGAGCAGCTGGATACAATTGCAGAGGTCCAACTCTGAACAGTTGGCAAAAATGGACACAATATTCAAGCTTGATACAGGTTGTAATTTAACATTTGACACATAGGTTTCCGACACAGAATAAATGTGTTCAAAGAACTTAAAACTATTTATGATTTAAATTTATATTCAATTGAAAAATTCTTGCTGTTGTGCTATACTAAGTAAATCTGTTTTCAGACTATATACAAAGAATAACATATTGGTATATGAAAATAACCTGTCATTGAGTAGTTACAATTATCTGTAATTAAGTTTTTTATGATTTAATTTCCAGGCTGAAGAGATAAAGATGGCTAAACAACTTAAGGGAGCAGTGATGCCTATTACCAATATCGCTAAAACAGAGAAAGCAAGGAAGATCACTGATGAGGAGAAGAAATTCAGTGCTTTCACTGCACTCCGACAGGCCCGTGCAGCATCTAGATTGGTGGGATACAGGGAGAAGAAGGCTAAACAGAAGGCTGAGGAAGAGGCTAACAAGCCTAAAAAATAAACTACTCTTGTGTCAATTAAAAAAAAAATATGGAAAAAATTTCTTCTGATTATTTGAGAGAGAAAAAAGTTTTATAGATATCCTGGCCTGGATGACTAGCTCTATGAGAAAAAGTCATTCCTTGTCCTATTTTTTCTTAATTAGTCTTGAATATGTATGAAATATATGCTACTGGACTTTATGACATGAGGCTTAAATTAAAATATTGTTTGTTTGCCCTTTACCGACTGACCCTATTAATTCGTTCCGACTGAAAATCTTTTATTTCTACTTACTGGCAATATTTAATTTTATTTTTTTTTCGTTCCTACCGAAAATCTTATACTTGTATTTCCCGCTCAAAACTTTTTTAACTGAATCCTCGGGTTTTATCTTCCCTGTATAAGGTTAAGTCCGTTTGGTATCACATGAGCGTTTGGCATGGACACTTGCATTTAGAGATTCAAAGCATTTGATTGAAGTCGATGTTGAAAGTATGACGAACGTTGCCCTTTATATTTGAAGAGCAGGGTTCATTCAAATAAGTTCGTCCAATACAAAATTATCAACGTGTGTACAAAATATTTTGTTAACGGACGTTGTATCCTATGTACAGTGATGTAGGGATGGCCTTTGGTGAGCCGTAGATCGGGATGATTATGTTAACCCTGCCTTTGACCAGCTTTGACATCATTTATTTATATCTTACATGAATGGAAGTCCTGTAAATTGGAGAATAATTGACAGTAAAATCGCCAAGTTTTCCTTACAGACCATTTATAAATGCGATGTAAAATACGTGACAATTGAGTTTCAAGTCTTTTAAATTTTTATTGATAACACCGGGACACACGAAAATTTAAACACCCAGTCTCTAGGGTTTTAAGTAAAGTAAGACAAATGATTAGTTTTAGCTCTTTTAACTGGTTGCATGGCGATGATGGTGGGAAATGCACTGCTGGGCAGTGGCTTTATATTCTAGTCAAATATTCTTTTTTTCACAGATATCATCTCTGATAATTTAAGTTCAAATTTTGATAAAATTGGTAGAATGTCAGAATAGAACATGCTATAGATTGCACATTGTACAGCTGTTTCACAAACCATGCTAGGAAGATATATGATATTAATAAACCACTCGGTCGAGTTAAGCGTACAAGGTACATGTATGTAGTACAGAATATCAGTTCAAGTTAAAACTCTTACAAGTTCTAGTCATAAAAACGTTGAAAATATGCTGCACAGCCCTATATTTTGATATTTGAAAACATAGTAGTGCATATGAATTAACTTCACATTCTACATGATATTTTTCTTTTCATAACTTCCTGGGATAGTCCCAGAAACTTTAATAATTATGTAAAGATCAGTAAAATCATACTTAAAACAAAAGCAAATACAGACAAAAATGATATCAGTCAGATTTTGTATCTATAACATAAAATATTATACCTACCTGCCTACCCATGACAAAAATGTACCGAGCCAAGTTATTTTTTTGGGGAAAAAAATAAAATATTTTACCTACCTACCTACCCTGTTTCAAAATAAAGGGTCGGAAAAACAATATGGCAAACAAACAATATTTTAATTTAGGCCTGAGCATCAATACAATCATTTCATGACTGCAGAATATTTTAGCTTGAATTGTGTTTTTAATAACTTGGTGGAGATTCAAGGGTACATAGGGATTCTCCTATTGGTTAATTTAAGTTTCTGGTAATTGATTTGGATGCCATATAGTAACCACTTTGTCCGTCTGTCTACATGTCTGATTTCAACAGAAGTGATATATAGGTATAAACAAATGTGACACCAGGTCACAGTGCAGTATGGTTTGCTATTGCAATATGGTTGTCTGTTTCAAAAAACAAAATACATAGTATTGGATTTTAACTAAACTTGCTCCAATCTTATTTGACTAGGATTGCAAGTTTTTTGTCGAGCCTGCAACTTTTGTTGCAGAAAGCTCGACATAGGGATAGTGATGCGGCGGCGGCGGTGTTAGCTTACTTCTTAAAAGCTTTATATTTTAGAAGGTGGAAGACCTGGATGCTTCATACTTTGTATATAGATGCTTCATGTTACGAAGTTTCTGTCAGTCACATGTCCAATGTCCTTGACCTCATTTTCATGGTTCAGTGACCACTTGAAAAAAAAGTTCAAATTTTTTGTAATGTTGAATTCTCTCTTATTATAAGTAATGGGATAACTATATTTGATATGTGTGAACCTTGCAAGGTCCTCATGTCTGTCAGACAGTTTCACTTGACCTCGACCTCATTTCATGGATCAGTGAACAAAGTTAAGTTTTGGTGGTCAAGTCCATATCTCAGGTACTATAAGCAATAGGGCTAGTATATTGGGTGTATGGAAGGACTGTAAGGTGTACATGTCCAACTGGCAGGTGTCATCTGACCTTGACCTCATTTTCATGGTTCAGTGGTTATAGTTAAATTTTTGTGTTTTGGTCTGTTTTTCTTGTACTATATGCAATAGGTCTACTATATTTGTGGAATGATTGTAAGGTGTACATGTCTAGCAGGCAGATGTCATGTGACCTTGACCTCATTTTCATGGTTCAGTAGTCAAAGTTGAGTTTTTGAGCTTTGGTCTTTTTATCTAATACTATATGCCATAGGTCAACTATATTTTGTGTATGAAAATATTTTATGATTTTTGTCAGTAGCGCAGGTTTTATTTGACCGTGACCTCATTTTCACGGTTCATTGCACAGTGTTAAGTTCTTGTGTTTTGGTCTATTTTTCTTAAACTATAAGTAATGGGTCAACTATATGTGTTGTATAGAAGCATTGTTAGCTGTACATGTCTGCCTGGCATGGTTCATCTGACCTTGACCTCATTTTCAAGGTTCATTGGTCTTTGTTAAGTTATCTTGCCTAATGTTAAGATTATGTGACAGTTGTAATAAAGCTTAGCTTTATACTTAGGACTATCAACATAATATCAATGAATAGTATAGAAGGCGAGACATTTCAGCGTGTGCACTCTTGTCTATTGAAGGTCGGTGGTATAAATCGATTTTTAACTGGATTTTTGTGACAAAAATGTCGGTTATTGAATTGGGGATGTACGGCGGGCGGGCGGGCGGGCGGCAATCAAATGTTGTCCGTGCATTAACTCGTGAACCGTTCAACCAAAGCTTTTAAAATTTTAATATGTTGTTACTGACAACTAAATGAAGGTCAAGTTCAATAATGGCGATTTTGACTTTTACCGTTCAGGAGTTATGGTTCTTGAAATATTGAAAAATGGAGTTTCCAGTCGTGTCCGTGCATTTACGCATGAACTGTTCTACCAAAGCTTCCCTAATTTTAATATGTTGTTACTGATGACAAAATAGAGGTCAAGTTCAATAATGACGATTTTGACTTTTACCGTTCAGGAGTTATGGTTCTTGAAAGATTGAAAAATGGTGTTTCCAGTCGTGTCCGTGCATTTTCTCATGAACTATTCAACCAAAGCTTTTAAAATTTTTATATGTTGTTACTGATGACAAAATAGAGGTCAAGTTCAATAATGACGATTTTGACTTTTACCGTTCAGGAGTTATGGTTCTTGAAAGATTGCAAAATGGTGTTTCCATTCACGTTGTTGCATTTACTCATGATCCATTCAATCTAAGCTTTTCAAATTTTAATATGTTGATACTGATGACAAAATGGAGGTCAAATTTGATATTGACGATTTTCACTTTCACCATTCATCAGTAATGGTTCTTGTGATATTGCCAGGACACAAATAAATGTTAATAAATCCGGTTTGCTGTCGTTGTGACAGCCTCTTGTATTTTTTAATATAGGATTTCGCTGTATTTTTTTTTATAAATCAACTTTACCATATACTTAATACAAAAATGAAATAAAAAAATGGGGTCACCGTTCATTTAAGCTAACAATCTGCATCCGAAAGAAGCATACATTTTTGTTGGAAGTCTTTTTTTCTGTTGAACTAATAGGAGAAAATTCAAATAGAGGTAATATTGAAATAAAAAAAAGAACTTAATAACAAAAATCACTTAATTTTACAATTATTTAGTGTATGTGCAGCTTATTTGAAAACAATAATATAAAAATATAGGTCATCGATGAGTTAAAAAAGATATTTCAATTTCAATGTGAAATGGCATTTTTACATCAAAGGGAGATAATCTGGAACTTTTCCATGATAAAAATATTTTTAAGTCATCTGGTGCGAAACAGAATCGATTTTTGTGGTTGATTTTTGTACCATATCATCAAGTAATAATTAATAGTGTAATAAATAAATTTTATAATGAAAAAACAAACTTTTAATTTATCATTGAAATTTTTGTACCCGCGAGCTTCCAAAGTGGCGATAAAGCACCAAAAAATCAATCTATTTAACTAAACTTGTATTCATTGACAAACACTTTGGAGGTCATTTCAAATTTATTAAAATTGACAATCCGGGAACATAAACAGCTTTGTATACTTTAGTCTCTGTACCACATAATAAATTTGGCAAGCAGGCTAGGACCCTTGCTGACATGTTGGTTTTAATATAGTTGTAGTAAAGCAAATGTGGGCAGGAATGGAAAAGTTGCTTTTCATGAGAAACCATATAAAGCCCAAAATGTTGAATGCCAAGGATGGATGATGTACAAGCAGTTGAATAATGAGAAACAATATAACCAAAATCAAGTCTATAGTAATCTTTATATGCCCGTTTACAGGACGTATTATGGTATACCTTTATCTTTCTGTTATCAACATTTTGGACAATGCTTAAACATTGTTTGCATGAAACTTGGGGGAATTAATTTTATATATAATATAACCTCGCAAGTTTTTCCATCAATTTCTGGTGACATTGAGGAGTTATGGAAATTAATTAATTAAAAAAGGGACGGTTGTATCATGCCCTCATGGTGCAGCTCTTGATTTGCTATTAACCTTAAACACATGCAGATGGATACAAGTTTTAGATAGTAAAAATCACCACAACAATATGATCTACATATATTAATATAAAAATAAGTACATGCAGATGTGGTTTGATTGCCAATAAGACATCTTCGCTAGCCAAGGACTGCAATCCAGTCCTTTCCTCAGAAGTTCTCTCCATCTTTGGCAGATCAAGCCAACATTTTAAAGAACGACTGGTCTCTAATTCTTGGCTACATGTAGCAACGATGCATATTAGGCGACAATACGGTACTCTTAACAAATCCATAGCAAATAGTCTACTGTAGAAGGCCCTACAAGAATTTTCAGAAAATCTAAGACAACAAATATAACGGGACAGGATCCAACAACAACCACTGAACTACATGCTCTTGGCTTTGAACAGGCACATATAAAATATAAATCAGTACACATCAAATAGTAACAGTCAAGAGAAAAACCCGATCTTGTGCCATGCCAAAATATTGATATCAACAGATTAGTACAATGAAACTAAATATATAAGTATAACCATCATAGTATGGTTTTAATTTACTGATAACAAATATTAATACAGATAAAAACAATATTAAAAGATATAAATACACATCACTACAGTGATACATTGGTTATCATTTAGAATAAGTTGTTTTGGTGGATTGATACTAGTCATTGCACATGTTGCACATATTGAATTTAAGAAGTATGTGGCTTTGAAAGATGAAATTTACCCTATCAGAAGGGCTAGTTGAATTAACAATCGATATGGAGTTTTGAAGAATTTGAAACCCGTTGCACCCATTTTGTGCTAAAGAATGCATGAAAATCAATCAAAACCCTATGGTACTGACATTTAATATCTAAATCTTCCTAGGGTTATCACTTTATTTTGAGATGCACAAAATATAGGGCATTCATCATAACCTTCTGAACATCCTATCCATGAACATTTCCAGATATTCAAGTTATAAAATGATGTTGTATTTGTCGAGAAAATTACATAGCTTGTGCAAGGTGCAGAAATCTAATATATGGTCTGAAATCATCAATGGTGTAATCTTTAAAAAATAGAGTTGTCTTTTCGTCCGTAATGCAATGCGTATTTTAACTTTCCACTGAAAAAAAGGAGCATGCTAGCAAGCACTTTCAAATTGATTATTTGTGATACTGCTTGTCAAGAAAAATTATTGATTCCCTTTGATTGACCCGTGGAAACAGTAAAAATAAATAATCTAATTCCATATTCTACGGTGTACTTGTCTTTCCTGCAGAGTTCTTTTTACCTTTCCCTCATGTCTAAAATTCATTCGACAATAGTGAATTTGAGTTTCTCGGATATTATTTACAAACAATAGCTAAATTGTATTCGGTTGAAAGGAATACATATCTTCGTATCAGAATTCTTCAAAGATGAAAGGTGAAATGAGGTTTGGCATCCAGCATTTTCTCGTGGGTTTGAACCCACCCCCACTGAAAAATGGTAATTTTCCGTCTATTTCCAATTTTAAAACGACCTTGAGAGGTGAACATTGACAACACTGTGTTTTTTTTTGTCATTAGGGTATTTACCCTATCGTTACAGCAGTCCATTCATGCTAACTGGGAATATGTGGGACTTGAGTGTCTTGCTTGGGAATTATTATTGTCAAGTCAGGTCTGCATAAATGTCCGTTTTTACTGATTTTTGACAAAACGGTGACCTAGAATTTACAAACTAAATTCCTATTGGCCATATTATACCTCGTTGTGTTCCTGTACCAACTATGCATGCATTTAGGATAATAGTTTATACCTACAGTCCCTTCCAGTTACGTAGTGCCATCAAAAGATGCCCACCCCACCTGATTCTGGCTACTTTTCACGTTTTTCCGATTTTAAACTCTCGAACGGCTTTCAAACTGCCATATTTTCATGAACAGACATCTGAGAAGAGTTTATGGACCATGAATTGCTTGGTTGAAGTATCTGCTATCATTACAGTTCAGCTGGGACAGTTAAAAAAAGTATGGAGAGTCATACGGGCCATCAAATAATGGTTGTCGCCATCACGCCTACAGGTGGGATTGGGGGCTAAAGGGTTAAACGATTTTATCATATTTTTTTTTAATTTGGCTTCTGTTGGGTTTGAGGGTCATTTTGGGGGTAAAACTGACCAAAACACTATAAAGAGGTTGAAAATCGGGAAAAATGAATCATTAGTAAAGAAAAGTTATGCCTGGTTGTATGTATTAAATGCCGTTGAGATAATGTAACATGAAACCGGTAACCCGAGCAGTACTGATGTCGGTTGTGTACCCTTACTTTTCTTGTCAGTTAAGATTAGTTGCTTGAGCTGGGTGTATAAATAAGTAACTTAAATTAGATTTAATCGATTGGTGATGTGCTGACTTGATTCCAAAAACTAGCGGGTACACTAAGACGCTCCTACAGCGCTGAATGTGATGTACAAGTGCACGATATGATGCCCGAGTATCTAGGAAATGACATCAACATCAATTGGAATTGAAATAGTTGTCAACCAAGAGGGAGATTCGATTTTGTAAACGGTTTGATTAACCACCTTATTGCGAGAGTGTCAATACCTAATTTTAAAGAAGCAGTTTTCACAAAAATCTCTTCCGGGACACCCAAGTTCCCCCTTAAGTTGCGGGGATTCGTGTTTCCAACCTACAGTTTTCTATGTAAAGTGTAGCTGCGATATAGCGGTTTTGTGCTGATGTGGCGTTTCGTGCCAGTTGACCAACTTTTATCAGAATTAAAACCTTTGAATCATGATTTTTTTTAGTAATTCCTGCAAACATAGACATGATATTTTGTACCTAATGTATAATTATCACTCACAGTTTATTTCGTTTCGAGTAGCGACTTTTGGCAGAATTACTGTTGACTTTTCAAAATAGGACTGAAAGCGGGGACAATTGTATCGTATCGCCACATTTGATTTAAATAGTTTATTCCCATTTCTAAAGCAATGTGAAGCATATAATTAGATCTATAGCGTTGATAAAAATGGTACACATCGTGTACTTATATCTGTTAATTATGGTCCAAGTGAAACGTAGAAGAACGTGCAATGATGGCCTTCTACTCAAGACATTTTAATTTTTATTCAGGGAGTCGGACCATAAGTGTTGGCTAAAATCATAGGATGGCTTTCAGGTTGTTTATGAAGAAAATGCAGGGGGCAATTGATATATTAAAGTGATAAAAGAGAAGAAATTGTCGAGATAAAGTATACAATGCATAAGTGTTTTTCTTGATTAACACGAGTGTATTATACATAATTAACTCGTTTTAACAACTGTTTCTGCTTAATTATGCACATATGAGGGATTGCTTATAGCAAAAGAAAGCAGATGAGTACATTGAAATATTTAATGAGTTTTATGTTGATAACAGGTTGTTTCAACTGATCTATAAACATCCCAATGTAAACGTTAAACTATACGCAAGAAAAAAAGTCATTAGACATATTTTATATTACTTTATTCAAATACCTTTTCCTTTAAAGTTTATTTGTACTTTCTAGATAAAATTACACCCACCGATCGAGGGAGGGGTGGATATGGGTGGCATTTATTTGGTCCTAATTAAGGTATGGTATACGGGTGACCCATATAGTTCATTCACGTAAGAAATGCCAAATTCTGTCCTATTCCTGCGATTTTTTTTAGCACTGAAATGTATTGTACAAGATTACCTATGCACAGATGATTTATGCACTCGTAGAGATATTTGATGGATTGAGGAACATATAAATTTCAAATATCGAGAAAACGACTGAGTTTTGTACTAAAATGTATTGAATTTTACCACGATTTTTAATTTGGCCAAGATTAAGATGTGTCTTTATTGATAATGCACACAGACGACTTGGTCGATGGTCACTTTTCCGGCGACGGTCATAGTTCACAACAGAAATATTCATGCATGATGGATGAATAATTGGAGCATATGATATGATTTTGGGTCTTCAGTGGTATAACCGAATAGGTACAAAGCAGTTGTCACACGAGACGTTGCTGTCTGATATAGACAATATTGATCTTTGCACATATCGTCAATATATTAACATCAAAATAGTTTCAAGTTAAGGGATTACTTTGGGTGGGCTATACCCCCATAACATGTACAGATTTTTAATGTATATATACCATGCTTTCCCGAAATCATAAGTTTTGTCTTCGATTTTACGTCTTCTGAATTGATAGTTTTTTTTAGACCAGTTTTCTCTAGACAAAGTTCCATTTACTACAGAATAAACACTTCGTTTTGTAACAGATGACCACACTCATAACATTTATCAGATTAAATTGTGTAAGTATGATAATGATGATTTAATTGACTCGTTGCTCTTTTTTGTCTTTATAATTTTTTTTTTTGGTTAAAGTTCTATTTCCTTCTTTCTATAAAAAAAGAAGATGTGGTATGATTGCCAATGAGACAACTATCCACAAAAGACCAAAATGAAACAGACATTAACAACTATAGGTCACTGTACGGTCTTCAACAATGAGCAAAGCCCATACCGCATAGTCAGCAATAATAGGCCCCGATAAGACAATGTAGAACCATTCAAACGAGAAAACTAACGGCCTTATTTATGTAAAAAAAAAATGAACGAAAAACAAATATGTAACACTTTCTATGTTTTTTTGGCAACATGTGCATAAACGACAATCTTTTACACAGCCACAAAAAAAAAAATCCGAGAAAGGCCCCCTACACCGTAATTTCTAGAAGTCCGAAAATTTTAACGGATGATGAAAATAGGCGAAATATACCAAAAGGCAACTCTTGATAACTCATAAATCACGATTTTAAGCGTCATTGATTTACGTCAATTAGAAAAAATTAAAAACAAACTGTCACATATTTTGTATGAATAACTTCATCGTTTGCATACATCTTGTCTTTTCAGTGTCAGTTGCATATACGTGGTGATTATTAATTTCATTTGCATATTTCTGATGGAGATGTCAATCATGTAGGTCTTCGTCAAGTTTCTGAAAATTGACAGAAACAAAGTCACGTGGTTTATGTACAACTGTAGAGGAAAGAGTAGGTCTGAATAAATACATATTCTAGATACGATCAGAGATGATCATGTTGTTTCACAAAATTATCGTAAGTTACATCAATATTTATGTAAAACAATACGAAAAATAAATATATACAGTGTTTGCATTTTATAGATGCTATCAAAAATGCTCATATTTAAAAAAAAACTATATGCGTGTTTCTCAATTCGTTTCCATGCGCTTTATTTTACTGTAAGCGATGTGTGCTTGTCATCTAAATACCAAAGCGTTATATACACTACAAGTATGTATACATTTATTCTAGCAAAGCATTTTACTCGTGTATTTCCAATTTTACTATATTTTTGGCCTATGCCATCTCTTAAAAAGATAATTTGTCAGAATGCGAATCTTGTGTATCAAGGTTGGAACCATGCAATGTAACTATATAGTATCAAATGTATTTTTATTTATAAAGATTTTTTACGAAGTTCGTGTTAGTTTTCAACTAGAAGTGTTACCTAGGTTGTGGTAGTTTTGACCATAGAATTTTTGCAAAGGTCTTGTTTATTTTTGGCCATTGAATTTTTACTTATGGAATGTTAGTCTTTTACAAAGATGTTTTACGTAATTTGTGTTAGTTTTTCATTAAAAAGTTTTATGTAGGTTGTGTTAGTTGTCCTGTATAAATCTGTTGATGCTGAAGTTTCCGTCCCTACAAGAATATGTGTACCACCAGCACCTGAGGATGATGATTATTTTGGGGACTTGGAGCAGAAAGATGAAAACATAAGGTAAATAAATTTATAATATAAAGTCTATTGGAATTTGGCTGTTAAATTTGACGTTTAGTTTATTTATTAATAGTGAATTGGGAAACAAGATTTTGCATCTTATTCTAATCCCTTTCCACTTTGCAAGTGCGAGTGCTGCCTTGTAGCGGCATTAGCCTGCTCTTTTTCGACATCTACAAGGATGTATTTTACGTGCAAGAGATATGGCTCTCTCATAACACGGTTCAGCCATTTAACGTCCCCATTCTGATGTACTGTCATCATTTCTCAAGACAATACTAGCAAATGGTGGCAAGGGAGAGCGAGAAGATTTTAAAGCGGCCAAATGTGCCTTATGTTTGTTCTGATTAAATAGTTGAATCTTTGACAACTCAGAATGATGTGAAAACTTATTTATGTTACTTTAATTTGTAATATGATTATCATAAAGGTTGTAGATCATCTTTATCCTTATCCTTCTGATTATTGTTGAAACTTGATCTTTTATTGTTTATATTCCATCTTTCATTGTCATCATTAGTGTTATATTTTTGTTATAAAAACATCAAGTTTGTCTGTAGTGTTTGTGTCAAAATACATTTTTTTTTGTATTTTCAGAGCTGCAATAGTGAAAGGTTTAGATAGGGACACAATGCTTAAGGTCGAAACAGATAAAGCTGTCAATGAGTTAATGTTTGACGCTAACCCAGTGTAAGTTTTTATACTCTTGTACTGCAGTTTAAAAAGTTACTAACTAAGTAAAGACAAATGTTAAAAAATTAATAAATGTAATAAAATTATCCGATTCAATATTTAAAACAATACAGTTAACTGTTACTGTCAAAGTACCAGTTAGCTAAATTATTTCTACAGGATAAAAAAAATTATCATGCAAATTGATGAATAAATGTTGATTGCTTTTTTAGATATTTTTAATCAGGATTCTATTTTTTTTATTTACATATTGATGGATGATATCAATTGTTGATTTGTTTTCAGGTTTGTATCGACGGTTGGAATGTGTAGATATAAATACCGATCTTATGCACCTTCCAAAAAAGTCGTGTACCAAGGGAATGGTTGTTATGTCTTGCATTACTTCTGGTATCAAATCTGGAGACACGTATATTGTCCGTAAGTACATGTGTAACTTTTAATGTTGTTAGTACCAAAATAACCAGTCTCTATCATTACATAACAGGGAGATAACTCTGTCAGAATCAACTGAACGTATTAATCACGTTCTAATTGTTAAGGAAATGCATAAAAACTTTTCAATGATTAAAACTAGTGCTTGTCAAAACTTCTCTATGACATTTTTCCAATAAAATGTGTTGATCAAGTTTTTTGAATATTGTATGTTGTTGTGAAAGGGTCAAAATAAATATTTTGTCAAAATTGATGAAATTTAAACCAGCCAAATTAATTTTAGTCTAGGTGTATGGTACCACCTTCATTCTTTCAATAATGTCCCATTAGGTCTCCAGCTATCTGTTTCCCCCATTTTTTCGAATTCATTTTAACATGATACTGAGCAATTTTTATGATTACCTTTTTGTTTCATTTCAGGAAGCAAAGTTGCAGTAACGTTCCGTGTAATCAATGGACCCCATACGTTTACCGATGTGTTCCATCTTGTAAACGCTCCTTTTATATGTGGATAGCTTGTCCAACTGGTGACCGTAGATTCCCGTATAAGTACATCAGAATAGAGAAAAGGTTACCACAGTGTTGTGAATGTAAAAGATACAAGTGCTGAAGATGTGAGAGCCAAAACCAGTTTTCATGTCAATTAATGAATAAATAATTTAAACGTGTTAAAATCGGCTTTTAATTTTTGAATACCTTAACAAAAGAAGAAATGCATTGTATCTTAGTCTATTGATACGAAGAAGAACGTATTACTTCCACTGAAACATTATGACAAGTCACTGTATGCATTTTAACAATGCAGCGCAAAAACCTCATAAAGTATAAAAGGCATACAAATATATGCAGAGATGATATGGTGGGCCTGTTTCGTTATCTGCTATGATAACAGATAAGTTTAATTCTAGAAGCAACAGTTTTGTCCTCTGTCGCTCAATTGTGACATTAATGAATTTGACCTTTGAAGAACAATATTTCGGGTGCCATATGTGGAGAATAATTTTCGAACTCTTCCAGAGCACCAATTGAGATTACCAAAGTTTTTGATTGGGTTCGTCTTGCTAAGTATTCAGTTTTTTTTATGTTGTAATTATATTCTTGCCATGGCTTGGTCATTCTGTTTTCAACTTATGAGTTTAAATGTTCCTTTTTTATTTTTTTCTGCCCCTTTTTAAATGTTGCAAACTCTTAATCCATACTCGAACTACCAAAATCAGCAAGCAAAATAAAGATAGTCATACCAATCGTCCCACACATGTGTTACATATTTGCTTATGGGCGTTAATCAACCTAGCATTCCAAGATATGCCAAATTTATACAAACATTAAACATTTCACTTGTGAAGACTAACAGCATTATTAATAACAAAATGATTTACAAAAAACAACTATGGCTGATATGAAATAACGGCAACCATTGACCAACAGGCTCCCTACTTGTACCTGGCACATAAAAGAATGAATCAGGGTTGGACAGGTTTGTGATCGATTCACCATCCTCTAACCTGGGGCAGTGGTGTTACATCAAAACATAATAAAGAACAAACTATTAAACTTAATCTAAGAGGGCTTAAGGTATATTAACGTACGTCCAGTGGCAAATATGTTCAATACACCATTTTTTACATTTGAAAATCACTGTACCAAGTCAGGAATAAGACAGTTGTTGTCCATTCGTTTGATGTGTTTTATCGTTTGATTTTGTCATTTGCATTGATTAGGGACTTTCCGTTTTGAATTTTCCTCGGAGTTCAATACTTTTGTTATTAGATACAAAGCAGAAAAACATCATAATAACCAAACCGGACGTGGCATGATATTTATACATACCCAACAACAAACAAAACACAAAGTACAGATCTATGAGTATATACAGTTATTGACAACTAGTTCAAAGCCAATAACGACTTATAAAAAAATCTTGTAAAAGTATCGATCAGCAAAGTCCCAACAACCGATAAATTTAGAATAAAGACGTCATTAACTTTCAGAGCAAAACACGACCTTGTGCAATACCAAACTAAATGGTATCAACAGATTGTAGTACCGTTGAGAATATTTTGTATTTGGATTTTTTTATATGTATATTGAAAACGATGAGAAGTTGTTATAGAACTTCCGGCTATTGTGTTGTTCAGAAGAATATATATTCTTTGTACAAGAGCGTTAAGGGCATAAGAAACAGTTACAGGGGATATAATGACGTTGCTAACGTAAAATGTAATTTTCGGGACGTCCGGAAAAAGGTGCATTTTTCGACTGATTTTTTTTAATTCGAACTGATTTAAATTTGAAACGAGTGCATGGACCCCTTTTTTAAAAGAAATTTTGTTTCATTTTGCAGGGAGATTATGTGGACCAAATTTTAAAAGACAGTAAATAGTGCAATTTTTTTTCTCAATTCATGACCATTTGATAAATATGAGTTATTTCTGAATAAAAAATGAATAAATGTATAGGATACTTATAAAATACAGAAATTACAAATTATTTAACAAAAAACAATTTGTGTTTATCTTTTAAAACAAAAAAGGTTATGTCTCTTTTTCGAAAGGGAAAAAAGCGGCCACAAATCTGAATTTTTAGCAAATATACAAAATTTCGACCTCATTTAACTAAAAAAGTAGCACATGAAGGTATATTTTTTATTACATAATTGATTTAATCAGGCAAAAAATAGCATATACTGAAATTTTCATAAAACTTTAAACACGGGATCAAAACTGTATCGTATGCCCTTAATCGGTTCCTTCACCAAATTTTTGGGCCGGAAATATGGAGGTTGTTGGTGTAAAAAAGTGCAAATATTATATAAACAATCTGTATATTTAGTTGATTTTCATCCTCAATTGACAGAACTGGTCCAATACATTAAGTTATGATAAGCTATAAGATATAACTTAATTGTGTAGTTGATGAAATCGAATATCTTTTGAGTGCAGTTGATGAAATAGAATATCATCTGATTCATTTTCAAGATTTGATTTTGAAACTCATGACTATCAACTTGCATCTACTGACAAAATTGTATTCTTCATCTCAGATATGGACTTAAACGCAACCTTTCACCTCATTTACTCATCAATGAACTTTATGCCAAGATGAAATATTTTTAGGACCCTCGATTCTGACTATTACAGACGCAATTACTGCCAAAACATTATTTCTCAGATATGGACTCTAACGCGATCGAACTTCAATCAGTCACTCATATGTGAATTGTAGGTCAATATAACCTTATTTTTTCAGGATCCCTCGGTTATTTCAGACAAAATTTCATGAACTATAACTTATACTTCCACAGATCGATGGAGCGGCATGGTGTAGTGATTAGTGCATCGGACTACTAACGCAATGATCTTGTTTCGATACCCGTTCCGTGGAGAACATTCCAGGGACCGAATTTTCGGTGCCCCCTCAACACCATTTGCGAGTGTGGTCTTGAGAAACGATGATAGTCCGTCGGAAGGAGATAATAAATGGCTTACCCGTGTTGATAGAAAGTCACATCTCTTTCATGTCATAAAAGTTACATCCCAGCTCCTTTGTTCTAACAGGGGTGATCTGAGCCGGATCACCCCTACCAGATCACCCCAGTTTGAGTTTCTTTGTTATGCATGCTTTCCTTTGTTCTGTAACATTTTGGCGGGAATGTCAAATCCACTGTAAAACTTATAATTAAATATACAATTATACGGAAAAGACTATCTATCAAAATTCACGTAGAAAAAATCCAGTGTATATGCTGGGATTCGAACTCAAGACCTTTAGCATATCAAGCCACGACACAACCACTACACTAGGACGACTGGATACAAACTGCCCGTAATTTAACATACTTAAAGGAAGCAAGATATTTTTATAAGTGGGGCGAGTTGGCAGACCTTTATTCAGTGGGGTTTAAAACCTTTTCGTTACTAAGTGAGTTGTCAGTGATTGTTCAGTTTGATTTTTCACTTTTTCAAAAGTGGGGCGGGTCGGTAAACAAGAGTGGGGCGATATTTTTCATAAAGTGGCGATATAGATTGGGCCGATTGGCCAGTGGGGCGAGTTGACATTGTTTGATATGTACTCATCGTGTTCGGGGGTCAAAAAGGGTATTAATCCTATAGTAATGTATAAAGTGTATTATAATGATTGTGTGGCGTTCTAAACTAGATTTTATTAATTGTAAATGGTTTTTCGTCTAATCTAAAACAGCTGGGATGTAAAATAGTTATCCCACTCGGACTTGGTGTGTCAGTGTAAGATCACCCTCTGGCCTCCGGCCGTCGGGTTGATCTTACACTGACACACCGCGTCATCGTGGGATAACTATTAAACACCCTTGTAGATTTCGAAAAAGAGAATACTAATTCCGCTACAAGGCAGCACTAGCACCCGCAAAGTGGAAAGGGATTAATATAAGTTGCAATAACTTGTTTCATAATCCACTTAAAATAAATGTGTTTAAACTAAACTGGTAGACTTTAACTTTATGATGGACAGATGCAATACTACATCCCTTCCCCCATTTCGTTTGACTTGAGATATACAAATCTTAAAGCAAACAAATATCAAATTATTCCTCTCAGTAAAGGTTTAAGAAATCCTAGACATAATGTTTTGATGTCTATTCACTTTTGATGAAATTTAAAAAGTATCAACTAACAGTCATAAAATTAGGAATATAGCTGTGTATGATATTCAAACATGAGTTCTGATTACAAAATAGGAAATTTAGCATGTCTGTTAAACCTTTGGAGACATGAACTTTAACTTTTCCATGGAGAAGAAATAGTGAACTAAATGTTAACAATAGACATTAACAAAGAAATTCTAATCTAAAACATTTTAATTCGAATAGTTTAACAACTAGGGGTTACAATGTATTACAATCTGATCAATTTAAAATGAATAAGAATAAATATATTTAAGCGACGAGTACAAACATAATTGGAATTTCAATCATATTGGAGATAGCTGCCCTATTTGGAGGTGCAGGTGGAGTATTTCAACATAAATATGGAAAGCTTACAATTGGAAAATTGAAATCATTTTGATTTTGGCATATTATTTTAATTGAATGGAACAAGAAGTATGACAAGAAAAGGAATAACATAGCAGATTCCTCTTCAATAACAACATTTGAATATAGTTAATGCAAAAGGCGATTTTCTAATGTTTGGAAAAGTTGAATAATTTATCCGAAAATAAATTGTGATTCATTTAAAAAGTCAACTTGTTTTTCCCCGTATTAAATTTTTATTATCTGCAAATTTAACAAGTTATATCTTTTTTTTGTTTATTATTCTTGCGGATTTTTTTTCGTCACTTTACTATTATACTTTTAAAAACATCTTCCTTTTATGTAACTTGATGTCGACCTTGAAAAGTACAGATTGTTTCTATTTACCACGAAATGGATTTAATTGATTTATGATTTCAAAACGCTTGCATGCGCTTTTGTTTGTTTGTTTTTTTTTGTTTTTTTTTTTATCGTATTTCTGTTATTTGTTCAATATATATATATATATATTTAAATGTCTAGTGTCATTGGCCTCCATGCTTTTAAAAATCAAAGAGACATACTATTTTCGTTATTTCGCTATAAATTTCCTTCGAAACTAGTTACAAAATAAAGGATGAAAACATAACGTCCCTTCGTTAAAGAGAATCATTAATTTATAATGGCCTTATTTTTGTTTATAATTTCCACTTTCGATGTAATTTGCCTCCAAACCAAATCACTGTGTTTAAAATTGATACATTAATGTATCAGTGTAAATTTAAGGTGCGATTATTTGATTCCCCGTAGGGGCGGGAATGCAAGATCTGGTCTGATAAGAGCTGAGCATGAGTAACCTTTGCGTAAGACAGGATGAAAATGAACTTATGGTTCATATAGAAACAAAAATATTAATTGATGACTAGCTCCAAATAACAGAAAATACTAAGGCTTACAGATATGCTCGTTTGACAAGAATATAAATAGAGAGAGGTATTCAAGGGGTGACTCCGAAGTAAGGGGAGCAAGTTTGAAAAACATCAACAGTCTTTTAGTTTACGTTGAAAGTAAGTACAATAGAAAATTAAAGAACTTTTCCGTTGAATCTGCAATCCCTCCCCCTTTTTAAACAGGAAAAATATAGCAAAAATATCTTGAGGATGGTAAAACTATATTATGTTATAAATTATTTCTAATTGTACTAGCTGACATTAACAGAAAAATTCTAAAAAAACTTAATGATTGTAAGAAATTAACAATCTGCGACATCACAATATGTTCCCCTATAACAATTAAGATATTAATAGACACATCTTTCACAGCTTTGTATATATGAAATATGTAAAAAGAAAAGTACACCAAGTAGGCGTGTCTAAACGTGTCGAAATTAGTTTGTGAAATTTTGCTCTAATGAGATTGTAAAGCCATGTACATGACGTAAAAGCACGAGTATATCCGAACATAAGAGGAGTGAATATCAAATAAGACTTATTTTAAAGTATACGCCTCCTCCATACGTGGTGGAGCGTTCTAACAACATAACTAGAAGTTGCTAGATTCTGATGACTTAAAGTTAACAACTATGCATTATATTCTGGTAAGCAATATTTTTCAAGTTACATATGATTTCTATGTTTGTATTCCAAAACAAATAAAGAAACATCGCAAAGATACTGTTTTTGGCTTTTGAAAATTAAGAAATAATGTGCTTTGTTATTTATTGCGATCTTTATATAGCTAGAAAACTTTGACAACTTGCAGGTTTTTTGTTTCGATTTTAAGAGTCTTGTGCAATGAAAAAGGGTAACAGGAATTACGGAACCCCAATATACTAATGGACAATACAACATACCACCCTACTTCCCCGACAAAAAAAAACACAAAAAAATACCCCCAAAACAAAAACAACACGTGGCATTTCAGTGAACATTTCAAGATTAAACAAGAACATTTTTTACAATAAAAAGCATTTTAAGGATCACTTTAAAATCGTACAACAAGCAACGCATATTTTAGCGTCTTTTAAAGTGAATATTTGTTTTTGTGTTTTATTAATGTTGACTGCTTTGTTTTAGATTTTTGTTTGTTTTGCTGAACCTTTTATTTAAGCTGTTGTTAGACAATTTTTAATGAATACTCTTTGTTTTTTTTTAAAGTTTTTTTTTTACAAAATGTGAAAATCTTTTATTTTCTTTACTAGCTTTTAGTGTTAGCGGCTTCATCTTGCTATGCACAAGATGACCAGTGTGACCCAAATGATGGAGATTGTTTTAGAGAGCCGTTTGCTGGTGTCATGACTGGCGAGGATGACCATTGTCCGTAAGTATTTCACATCAGTTCATATTTTGAAGGGAGAAGGAGGATTTTCAAATTAAATTATCTGAATTGCAAATGACAAATAAAAGCAGCTGGATAATAAATACAGAAAACAACTATCGAAAATAGTTGGGCATTAAAAGATGAAAAGACAAATTCGTTGTAGTAATTTGGCTCGTTTGATTGGTGTGGTTTTATGATATTCAGTATACAATATTTACAGAATGCATTTTTTTCACTAAACAACAATACGCATGTGATGTATAAATAACACTTTACTTCGTTAATTATTCCAGGGTTGAAAAAATGCAAGCAACATTAGACAAAGACCCAGAGATAAAGGCTGAAGTCGAGGCTGCGAAACTAGCGATTGCTCACCTGACAAAACCTCCTGTTTCTCCGTAAGTGAATTTGAAAACTAAATTATATCCAAGTACTGCATGTACATGGCAAAAATCGGCAGGAGGCGAAGCTCGAGAAGCTGAATATATATTAAATGTTGTAAACAAATACAAATAATGGCTTGGTAGAGAGAATTTAATTCAAGTTCGTATATAAGCTTACCAACGTTTGTATTTTTCAATTTCAATTCAATTCAATTTCAAACTTATAATAAATAAAATCAAATACATCGGAAATTTGTAAATCAGTAATATGGCGCCCTTGATAGTATGTTTTAAAATATTCCATATATAATAATTTGTATAACGTTGTTTTCTTGTGTATGTTTTGATTTCAAATCATCTGTTTAGATGTCGTCTCATTGGCGTGCACATCACGTCTTCTGGTGCTCATATTATTAAGATATGTTTAGAAATACATTATGAGAGTTCTAAGGAAACAATTCAACACTACTTAAAGTACGTATAATGTCTACATCATACATACATGGATTGATAGTTACTAGTGTGTGTATTTATCGGTGATTTAGTGGGAAAAGGTGAACAACGAACTTAACGGGTGAAAATAACCCAGAAATTTTATTTAGTTTTGTGTGCAAATTTCACCAAAATCACAAGTAAAGTATTCACGAAAATGTATAGATTGTTCCGTCCGATTTTTAATTATAGTGACTGTCTAAGTTGAACTATGTACAGATAAATAAATACTTCAACTAGTGTCTGTGTATCAGCAGGTAAAAATTACACTAAAATACTTATTTCTTTTTTAATATAGAGTTGAACTTGGAAGTCCATTGTGTTACAAGAAATATTCAATATTAAAAGTGCCTCCAAAAATATGGATAAAGAAGGGGTATTGTTATTTTCATTGGTATTATGTGAAAAGCCAAATAACCTATGTAAACTGTGGACAGTAAGTTATTTATTTTGTTAATGTTATTCTAATTTTGCTGTTCGTAATTTTATTGACATGACACGCACTTCCGTTTTATAGTGTTGTGTTTCCATGCGAATTTATTACAATTTACTGATGCGATAGGAATGATATTGTTATATTTCAAGATCGGCTGCCAAACACGTGCACAATGAAAATCTGTCAAAAATAATAAAGAAGCATTCGATCCTTATACAAAATTGCAGTTTTGTACTACAAAAATAAAATTACGAGTTCAATCTGACTTTTTCTATGCATTGTTGTGACGTTGTCTTTGCAAGCACGTGATGCCATGTATGTTGATATTTGTATGTACATATATAATTTAGTAACGTCTCGCAATTCCTAATACGGATTCTTATGAAACATATGATACAGATCTTTTTTAATTGTCATTTTAAACATCATAGTCTTTATGCTAGTAAAAAGAGAAAAAAGAAGGGACAGTCATATCAGTTTCCCGGTATATCTCCAAATTAACCATATTATATTCATCTATTTTTCAGCAAACAACGCTGCAGCAATTTGCCATGTTCTATGCTGTGGTCCCCATCTTTCTGTTATCCTGCCAACTTCTTGTCACTGAAACTATACATGTTTTGTCCACATCTTAAACCAAAATACTGGTATCCTTACTACGTCCGCCTTCCTCAGTGTTGTGAATGTAGGAGAACCTATTGTTGGTGGCTTCAAGCGCCATAGAGTCCCAGAGGACCATTTATTCCTTAAGAATAGTTGTAATAAAAATGATCGTTTCCTGTAAACGTATTTGTTTATTCTATTAGTCAACTCTTAAGTTATGTGTTGTCTGCAATCATTGGTTTATTCTCAGTTTTGTTGTAAAGCAACAAAATATTTCATACAGAATTAAAGAAAAGTAAGCGTGGAATCGAGTATCATTTTGCATTGATGCAAATAAAACTACCAATCAAGGATGTCATCAAAGACAAGAATATGTTTAAAACATTTTTTTTTATATCTTTGTTATTAAATAAGATAGTTAATGCATGAACAGTGGTGACAAATACACGTATCCTTCGTAGAATGTATATATTGCACTGGAAATATAAAAATTTACTCGGGTAAATTTTCACCAATATTCCTGCAATATTAACCCCTTTATGATCATATACAATAAAAAAAGGATCGAAAGTTCGTAATTGCATGTGATCGCTCAAAAAGCCATTATCAATAATATAGTATGTTAGTGCTTATTTAATATTTTGGAACAAAACTATTCTTCACCGATAAATTTCCTGTTTACAAAACTTTGAATTTTTAGAAAAAACTAAGGATTTTCTTATCCCAGGCATAGATTTCCTTAGCCATCTTTGGCACAACTTTTGATGTTTAGGATCCTCAATGCTCTTCAACTTTGTACTTGTTTGGCTTTATAAATATTTAGATTTGAGCGTCACTGATGAGTCTTATGTAGACGAAACGCGCGTCTGGCGTACTAAATTATAATCCTGGTACTTTTGATAACTATTGAATGCCGTACATTGACCTATAATGGTTTACTTTTTTAAATTGTTATTTGGATGGAGAGTTGTTTCTATGGCACTCACTCTACATCTTCCTATATCTAGATGGCCCGAGAACACAGTTACTAGTATTTCGTAATACATTTCTTTTAGACAATAAATTCAAATAAATTTAAAGTCGCACCTGCTCTATTTAAAAATGAGTTTAACAATGTGGTGTACTATCACTGGGACAAACAATATCAAAATTATAGAAACTTCTACCAGCTTTAACTCAAAGTATTGACAATTCTGTGTTTATGGGGTTTAAATTCAGTTTGACAGCTTCAGACGTAATAAAATTTGACCTTTTTGAACTGGACAATATCACTACTTAACATGAAGATTCAGCAAACAAATCATGAAAGTAAAGAAGATTACAAGATGCTATAATATAAAAAAGAAGATGTGGTATGATTGCCAATGAGACAACTATCCACAAAAGACCAAAATGACACAAACATTAACAATTATAGGTCACCGTACGGCCTTCAACAATGAGCAAAGCCCATACCGCATATAGTCAGCTATTAAAAGGCCCCGATAAGACGATGTAAAACAATTCAAACGAGAAAACTAACGGCCTTATTTATGTAAAAAAATGAACGAAAAACAAATATGTAACACATAAACAAACGCCAACCACTGAATTACGGGCTCCTGACTTGGAACAGGCACATACATAAATAATATGGCGGGGTTGAACATGTTAACGGGATCCCAACCCTTCCCTAACCTGGGACAGTGGTATCACAGTACAACATAAGAACGAACTATAAAAATCAGTTGAAAAAGGCTTAACTCATAGACCATTTGTTGAATCATAAAGACAAACAACATAATGGGAACAAAATGCATATATATGAAAGAAATAACAAAACAAAGCAATACTTCAAACACTAAAGATTGAGTAACACGATACCTAACAGAAACTGGTATTGCTCAAGGTTAATAAAGTCTGTTAGAGGTACACGTCTGTCGTCCACAGGTACAAATAAAACAATTTAAATGCAAAAAGAAAAGAAAACAGACACTCTTTATAAATAGAGTCATAGGCTTGATATTATTTGTTCATTGATTATTGAGTATTTGGTCCAAAATTTTAAACAGTCAACTCACAAACCAGAAACAAACTGACAACGACATGACAAAAAAAGGCCGATGCTAACGAAAAAGGACGAAAAGAACAATAGTTCACACACAGACAAAACATGCAAACTAAACAATTAGATACAAGAACTCCTACAAAATCCAGGAGTTGTATAAAGTGCTCGTTGTCAGATCCAGAATGTTTATAACCTGTAAGATGATTTGATAAAAGCAGTTAGTTGTCATAACGTCTAAGAACCATTGGACTCAAATATTACCTTTTTACAGAAGACCTCTGAAGGAAAAACTGCGATGTAAATATTATTGATAAATATTTAACAAGAGCTTATGCGGCTATGATCTTTAAGGTAGCGAAGCAGCATCGAATGATAGTAAATAGTTGGTGTGTCTCATACCTGGCATCATTTATTTATACCAAACGAAAGATGTCTATAGTATCATCTATTTATTGATATAATGTACAAACCAAACCCTTTCATTGTTTATTATGATCTCACGGTTCAACCTCTGTATTCCTATTATATAACAACATCCTTATATGTACAATTTCAATCACTCGCAATAGTCAGCGTTAGAACAAAGTTTCATAAGTCTATCTACTACTCAACGCAATCTATGATTTTTTATTGACCCTTAAATGACGAAACGGTAAAACTGATAATGTTCTAAATGTGCGTTTGCCCTGTCAGATATTTGATGCACTTTTTTATATATATTACAAACATGCAAAAATGGATAAATCCTTAGATATTTTATAGCATGAGAGGTATATGATCTTTGTTGATTTGTATTAGAAATACATTTTTGTACGTAGCTTATTCTGTTCGCAATGAACTACTGTTGTAGCCATGACATTTGACCTATGATAAATTAATCTCGTTTTCACCACAAGATCCGGAACCTACCAGAGAAAGGGTTTAAAACTGAATATAGCTGAAAGACTTGACCAAAAGTTTTGGTATATTTAAAGGTCCTGTTACTTTGACCTTTAATATATTGATCTTTTCAAGAGCATCCTTCAGCTAGGTTTGATGAAGTTTGGACATACATGTATTCTCCAAATGATATCACTGGGGAAGCAAATTTTTACATCTTGAAATTACAAAAATTGCCAAACATTTAAGTCTTCCAATAGCTGCTGTGACCTTGACCTTATTGACATTAAAAACCCAAAGTTTATCAAGCTATATAAAAGAAATAGGTCAAAAGGATGTAATTATTAAGAAAAGCTTAGGGTCAAAATCATTTATAATTCAATTTAACGGCACAAATAACCAAATAAAAAACGATTTAGAGAAACCAATGACGAACCGGGATCACAGAGTGAACGATAAGCCGTCCGAATCTAGTTTTTTTTTAAATCTTTTTTATCTGATGTAATCTTCCTGTAACTAGCAAATTTTATATTTGCCTGTCAAACGTTTCATTCCTAAATTATTCCGGATAATTGTTATTACTGAAACATGTGTATAACCCAATGAAATCGGTGAAAAATGCTTGTGTTCCAATATATAAACACTAATATAATGTATTATTAATGTTGACTTTTTGAGAGATTCCATGCAATTACAAACTTTCCTCCTTTTGTATTGTATATGATCACAAAAGGGTTAACATTGCATGAATTGCTGAGTATTGGCCCGAGTATTGTTTTATATTTCCAGAGCTGTATATCATGTATTCTACGAACTTCAAGGATACATGTATTTGTCATCACTATTCATGCAATAACCAATGTATTTATTAATAGCAGAGTTATAAAAAAAAGTTTATTAATATTTGATGACATCCTTGATTTGAAACTATATTTGCATCGCTGCAAAATGATTCGCTATTCCACGCTTAATTATCTTTAATTCTGTATGAAATATGTTGTTGCTATACCATTAAACTAAGAATAAACCGATGATTGTAGACAACAAATAACTTAAGAGTTGGCTAATCAAACAAACAAACAAATTTCAAGAGACGATCACTTTTATTAGAACTATTCTTTCTTACGGAATAAATGGTCCTCTGGGACTCTACGGTGCTTTTAGCCACCAAGAATAGGTTCTCCTACATTCACAACACTGCGGAAGGCGGACGTAGTATGGATACCAGTATTTCGGTTTAAGATGTGGACAAAACATGTATAGTTTCAGTGACAAGAAGTTGGCAGGATAACAGATAGATGGGGACCACAGCATAGAACATGGCAAATTGCTGCAGCGTTGTTTGCTAAAAAATAGAATCATGGTAAATTTGTTGATATACCGGGAAACTGATATGCCTGCCCTTTTTTTTCTCTTTTTACTAGCATAAAGACTATGATGTTTAAAAATGACAATTAAAAATTATCTGTATCATATGTTTCATAAGAATCCGTATTTGTGAATTGTGAAACGTTACTAAATGAAATATGTAAATACAAATATCAACATACATAGCATCACGTGCTTCCAAAGACAACGTCACAACAATGCATAGAAAAAGTCAGATTTTACTCGTGATTTTATTTTTGTAGTATAAAATTGCAATTTATATAAGGATCGAATGCTTCTTTATTATTTTTGACAGGATTTCATCATGCATGTGCATGGCAGCCGATCTTGAAATATACCACTACAATTCCTATCGCATCAGTAAATTGTAATAAATTCGCATAATACACCACACTATAAAATGAAAGTGCGTGTCTTGTCACTTAAATTACGAACAGCAAAATTAGAATAACAGAGAAGTAAGGGTACACTACCGACATCAGTAATATTAATGCTCGGGTAGGTCACTGACAAGAGAAGTAAGGGAACACAACCGACATCAGTACTGCTCGGGTAGGTCACTGACAAGAGAAGTAAGGGTACACAACCGACATCAGTACTGCTCGGGTAGGTCACTGACAAGAGAAGTAAGGGTACACTACCGACATCAGTACTGCTCGGGTAGGTCACTGACAAGAAAAGTAAGCCGTACACAACCGACACCAGTACTGCTCAGGTAGGTCACTGACAAGAGAAGTAAGGGTACACAACCGACATCAGTACTGCTCGGGTAGGTCACTGACAAGAGAAGTAAGGGTACACTACCGACATCAGTACTGCTCGGGTAGGTCACTGACAAGAAAAGTAAGCCGTACACAACCGACAATCAGAGACCAGAGGTCAACAAGTTAAAAAGAACTCTGTGGGAAAGAAACGAACACCGTAGAAGATGAAATTTTGATTATTTATTTTTATATTTTTTAAAGGTCATTCAAAGGGAATTAATTGTTTTTCTTAACAAGCAGGATTACGAATAACCGAAGTGCTTGTAAACAAGTTACAATAACAAAAATACTGAACTCCGAGGAAAATTCTAAAAAACTAAAATCAGAATGAATTCAGCGAGATGTTACAACAGTTTAAACGTGGCAACGAATAAATCGTCCCTATATGACGTGGCTGCGTACTTGTTCATTCCGCATAAAACCACCGTCTCACTTTGGTAAGGGTTTTATTGCCGGTCAGAAGAAAACATGCAGTGACCATTTTTCTATTTCTTAGTCACTCTTTGGCTTTAAATGAACGACTAATCATAACAAGTATAAAAAGAAGATTAAAAGAGGCTCTATATAAGACCATTTGTTGAATTAAGACAAACAATATCATTGGAACAAAATGAAACAAATAACAAAACAAAGCAAAAATCCAAATACTCAAGATTGAGTAACACGATACCTAACAGAAACTTGGGGTAAAACATGTTATTGCATAAGATTATAATAGTCTGTTAGAGGTACACTTCTGTCGTCCACATGTACAAATAAAACAACTTAAATGAAAAAAAACCAGACACTCTTTATAAAAAGGGTTATAAGCTTGATATTATTTGTTCATTGATTATTGAATATTTTGTTCCAATATCTTAAATAGTCAACTCACAAACCGGAAACAAACTGACAACGACATGACAAAAAAAAAACTGCAAACGAAAAAGGACGATAAAACAAACAATAGTTCACACACAGACAAAACATGGAAACTAAACAATTAGATACAAGAACTCCTCCAAAACCCAGGAGTTGTAAAATGTGCTCGTTGGCAGATCCAGAATTTTTATAACCTTTACGAAGATTTGATAAAAGCAGTTAGTTGTCATATCGTGTAAGAACCATTGGACTCAAAAAATACCTTTTTACAGAAGACCTCTTAAGAAAAAAAATCCTGTTTTCTACGATGTAAATATTATTGACAAATATTAAACACAAGCTTATGCGGCTATAACCTTGAAGGTAGCGAAGCAGCATAGTTTACATCGAATGATAGTAAGTAGTTGGTGTGTCTTATACCTGGCATCGTTTATTTATATCAAACGAAAGATGTCTAAAGTATCATCTATTTATTGATATAATGTACAAACCCTTTCATGCGTTATTATGATCTCACAGTTCAACCTGTGTATTCCTAGTATATAACACCCTCCTTATATGTAAAAGTTCTATCACTTGCAATAGTCAGCGTTTGAAGAAAGATTCATAAGTCTGTCTACTATTCAATGCAATCTATGATATTTTATTGACCCTAAAACCACGAAACGGTAAAAATGTTAATGTTCTAAATGTGCGTTTGCCCTGTCAGAAATATTTGATACACTTTTCTATACATATTACAAACATGCAAAAATGGATAAATCCATAGATATTTTATAGCATGAAAGGTATATAATCTTGGTGGTTTTGTATTAGAAATACATTTTTGTACGGAGCTTATTCTGTTCGCAATGAACTACTGTTGTAGCCCTGACATTTGACCTATGACCAATTGGTCTCGTTTTCACCACAAGATCAAGAACTTACAAGAGATAGGTTTAAAACTGAATATAACTGAAAGACTTGTCCCAAAGTTTTGTTATATTTAAAGGTTCTGTTACTTTGACCTTTAATATACTGATCTTTTCAAGAGCATCCTTCAGATAGGTTTGATGAAGTTTTGACATATTCTCCAAATAATGTCACTCGAGAAGCAAATTTTAACATCTTGAAATTAAAAAAATTGCCAAACATTTAAGTCTTCCAATAGCTGCTGTGACCTTGACCTTATTGACATTAAAATCCAAAGTTTTTCAAGCTATATAAAAGTATCAGGACAAAGGGATATAATGATTAAGAATAGCTTAGGATCAAAATCATTTATAATTCAATTTAACGGCACAAATAACCAAATAAATAAATGATTTGAATTCAATGACGAACCAGGATCAAAGAGTGAACGATAAGCAGTCAGAACCTAGTATTTTTAAAAATCTTTTTAATCTGATGTGATCTTCCTGTAACTACCAAATTTTATATTTGACTTTTCAAACATTTCATTCCTAGCTCCGGATAATTGTAATTACAGAAACATGTGTATAGCCCAATGAAATCGTTGAAAAATACTTGTGTTCCAATATATAAACACTAACATAATGTATTATTGATAATGGCTTTTTGAGAGTTTCCATGCAATTACAAATCCCCCCCTTCAATTTTGTATCACAAAAGGGTTAATATTGCATGAATACTTAATAGGTGAATATTGACCCGAGTATATTTTTATATTTCCAGTGCTATATATCATGTATCCTAGGAACTTCAAGGATAGATGTATTTGTCATCACTATTCATGCAATAACCAATGTATTTATTAATAGCTGAGTTAAAAAAAAAAGTTTAATAATATTTGTGTCGTTGATCACATCCTTAATTTGAAGCTTTATTTGTATCGGTGCAAAATGATTCGCTATTCCACGCTTAATTATCTTTCATTCTGTATAAAATATGTTGTTGCTATACCATAAAACTAAGAATGAACCGATGATTGTAAACAACACATAACTTACAAGTTGGCTAACAGAATAAACAAATACGTTTACAGGAAACGATCATTTTTATTAGAACTATTCTTTCTTAAGGAATAAATGGTCATTTGGGACTCTGGGGCGCTTGCAGCCACCAACAATAGGTTCTCCTACATTCACAACACTGAGGAAGGCGGACGTAGTATGGATACCAGTATTTCGGTTTTAGGTGTGGACAAAACATGTATAGTTTCAGTGACAAGAAGTTGGCAGGATAACAGAAAGATGGGGACCACAGCATAGAACATGGCAAATTGCTGCAGCGTTGTTTGCTGAAAAATAGATGAACATAATATGGTTAATTTGGAGATATACCGGAAAACTGATATGCCTGTCCCTTCTTTTTCTCTTTTTACTAGCATAAAGACTATGTTGTTTGAAAACGACAATTAAAAATTATCTGTATGATATGTTTCATAAGAGTCCGTATTAAGAATTGTGAAACGTTACTAAATTATACATGTACATACAAATATCAACATACATGGCATCACATGCTTCCAAGACAACGTCACAACAATGCATAGAAAAAAAATCAGCTTTAACTCGTAATTTTATTTTTGTAGTATAAAATTGCAATTATAAGGATCGAATGCTTCTTTTTAATATTTGACAGGATTTCATCATGCACGTGCATGGCAGCCGATCTTGAAATATACCACTACATTTCCTATCGCATCAGTAAATTGTAATAAATTCTCATACTATAAAATTGAAGTGCGTGTCATTGAGATTTGGATCCTACTTTTATAGTGATTCTTCAATAAAATTACGAACAGCAAAATAAGAATAGTATAACATTAACAAAATAAATAACTTACTGTCCACAGTTTACATAGGTTATTTGGCTTTTCACATAATACCAATGGAAATAACAATACCCCTTCTTTATCCATATTTTTGGAGGCACTTTCAATATTGAATATGTCTTGTAACACAATGGAATTCCAAGATCAACTCTATATTAAAAACGAAATAAGTATTTTAGTGAAGTTTTAACCAGCTGATACATAGACACTAGTTGAAGTATTTATTTAACTGTACATAGTTCAACTTAGACAGTCACTATAATTACCAAACGGACGGAACAATCTATACATTTTCGTGAATGCTTTATTAGAAATCTCATAATATATTTCGAAAAACATAATAATATGAGCATCAGAAGACGTGATGTACACGCCAATGAGAACAGATGATTTGAAATCGAAAACGTTCACAAGAAAACAACGTGATACAAATTATTATACATGTTATATATAGAATATTTCAAAACACATTAAGAACGTCATATTACTGATCTAAAAATTTCCCATGTATTCGTTTTAATTTTTTATAAATTTAAATTGAATTGAATTAAATTTACAAAATACAAACGTTGGTGAGCTTATTTACGAACTTGAATTTAATTCTCTCTTCCAAGCCATTATTTGTATTTGTTCACAACATTCAATATATATTCAGCTTTTCGAGCCTCGCCTTCTGTCGAATTTTGCCATGTACATACAGTACTAGGATTTGATTTAGTTTTCAAATTTACTTACGGAGAAACAGGAGGTTTTGTCAAGTGAGCAATTGCTAATTTCGCAGCCTCGACTTCAGCTTTTATCTCTGGATCTTTGTCTAATGTTGCTTGCATTTTTTCAACCCTGGAACAATAATTAATCAATTAAAGTGTAATTTATACATCACATGCGAATTGTTGTTAGTGAAAACAATGCATTCTCCAAATACTGCATACTTAATATATTAAAACCACACCAATCAAACGAGCCATATTACCAAAACGAATCTTTGTTTTAATCTTTTATGCCCAACTATTTTCGATAGTTGTTTTCTGTATTTTATTGTATCCAGCTGCTTTTATTTGTCATTTCCAATTTCAGATAACTTAATTTGAAAATCATCCTTCCCCCTTCAAAATATGAATCGACTTTCATTGATGTGAAATACTTACGGACAATGGTCATCCTCGCCAGTCATGACACCAGCAAACGGCTCTCTAAAACAGTCTCCATCATTTGGATCACACTGATCCTCTTGTGCATAGCAAGATAAAGCCGCCAACACTAAAAGCTAGTAAAGAAAATAAAAGATTTTCACATTTTGTAAAAAAAAAAAAACAGGTTAAAAACAATGTGTATTCCTTGAAAAATTTCTAACAACAGATTAAATAAAAGATTAAGCAAAACAAACAAAAAACTAAAACCATGCAGTCAACATTAATAAAACACCAAAACAAATATTTACTTTAAAAGACGCTAAAATATGCCTTGCTTGTTGTACGATTTTAAAGCGATCCCTTAAAACGCCATTTATTTTTAGTTCTTGTTTAATTTTGAAGTGTTCACTGAAATGCTACGTGTTGTTGTTTTTTTTTTGTCTTTGCTTTCATTTTTTTTGCGGGGAAGTAGGGTGGTATGTTGTACTGTCCATTGGCTATTGAGGTTCCGTAATTTCTGTTCCTTTTTTATTACACAATAGTTATCAAAGGTACCAGGATTACAAGACTCTTAAAAATCGGAACAAAAGCGTAAGGGTTTTGAAAGTAATCTAGCTTTATAAAGATTGAAATAAGTCACAAGACACATTAACTTAATTTTCAAAAGCCAAAAACAGTATCTTTGCGAAATTTCTTTATTTGTTTTGGAATACAAACATAGAATTCCTATGTAACTTGAAAATATTGCTTACCAGAATATAATGCATAGTTGTTAACTTGAATACATCAAAATCCAACAACTTCTAGTTATGTTGTTAGAAAACTCAACCACGTATTGAGTAGGCGTATACCGTTTGAATAAGTATTCTTGATACTTACTCCCCTTGTGTTGGAAACAGTCGTGATTTCACGTGGCTTTACAAGATCATCAGAAGAAATTTTCACAGACCATTTTCGCTACGTTTAGACACGCCTCTTTAAAATCAATCCTATACTTGGTGTACTTTTCCTTTTACATATTTAATATATACGAAGCTGTGAACGATGTGACGCTTGTCTCTATCAATATCTTAATTTTAATAAGTAAACAGATTGTGATGTCGCAGATTGTTAATTTTCTGCAATCATCAAGTTTTCTGTTTTCGTTTATGTCAGCTAGTACATGTAGAAATAATTTATAGCATAATATTTATCTACCATTTTGTTATATTTTCCCTGTTTAGAAAGGGGGATATTGCAAATTTAAGGGATAACTTCTTTAACTTTTAAAAGTTACTTTCATAGTTTCCTTGCTTTCATTGAAAACTAAAAGCCGAACTGACTGGTGATGATTAATAACTTGCTCCCTTTACTTAGGAGTCATCCCTTGAAACTATATATATTCAAACAAGCATTTCTGAAAGAAAAGTGTTTTGTTTGAATTGAATTTAGTTATCAATTAACATTTTGGCTTTTATGCTCCTTATCAATTATATTCATCTGTTGCTACGCGTGCTTATTATTTCCGCGGCATCGCCTCGCGAAATTTTATTTCCGCTTTAGTACATATTTTATGTTGCAGACTATTCATTTTTATCCTGTCGTATGCAAGGTAATTCGTTAGAAGCTCTTATCAGACCAGGTCATTTACTCCCCCCTCTTATTTATTACTATAATATTGTACAACAAAAGACATACTTTGAAGGTCGACATCTACATGAAAGGAATATGACTTTTAAATTGTAATTATAGTTCAGTGATGAAAAAACACAATAATAATAATAATAATAATAAAAATATATATATAAAACTTGTTGAATTTGCAGGTAATGAAAGATTAATACGAAAAAAAAAACAAGTTGACATTTGAGCTTTAACTATATTGGAATTCTGTTATTAAAGAGGAATCAGATACAGAAAAAAGAAGGATCTGTTCTTGTCATACTTTGTCAAAATAATATGCACACTTTAAATAAAAATGATTTCAATTTACCAATTGTGAGCTTTACATACTTATGAAGAAATATTCCACCTGCCCCTCAAAATGGGGTAGACACCTTAACATACAGATTCTGTGTGTAATGGTCGCTTAATTTAACCATTTATTCCAGTTGATACTCCTATTTCCTCAGATCTCCGAATGTGTTTCATATCAGAATTTTATTGTTAAGGTCTAAGGTAGTTTACTAAATTGTTTCTATAACGAAGTTAAAATCATGTTTTCAAAGATTTAACAGACATGCTAGACATCCTTTTTTGTAAATTGGAAGTATCATTATATATTTATAACCCTGATGCTATAGATATAATTAAAATTTTCGAATGTAGAAAGAATAGGAACTATAACAAACGCAATCATAACTTAATAAAAACATATGGACAAGACATGGCAATAGATATTTTCCGTTCGAACAAAACCGTCCTCTGTTCTTCTATTAGAGTTATCGGCAGACACAACCTGTTAATGGCAGTGTACTTGCTATAAGCATCACCATGCATGGGGCCCATACGTTCCGAATTGAGTTTGGTTAATACCTCTCAGTCTGTAAAAGAGGGGCGAAATATACAAGAGGGACAGTCAAACTCATAGATTGAAAATATACAATGCCATGGCAAAAACAAAAAAAAAAAAAAAACAAACAGACAAATAATACTACAGACGACACAACAATCATATAAAACTTAAGACTAAGCAACACGAACCCCACCAAAAACTAGGGGTGATCTCAGGTTTCTTGTGGCAAGTTTTGTGCAGTTTTTGTTTGTCTTTTTGTTTATCTTTTGTTTATTAAATACTGGTCATTTTTTGTTCCTCTTCGGTTTATGACTGCTAATGTGACATACCTATTGTATCTTCCAACGTTTTAAAATATTTCTAGAACCAATTGTTAATTAAAAATATCTTATCATTCCATTTTAAGGTAAAATATCAAAAACATTTAGTTGTTGGTGAATTAAAAAAATCCAACCTTCTGCACTTGTATGCTTACAACTGAGTATATCTTCGTAACTTCTAAGCTTACTATTTAAAAAAAGCAAACGTTAAAAGAAACAACGTTTACAAACATATTCTTAAGTACAAAATCCGGGGGGGGGGGGGGGGGGGTAGGTGGTTTTTAGGGTTTTTTTTCGAAGTTGTTTCCAGTTTTTGGAGAAAAAAAATAACTTGTTTTTTGACCCTGAGAAAAAAAAATTGTTTGTTTCACCCTCAGCTACCACTATATATAATGCTAAAATTGAAAGAAAAATATTGTTGCCGAAGGCGAAAAAAAAGTGTGTCCAGAAAAAATTTCCATAGCCCCTGAACAAAAACAATTGCCGGAGGTTCTATTACAACGAATCACCGTTTACAATATAACTGAGACTACTATAACACAAAAGTCTCAGAATATACATATAAAAAAAAAACTCCAATACAACTGTTTTCAACGGTACTATACAATATGTCGATACATTTGTACCATTTAGTTTGGTATTTCACAAGGTCGTGTTTTGCCCTGAATGTTTATGACGTGTTTATTATAAATTCATCAGTAGTTGAACTTTGTTGATTGATACTTGTACAAGTTTTTTTAAAGTTGTTATTGGCTTTGAACTAGGTGTGAGTAATAGTGAATACTTTTAGATCTGTACTTTGTGTTTTGTTTGTTGTTGGGTATGTATAAATATCGTCTACGTCCGATTTGCTTTTTGTGATGTTTTTCTTCTTTGTATTGATCTGATGAGTTAAGCCCTTTTAGATTAAGTTTGAAAGTTTGTTCTTTATTATGTTGTGATGTAACCCCACTGTTTAAAATACTATATTGAATATCCCAGTGCATCAAAAATGAAAGGACTACTATCATTGGTTAATATAAATGTACTTAAAAATGTTCCTTTATTCGTTTCAAAGTTAACGAAAATATCATATAGTAAAGTAATTAATAATATAGTTCATTTCTAAGTTGTTTTATTACTTATTTCACTATGATTGTATGTGATTGTATTTTGTATGTATTTACCTCTTGTTTCAAATGTCAATGTGACGAAGTGTTGATATTGTTTTGTCTCAGGTTAAAGGAGGGTGAAGCGATCACAAAACCTGTTCAACACCAACTCATTCGTTTATATGCCAAATACAAGTATGGAGCCTTTAGTTCACTGGTTGTCGTGGCTTTATATCAGCCATAGTTGATTTTCGTAACCATTTTGTTGTAAATTATGCTGTTAGTCTTCACAATGCAATTGTTTTTAAAATATTTGGATAACTTTGGCACATCTTGTAATGCTAGGTTAATTGTTGGTTGATTGAATATGTCGTCATGTGTAGTACATGTACGATCGGCATGACCATCTTTATTTTGCTTGCTGATTTTAGTAGTTCGATTATGGATTAAGAGTATGCAACATTGAAAAAAAGAGCAGAAAAATTAAAAAAAAATTCAAAACTTATAAATTGAAAACACACGGACCAAGCCATGGCCAAAAAATAGTCACAACCTAAAACAACTGAAGGCTTAGCAAGCCGAACTCCATCAATAATTTTGGTTATCTCAATTGGTGCTCCCGAAGAGTTAGAAGATTATGCTCCACATATAGCACCCGAAATATTGTACTTCAAAAGCCAAATTCATCATGTCACAATTGAGTGAAAGAGGATTGTGGCTTCGATAATTAAAACTTATCTGTTATCATAACAGATGACAAAACAGGCTCGCTATATAATCTCTATTGTAACTGTATATATTTTTATGCTGCCTTTGTTACTTTACTATGTGATTTTTGCTAGATGCACTGTTGAAAGGCATACAGTGACCTGTTTTTGTTAAGATCCTTTTCCTTAGGTCTTTAAACGGATAGTTGTTTCAGTGGGAGTCATACAACAATTCCGAATCAATATATTAAGATAGTGGAATATATCCTTTTTTAAGGTACTAAGAAATAATAAGACGATTTTAACATGTTTAAATTTTATTTTCATTAATTTTTCATGAAAACTGGTTCACTCTCACATCTTCAGCACTTGTATCTCTTACATTCACAACATTGTGGTAACCTTTTCTCTATTCTGATGTACTTATACGGGAAACTATGGTGACCAGTGGGACAAGCTATCCACATATAGAAGGAACGCTTACAAGACGGAACACATCTGTACACGTATGGGGTCCATTGATTACACGGAACGTGACTGCAAAGTTGCTTACTGAAATGAAACAAAAAAGTAATCATAAAAATTGTAATAAGTATCAAACTAAAATAAATTCGACAAAATTGGGGAAACAGATAGCTGGAGACCTTATGGTACATTATTGAAAGAATGAAGGTGGTACCATACACCTTGACGAAATTTAATCTGGCTCTTTTTCTTTAAATTTTGACAAAATATTTACTTTGACCTTCTGACAACAACATATAATATTCAAAAAACGTGAACAACACACTGTCACAGAGACGTTTGGACAAGCACTAGTTTTGTTTATTGAAAAGAATTTAATAGAACGTTATTAATACATTCAGTTGATTTTGAAAGAGTTATCTCCCTGTTATGTAATGATCGTGACTAGGTAACTTTGGTTCTAAAAACATTAAAAGTTATACATGTACTTACGGACAATCCAAGTATTTCCAGATTTGATACCAGAAGTAATGCAATACATAACACATTTTCCCTTGGTACCAGACTTGTTTGGAAGGGACGTAAGACAGGTATTTATATTTACACATTCCAACCGTCCATACAAACCTGAAAACAAATCAACAATTGATATCCTTCCTTCAATATGTAAATTAAAAAGAATTGAATCCTGATTAAAATATCTATGTAGCAATGCATATTTATTCATCAATTTGCATGTTTTTTTTTTATCCTGTAAAATAATTTAGCAAACTGGTACTTTGAGAGTAACCGTTAGATGTAACGTTTTATATATTGAAACGGATAATTGTATTACATTTATTTAATAGCCAACTTCCACTAGCCTATCTTACAAACACATTTACCTTATTTCTTTATCTCCCTGTTCTAAGTCCTTAAAATAATCGTTGTCTTCGGGTATTGGTGGTGTACATATTCTTGTAGGATCGGCAACTTCAGCATCAACAATATGACAGTTCTTGTCTATTCGTTTTTGATGCGTTTTGTTATTTGATTTTGCCATGTGATTATCGACTTTCCGTATTGATTTTCCTCTGAGTTCAGTATTTTTGTGATTTTACTTTTTATTCATTTTTTTTTAAAATCTTTTCTTTGCTTGGTAACTTAACTGCAATACAAGAGTATCAAAACTTACACTGGATTAGCTTCAAACATTAACTCATTGACAGCTCTATCTGTTTCTACCTTAAGCGTTGTTTCCCTATCTAAACTTCTATTTATTTCAGCTCTACAAATACAAAATAAAAATTTAAACGCAAACACTACAGACAAAAATCACGTTTTTGATAATAAAAATGTATCACTAATGATGACAATGAAAGTTAAAATATAAACAATAAAAGATAAAATTTCAACAATAAATATAAGGATAATGATAAAGATACAACCTTTATGATAATTATATATCAAAGTAACATAAATTCGTTTTCACATCAATCTGGTTTGTCATAGATTCATATAGTTAATCCGAAAAAAATATGAGGCTTTTTGGTTGCATTAAAATCTTGTGCAGTCCATTATATTCATTTGAAAGTGTCTCCACCAAATTTAATAGCCAACTTCCACTAGCCTATCTTACAAAGACATTTACCTTATTTCTTTATCTCCCTGTTCTAAGTCCTTAAAATAATCGTCGTCTTCGGGTAATGGTGGTGTACATATTCTTGTAGGATCGGCAACCTCAGCATCAACAAATTTATACAGCAAAACTAACACAACCTACGTATACGTAAACGTTTACTGGTAAAAAAAACTAAAACAAAATACGAACTGTAACAACTTATAAGGTAAACAACTAACACAACATCAGTAAAACATTTTGATAAAAAACTAACAGAACTTGAACTACGTACCACTTCTAGTCGAAAAGCAACACACACTTCGTAAGACGTCTTTGAAAAAATATATATACATGTATATATACATTTTATACTTTAGTTTTATTGCATGGTTCCATCTTATTACACAAGATTGTCATTTTACAAATTTTGATTTTAAGAGATAGCATAGGCCTAACAATCGAGCAAAATTGAAAAAAACAAAAGTTAAAAGATGTGCTAGAATAACTAAGTTTATACACTTTGTATATGAAGTAAAGTGAAGCGTAAGGCAAAAGAATTAAGAAAAACGAATATTGTTTGAAAACATGAATATTTTTGATAGTATCATTTATAAAGTGCTAACACTGAATATAGATTTTTTCCTATTGTTTTAAATAAATATTGGTGTAACTTACGAGAATTGTGTGAAACAACATGATCATCTCTGATCGTATCTAGAATATGTATTTACGCCAGACCTACTCTTTCCTCTAAAGTTGTACATAAACCACGTGAGTTTGTTTCTGTCAATCTTCAGAAACTCAACGAACACGTACATGATTGACATCTCCATCAGAAATATGCAATGTGATGAATTATGCAAATAAGATTAATAATCACCACGTATATGCAACTGACATTGAAAAGACAAGATGTACATAATCGATTACTCAAACAAAATATGTCACAGTGTTGTTTTATTGTTTTAATTGACGTAAATCAATGACGCTCAAAAACCGTGATTTATGAGTTTTAGTATCCTTTTGGAATATTTAACCTCTTTTGATTATCCAATTATAATTTGGGGCCTTTAGAACCTAGGGTGTCGGAGACCTTTCTCGAATATTGTGTGTGGTTGGTTATAGTCATCTTAAAAAATTGGATGCAAAAAGACCGTTTAATAATTTGAGCTAGAAACTAACTCAGTACCGCTGAAAATGTTTAAAAAATTTCAAAAACTAGCTCTTTCTATATCGGTGGTAGCAAACTATTGTATGTCTGTACATATACATTATGTAATTTTTGTTGTGTGTATCTCTTTACAAATGTAATTTAGTTTGTTGAGAAATAAATATATATAAGTCTCAGTGTTGAAGACCGTACTGAAAATAAAACTTTATCCCTTACATTATAGCACTACAATAATAATGCATGTCTTTTTCATGATTTATTAAATAGCACAAACTATAGTTTCATTGGCATGGGGAAAACCAAGTAAAATTCTTTACAATACTATGGATTTTGACGTACATGGTATATATATGCATGTGTGTTACTGTACTTTTCTATTTCCCTTTTGATACCATATAACATAGAAATTGACTTGAGTTGTCTCCTTATTGAAACTCATGCCACATCTATCATATTTATTAACTGTTAGCTGTCAACAAGTAGATTCAGTCTTGGGATTAGGTTTGTTTCATATCAATTATTTTTTTTCATAAAATTTTATTGAATTTTAGTCAAGCTATGAAGAGATAACATCTAAAACAATTTTTTGAAAATTTGTTTGTTTATTTTTCTCAGTATTTTACAATAAAAAAATGAATATAATTTAATTTTGTCTACCTTTTAGTCTTTAGCCAGACACAAAACAGGATAGAAACAGGTAAATGTGATTTTAATTGAAGAAAGAGGTAGGAATATACAAAGGCGTAATTCAGAACGTACAATAAAAAGAAGTATTAGTTGTTATGACATAAAAGGAAGTATTAGTTGTTATGACATAACAAGAATGTGTGTGCCTGTCATATTTCAATGATGTCAGTAGTTTTTTTTATTGAAATATGTTTTGAATCTAACGGACGATGTGTGATCTCATTGTTCATATACAAATAGGGAACGAACGATAAGTCATTGGTTGATTTTCAATTGGTTTTTTTTGTGTACGCCTTTGGAAATACTACCCAGAATGCTTCAGATTCTAAACGGCGAATTGAGTATTGATGGCAGATCTTTGTTATTCTCTGATGTTGTTCACAACTTTTCTAGAATCATAGCAATGGTGTTTGGAAGCTCCAATGTCAACCATAAACAAAACGTTGGATATCAGAATTGACACTGACACATTCTTTAAATTTGATTCCATTATACTTTCAGATAGACCGAATTTTCTATAAACAAAAAATAACAATACTAAAGAAATTGCAAATATAAAAAAAACTATATGAGTGCTAACAAAGTGTTTGCCTGATGAAATATGTTCAGGTTTTCTTTTGATTTCCTTTTTGTTAATATTTTGACACTTGAACTTTACAATTGTAGTCTGTGATTTGTTTTGCACAGCATTGGTGGAAATAGTCTGATATATCTTTTTCTGTTACGAAAACGCAATATTGAAAAACATAACAGTTTTATGCATAAATTTTGCATATCATTGAAGAACCTTTGTATAGAAAAATCTTCATTTTTACCCCACGCGAACTGGAATCTTGTTTGTCCTTCTTAACTGTTATTGTTCTATTCATTTTCACATCAGCAAGTTGTCAACTCCATTGGTTATTGTTAATATTAGTCTTTATTCTTGCAAGTTCTTTATTAAAACCGTCTTTGTAAAAACAATTAAATTGTCAATTGCAAAATCTGAAATGCAGTTCCATAATATTTTCCCAAAATTAAATGAGAACTCCAAGCTATTATGTTTTCTGACTTGTAGACAAAAATCCAAACAATTCGATTAATATCATTTAATAACAATGTTCCATCATTTAAGAAATACATTGTCCATTTGAATAATTGTATTTTGTGTAGGTTTCCTCGCGTAAACACAATCCATTCTTCACAATCTGCCAATAAAAATCCAAACAAAAAATACATTGAGTTGAGGTAAAATACTTATTATAATACTGATTAATTGTAACAAACCTATGCACATCAGTTGTAGAAGGCTAACATAGAAAACAATGCTCCTTCAAAAGTGACTTTGAAACAGCAAAGTTTAGATATAATCAGTATAACCATATTCATCTTTAAAGACCGAAAGAAAACTTTTCTAAAAGAGGACCAAAATATCGTCTACTATCTAAAATAATTTGTAAGGAATGACATCAGTTCATTGGCGTTGCTCTTTCATGCTATTGTAAAAGTTGGTGTAAGGGATAGTTATCTGACAAAAATATCACTTGATTCCTATTTGAATAAAGATATAAACATTGCGGATATTTACAACGTGGTTCATCTCCAGTTAGTCTTATTTTCTGCCTTTATTTGATATATAAGTTTGTATATCCTAAATTAGCATTGAATGTTTTCCGGAGGGAACAAACCTAATTGACAGTAAGCTCTAGCCTGTCAACACTGAACATTTGAGTTTGAACTCTCCTCTTGGCTCCATAGGACTTCGATCTTAAGATTGCATGTTTTTCTGACGAATGTCCTTGGTTTCCTGTTGGTTATCCTGGTTCTTCTGAACAGGCAAATTTCAATCGTTGAAAAGCCTTGATAATAAAACAAATCAATGGACATCTCTTGACGTGTATTAATATACATATGTCAATGTAGATTCCATGTTATTGTATCAATAGGGAAATAAAAATTACAGGTATACACATGCATATACGTCAAAATTTAAAGAAGTAAAAGGAGTTTTACTTGGCTCTTCCAATGGCCACGGAACTATATTGTGTGCTATTGAATAAAATTTAAGATTGACATGCATTATTATTGCAGTGCTACAATTTTACAGATATAGTTCTATTCGAAATCCAGTGATGCTGCACGTGTATATAAAATGAAAATTCAATTTTACAACCACAGGATTTACATATGAATTGCAGTTTTTAGCATCATTGCAAATTGGTGATTTTGGTGGTATCTCTCCGTGAAAATGACGTAAAAGTACTACAATTGTGACATAAGCCCTTATAATTGATATTTAAAAAGTAGATTAGATTTAAAAGCTACGATTGGTCCATTGTATTTCGTATCATATTTGCTACATTTTTCGATAACAGTGCTATTATAATAATCATCTGGACATGACGTTATTATAAAGTATCCAGACTTTCTGTATATATCATTGATACTGTCCTTTGTGACACGTCGTATATTTGGGAAACATTGCGACAATTCTGAACTCTGTTTAAAGCCATAACAACAACAATTTTTATTTGTCAATCAAGACGCCCCGAGGAGCAGTACAATTACAGTTTAAATTAAAGTGTACAAGTAATTGTGGTGATTTTTTTCATTGAAATTACAATATGAAACCTGAAATTAAAATAAATGATGCATATGATTTGTTTTTAACTAAATGGATAGTTTTCATTATAAAACTTATGTACATATACTTTTTATCTGAAGAAAATTCTTTAATTTGTCCACATTTGGAAGAAGTTTACTTTTATTTGGTTGCTTCCATGAAGCTATTCGCCGACATATTTCCGTATATGCATGTGACCTGAGCGTGAACCTTTCTCGTAAAAATCCGATGATCGCAATACGCGTGGATCTATCATTAAAATACACTCTTATCTGATTGTATTATGTTATACACGTGCTCAATATCCATGCGCATTTTGTTGATTGTGTACTTTAAGGTGACAATCGGTCAACTTCGGCTTCAAAGCACGGCATTTAATGAGCTGCCATATTTGTTAAATCATAACAGACAGAGAGAAAAAAAAAATTGACGATTATACGATATCTTTGCGTAAAAAATTATAAAATCGTTCACAGAAGACTAAGTTAATGATATATACATGCATTGGTTCAAGAATTGGATAAACATAATTTTTCACCAGTCACTCGTTTCATATGACTTTAACTTTGTTGTCACGACAACAATCATTGAATATTTTACAGTACTGATCGCATCTACAGAACGTATGCTTCATTTACATCGTAATGTTGCAAGATCCTTCTTTCAAACAAGGATAACGTAAAATCAAGTCTAAAGTCGGTCCAGGTACATCAATCAATAAGGTATCATTGATACTTTCTTAAGGTTGGTCTGAAAAACTTACCAGACGAGTCATCTGAGTAACATTTCTAAAATTTGACTGTGTAGATAGTTCATGTTTTGAAGTATTAGACATTTTTAAAACCTTCTTTTCAAATGCATGTGCAACATTATTCAACATAATAGCCGTAAAAGTGTGTCCAGAATAATTTTGAATTGTTGCCGGAGACGACATGAAAGTACTCGTTCGATAGTTACCTGTTTCTGCATTGGAATTATACAAACCACCCTTTTCAGTGGTAACCTGTAGTTTTGTATCGTTCTTCATGGCCGATATTCCATCAGTTATTGCATTTATATTATTTTTATTTTAACTAGTATCGAATTATTGCTCTGACCTTTTCTTAGGGTAAAAGGTACTCAAACTATTTGCAATATTCCATCTTGTCGTAGAAAATAACAACTTCCGATCAAATGTTGTCACTACAAATATTACTTCTAAATGTGGCGGTATATGTGCAGCCTTACCGCTTCCTATATTTCCATGTTTCGTTGTCGTGGTCTTACTAGCATTACACAGTAATGTTAGAAGAAACATCACTTTAGTTTATATAGATGTTTACATTTTAGATACTTAAATGATTCTCATATACTATCTCGAAAGTTGGTGTACAGTTTTTCTGAATTGTGTCAAAAGATAAGTCTTTTAAAACTATTCAAAATCAATTTATTTTATTTGGCAGTTTAATGAAACTTGCTTCCAATCATTGGTCATATAGAGAAAAAGAATTTCCCCTGGTGGGCACGAAGAGAGACATATTTCATTCCTGTATTTTGAAGCGTGAAGGAAGATCCATTTTTACGTATTTTGTTAAAATTCCTAAGGTATAAAGAACCGAAAGATATTTGTACAGGGTTCAGGCCTATGGAGGTTTTCCAAATGACATATTTTCTTATCAAACATTTTATTAAATGTGACTAACAAACTAAAACGATTATGATTTGGGTTTCTTATAGGTCGAAAGAGTGAAAAGGTGAAATGGTGAATTATATTTTTTAATAACTCGTTATTACTATTAACATTCCAGTGAACGGTTGTTTATATTCTTTTGACACAGCGTTCCCCCTCGGACTTGCGATGTGCGTTGATCGAATTTCGAACGAGTAACTAAGGTTAATGCATACGCTAAAATATCGGCGAATGACAATAATTCAAAATCAGTTCATTTATGAAGATTTTGAAAATGTAAATTTTTTTTCTACAAGAAAAAATACGAACATTAGATTCAAAGTAAAACGTCACCTCTCAAGTATATAAAACATATTCAACGTTTTTCATGATTTGTCAAATGACTTAAATTGCAGTTGATTATTGAAAGAACAGTTATCCTGACGTCAGATACTTTGGATAAGGTGTTATAAATTAATTAACAACGCCATTAAATATCGTTATCAAATTTAGAAAAAAAACACAATGATATGCCATATAGATTTTATAGAATCCTATAATTGTATTTTCTATTAAAAATATAGGTAGTAATTACGTTAGGAGTATAATTAATGTACTGTGCTTTTTATCTATAATTATTTGTTTCTTCGTTGAGTCGCCAGAAGTAGAATCTGTAATTAAATGATCAATACAATGAATATCTGGCTTCAGTATATATTTCCTCTGCTAGTTGTAATCAACAATACACAGAACAAATCTTTCAACAAAAGGAAGGAAGATAAAGAATAGGAGATAAAGAACAATAAATGAAATTGTGGTAAGATTTTTTAAGCTACTACTAATCAAAAACATCCTTTCTATATTTCAGTATCGAACAATAAAATAGAATTAACACCTACGTCAAACGGGATCGTTCTCTATCGTGAATTTTACTTCTTTTAGACTGGTGTTTGCCTTTGGTTTCTTCTTATGGAGTGTTTATATTTCGTAGCGATGAATAAATGTTACTAAAATTGATCATAGATACGATGACTTGCTGTATAATTCTTGTTAAAATAGATATCAAATCATAACTTTTACGATAATAGTGTTTATAAAGCACGATAACTTACATACCATCTATGTAAACTTATTGATAATTTGATTGAACTTACTTCTTCAAGTTATCATTGTAACACGAAGTAAGTTCTTCGAATATGGAATTGATGGGAACGTTCATTGATTTTGTTTTTATAGATTTAATTGAAAAGAAAGCATACTATATCTATAATACTAAAATTACGAGGTCCAATTTGTCAGCCGTCATCACGTAAAAACGACGAATCAAAGAATTCAACTTTATATATAACTAATATAGTACAAAGGTGAAGATTAAAAGTTACACCACTCCAGGCCCTTTTGTTTTCCACGTAATTAATATTGCCAATATTTAAGAAGTTCCGTGTCGAGTCCGATACCGATACCAATAGTATATTCACCTGTTACCTTTTCCTTATATGTACGTTCCGCATCTGACAGGCGCACCAACCAACGGTGTATTCAGGATAATATGCTATATACACGGGTCATAATCACAGGGTTGACACTACTAAATTGTCAAATTGTTACCTATTGTAGTATTTTAATCAGTAAGACTTTCTAAGATAACAATACGAATACTAAAAATCTGTACTAAAAAAGACGTATAGGTACAGTTTTCAATTTGTTAGCGGGCATGACGTAAAACAGCTAATCAAAGAATTCAACTTTATTTATAACGAATATAGGACAATGCTGTTGATTAAAAAATACTCCATTCCAGGACTTTTTGTTTTCCAAATAATTAATATTACCAATAATTGACAAGTTCCAGTTCGACGGGTTCAAACAGAAAGATTTGAAAGCAGAGAAAACTGTGTATCTTATAATCGGCATGACTTTATCAGATGACAATACTAATACTAAAATAAGGCTTGCGCATAGTTATATACTTTAATTCAGTCACGGACCCGCGATATCACGGGTGTGTTCTAGTAGAATTTAAAATTTTGTGAAAACGTTTGATCATACATTCTGTCAATATAATGTACGAAGAATTTTGCATTGTACATGGTAATGTATTTCTCTGACTGCCATTGACGCATTTACACTCGATATGATGGATGAGTACTATTGTATTGGTTCTTGATGTTTTGTCTGCGTATCTTTTTTGTGTGTTTCGAGTACAGCTGTGTCCAATTGATTTTTACAGTTTGTTCTTATGTTAATCTTGATTCTACGCTATATAGTTTTAAACCGCCCCGCATATATTGCATATAAATGCATCTGTCAGGCTACGCGCCAGTATGATAAAATTTCATGATTTGTTTTTTCCGGTTTAAACGTCACTGATGAATCTTTCCTCTCTTGACGAAAAACCTGGTATCTGTGATATTTTTTGTTTACTGATACCCATGTATATTCTTTGAATCATATTGATCTTGAACCAAAAACCCTGAGGAAAATTCAAAACGGAAAAACGATCAAATGGTAAATTCAAAAAAACGCATCAAAGGGGTGGAAAATAAGTGTGATATTCCTGATAAAGGTGGTAATGGTGGATTAAACCGGGAGTAGATTTCAATAAAGATCGTAATAAAGTAATGAATAGAACACGTTTATACAAAACAACTATCAAATGAGCTAGTCGACTAATAAGCTAATATCTTGTATATATTCTGTTATTATCGGCGAAATAATCATAATTGTCCTTGATTAAAAATATTCTTCCACAAACCATCATTACGCATTATACCTACAATAATAGGTAATACAAAAACATAAAACACAATATGCTGTCACATGTCTAGTACATTCGGTACGTCTGGTGCATTCTATTGTTAGTATTTTAATATTGGTACGAAAAGAGTTTATCAATTGTACCAGTTAGTGGTACAAATGAATCATATGTTTGCATTATCCCCTATTTAGTGGTTTGAAAATTTCAGTGAATTTAAATCACTTTTTTTGTGATTATGGTGTTACCTTTGATCATGATCTTTAAATGCCTATTTAATAAATGTTCAATTAAGTGACATGTTGTTTCTGTAATTTGCATACATAGATAAATTATCTGTTCCATTTATAAAATAATTTCAGCAGTGTGCAGTAAAAATGAGCGCTAAAGCTTTAAAAACCATCTTTGGAATTTTTCTGTCATCAAATATATGCGAAAACTACTCCAGCAATCAGACAAAAGGTTTTATGTTACCTGATGTAGTCACCACATCAGTGTTGATATGAATATTAATTATATGGTAATTTTTTAAATATATTTCCTGTTGGCAAAAATTTGAATTTTTCGAAATACTAAGGATTTTCTTTTCCCATGCATAGATTACCTCAGCCGTATTTGTCATTTTATTTTGGAATTTTTGGTTTACAATGATCTTCAATTTTGTACTTGTTTGGCTTTATAAATTATAAGTCTGGTACCTTTGAAAACTGTTTCTACTTTACGTTTCAAATATCATCCGCAAGGCTTTGCTCTGATTTACAAAGTATTCCAGTTTAAATTTCATATTTCAAATTAACTGTTAAGGTTTTTTTTTACACCGACAGGTTCATTAAGCAACATTCCCTATCTTATGTAATATTATTAGTCTGTTTGTTTTTGTTTTTTTTTTAGCCATGGCGTTGTCGATCTATGAGTTTGACTGTCCATCGAGTATTTTTTGCCCCTCTTTTATCTGCATGCTTACAGTTTGTTTTTTTTGTCAATGAAATTAATGTCTTTCAATCATATAAAAAAATCAAGTTGGTTTGAAAAAAATATTAAGCAATGTTATGAATACTTACTTAAAAGTTTTAAATTCACCTCTCAAATTACTGTTTCAGTGATTTTACAAAACAGAATTCACTTAAAAGGGTGATACTGAACAAAGTACTCCTGACTGTTTTACCCCCCCCCCCAAAAAAAAAAATTAAGGCAAAAGTAATATACCGCTGTTAGAAATTCATAAATCGATTGAGAAAAAACAAAACCTGGTTTTGTGGCTAGCCAAACCTCCCGCTTTTATGGCAATGTTGAATATAACATTAAAATAAAAACATTACATGACAGGACTACAATACAAATAAGTAGGATAATATAAAGGACAGATAAACACACGAATAATGGCTCACAAAAGGTACCAGGTTTAAAATTTTACGCCAGACGCGCGTTTCGTCCACTCAATACTAACCAGTGACGCTCAGATAAAAAAAGCGCTATGAAGTAAAACTATCTTTCATATAAATGCATCTGTCAGGCTACGCGCCAGTATGATAAAATTTCATGATTTGTTTTTTCCGGTTTAAACGTCACTGATGAATCTTTCCTCTCTTGACGAGAAACCTGGTATCTGTGATATTTTTTGTTTACTGATACCCATGTATATTCTTTGATTCATATTGATCTTGAACCAAAAACCCTTAGGAAAATTCAAAACGGAAAAACGATCAAATGGTAAAATAAAAAAAAACACATCAAAGGGGTTGAAAATAAGTGTGATATTCCTGATAAAGAATTTTTTTCATGTAGGTGGTAATGGTGGATTAAACCGGGAGTAGATTTCAATAAAGATCGTAATAAAGTAATGAATAGAACACGTTTATACAAAACAACTATCGAATGAGCTAGTCGATTAATAAGCTAATATCTTGTATATATTCTGTTATTATCGGCGAAATAATCATAATTGTCCGTGATTAAAAATATTCTTCCACAAACCATCATTACGCATTATACCTACAATAATAGGTAATACAAAAACATAAAACACAATATGCTGTCACATGTCTAGTACATTCGGTACGTCTGGTGCATTCTATTGTTAGTACTTTAATATTGGTACGAAAAGAGTTTATCAATTGTACCAGTTAGTGGTACAAATGAATCATATGTTTGCATTATCCCCTATTTAGTGGTTTGAAAATTTCAGTGAATTTAAATCACTTTTTTGTGATTATGGTGTTACCTTTGATCATGATCTTTAAATGCCTATTTAATAAATGTTCAATTAAGTGACATGTTGTTTCTGTAATTTGCATACATAGATAAATTATCTGTTCCATTTATAAAATAATTTCAGCAGTGTGCAGTAAAAATGAGCGCTAAAGCTTTAAAAACCATCTTTGGAATTTTTCTGTCATCAAATATATGAGAAAACTACTCCAGCAATCAGACAAAAGGTTTTATGTTACCTGATGTAGTCACCACATCAGTGTTGATATGAATATTAATTATATGGTAATTTTTTAAATATATTTCCTGTTGGCAAAAATTTGAATTTTTCGAAATACTAAGGATTTTCTTTTCCCATGCATAGATTACCTCAGCCGTATTTGTCATTTTATTTTGGAATTTTTGGTTTACAATGATCTTCAATTTTGTACTTGTTTGTCTCTATAAATTATAAGTCTGATACCTTTGAAAACTGTTTCTATTTTACGTATCAAATATTATCCGGAAGGATTTGCTCTGATTACAAAGTATTCCAGTTTAAATTTCATATTTCATATTTCAAATTAACTGTTAAGGTTTTTTTTTACACCGACAGGTTCATTAAGCAACATACCCTATCTTGTGTAATATTATTTGTCTGTTTGTTTTTGTTTTTTTTTAGCCATGGATTTGTCGATCTATGAGTTTGACTGTCCATCTAGTATTTTTTTGCCCCTCTTTTATCTGCATGCTTACAGTTATTTTTTTTTGTCAATGAAATTAATGTCTTTCAATCATATAAAAAAATCAAGTTCGTTTAAAAAAAATATTAAGCAATGTTATGAATACTTACTTAAAAGTTTTAAATTCGCCTCTCAAATTACTGTTTCAGTGATTTTACAAAACAGAATTCACTTAAAAGGGTGATGCTGCAAACACGTTGATAAAAAGAACTCCTGACTGTTTTACCCCCCCCCCCCCCCCAAAAAAAAAACAAAACAACATTTCAGGCAAAAGTAATATACCGCTGTTCGAAATTCATAAATCGATTGAGAAAAAAACAAAACCTGGTTTTGTGGCTAGCCAAACCTCCCGCTTTTATGGCAATATTGAATATAACATTAAAATGAAAACATTACATGACAGGACTACAATACAAATAAGTAGGAGAATATAAAGGACAGATAAACACACGAATAATGGCTAACAAAAGGTACCAGGTTTAAAATTGATACGCCAGACGCGCGTTTCGTCCACTCAATACTAACCAGTGACGCTCAGATATAAAAAAAAAAGCGCTATGAAGTAAAACTAGCTTTTATCCGGCGACTAGAACTGTCCGCGAAAGATAAGTAAAACTTCGACAATTGGAATCGTTAGCATGACATGTATCTATAATATAATTTTACTCAATACTCCTATCGATTGTATTTTGCGGAATGATTCAGTCTCCAAGTAACTTCATAATCTGTTTTTTATTTACAGAAAATAAACAATAACATTCGAAATCAGTACATATTTGAGATATGATGAAATGCAATAAAAAAGGCAGCATAATTCCGGAGTCAGAGATAGAAGTTAGATCTTGCGCTAAAAGTGAAAGTAACGAGAATGACCAGCAAAGTGATAGCGATGCAGTGGAGGAAGCAAGAGCGTCTGAAATCAGAAGTTTATGTAACCACTGGAAAATGTTCGTTGTGATCATCATTCCTATATCAGCAATAATAATGCTGTCTGGAATTTCATTAAATCGAGCATCTAGAATCCGACAAAGTACATCAATAGCTATAGAGAATATAGAGTACAATTTTAAAATGAGTGAACTGATAAAGCATCTACAACGAGAACGAGGCATGTCTACATCTTTCATTGGGACATCAAATGTATCATCTGCTATATTAAACCAGCTTCATATACTGAGACAAGAAACGAATACAAGTTTGATCAGCGTAAAGTGGCCTTACTCTGGTATTTTTGTAAGGAATTTTTATTGGACAGTAGAAGATTTGCTATCATCGCTAGCTGATCATAGAAGGTATGTTGAGAACAGATCTATAAATATTCTCAATAATTTAGACTATTATACTACAATTACTCATGCCTTGTTGAGGTATATAGTTCAGTCTATTACTCCATCGGATAATGCAGCAGTACAACAGATGGTGGTGGCTACTGAAGCTCTATTATCATTGGCAGATGACATAGGGATACAAAGAGCTCTTGGGACGACATTTTTTACATCTTGTGGATGGCAATCTACAGAAATAGAGACATACTATATGACATTACATGGACGGTCATCGGCGTTTTTAGACACAGCAATACATCATCATGGGAACATTGAAACACAAGTCAGAGAAAAGATGCAAAACTCTGCTTACTTGTCATATTTTGCCGATCAATATTATTCATTTGAATTGTTTAAGGATTATACAAATATTTGTTCCAATACGTCACAGTCTGAGAGAGAAACTAAAAGTATAGAATGGTTTAGTAATATGACAATATTCATTGATATATTTTTCGAAATTCGACAAGCTATTAACACAGATATACAATCTTTTTCAGAAGCTATACAAATAGTTGCCCAGTTTGAGTTTAATCTCTTTCTATCTACTTTGATAGCTGTTGTAACAGTTAGCGCTATTTTGTTTACATCGTATGTGTACTCTGTTGCCAAAATGACAGGAAATTTATTAAAGTTTGCTGAGAAAATTAAACGAAAGACCGACAAGATAGCAACAGAGAAAAACAAGACTGATGTTTTACTTTATCAGATGTTACCAAAACAAATTGTAATAAATTTGAAAACAGGGACGTCTTCTATTGCGGAATTTTTCAATGAAGTGACAATATACTTTAGTGATATTGTAGACTTTACGCAACTAGGAGCTGAAAGTAGCCCAATTGAAATTGTTAACCTACTAAATGACTTATACAGGTATGTTTATTCTTAACTTTTATAAAATGACGTGCTACAAAAATTTAGAAATCCAGTAAAACTTTATCAAAAACTGATTAATAAAACTGAATAGGTAAATGTAGAAATAATGATTTTACTCTGAATGGAATAAAAGGTTAAATAATATCTCCAAGAAAAAATCAAAACGTAATCCTCTTATCTAATGACAAAATCAAAAGCTCAACACCATTTCACAAACTTTTAGTTTATAGCTTATACAAAATTGATCAAATGACTAAAATATTTCAACAGCTTATTAATGTCTGGCGTATATACAAAATTTAGTCCTGGTATCTATGATGAGATTATTTAATTCCACAGTTATTCATCAACTCAAAATAATCTCACACAAGTGTGTATTGTTTATTACCAGAATGTTGCAGTCGATAAAAAAAGAAAATTGTCAGTTGTGCTCTGATATTTGGTCCATGTTTTGGGTTTCTTTCGGTCAACTTTTTAACGATTGATATCTTAAAGTTTAAATACACAACTATGAGTGTAACCTACCCATTATAATTACAGTGTTAACGTAATGATTAATTGATTGTTGTTTGTTTGAAATCCAGTTGCAAATAAAACACGCATGTACATGTACGAACACTGTAAACGTAGAACTTGCACCAATTTCCTCTTTTATTTTTTTTCAATTTTACCCAATACATGTATATGTTGTTATTGCAGTTTATTTGACGAATGTATAGATAAGTATGATGTTTATAAAGTGGAAACGATTGGTGATTCTTACATGGTTGCCAGTGGTGTACCGACACCTAACGGATGGAATCATGCTCCGGAAATAGCATTAATGGCCTTGAGAATCCGACAGGAAGTCAACGGGTATGATATACCACATATGCCGGGTAGAACTTTGAAGATAAGAATTGGACTTCATTCAGGTTGGTTCAAAAAGATTTTTGTATTCAATGTTTCATTGGGTTGCTATTTCATTGACATATACTCGACATTAGTTTTAATTCATTTGATTGAAGTCATATAAAATTTAAATTAAAACAATGATGCATATTTTTTTTTATAACTAATTGGCTTCTATTTATCATAAAACTTATGTACATATACTTTTTTTCTCAAGACAATTATATAATTTGTCCAAATTTTAAAGATTTGTTTTAATTGTTTATTGATGGTTTACTTATAAAAAAAAATAACGGTACTAATTTTCTTGCACCAGATGCGCATTTCGACAATACATGTCTCTTCAGTGATGCTCGTGGCCAAAATATTTGAAATCCAAAGCTTATATAAAAGATGAAGAGCTATAATCCAAAAGGTCCAAAAAGTAAAGCCAAATCCGTGAAAGGAATCAGAGCTTTTATAAGGTGACAATCGGTAAACATCGGTTTTAAAACACGACAACCAATTAGCTGCCATATTTTCACATCATAATAGACCGAGAGAAAATTATTTTGACGATTATACGATATAAATGCGTAACAAAATGACAAAAACGTGCACAGTTGACTTAGTTTATGATATGTACATGCATTGGTTCAAGAATTGGATAAACATTATTTTTCATCAGTTACTCGTTTCAGATGACTTTAAGAATGGCATGTTTATATTGTATTTGTAAAATGCACGTGGATTTAAAAAGAAACTCTTTATATATCCAGTTCTTCGGTTGTTCAAAAATGTTTGTTATGTAATCTCCCGTATTCATTAAAGTTTGATTTATCTATATATAGTCTATGTTACGTTAAAGGTTTTGTTTAAATAATCTAAAGATTTTAAAGTAAACTTTGATTTTAACGGTAAGAGTATATATCTTGATCTTCAAATATGTTTTCATCGGTAGTTACTTTAGAATTTCAGATATTGTTTATATTCTTTATTGTCTTTCTGTGGTTTTTGTATAACTGTTGACGGAATATGTGGCTGCTATGTTAGCGTTATCATTTGTTTCTGATATTTCAAGATTTACTTGAGTTTTCTAGTTGCAGGACTTGTATTTCGCTTTATATATTTTTTTAAATTACCGTACGTAATGTTATGCCACATACAAGAAATTTCTAATAATTAGCTTACAAAAGGACCTTCTGATAATGCCAAATAACAGTTACAAAAAAGCGAAGCTAGAATCACCTGGTTAGAAATAAAACTAGTTAAACGATAGGCTTAGCTAAAAACGTATTGATTATAATGGGCATCAGTTATCCAATGAGCTAAGATGGTAAAAACATAGGTTCTGAAATGTTTTTTTCTTCTTCGAAACAGATTAAGTTTGACATTTGTTAACATTTAATGTTTCATTGAGCTGGATATGACATTTTAACTTAGTGTTAGTCTGCGCCATGCATTCATAGAAGAAACGCTTCTCCTGTCAAACCACCCACTATTGTTTCTTTTGAAGTTAATGGTTTTCCCTCAGATGTTGCCACATGTGGAGGTTTGTTTTGCTCAGTCTTTACTTTTCTATGTTTTATCTTGTGTACTATTATTTGTCTGTTTGTCTTACTTTTCTTTAGTCATGGCGTTGTCAGTTTATTTTTAATCTATGAGTTTGACTGTCCCTCTGGTATCTTTCGGCCTCTTTTTTTTGTTTTTAACCTTCAAATTAAATTCTTCGATTTATGAGACTTGGAAAAACCCAACATGTATATTTCGATTCAAAATATATCTAAAAAGATGTCAATGCGTTTGCTAATTTCTATCTTCACAGAAAGCTATATGTTAATCACTATTTACATCTACAACAAGAGAGTGACATCAGAACCGTGAGATGTCTGCATTAAAATCTAAAGTTAATGTTAACTTGCTCATGTATACATCAAATTAACTTAATTCTTTTACTTAGTTAATTTAAATATATTTGCAATCTCAGGAACCAAATAATAGTTCTTTTCACACCGCCTACTTTATAGTAATACTATGTTTTATTATTATTACTTATTTAATATCCATTGGTATATTTCAGGACCATGCGTTGCTGGATGTGTTGGCACTAAAATGCCAAGATATTGTCTGTTTGGTGACACAGTCAATACAGCATCTAGAATGCAGTCTTTCGGCATCGGTAAGCCTACATTTAGTATGTATTGAAATTACCTAGCGTCTTAAAAGAACTCATACGTTCATTAAACATGTTTTGGAGTATTTGTGATTTAGAAAACAGACCATATATAAAAGAAAGACTCAAAATCGGGTTAATGTCTTGCAAAACACGAATAAAGGGCTAGCGATTTGACTACTGTCTTCATCTCAAAGTCAAGGTCTTTAACTCGGATCAAAATATATCTCTTCGACAAGATAACAACGATCGCTAGCAACGCTTTGGATTACCTTTGCTGCAAACGTTAAAAAAAGCATAGATTAAGGATTACTTGTCATACACCACACCGATCAGGGTTGATTGAATGTGTGTACATTACGGTCTAACAATAGTATAGCTTACTTTTGAACATTTAAGCACACCATCTAGTAAAGATAGTACAAAACTTTGAGTAATCTTACAAAATAGATTCAAAGCCCAAACTATATTTTTTCTCTTTCGGATGAAAGTTCTTTAGTATTTTCTTTGGGTGTTCATAAATTGACAATTTTTCATAAACACGTATGCGATACTGCATCGAAGCTGTAATTAGATCTGACCAATAAGGCAATATATTGGTTTTATGGACGTATGTATAGTTGTTATAAAATATAATGAGAAGGATATTTAGAATGGCAGGTGATATTTAAAATGATTAGGTATTGTATTCCTTTCGAGATCCATAACTGTTGACGGAATATGTGGCTGCTATGTTAGCGTTATCATTCGTTTCTGATATTTCAAAATTTACTTGAGTTTTCTAGTTGCAGGACTTGTATTTCGCTTTATATATTTTTTAAATTACTGTACGTAATGTTATGCCACATACATGAAATTTCTAATAATTAGCTTACAAAAGGACCTTCTGATAATGCCAAATAACAGTTACAAAAAAGCGAAGCTAGAATCACCTGGTTAGAAATAAAACTAGTTAAACGTTAGGCTTAGCTAAAAACGTATTGATTATAATGGGCATCAGTTATCCGATGAGCTAAGATGGTAAAAACATAGGTTCTGAAATGTTTTTTTCTTCTTCGAAACAGATTAAGTTTGACATTTGTTAACATTTAATGTTTCATTGAGCTGGATATGACATTTTAACTTAGTGTTAGTCTGCGCCATGCATTCATAGAAGAAACGCTGCTACTGTCAAACCACCCACTATTGTTTCTTTTGAAGTTAATGGTTTTCCCTTCTTCGGTGGGGTTCGTAGCAATCATTCTTAAATTTCGATGAAGTATTTTAGGACTTGTTTATCGTTTCGTCGCTTTCGATTTTAGTTATACAAGGCGATTTTGTTTTTCTTCGAATTATGGATTTTTAATATTACCTTTGCATCTTCTGTCTCTATTCTATACAAATCATTGAAGTCGGCCATTTATGTATGAATAGTTTTAACTTTTCTTTTATGAGGCCATGTGAATTGTTGTAATAAAATTATTTTCATTTTATCTTAGGTGGAAAGATACATATAAGTAGTGTCACACAAGAAATCCTGAGCCATCATGGGAATTTTATAACAGAGTTCAGAGGTCTTATTGATGTTAAGGTAATAATGTATGCTACTTGTTATGTACTTGCAAGCAAATATTCCTTTCCCCGAGTACAATCATTCCAATGTTTTTTCATGTGATTTGACGGAGCTTACGTTTATTTTGCAAAAGATCAGCATATTTGAAGATGTACATATGTAATAAGATTGATTACCGTTATAATTATTATTACTGATTTTTAATCGCCTATAATTAGTGCTATCAAACAGATTTACAAAGGAACTGAGGGTACGACATGGAATGAATAGAATATATAGTTTAAAATTTTTAGCACTTGTATGAGCTTTAGCAGAGAATCTTATAGGTTGTTGTAGTATTCTGTTTAAAACATTCCGATTGTGAGATTTATTTTAAACGTGATTCAGAAAAATGATACATTAAAAAATTACTTAAACACTTTTTCTTATTCACAACTTACTTTCCCAGTGCACCCCCTATTCCCCTAAAAAGCATTCGGGATATAAGGTAGAAAAAAGTATGGCTAAACAATATATAATAATGACATATGCATACGTTTTGAACGGCCGTGTCTTTTTGTCTATTTTGCGAATACACATATATTATTTACACGTTTTAACTAGATCAATTACCATTACTCTGGACACTAAATTGATAGGTTTATTCCAAAACACCTGTCTATAGATGGCCTGGTCTATGATGAGCGAGCCAATTAAACTCCGTTCAGTTAAGTGAAATAAATCAAGTAAAAAATACATGTTTGGTTTTAAAAATATGTGACTTGTCAATTCCCGATAACGAACAATTCAGAAAAGAGCTAGGATGAACTAAATTTATTTTTTTGTATTCCAATTCATTTCAAATATCAAATTAGAGAAATATAGGTACATCAAATATGTTGTTTGTTATTTGTTACGAGACTTCAGTTCGAAACTGAATCTCTCGTCATTCTTTAGAAAAGAAGCACGACTATTTTGTTAGAATTCGGTCCCGAAAAGACATATATTGTTGAAATGCGCATCAGGTGCAGTAATATTTGTGTCGATGATTCAATTAGGTTCATTGGTGGTTGCAGCTAGGGAGTAACACTAGACTAAGATGAAATTCTACACTAACAATCTGTGTATCTTTATAGGGAAAAGGACAAATGGCTACCTATTGGTTGGAGGAATTCCAAGTTGCAAAACATGTATAAATCATTCAATACATCTTTCATTACGTTCTCAAATATCAGAGAATCGCACGTGAGAGACATACCAACCAAGAGAAAGCTGTAAACAAAATCAGACAAGTGCCTAGTCATGTGTAATGTTTGTTCACTATTTGTGTTTTATAGTAATGTATTTTTTTGTAGATAATTGCGTATTAAACATTCATATGCATATTTGAAGATAAAAAAATTACAATGTACTATAAATTACTGCAAAATAATAGAAAATGATCAGATGAACAAATAAAAACACGTTCATTTTATATTTATTTCACGCAAATAACAAATTGCATACGGAGAAATGTTGTATTAATGATATAGCCTGGTCTGTCAAACACAATTTCTACTCCATCAAATTAGGTATCTGCTTAAAGAAAAAAAACCAAATAGCACTTGATGAATTACTTTCGACAGAAGCGCTTCTCTATATCTGCCTCCATAAGAAATAGTAATTTCACAATGAAAAATAAAAACCAAGGCTGATAAGTTATCGAATTTAAACGGGAAAAATGAGGGTTTATCAAGGCGTAAAACAAGAAATACCAAAACATATAAAGGAAATAATGTTTCCTATCAATTGACAGCACACAGTTTATTCGGAAATGCCAGCGACCAACTTCGCAGGACATACAATATGGACTTCTCACTAGATATAAAACGATATAAAGCAACAGTTATTTTAGTCTTTTTTGTAACATAAAACTTTTGATTCCTTATATATATAGTTATGATTTTACCTTATCCTTGACGTTTGTGTAATACAACCTTTAATGAATAAAACTATCAACCAACTGTGGTAATTTTTTTTTAATCAATTTTTCATCATCCATGATACTAAAGTAAAATAAATAATTAGATGAAGAATTGCGGGAATTTGAAGAAACAGTCAGATCTATTGACTGCACCTCTATTATAAAAATCAGTAAACCATGCTTTGTTTTATAGTAGCCATCATTTCCGTTACAATGGTTTAAAGACATTTCTGGGCTTTTTATAGCTTGCTGTTAGGTGTAAACCAAGGTTCCGTGTTAAAGACCGTACTTTGACCTATAATGGTTTACTTTTACAAATTGTGACTTATACAGAGAGTTGTCTCATTTACACTCATGCCGCATCTTCTTATATCTGACGCGATGACCAACACAGATTGAAGCAGGCGATATGCATAGAAGAGATAATACAATTATATATAATTTGGCTTATATATTTAATCTTCCTATTTAAGCCTTTTCATTGACAGGTTTGCTTTTTTCGTGACTATCTTATTTTGATGGTGTTAACTTTGTGAATAATATGATATATCAATTGGATGTTCAGATAGATATATGGTGTCAACAAACTAGTGAGAAATGCAAGGAAATATTAATTTATGTTTGTGTAATAAATATATGATATTGTCAGCTTCAGAAAAATTGTTAGTATGTTCGGGTACACTTGATACACTTACATTTTCATAATCTAATTTCTATCCACTCTACTGATTGGTAGCGATTTCGACTAGTAGTAAAACAAAACAAAAAAATCTCAAAAATACTGAAATCAGAAGAAGATTCTAATAGGAAAGTCCCTAATCAAATGGCAAAATCAAAAGTTCAAACACATCAATCGAATGAAAAACAAATGTCATATTTCCGACTTGATACAGACATTTTCTTATGTAGAAAATGGTGGTTTAAACCTGATTTTAAAGCTTGATAATCCCCTTTCTTGTATGACAGGCTCATCAAATTCCATTATATTGACAACCTCGTGTAAACAAAACAAACAGACAAAATAGGCAAAAAGATCAAAATTAGGGATACAGTAGTCAACCTTATGTTATACTCCTTATCACTATAAAATCAAGCAAAGATGTTCAATATATGTATCAAAATTCTGATCACAAACGTTATAAAAAAACGAGATCAATCCAGGAAACTAATACCCAAAATTGACACTTCAAATGGTCTCCAATTTTACTTGCTATGGTCTACATGTTTCACATGAATGCAAGGCGAAACATGTAGCCCATAGCAAATGAAATTGAGACCATTTGAAGTGTTGTTGTCAATTTTGAGTATTATTTTAATGTTGCATTCATTTGCAAAATTTCACAATTCTGCATACTAAGGTATCCACTTCAGGTACTATCGAAATTATTCACACAGGCGTTGGTTCGTAAAAGGGAGTTTAATCCAGGAAACTGTTAAACGCTGACAAAAAATGTAAATCATGCAGCAAACGAAAAATAAAATGTACAATTGCACCAAATTTCATTGAAAGTCTAATTTTACTCTTTGCAAGTTTTCGTCATATACACATTCTAAAGGTGTTGCTTATGAAATGATATGCATTACACTGAAAGTGTTCAACGGAAATACTTCTGCGTACAAAGAAATTACCAAAAAAAAAGATGGCTTGAATTGCCGTCGAAAAGCCTTCTTTTTTCAACAAAAACATTGTAAAACACAAAAACTGATATTATTCCTACCATAACGCCATGGATGAAAAATGCAGCGGGCTAAAGATTGAAATAGAAGGATATCATGGTAGTAGTGGTTTACTGGGTGGAATGTCTATGAATGATGATATTTAAACATATAAGAATAAACTTAACGTCAATGTGTAGGTTGTCACATGTGGAGCAGGATCTGCTTACCCTTCCTAAGCAGCTATGATCATCCACAGTATTTGTGGGATTCGTGTTGCATAGTCTTTAGTTTTCTATGTTGAGTCTTGTATACTATTGTTTTTCTGGTGTCTTTTTTCTTTTTCAACCATGTCGTTGTCAGTTTATTTTTGATCTATGATTTTAATTTGTTCCTCTGGTGTCTTTCTCCTCTCTTTTGTATTGGTAGTAAAAGGCGTAAAGAGAGGATAACGGTCTCCGGTTTTGTGAAAGTCCAAATGCTATCTTTTTGTAAATCAGAGCACCAAAGGTGCTTTAAGATTATCAATTCGCTACCAACACAGTATGAGGTAAATCAAAAAGCATGGGTGACATAAGAAACCTTTATCAATTGGTTAAACAAGCTTGACAAGAATGTTTTAACGTCAGCAACGGAAAATAGCAATGATAGAGGACAACTGCCCTGCCATCTGCACGTTAAAGGCTTGAAAAATATTAAGCTGGTTTCCTACCACATTTTGCAACCAGTTAGACGCATCCCTTTGACAAAGGTATCATTCTGAAGTTCACTTCCGCTGAGTCATGATAAAACTTATTCCAAGAACCGAGAGTAAAACAGAGTTAATTGTTACTATCCTAGATGCACTCCGATTTCTGCACCGAGCGTGGTTTCAGTCACTTCAGTGTTTTAAGATGACGACGTCGATGATATTCCACTAGCCCGTCTTGTAGGAATTAATTTCACAGAATACGACAGCTTCGACATTGATAATTCAATCACTAAGCCACTAACAAACGACGATATCATCAACAAGATAACTTCGACACTGAAAAAGACAGAAGGAGACAGTGACTTAGAGGATACGATAACGACAAAAAAAAACGCCCAAGGCTTGTCTGCCATGTGGAGTCATTATAATTCGTTGCATGCCAATGTAAACCACGAATTCCAATGTTCAACGTACTACACATTTTCTATAGGCTTTATATACAGAGATTGGCAAAATCACGAAATCAAATATCCACGAAAATGCCAGTTTTACTCAATCCACGAAAATTGGTACCCACGAACACAAATGAATCCACAGTACCAGTAATACATTGAAACTCAGGGCAACGAAGAAGGAAATCGGGCCTCAGCAGTATTTTTCCATGACTTGTTTCGCTTCCCGAGTTATTCTATAATCTATAGTGCATAACCACAACATAAGCAACTGTTCTAGACATGCAGATGTCAGTTTTTATATTCAGTGTTTCAAGGTGACGACGACGATGGTATTCCACTAGCCCGTCTTGTAAGAATTAATTTCACAGAACACAACAGCATCCACATTGAAAATTCACTAACTGAGCCACTAACAGACGAGTATATTATCAACAACATAATTTTGACCATGAAAGAAACAGAAGACAGTCACGAAGATGATACGATAACGATAGAAAACCCTTTCAAAGCTTATCCTCCAGTGATTACTGCAACGTACCAGTCATACTATGAAGTTTAGGACAACACAGAACAATAGCTACCACAACTCTCGCCAAGATCAACTGCTACTTCACCAGAAAACAGCTTGAAAGAAAGTTAATCATAAAGCAGACGACCCAGTGATCTTTCGGGACTTGTTTAATTTCACCAGTGATTCCATCATTGATAGTGAAAGCCCTTGGTAAATATTTTTGTATCGATTTTATTTGTTAATTTTTGTATTGTACTTGTGTGTTTAATTATTATGATGCAATTTATCTATAGCTAGTGCTTTCATTTCAAAGATACTGGTGAATGTATGTATTGTTTTTTATGAAAATAAATGTGATTAGATATCAAATGGTTGGTCTGAGTGACAATGAGCCACAATATTAAAAGTAAACTGCGGTCTTCAATATTTACTTACTAGATAATTCATTTGTTGGGTAAAGAATAAACTACGTTAAACTTGTTCACATTTTTATTTCTAGAAAGAAAAAATATGGAGACTGGATACACAATCATTAATTGACATACCGAAAAAAAAGTTACAATAATTAAAATATCTAGTTTACAGAAATGTCATACTGGTATTTTATACATTTCAAAGGAATGCAGTCACACTCGAGCTCGGATGAGACTAATTCATTCGTCCAGGCTGGTAGAGGTCGAATTAAGAAGATTTTACTGTATAATAAAATCACAAAATTGATCACAAGCTTGAGTTTGGCTTACAGAAGTTATACTTTTATTTGTATCTACATAATAGATTAAGGATGTATGCAAATAAGTTAATATAATACATCTAATGTATGCAAACATTCCAGTTCGGAATACAAACTTCTTGGAACACAAGGTTTTAATTACTTCATATCTAGCAACAAATTTACAAAATTGTTTTCAGTTATCTCATATCAAGATTAATTCTTTGATATGACACATAGTTCACATTAATATTTTCATTATTTTATTTGAACAAACCATTACTATTGTGATCAAATAGTACAGCCCTTGGATTTGCTTTAACTGCTATTGGTTGTAATCATTATTTTTTTTTAAGTAATGTCGTTTTGAGTATGTTAATACAATTTACCTGACTTTAGGATAGAAACGACCAATAAATAAAATAAGATCTGATTTGATATCTCTTACATAAAACAAAAAGGGTCTATTTGCCAAAAACAGTTGTGCGCCACTTCTAAATGCAATTCCAAAAGCAGTAGCTGCAGCGCCTTCTACACCTGCCTCGTTCACATTGAAGACAACTTTGTGAACAGCAATCTTAACATATAAATTTGGTGTCTTCTCAACAATAAGGTTGGTAAAGTTAGCTTTACCTGCTTCAAAAATATCAGTTACTGCAAGTTTAGGTAGTTCTTCCGTTAAATCAAATTCTGACTCTAACTTAAATTTTGGAATAAAGATATCAAATTGTTTTTTATTAAATCCAGAAGAAATATCCGATAAGAATTCCAATGATATTCTCGATTCAATATGCTTAAGCTCCACTTCTTTATCTGGTAAAATGAAGACCATATCAAAGTTTCCTCCCTTGAACGGTAATGCTATAGCAGTGAAGTCAAAGCCTTTATGAAATGAAACAATTAATCTTACGCTCATCATGTCAACTTCAATCGTTTTGTTGTTTGGGAGCAGAAAGTTTTGCTTGCTGGTTAATTTTGGTGAAAACTGTTTCTCCCAAGTCGCTTTAAAATACACTGCATTTATTATGAACATAACAGTGGCATCGTCTATCATATTGTCTTCGATCAAATTCTTAATTTTGCCGTTTGTCTGTTTCGACACCCATCTATTCATCACAAATGCAGATGCCTTGGGTCTTGTAAAATCCTTCAAACTGATATCGGCCCCAAAATATCGTTTTGCCTTCTTTCTTACATTTTGCAGTACTGTGAATCTGTCGTTTACAAATAATCTATTTGCACTAGCTAAACTTACATTTACTCCAGCTAGTCGAATTATATAGCTGTTCAGTGACTTGTAATATTTCAACTTCTCTTCCTCTGAAAATATGCTATTTTTAAAAAGAGCCGATGATATTTGTTGTTGTGACCGTCCCCTTGCACCCACCATTAACAATAGAAACGCCGCAGTGATACTATACGGTGATATACATACACTCTCCGTCTTATCTAATTCTCGATACAAAGATGTCGAGAATTCAATTAAACTGTGTCCATAGTTAACAGGAATTCCTGCCATCATATAGGCATCACCCAGTCCTGTTAAGTAGAAGACGCTAGACTGAAATAAATCTGACTGCAACTAAAACTTTATAAAGTATGTGCAAACAAGTGCAACATCTTAAGTGATTATAAAATAGGTTTAAAAAACTAATATTCACTTTGTGCTCAAGTAGACAATTAGACTAAACTTCTTAGCTTAACCAACAGTTGTTTTATTACTGTTGTATATTTGCTTATATGCGGAAAAATATAACACTTAAGTGAACATAATTAGGGTATTTGCATATTACAAATGGAAAAATATTCCAATTAATTTCGTTATCGTTTATAGATATAGAAATAATGAAACGTTGCAATGTACAGATTGTTGTATTGTTTTTTATTTACGTAAAATATTTTTGAATTATATATAAGATGCCTTACAGAATTTGATAACTGTCTGTAATTTGAACATTTCAAAAAAAGTAAAAAAAAACACCAATTCCGATACGGATAAACGTTCTCTTATAGGTACATCATCATCATGGTGCCTGATATGTTTATTTACAACGCTTGTTAATTGTTTTCAGTCGACATTCTTATGTGAATCAGCTGCATTCCTCTTCTTGCTGACTTTTTCTATTGTGCTTAACTTGTAATATACTGGAAGGGTATGCGGTTGTCATACAAGTGAGGGGGTATTCTAACTATAAAACGAGGTTTAACCACCCATTTTCTAGAAAAGGAAATACCTGTCCGAAGTCAGATATAAGACAGTTTGTTTTATTTATTTCGTTTGATACTTTTGAGTTTTAATTCTGCCACTTGTTGACTGACTGTCCGATTTGTTTTTTTCGGTCGAGTAAGGTATTTGGGTTATTTTACTTTTATGTAGAACCATACAAAATGTAGTTTAAATATTTGGTTCTAAAGAAGAATTATAAGAAGCTATAAGTATCATTTAGCTGTTCCGCTATAAAGATGATGTTCTTTCACTATATAGTTTAATATAAGTGTTTCAATATATTTTGTGTTGTTGAATGTTGCATACTCATACATGTCGTATATATGCGTTCGATTTATCCCCCTAATCTGGTTAACATGTCGTATATATGCGTTCGATTTATCCCCCTAATCTGGTTAACATGTCGTATATATGCGTTCGATTTATCCCCCTAATCTGGTTAACATGTCGTATATATGCGTTCGATTTATCCCCCTAATCTGGTTAAAAAGAACTTTTTGTGATTGTTACCTTTATCTGCGTGGTCTACGAATTACTGATATCTGCTTTCGTTCAAATAAAACAGCAATAATTCATTTGATTTGGTTGTTGTTTGGATTGTTATTTTAAAATCAGACATCGTTTTCCTGTGTATATCAGAAAATTGTTTTTTAACAGGAATTTCGTTGATATCACTCAATAGTGCTTTCCAATTCATAACATATGAATATCCTAAAAATGTCTATCTTTGTATAAATAGTTGAATATTTAAATTTAATGAGTTTATGGATGAAACACTTCGGCTCCATGTCAACAGACGTTTTCCATTTAAAGGCATGTTATCTGAATACCTCATCATTCTTTCGTTTAGTGTCGAGCTTGTGAACCCGACATTGTATGTAATTGATAGGTTTCATGGACTATCTGTTTACCCTAAAGGTAAAATTAAAAAGGTTAAATCCGTACAAATTTACAAAATGAAACGAAGGAGGGGAAACATGTTCCAGGCTTTAGACAGTCATTGTCCGAAGTAAATGGTTGGTTAAACCTGGTTTTATAGTGAACTTAACTTCCACTTGTATGGTAATTGTTCATAGTTCATTAATATTGACAAAAAGTGGGTGTACAAACGAAACATACATAATAGGTAAATGTGAAAATAATTGGGATCCAGCTGCCGAAATTGTGTAAAAAAAGGTAAACGATACCAAAGGTACATTTAAACTTATAAGTCATCAATAAACCGAAAACGGGCTGAAAAGTAAAAAAATACCAACAGACAAAGAAAAGTACACACAACACAATATAGAAAGTAAACACTGAGCAACACAGACCTTATTCCGTATCAACTTCAAAAGAAATACACGATGGTCTTGAAGTAGAGATTCTGGGTACTGACGTTATTTATCATTTAAATAACGTGTTATACTGTTTTTCTATTTGTCTTTATGAATATTAATTTTACTGTTTAGTCTGTTTTTGTTGACATCCATATGACGTGGCTCTTTATTTATACACCCGTCATTGTACTATTGTAAATTTGTGTATTCTTGTCTTTAATTTTTGCTTACATGCTTGTTCTATATGCAATATTGAGCTTCTTGGTTACATAATTGATTGTTTTATAGTGATTAAGATAATAACACAATGTTGACTGTTCCAGACATATTTTAGACATTTTTACCTATTATATGGATGTAGGAAGATGTGGTATGAGTGCCAATAAGACAACTCTCCATCCAAGCAACAATAATGTCTGTTTGTTTTGTGCACACGGCGTTTTCAATATTATGGAACTATATACGACTGTCATACAAGTGAAAGCTTGGTTTAAAACCAGGACTATATCCACCTTTTCTTTATAAGAAAATTCCTGTACCAAGTAAGGGATATGACAGTTGTTATCCATTCATTTCATGTGTTTGAGATATTGATTTTGCCATTTGATTAGGAACTTTCCTATTTGAATTTTTGACGGAGTTCAGTGTTTTTTGTGACCGAGTACTCGAGTACAGTTTTAGTACTCGGATACTCGTTTGCCTGTTATACATCTTAAGATATTATGATCGCTTCACATTTCCACTCCCTTTAGTTCCGTTGAAATATCACATTCGTAAAACTAAATAAAACAATTAAGAGCATACATATCTTTATCATGAGGCTTCTATTTGTTATAGTAGTACCAGCAAAGTTCTTTTCTTCCAAGGGAATGTTTTCGTGTGCACTACTTGTAACAAAAAAAATGGAAAGTCAACCAGTCTTTCGTCTGAAATTGTTGACCATATCATATTATTAAACAAGAACAAAATCAGAGTAACCTGCGGTAAACCATATGCAACTGATTGGAGACATTTTTAACGGTGTTTGTACACAGATCGATATTTTCATAGATTACTCATTAACTCATCACACAAGCCGTAAAACTTATCTTTGTTTGTTAATCAAGACTTCTATGTAAACGTGATTGATATGCGATTTACATTTACATTAATTTGATTACACAGTATTTGAAATTTAACTATAATTGTTTAATTTACAATTAAAAGAGGGACGAAAGATACCAAAGGGACAGTCAAACTCATAAATCTAAAACAAACTGACAACGCCATGGCTAAAAATGAAAAAAGACAAGCAGAAAAACAATAGTACACATGACACAACATAGAAAACCAAAGAATAGAAAACACGAACCCCACCAAAAACTAGGGGTGATCTCAGGTGCACCGGAAGGGTAAGCAGATCCTGCTCCACATGTGGCACCCGTCGTGTTGCTTTTGTGAATACAAATCCGGTAAATAGTCTAATTCGGTAGGTCACATTCATGAAAGGGAAGGGGATTGTAGTTACGACGTAAGGAACATATCCGATATCATTTGTGAAACGGTTATTCCAAAACATAGGCGAATATATGAGAGCGGCATTCAAACTCAAAAGTTGAAAAACTCCTGACAACGTCGTGGCTAAAAAAAAGAAAATCAGACAAACGAATGGTGCCAAATAAAACCAAACAACACAAAACAAGTAAGACTGAGAGGCACGAAAAAGCACAAGTAATTTGAAGACCAATATTCTTGATGACAAATTAATGGACAAGTCGTATCATAAAAAATACCAACTTCGCAGGAACAGATGATACATATATTGTCTACTGTGTCGGACTTTATATTCAAATATTTTTTTTTATTCTATTGAAATTTGGTTCATAAACACGTACACAAACAAAGATTGGTATTATGATAGATATGATATTTGTAGAAACGGCGGTCGGTAATTCATTGTTAAATTGACACAAACAAAAAACAGAAGAGCAAGCTATGTTTGTAAATCGTTTGACTTATGGTTATGAAAGGTAATAACAAAAACACTGCATCCCACCTTAAATCAAACTTTTTAATAGACGTTTAAGATTCATCCGAGTACTCGCGAGCACTCGAGTATCTTGACCGAGTATCCGAGTAGTAAATTTCAGATCTTTTGACATCCCTAATAATTATAACTGTTTACAAAACAAACTTAGAATTGTTTAAATACTAAGGTTTTTTTACCTCAGGAAATAGATTACCTTAGCTGTATTTGGCAAAACTTTAAGAAACGTTTTGTTCCCATTGCTCTTCAACTCATAACTTCTTTTTGCCTTTTTAACCTTTATTATTCAAGCGTCACTGATGAGTCTTTTGTAGGACTAAGACTGGCGTCTGACGCGAATATAAAATTTATATCCTGGTATCTATGATGACTTTATTTACAACCCCTGGGTCGATGCCAAAGCTTATGGATTTTTTAGTCTTTGACGGTAAACAAGCCAAGTAGTCAGCACTTTTGTGTTAACATGAAGTATCATTGATATGGTCATAATTATAAATGAACTTTTTTCAAAATTTGAATTTTGAAATATTTTTCTACCTCAGGAATAGATTACCCTAGCTGTATTTGGCAAAACTTTGAAAAATTTTTGGTCCTCAATGCTCTTTAACTTCAAACTATTAGGGCCTTTTTAACCTTTTTGATTCGGGTGTCACTGATGAGTCTTTTGTAGTCGAAACGCGCGTCTGGCACAAATATAAAATTTCAATTCTGGTATACATGATGAGTTTATTTCGATGAGTTTATTTCTACATACATTGTTGTACAACTGACTATAACGTACAGATATATCAAACAGAGACGCTAACAAATGAGGTGATGTAGTTGATAGTAAATTTGACATTTCAATGGTAGATGATACTATATTAACAAATATAGTGGTTAATCGATGTAAGAAGATATGGTATGAATGTCAATAAGACAACTCTTCATTCAAGTCACAGTAAGTTAAATTAAACATTTATAGATCAATGTATGGTATTCAACATTGAGCCTTGGTTCACATTGAACAGTAAGCTATAAAGGGTCCCCATAAATGACAAGTTTAAAACCATTCAAATGTGAAAACCAACGGTCTAATCTATATTAAAAAAACCAAGTAACGAAAGACTCTTATGAAACACATCAACAAAAGACAACCACTGAACAGAAGTTTCCTAGGAATAATTGTGTAAGAGTTATTTAAGTATTCAGATATTTATACGAATGTTATTTAGATTTAATTTCTATTTAATATTTTCCTGTATATTCAAAGTTTAATTTAACAGGGATACTTGGTGGAATACCTTAGACACTGTTTTATTATTGTTTAACATTAATATGTGCAACAAAGAATCAATGTAAGTGTTAACAAATAGAAATCTCATGAGCCCGGCTCGTGATATACAACATTATTTTTACTCTTACATTAAGATTCAGACAAAATTATCGATTCGGAACTATTTTTAAATGGCATACGCTGCAATTCCAGTGGAGGCTATGACGTTGATAACGTCAATTTGTTATTTTTTCGACGTCAAACTGTGACTGTATTTTTTTTTTATGATTTAAACTGGTTTAACTTGAAAACGTCTACACAATGACTTTTTTTTTAAATAGCATGAGTTGTGAATGACGATGATTTTTTCCAGCTGTATTAGCAAAGTCTACGATGTTTGTTTTTTCATTTGATAAATATACTGCCAAAAAATGACGTGTTCCCTAAAATCCTGAAACTATGTTAATTTATCAAATATTTCCAAAGAATTGTTGGACATACTAAAAGCATATTTATGTAAAGAAGTTTTTCATTTAGTTTTCACAATGATCCGCTTGTTTTTATCTGCTGAATAAAAAAAAAAGTAAGGCGTGTCTATCCAAAGAATATGAATGTAAAACACTTTTGAGTAAATGACTAAAATGTTTACCCCTTTTCAGTTATCTCTTAAAGTAGTTCATGAAGTATACTTTTTATGCATTATTTCAATTGTTTATGTGAAATAAAGCTTGTTTGCTAATTGTCGTAAAGATATTTTTTCGTGAAATCGAAACTGTATCGTATGCCCTTTAAAAGAAGATATTTAACTATTGTTTTACTAATATGTTATATTTTTCGGTCACTTATACGACTTACGTCTATTCCTACGTATAATGTATATTACATATGTTTTATAATATAGATTCATTGAATGTGAGATGATTCGTTAAAAAGAATACAGAGAGTGTTTGTTCTTTTTTAACTATCCAATGCTGTACTATTTAAAGGGCCACTAGCTACGAGATATACAAAAAATCTTAAGTATGATTTTTTTTTAATCATTAATGGCAGTGAAATACTGAAATACTTATTCGCTTTAAGCAGCCAGTTTGGTTCAATTTTGTTAAAACAAGCTAAGAAACATTGACGTCGAATTATTCACTTGAAAGTGAATAATTCGACTTCATTGAATCTGTATTCATGCGAACTTCAATGTCTAGAGATGAATAACCAATGAATTGTCCGTGTAAAGTTATTTACAGGAAAATAATGTCAAAATTCAAAGTGAATCAAAGGTAAGACAATTGATTGACTGATTCGATCCATAATAAAACATTTTTATACAGGCAAAAAAAACGATGATAAACATAAATGTATAATCTATAATATGAAATTTAATAACCGCGCTGAAGTATAACCGACCAAGAAAAATCTAATTGCACGAGTTGCTTAATCTATTATATCTATATTTATGTTTATATCGCTAAAAATGATCATCGTAGGTGTGCGTGAGGTCAACTCGATAGTTAATTAGATTGCGTCTATACTTAAAAAACACACGATATGAAGCTACATTTTATCGAGCTCATGACCTGTTAACTGTTTGTTTTTAAAAGACTTAAATATTTTGGATAAATTTTTTACATTGTTATAAATCAAATATGAGAATTTGAGTCAAATCGGTGAACATGAATTTGACAGCTAGTGCCCCTTTAAACTATCAAAATTATAGTTCCTTTATTAATAAAGTCATATTATTTGCGAGTTCAAATAACCACCTAATTATCTGAAACCACCATTTTTTTAAGCACTTTTCACAAAAAATTCCAAAAACTATACCAGCCGCCCCTCTGCGCCTACTTCGTTTACGTTGAAGACACATTTATGAACAGCAATTTTGACGAATACAGCTATCTTCTCAATAATAAGATTTGAAAAATTAGCTAAGTGGTTAAAAATATCTTTCACTCCAAGTTTTGGTAATTGTTGTGTAAGTAAAGTACCAAGTTGAAGATCATTGATGATCTGTTTTCTCTCATTCAATTTATGACTTTCCTACAACAGAATACTAGTATCGCTTTTTTTTTTGAAAGAAATTCCCGCCATCATAGCCATCACCCAGTTCAGTTTAGTAGAAGATGCTACACTGACATAAATCGAACTGCAACCAACACTTTATAAAGTATTTGCAAACAAATGCAAATCGTATGCGATTATACAGTAGGTTTTAATAACTTATATTTGGTTTATGCTCAAATAGACAATTAGACTAAACTTCTTAGCTTAACCAACAGTTATCTTATTACTGCTGTGTATTTGATACGAATAGAACATGTCATGTGGTCGGCATTGGCTTATATGCGGAAAAATAGTACACTTAAGTAAACATAATTAGGGTATTTGCATTTAACAAATGGAAAAATATTCCGATTTATTTCCTGATCGTTCATTGAAAAAGTAATAATCAGACGTTGCAATTATGCAAATTTGCGTATTGTTTTTACTGATGTGTAATATGTTTGAATTATAAATGTTTTACAAAAGATTCTGTAATTTGAATTTTTTAAGAAAGTGACTGAGTTATTAAAACAAAAGAAAGATTGTAGACCAATCAAGAATGATTCAAGTAAGACGTCTTGTGAAACATACAGCGAACTAGAGCTAAAAGATACAACAGACACAGTTAAGTCTGTCTCATATCTTGACTTTAATTCCGTCGTCCACATATCCAATATTCACTCTGTGCTTACAGTTATTCTTTCACTTAATAATTCAAAATTTGGTGACTATCCCATCGAACTAGAGATAAAAGATACAACAGATTCAGTAACGTCGGTCTCATATCTTGACTTACATCTAGAAATCGACATTGAGTGTCTGTTGAAAACAATTCTTTACGACAAAAGATATGATTTATTCTTTCGAATTGTTACCTTTCCATTTCTATGTAGCAATATACTAGCAGCGCCTGCATACAGATTTTATATCTCCCAATTGATACAATATTCCCGCGCTTGTATTTCCTATTATGATTTTCTTGATAGAGGGTTGCTGCTCACAAGGAAGCAATTAAACCAAGAATTCCAAATGGCAAAGTTGGAATTATGCCTTAGTAAGTTTTACGGACGCCGTAACGAGTTGGTTGACCGTTATGGAATATACGTTTCACAAATGATATCGGATATGTTCCTTATGTAGTAACTACCATGCTGTTCCCATTTCGCGAATGTAACTTACCGAATTAAACTATTAATCTGGTGTGTATTTTCAGGTTCTAGAAGTAGAGCAGGATCTGCTTACGATTCCTGAGCAACCGAGATCACCCCCAGTTATTTGTGGGATTCGTGTTGCTTAGTCTTTAAGTTTTCAGTGTTGAGTCTTGTGTACTATTATTTGTCTGTCTGTTTTTTTTACCCATGGGGTTGTTAATTTATTTTTGATCTATGAGTTTGAATGTCCCTCTGGTATTTCTCGCTCCTCTTTTTTCATCATGGTATCTGATTTTACAGCATATTTATATCCTAAAGGTTCTGTGCGGAGTTCATAGGGTGAGTATTGTTATCAATTTTTTAATAATTCATGAGAAGTTGTTGTTTACATAATAATCCGTCAATATAATTGATTTTTTAGCCATAACTAGAATGTGATATATATACTACTTATCGCTATTTTGTTCATTTTTCCTTCGATCTTTTTTTGTGATATTTTTTCATATCATGCTACTCGCTTGAGATGGACAATTATCGCTAGAAACTAAGAAGGCACGTGGCGTAAAAGCCGTTGGTAAAGAAATTGAAATGAAATAGACAACATCATCATAGGTAAAATAGCGATAAACAGATTACCTACATGTATTTATAGATTATAATTGGTCATCTCAACTCGATTGCTTTTCTCGCTTTCGACGAGTTGTCTCATTGGCACTCATACCTCAGCTTCTTGTATCTAATTAGAAAAATTTCAATATTATATTATATCGAATTATCTTCCCGTTACATGTTTTCTAGCTCTGGTTTGAAGAAAACATTGATATCTTAAGCTTGGGCTTGTGAACATGTCTTGGTCTGACAACTTCTCCAATAGTGTGATGAATAAATAAAGTTTTGCAAAGGGTAGTCGAACTCATCAAAGATACTTACCTTAACATTTGAGAAGAAAGACGCGCGTTTTCATCTACATAAGAGTATTTATCGCACCGCGGGGAAATTATCACGTTGTGATCGGTTTAACGTCGTCATGTGGCGACCCCCTATGAGACCTATGGGGTTCATGATGCGTTAATGGTGACGTCATCTGTTAATGTTGTTGTGTTACATTGTTTATTGTTAACAAACCGCAGCAGAAAAGCACAGCATGCGATAAATTCGTTATACGGTTAACTACTGACCTCCTACGGATCCATAGAGTGTGAATAAAATCCATAGGATTTGACTAGCCCTCTATGGATCCGTAGGGGGTCAGTAGCGAACCATACAACCTATAATATCAGTGATGCTAAACCAGTAAGAGGGCAAAATAGAATACGAATTTAAAGAGTGGAAATTTATGACATATATAATAAGGCTATGGCAATTTACAAACTTTTAAATATTGAAGTTTTAATGGAAGTACTTAAATTTTTGAAGCAAACATGTATTTTTAGCAGACTAATTTATTCTATAAAGACTTGAGTCTCTTTAGACGTAGGCAGATATGTACATCGGTTTTGCTGAGCAGTTTTTATGGAAGGATAAACATCAAAACGGTTGAATACAACATTATTTTTAAGTGCATTTTAAAAGCATACATAAATGTCACTGAAATATGACGAAGCAACATTTCCCTTGCTAACTTTAATACCAGCATATTAAAGCGAGTATGAATAAACAGTCTTGGTGAATTTAACAAGACACCAATTCTTCATATGGTTTTGAAAAAAATTCTAGTTGCCCTTCATTCAAAAGATTTGATTTTGAATGAAAATTAGAATAAACCCAAAAATAGGCAGGCATCGTAAATAACGGTACGAACAAGGTACCGGAAGAAAATCATTTACCATATCTCTCATGTTAGCAGATTTGAATAACTAAATACGTCCTTATTTTAAAATGAATGTGAGGCTTTTAAAAAAAGCTTTAATACCAAATTTATACAGTGAATATTTATTCTGCAAATGAATTTGATAATGTACAGTTAATTATAAAATATTAATTTTTTTGTTGCTGCTAATTATCCAGCGTTGACTTGTGGATGAAATCGACCAATGAACAAAATGAGACCAGATTTGACATCTCTTACGTAAAACAAAAATGGTCTATTGGCTGTAAATTCTAAGCCTCCGCCACTTTTGAAACCTATTCCAAAGACTGTGCCAGCTGCTCCCTCCACTCCTGCTTCGTTCAAGTTAAAGACGGCTTTATGAACAGCAACCTTGACGAATAAATTGGGTGTTCTCTCAACAATAAGATTCGTGAAGTTAGCCTTTACATCGTCAAAAATGTCTGTAACTCCAAGTTTTGGTAATTCTACTTTTAGATCAAACTCAGACTGTAATTTAAACTTAGGAATGGTGATACTACTGAATCTTCTTTTAAATCCAGAGGAAATCGTTTTAAGGAATTTTGGTGTAATTTTAGTTTCAATATTCTGGAGTCCTACTTTTTCATCTGGTAAAATGAAGACCATATCGAAGTTTCCTCCCCTGAATGGTAACGCTATCGCGGAGAAGTCTCGTCCTTTAAAATATGGAACAGCTGTTCGTATGTTCATCATGTCAACTTCAATTGTTTTTTTGAAAGGGAGGTAAAACTTTCCTTTTCTTGTGTTTTTCGGTGAAAATTGTTTCTCCCATGTTGCTTTAAAATATATGGCATTTATAATGAACATTACCATATTTGAATCTATCCATTTCTCCTTGATCAAATCCTTTATTTTGCCGTTTGTCTGTTTTGACACCCATCTATTCATCATCAGTGCAGATGCCTTGGGTGTTGAAAAATCTTTTAAACTGATATCAGCTCCGAAGTATTGTTTGGCTTTTTCTCGGACATTCTGCAATACTGTGAATTGGTTGTTTACAAAAAGCCTATTTGCACTAGCCAAACTTACATTTACACCAGCTTGATGAATTATGTAGCTATTAAGTGACTTGTGATATCTCAACTTTTCTTCCTCTGAAAATATACTATTTTGAAAAAGAGCAGATGAAATTTGTTGTTTTGATCGTCCGCTTGCTCCGACCATCAACAGTAGAAACGCCGCTGTGATACTATACGGTGACATACATAAACTCTCTTGCTTGTTTAATCCTTGATACAAAGATGTCGAAAATTCAATTACACTTTGTTGATAGTCAATAGGAATATCTACTAACGAAGCCATTATTTCAGTCCCGTGTAGATGTGGTATGATACTGAAATATCAGACTGCAGACACAGTTATATTACATATATACATTAAATGCAAATTGTATGTAAATAGAACAAGTTTCCAACAAAATAATACAATATTTTTACTGAAATGCGCAATCTAGATTAACAATTTTTACTTATAAATAGTTTATAAAAATATGTTGTATATATGTTTTATAAAACGCAGTAAATGTCACGTTCGTTGTCGTCAGTCGAGGACATTATGCGGTTTACCGATTTGTTTGTCCATTTGAATCGTGACAAATATTCTGGTTAATATCCTGGCCATTTGTCAAATTTAATATTTATAATTATAACGTACGCAAATGCAGTTTTTGTGATTTGTACGGAAGCGTATCAGGGACATAGAAAAAATAAAGTTGGCAGTGAACTTTTCAAAGTCTAAATTTTGACATTTCAAATCTTAAAATTTCGACTTTATCACGAAAGTTTAACTTTTATTATCTTGAAATTTTGACTTTCGAAAATCTTGAAATTTCGACTTTTTGAAAAGTCGAACTTTCGACTTTAAACTGAAAATTTCGACTTTTTTAAAACTCGAAATTTCGACTTTTCCTTAGTATTTATACGTTTGTGATTACCATTTATATCAGCAAGCGGAGAGCCATAAAATTGATAAGCATATTTTAATAAACTAAACCCATTTTAAAGAGGTTATTTTAGATAGAAAATCTTGTTCGTGCCGAAGAATAAATAAAATATGTTTCACGTTCAAATACATATTTCAAGTCTGGACTTTAGATATGTGTATCAAGACAACCCTGTTATTCCGACACACATATATTACGACATACTTTTATTCAACAGTCTAATATATAAAGACAAGGGTGAATAGTTGAGTTATAAGAATGCCAACTTGTAGAGAATGTTCCAGAAAAAAGAACCAACATTTCAAATTCCAAAACTAGAAAACTGAGCAGCTCATTGGTCGTCCTGAATATGCATGGCATTTTTTGGCTACTTGATTTACCATTGTTTAAACAAGGCAAAGTCAGTGACTTGCTATTGGGAAACCAAACAGGCCTTTGAAACTGTGATGCTAAATGATCTCAGATCTGACGATAATATGACAGTGTCGTGGAAACTAAAACATGGAATATGGGAAAACATGTTTTTTTTCTGTCAACATGCATGTTCTTTCCGAATGAAACTCTTCAATATTAAATGTTAATCTATATCTTAATTTAATAACAAAACCAATTTCTGAATATAAATTGCCAAAATGTGTGGATGACGCTTTAATAATTGGCGTCCATGTTTAATCCTTCTAAAATTGTAACAACTGTGTTTGAATATTAACATCAAAGTTTTAAAAGTACTTAGAAAAGTCAAAATTTCGAGATTTCAATAGTCCATATTTTAACTTTACAATAAGAATTTCGAGATTTTAAGAGATGAAATTTTGAATTCAAAGTCGAAATATCGAGTTTAAAAAAGTAGAAATTTTGAGTTTAAAAAAAGTAGAAATTTTGAGTTTAAAATAAGTCGAATTTCGAGTTTTAAAAAAGTAGAAATTTTGAGTTTTATAAATGTTTTATAAAACGCAGTAAATGTCACGTTCGTTGTCGTCAGTCGAGGACATTATGCGGTTTACCGATTTGTTTGTCCATTTGAATCGTGACAAATATTCTGGTTAATATCCTGGCCATTTGTCAAATTTAATATTTATAATTATAACGTACGCAAATGCAGTTTTTGTGATTTGTACGGAAGCGTATAAGGGACATAGAAAATATAAAGTTGGCAGTGAACTTTTCAAAGTCTAAATTTTGACATTTCAAATCTTAAAATTTCGACTTTATCACGAAATTTTAACTTTTATTATCTTGAAATTTTGATTTTCGAATTTTTGAAAAGTCGAAATTTCGACTTTAAACTGAAAATTTCGACTTTTTTAAAACTCGAAATTTCGACTTTTTCTGAACTCGAAATTTTGATTTCTTTTAAAATCCAAATTTCGACTTTTTTTAAACTCAAAATTTCGACTTTTCCTTAGTATTTATACGTTTGTGATTACCATTTATATCAGCAAGCGGAGAGCCATAAAATTGATAAGCATATTTTAATAAACTAAACCATTTTAAAGAGGTTATTTTAGATAGAAAATCTTGTTCGTGCCGAAGAATAAATAAAATATGTTTCACGTTCAAATACATATTTCAAGTCTGGACTTTAGATATGTGTATCAAGACAACCCTGTTATTCCGACACACATATATTACGACATACTTTTATTCAACAGTCTAATATATAAAGACAAGGGTGAATAGTTGAGTTATAAGAATGCCAACTTGTAGAGAATGTTCCAGAAAAAAGGACCAACATTTCAAATTCCAAAACTAGAAAAATGAGCAGCTCATTGGTCGTCCTGAATATGCATGGCATTTTTTTGGCTACTTGATTTACCATTGTTTAAACAAGGCAAAGTCAGTGACTTGCTATTGGGAAACCAAACAGGCCTTTGAAACTGTGATGCTAAATGATCTCAGATCTGACGATAATATGACAGTGTCGTGGAAACTAAAACATGGAATATGGGAAAACATGTTTTTTTCTGTCAACATGCATGTTCTTTCCGAATGAAACTCTTCAATATTAAATGTTAATCTATATCTTAATTTAAGAACAAAACCAATTTCTGAATATAAATTGCCAAAATGTGTGGATGACGCTTTAATAATTGGCGTCCATGTTTAATCCTTCTAAAAATGTAACAACTGTGTTTGAATATTAACATCAAAGTTTTAAAAGTACTTAGAAAAGTCAAAATTTCGAGATTTCAATAGTCCATATTTTAACTTTACAATAAAAATTTCGAGATTTTAAGAGATGAAATTTTGAGTTCAAAGTCGAAATATCGAGTTTAAAAAAGTAGAAATTTTGAGTTTAAAAATAGTAGAAATTTTGAGTTTAAAATAAGTCGAAATTTCGAGTTTTAAAAAAGTAGAAATTTTGAGTTTTAAAAAAGTCGAAATTTTGAGTTTAAAAAAGTAGAAAATTTGAGTTTAAAATAAGTCAAAAATTTCGAGTTTTAAAAGGTAGAAATTTTGAGTTTTAAAAAAGTCGATTTTTTTTTTTTTATTTTTTTTTTTTCATTAAAACTAAGTTTTATTAACATATTTACATTTGTTAATAGATACATCAAATACCGGTACCTTTTCCCGGCCTCGTTAACATAAGTATAGAACATCTTTTATGGTTAATTATGTTAGTACACAAATTTTCAACAATCCGGATATAATTCATGTCTTCGCCTGAATAGTTTTCTATACTAGTTTCTTTGTTTACAAAGAAGGTAGATAACACGTGTAGGTGGCACGGTAGTATTTGCATTCCAGAATTTAGGATGCTCTTTTGTGTACCCTACTTAGGTAAATGTATCTAAACAGTGTGATTGGACAAAAAATACAGTATCAACTGAACATACTTTCCCAAACTGAGGGATGAATCAGGTGTAGAAAAATATGAAATAATTTTACATACAGATGAAAATGAATTTTTGAGAATTTTTTTAAATTTTGTATTCACTGCACCATAAAATACCTAAAAGTACTAGTGGCCTTAGGTTTTTAAAAATAGCAAAAAAAGTAAACGTCATGATACATATTCAAATTCATTTCTGAATAGTAAAATGAAAGTACTTCAGTTAACTGTGAATGTAGAATTTTTTGCAGTGTTAGAAAGTGGTGAAAATTCTAAAAAGGCTATCATTATCCTTTATGGGCCAGGAAATACTACCGTGCCACCTTAAGGGGGATATATATTTTTACACTAAATCAATAAAGGAACTTTTTTTACCCATGCAATTTGTAAGTTTATCAATAAAAAGTTGATTAAGGGCAACTATGATAAAAACAAGCCTTAAATTCCACCCCTGAGAGTAAAAATTGCTGATTCAGCAAATTTTGGCTGATGTGTAGGTAATAATGTAAAAATTGACATAGAAAGTAGAACTTCATTATTTTTATGTAACTATTTTTAATTATAAATGCTCGCTTTAACTTTTCGCAGTGTTTGACACATGTGCAACCACTGAAATTTGAGACGCGACATTCTTCGTTTGCATGTACATCCTATTATTTTCACCGAAATAAATAAATTGCATAATTTCTTATTTTTTTCAACACAAGTACAGCTATACTAGTTTTCTTGAGGTTTAATTTGTAGTTCAAATGTAAAATGACACCAGAAGGAGCTTTTGGGGAACCAGTAAGTGGTTAAGGGGTTCTTACTTAGTCATTTATCTCTCATATTGGTCTGAAAAAGAGATAGAAATAGGGGTTTCTGTACATTAACTAGACATTATTTTTGACAAAGAATGTATTTATGATGCTATATCAGTAAGATTAAATGGTTTATTCATTTTTCATGCAAATACCATTAGTTGTTAATATTTTCTGACAGTGAAAAGCACAATAAAGGCAAATTGATTATGTAAGGGGACATAATTTAACTTAATGCATACATGAGAAATAGACAAACAGTCAACTTAGAGATGTATTCTAGTACATGTATTGTCAAACAGATTTTGGAATAATAGTTAACTGCAATCTAAAGACTCTTGTTGCATTGCCCTCATAATCTGGAAATGTTTAAAGTAATATAAGGCATGCTGTAAAATGTGGAATGGACTTTAATATCAGTTTTCATGATTTGGTGCTTAAACTGTTTCTTTTAGTCAGATTAACCATAAACATAGTTGGCAATCCAATAATTCCTCCTGAATCACCATGTTTGACTTCTGTGTTGATTTGAAACATAATATATTTGGGTTTTGTTCACTCCTTAAGTAAAAATGTTAAGATGAAAAAAAATTGAAAATCTGCCAGATGGGGTAGGGATGTAATGTTTCATTTTTTTTTTTGTAAGAAATAAGTTCAGACTAATATTCTTCATTGTAATATGTTCCAAAGTAAGAAGTCTATGCATCATAGGTGTCATGACTGATTTTAAGTTTGTTATGTCTCGGTTAAGGTGGCACGGTAGTATTTGCATTCCAGAATTTAGGTTGCTCTTTTGTGTACCCTACTTAGGTAAATGTATCTAAACAGTGTGATTGGACAAAAAATACAGTATCAACTGAACATACTTTCCCAAACTGAGGGATGAATCAGGTGTAGAAAAATATGAAATAATTTTACATACAGATGAAAATGAATTTTTGAGAATTTTTTTAAATTTTGTATTCACTGCACCATAAAATACCTAAAAGTACTAGTGGCCTTAGGTTTTTAAAAATAGCAAAAAAAGTAAACAGTCATGATACATATTCAAATTCATTTCTGAATAGTAAAATGAAAGTACTTCAGTTAACTGTGAATGTAGAATTTTTTGCAGTGTTAGAAAGTGGTGAAAATTCTAAAAAGGCTATCATTATCCCTTATGGGCCAGGAAATACTACCGTGCCACCTGTAGTGCTCCTTTATGGAATATATACATTAATTAGTGCTTTATTCAAGGAAATGTTTTCAAAATATTTGTTTTGAAAGGATTGAAATGCAAATGCGTTTTAGAAAATCGAACTACAGTAAAATCGGATGCTATTTTATCAGTTGAAGGTAATTTTCATTTTCTGAGTGTTCTAATGTCCGATTATAGATTGTTATGTCTTGGATAACGTTAAACTAGTAAAAAAAGTATGAGTGGACAACGACAAAAATAGATGAATAATATATAATACAAGTAATAACCATGAAAACATAACAAATATAAAACAACTGTTGACTGTTGTATGAAAATACAGTCAAATCTCAACTCACAATTGATAGACACTATAATTTACATGTTATACCTGTGCAGTGTTTGAAGAAAAATTACAGTATAATGTCAATATTACAAATATTTACATGTATATACATAAACAGGTTATTATCCCTGTGCAATGTTTGAAGAAAATTACAGTCAAAATTTTTAGTTTTAAATAAGTCGAAATTTTCAGTTTAAAAAAAGTAGAAATTTTGAGTTTAAAATAAGTCAAAATTTCGAGTTTTTAAAAAAGTAGAAATTTTGAGTTTAAAATAAGTCGAAATTTTGAGTTTAAAATAAGTCGAAATTTCGAGTTTTAAAAGAGTTGAAATTTTTAGTTTAAAGTGGAAATTTCGACTTTTATAAAGTCGAAATTTCGAGTATTAAAAAAGTCAAAATTTCGACTTTTCAAAAAGTGGAAATTTCAAGATTTTAGATAGTCAAAATTTTAAGTTTAAGTCAAAATTTCGAGATTTGAAAAGTCAAAATTTCAAGTAATAGTCAAAATTTCGAGATTTGAAATGTCAAAATATCGTTTTTGAAAAAAAAGTTCAAATGCCAATTTTATTTTTTACAATGTCCCTAATACGCTTCCGTACTTGTGTTGTGGTTTTTTTTCATTATCATTGAAGTTAAATATTGGACTAAGCAATTGGATTTAAACATGTAGTTTTACTGCCGTATTTACGTGTAGATCGAGTTTAAAGTATGATTTAATTGTTTTTCGAAAATGCTAGAAATGGTGACATTTGATTGTAATAAAATACTATTACTCGAAAATGAATGGAAGAATTGATTTTAAAAGTAATTTGATATAGGTTACATTTTTTTTTAATTATTTCATCCAACTTTTTTGGACATGTTTTTGGTGATACTAAGTCCCAGCTATGAGTAAGTCCCAGCTATAGGTGATAGTTAGTCAGATGGGGCTTGATAGCACAGAAAGGCAATCCATCTAGGAGAGTTAACTCTGATACCAATCCGGGTAGATCTTTGCTCGTAAGCTGTGGTTGGCATTCGATCTAGGGGAACTAAACCACCACTACAAATCCACTGGTCCTCCAGGTTAAGGGGTTCAGCACAAGACCAACTTTTTTGTCTCATAAAAAACCCTCTCGTTACGGAAACCAGACCAGTAAACATAAACAATTGCAACGGTATAACAGTGGATGAACGTTGTCAAGGCAACAGCATGAATATTGTTGGTGAATGATTTCTATAAGTATAAGCTAACAACAGGAAAGGTAACGTTCTGGGGCCGAAAGAACATCTAAAGATAGTAGCGTGGACCGTACAAACCATGTATGAATGTGTGAAGACTGCCCAGGTAGTTATGGACACCTGATGGTAGACGAAAAAGAAGGAGGCCAAAAGTGACCTAGCGCAGAATGGTAAACTCAGAGATGAAAGACCTTGGGAAACCTGAAAGGAAATTGAGAAGAAGGCGAAAGACAGGCAAATGGGGAAAGTACTGGTTGAGGTCTTATGTGCTGACAGGCACAAATAGGTTGAGTAAGTAAGTGTAGTCGAAGACAATTTTTAAGTTATATTTTGTTCCATAATTCCGATAATAAAAATTACAGTGTCACTAAATTTCTTCGTGTTGATAAAACCTTCGTTCTGACTGATAAACGAACAACAGATACACGTACTTTGTAATGATATGAAGTCATAAGAAATAAATTCAAATTGTTAATAACTGCATAAAAAATACCAATTTCATATAAATAAATTATAGGAACTATATTGTGAATCACTTCACGAACATGGAAAATTCAAAATCATCTGAACAGTACTTTTATGACTATTTTTCATGTCCTATTTTTTTACTCTTTTTCAGTTCAAGACGCACCCTGGCATTGGTTTATGCGAAACAATTGTTAGATGAGCTACAATGATCTACATATCAAATATCGGATTTTTTAAAATAAAAAAGTATAATAAAAAAATACTGAACACTGGAAAAAAAATTCTTCTGTGGGAAATGATAAATGGTGAATTAAACTGGTTTAAAGCATGCTAAACCTCTCATCTGTATGACAGTCGCATAAACTTCCATTATATTGACATTATATTCAAGTATATGTGCTTCGAAGTCATATCAGCAAGTTTTAAGTTATATGCTGCAAAAAAATACACAATGACATCGCAGATCGTATGGTGTTTTTTTTTAAAGGAACATATTAAAAAAAAACTGTTAATTTCGGATGACCACTTAGTAATTTCAATATACTAACTCACCAAAAATGAGTAAAATAGTCTCTGAAATTATAAAAGTCTAGTATTTTCGTCTTTGGTCTATGTATGTGTCTATATAGATGTATGTCACGATCGTCCACCTTGCTTATTAAATTTAAATGATTGTCTGTATTGGAGACACTCTTGTAAAAGGAGGCGATAGATACCAAAAGGACAGCCAAACTCATAGATCGAAAATAAACTGACAACGCCATGGCAACAAAAGAAAAAAAAACAAAACAGACAAATAATAGTAAACAGGACACAACATAGAAAATCAAAGACTAAGCAACACGAACCCCACCAAAAACTGAAGCTGATATCAGATGTTCCGGAAGGGTACGCAGATTCTGCTCTATGTGACACCCGTCGTATTGCTCCTGTTATTAAAAATCCGGTAAATAGTCTAATTCGGTAGCTCACATTAGTGAAAAGAGAAGGGGATTGTAACATTAGGAATATATACGATATCATCTGTGAAACGGTTATTCCATAACGGTCAACCAACTCGTGATGGCGTCCGTAAAATTTACGATTTCAAGTTTGAAACTCTTGGTTTAATAGCTGTCTTGTGAGAAGCAACCCTCTATCAAGGCAATCATTATAGGAAATACAAGACGGGAATAACGTATCAATTAGGAGACATATACTCCATATACAGGCGCTGATGGAATGTTGCTACATAGAAATGGAAAGTTCACAATTGGGAAGCTGAAATCATCTCATAATTGACAATTAAAAATTTGAAAGTGGGATTTTTAACCGGGAATTAAAAAAAATATATATAAATTGTAAGATGGCATGTTTTATTTTCAACATGCTCAAGATGCATATAAAATGATATATATTAAATGATGTATATAAAATTAAGGCATGATGTATTTACTGATCATGGATGGACGATAACTTGTATATTGTATTATTTGAACGATATGAAAAGCGATGATGATTGTGGTTGAAAGAAGACGTGTTTAAACCCAAACGTGACCGATCATCAACGTTTCATTTTTTGAACAATAAAATGTATTGAAAAAGTCCCAAAATGAGGAATACAAAACATCTGTGTAGTAATATTGACATGTTTTTATTCTTAACAAGTGACTGATCTAAAGTTTTTGTGTTGATTTGGAAACAAAAGGACAAATAAATAAATATTTAAAAGCTATGGAGTTATTAAATGTATACAAAGTATCAAAATTTTGAAGAACTTATTGTGTGAAAAAAGGGAGTTTTACCACGAGGACCCGCATTACATAAGAATTAATTTTTGGGGTGTGATAATTTACGGAAAAATGATTCACACTTCGAACTCCGAAAATTTAACCACATATGTGAAAATGTCTCAGCTTCGAAACAACCCATCATACATAGCGAAAGTTTACAACTCGGATTGAGCTACAGAAGAAAATGTTTCCACTGCCGCATACGGAAAATCAATTTCGCATACTGACCCATTTATTGTACTTTTAATATTGAATACAATTAAATTCAAATAAGTCATGGTCAAAACGAGTAAGTCATGGATTGAAAATAAGATTAAATAAATGTAAATATACAGGGAAGTGCTTTACGAAATATACATAAACATAATAAACTGTTCACTTAGCGGAAAAACAAGTCGAATAGGATTACATGCAGCCTCGTAAAAATGCGCGTATTTATTCGAGAAAAGAATATATCAAAATATTATGTTAGAGTAATAATTTCCGCATGATAAAACAGATCACACTGTTTAAAAAACTTATATGCATAAGCAAATCACAAACATATATATATTCATGCAGTATACTTATGGTAAACCTTCATATTCCGATACATTTGTTGAGATTTATGTACTTATGGGACGACCATTTGATATTTTGATTGCGGTGGTGGTGGTGGTGGGAGGCAGGTGGATTTTGAAAATAAATAACTCGGCCTTGATAATTACAAAAAAAAATGGTTTTTCTGTGGTAGTTTGAAAATAGATTATTGCCTTGCAAGGTATTGAAAATAAATAACTCCGCAGGTCTAATGGAACGTATGAGATGGCACCAGATTCTTCATAAATTCATCTTTTTTTCCAAAAAAAAAAATCGTGAGACACTTCCCAATTGTTTTATTAATAAAAGTATTAATATTATTTAAATATACTTAAAATGTCTGAAAATTGGTTTCATTTAACGTAAGGTTTATTGTCTCAGGAAACCTTACCTCACTTTTATTTTAACAGGACCGTAACTACATTGAGGCAAATGCCTCATGTAGGAAATTTCAAAACCAAACGCTTGTTTCCATATCAAATTATGTTCACGGCGAGTGCCTTGCAAGAAGCAAGTTCTGTTTTCCCTCAGACGTATATCCCTGATTTTTCGGGATCAATGTTTCTTATTTATTTGTTTTTTGTTCATTGATTGCACTTCTGTATTCTGTTCGTGTTACATTCCTTTTGTAATCTAGTAATTTTGTTATGCACTTGATCATAAGTTTAAGAAAAAAAACAGCAGCCACAGACTTTACTATGTGAATTCCATTTTTGCTTTAGCATGCATATTGGTCTTTTGATGTTGTCCCTAGAAACTTAAGTCTTACACTGAATTTATACATTTTGCTTTGAGACCCAAATATTGTTAAAAAGTTATTGAAACAAAACTTGCATTTTCAGAATACGAAAGGGTCTTTGGAACACCTAGAAAACATGATTTTGCATCATTTGTTCTATAGCTTCTTTAGCCTTCAGTGACCGGGCTCCAAACCCCTTCAAAAAATGTTTTGCCTCGCTCCACTCGGCGAAATATGTTTGCCAATACTTTTGAAAGAGACTAGTTACAACCAAACTTTAATACTTTGTATGTATGCAATGCATGTATATGCAGTTGGAAATATAAAAGATTTATTTCTGCAGAGGATGATGATTAATTCTGATTAAATGGTACACAATGACTTGACTATACATGTATTATTTATAATAAACAAATCATTTAAAAATTGTATGTATTCGAATATCATAAATATAGTTGTAAAAATGAATAATCAGTCCCTTGCTTTCGATTGAATTTGAATCGCGCATGCATATATCTCACTGGTTTGCCTTAGGGTTTACTAGTTCATGAAAGTAGTTTTAACAACTGTCATATTCCTGACTTGGTACAGACATTTTCTTATGAAGAAAATGGTAGATACATGGATTTGTAGCTAGCTAAACCTCTAACTTGTATGATAATCGCAATACATAAAATTCCACCAAATTGACAACAATGTGTGAACAAAAGAAACAATTATAAAAAGTAAAAATGTCAAAATAGGAGTACAGCAGTCAACATTTTATTATAATCTTAATCACTTTACGAAGAACAAATATATCAACAAAGGAATACAAAAGGGCAATCGTACGGCCTTCAACAACGAGAAAACACATATATATTTTTTCACATTGAACTATGTAGTCGTTTTATTTTGTCACCGTTTACACATAAGAGTTTACCAGTCTACAAAAGATTTGTTTCATCCGCTTCCTCCCCTCTCCCACAACACACACTAACTAATCTAAAAATTGTTGAAACGGTGATTGAAAAGACCACTAGTAAGAGGAATGAACCCTACCTTATCGATCAGGATCTGCTAGCTCTCTAGATCAACTGAAACCGCTATTGCTGATTGTATGCTGAGTTGTATTTTGTAGAGTGTTGCTTGTCTTTTTGACGTTATCCTATTTGTCATGGTGTTGTCAATATCATTTCGACTTATGTGTTTGAAATGACTTTTTAGACTATTTTCATCTCCTTTTTTTTTTTACGAATAACAATTAAGCTTGAAGACACTTGATGCCAGTTCTTTAATATTTTACTATTTATTTGTATTGTAGTCCTGTAATATTATGTTGTCATTTTAATGTTATATTTAACATTGCCATTAAAGTGCGAGGTTTGGCATGCCACAAAACCAGGTTCAACCCACCATTTTTTTCTTTAAAAATGTCCTGTACCAAGTCAGCAAAATGGCCACTGTTATATCATAGTTCGTTTCTGTGTGTGTAACATTTTTACGTTGTGTTTCCGTTGTGTCGTTTGTTTTCTCTTATATTTGAGTGTGAATTCACATTACTATTAGACGTGTCACGGTTCTTTTCTATCCCAAATTCATGTTTTTGGTTTTGATGTTATATTTGTTATTCTCATCGGATTTTGTCTAATGCTTAGTCCGTTTCTGTGTGTGTTACATTTTAATGTTGTGTCGTTGTTCTCCTCTTATATTTAATGCGTTTCCTCAGTTTTGGTTTGTTACCCCGATTTTGTTTTTTGTCCATAGATTTACAAGTTTTGAACAGCGGTATACTACTGTTGCCTTTATTTACAGGCAAATTTTCTAAGACTAATTAATGTACTACAACAATTTAAAAAAAGAATAACACATGCTACCAAAAGCAAATATTCTACTAGATTCTATATATCTTTTTTTGTCTCTTAAAATTTCATCAAGAGTAAATAAAATTGAAAAGTTAAGAGAATCCATATAAAAAAGATATGGTATAATTGCCAATGAGACATCTTTTCATCAGAGACCGTACGGCGTAGAAGGAGAACTATAGTTCCCCGTGCGGCCTTTAACAATGAACTACATTCGTTGACATATAACATATATATATATATTTTATATTAACGTAGTTGATATGTAAGTATTTATTTGAGGATCATCATAATATTCTTGAATATAACATCAAAAGTCTTCAAACTGTTGTCTTGACATCTTGTGGTTCCACTTATGTTACAAATAAGATGTTTTCTGAAATGCTTCATTATCCTTCCCATTAACAGCATGCTTTTGTTTATTCGTTTCCATAGTATCACTCAAAACTCTCTCTTTTGTGTCGGGAACACGTGCAACACAAACTGCAGACAAAAGCATCAAACCGCCACATAGGAAATACATCACTCCAGTTGTACTTTGACTCTGGTGGAAAAAATAATATACATGTATCTGTATTTATGTAACATGGTAACACATTGACGTATTTACTGAAAGATATTCTGGTCAAGATGTATGAAAATATCAGTGACTAACCGCCCAGCGTTTATTTTTCATTTTTGTCTTTTTTGGACTTTTGGTTTGAATTGTGTGCGTAAGCGTTATTTGTTTGTTTCTGTTTTGGTTTTTTGTGCACATTTTTTTTTTCTGTGTGCATTTTGTTGTCTTTTGTTTTTATTTCGCCTTGCACTTGTTTTGTGGATTGGGGAAGTATCTTTAATAGTTCACTATTATCGTATTGAATCAGTGAGAGAGAGAGAAAAAAACCAGCTTAACAGGTGTTTCTCTCTAGCATCCTGTCCTATTCATGAACAAATTTAAAAAATTAAATATAAAGTTTAACGTAATAATAATACTCCATTTGGTTTTCTAGATTACACTTTACGGTTAAAAAACAATTAGCTGTCTTGCAATTTTATGTGGTAAATTAATTGAAATTACTCTTTGACTAGATAACGACCTGTTCTTGTCGTGATTGTTTGTATTACAACCTGTCAATATACCAAACGAAAATCCATCAGCAGTAGCATCTATAAAATTGAGAATGGAACTGAGGAATGTGTCAAAGAGACAACAACCCGACCTTAGAAAAAATATCAGCAGAAGGCCACCAACAGGTCTTCAATGTAGCGAGAAATTCCCGCACCCGGAGGCTCTGTTTACTTGCTTTTCTGATATTAAAAAAATATTCGAATTCTTCTTGTGTTTATATTCGACCTCTGGTATTGTGATAACCTTGGTATGTGTATACCTACCACATAGACTATTTGAGGAGCAACCATTGCACCAATACGTGCCACTGTATTCTGTATACCATATCCTATGTTTCTGTCGATATATTAATAAACACGATTATCATTAGATTTATTCTTTCAGCAATTAATGCGGCTCTGTTTTCGTATCAATAAAAGTATAACCTTAAATTTTTGATTTTTTTTATACAAATAACTGGGGAATTTGGTAAATACACATTCTTTTTCTTTTATAAACTTACAAATTTCGGGAACTTTATTTTTTATTTCAATGGAAGATGGTAATTAGGTATAATATGAAATTTCAGATAAAATCCATTTTAAAAAGAAAAATTCTCAATGAAATATTTTCATTAATTCTGAAGTTGAATTGTATTTAATTGCATTCACGATCTGGTAGCAAATCTTGTGCGATCGCAATGCTTGACCACCGTTACTTATTCTTTTACGATCATTTTTCTTGATAAACTGAATGACAGCCCTGTAGTATGTTGTTATTTCGGGTCAATTTATTATTATAACATGTCAACTTATGTAACGTACGAAACAAGTCCAATGTTCAGTACATGTGACCTCAAAAATGCGAAACAATTTCATTTTATAGTTATTCGTGTAACGTGGAAACCAAGGTATGATATTCATAATATGTAACGTAGGGATTGAAGTGTCATGAGGGTAATTGTCTGGTGTCCTTGATAAAACAAATATTGCTGGAGGTGAATCCGAAGGCTAACGTTGGTCTCGAAAATAACAAAACTTGCTTTTATGTTTATAATTATATATATAACCGGGCATTACTTGCTTTTTTTTTATCAAACAAGTAAATTTTCAGAAAACAGTCGTCATATTAAACTGCAAAAATACAGCACATTTTCATTCACATGATGCATGAGAAGGCATATTTTGTTCCTATAGATGCCAGTTGTAAATATTTGATTTACAGTAATCCAAAGCAGATATCGCTGCGTCAAATTGTCATGCATCTAATGACATTAACAAACATATTACCGTACACTAAAACGTTGCTATTTTTTGTTAACATTGCGTCAACTAAGTTCTGAAAAAAAAAACAGACTGTGATGGTGATGACGAGAAGAGACAATTGCAGTCATAATTAATGTATGGCTTTCGAGATTTTAGTTTTTACGCGAATTCAATGACGTTATTTTTGCCATTTGAAAATTTATTGCAAAACTGCTTATGTAATCATTGAATTTATTGACTTTACAAATAGCCTGCGCAAGGATTATGGAATGAAATACAATAAAAGCGTCATTCCATTTCACATAGATAAGGTGTTATTTGGGACCTCCACACAGATATTGGTCCTTTTCCCTGTCACTATTTTGTATAAGGAGATGACAAGGAATATAACACCATGTTCCTTGAGCTTGTGAAGCCAGGATACCAATTATTACAATGGAGTGTCCCGATTACAATATTGACTACCATTCTTATCTGCGTTTTTGGTTCACAGGGAGTATAAATGGGCTCGTACATGTATTCCCCTAGCAACAAATTAAGTTTCTTATAAACCGGGATAACAGGTCCGGTTTCACACCATATTTTATGTTTATAAAACGTAACCTTTAGGTGGCACGGTAGTATTTCCTGGTCCATCGGGATAATGATAACCTTTTTAGAATGTTCACCACTTTATAACACTGCCCAAATTTCTACATTCACAGTTAACTGAATTACTTACATTATAATATTCAGAAATGAATATGAATGTGTATCATGACCGTTTACTCTTTTTGCTATTTTTAGAAACCTAAAGCCTCGGTCACACCTTACCGCATAGCTCGAACGGACGCCTAACGGATAACTTTTTTCAATCCGTTCATGTCCGTTAGACGTCCGTTCTTATCCGTTAGACGTCCGTCCATATCCGTTGCATTTCCGTTAAGCGTACGTTTTATCCGTCGGCGTCCGTTCTGTCCGGTGGAAAATGTTGAGCATGTTCAAAACTTTGAACGGACGTCCAACGGATAAAATGTCCGTTGAACGTCCGTTAGGCGTCCGTTTTGTACGGTACTCGTCCGTTTCGTTTCCGTTTTGTATCCGTTACGTGTCCGTTATACATCCGTTGGAGGTCTGGAAGATAAATTCACCAACGGACTTCTACCGGACGTTTAACCGATAAAACGGATGTTAAACGGATGAGAAACGGACCTACCGGACGTATAACGGATAAATGCCAATTGAAAATTTCGCGTCAGAAATGCCAATTATTGGTACGTCAGATTTCTTAAGGTTCATGAATTCTTATTATTCATAATCGATCTTAGAGTATAGGCACGTCTTCACAATCAAGCAGTTCTTATTCAGGCCAGACACTGCCCTTTGGTGGAATTTTGAAGAATAAAACAAAACCAGTTACACAGAAACATTTTGAATATATATGCGATTTACATGTATTATTATTGTCGCCTTTGATTTTTCCGTTTATCCGTTTTATCCGGTACGCTTTCGTTAGGTGTCCGTTTTATGCGGTACTCGTCCGTTGGATGTACGTTCGACATCCGTTCTGTCCGGTACGTGTCCGTTTCTCGTACGTTGCATATCCGGTGTGTGTCCGTTATGCATCCGTTACACGTCCGTTTTATTCGGTCAGTACATCAACGGACTCGGAACGGATAACAATTTTGTAAACGGACAACTTTTATTTTCATCCCGTTAGGAGTCCGTTCGTGCTATCCGGTAAGGTGTGACCGAGGCTTAAGGACACTAGTGTTTTGTGTCTTTTATCATGCAGTGAATACAAAGTTAAAAATAAATCTCAAAAATCATTTTCACCTGTATGTAAATTTATTTCATATTTGTCTACAACTGATCCATCCCTCAATTTGGGAAAACATGCTCAGCTGATACGGTATATTTCGTCCAATCCCACTGTTTAGATACATTGACTTAAGTCGGGTACAAAAAAAAAAAAAAAAAAAACCCAACCTAAATTCCGGAATACAATACTACCGTGCCACCTTAACTTTATCTTTTAGTAAAAAAAAAAAAATACCTGACAACTGTTGGATATGATTCTGTAGTAAGGAGCATAAGACATGCCCATCCTGCTCCAACGCCTAGCTTGGACGCCAACGCAAAACCATTTATTAAACCAAACTTATATTGTGTAGCTAAAAGTATAAATAAAGACATTATAGATAAACAGATTAAACTTTGTCTTACGCCAGACGCGCGTTTTGTCTGCAAAAGACTCAGTAGTGATGCTCTAAAAGTTAAAAAGCACAAATTAAGTATGAAGTTGTAGAGCATTGAGAACTCAAATCAAAATAGACCTCATATTTTTTTTAAATGATTAAAAACAAGCATTTTTAATAAACAAACTTTTGTCTTTATTTTCAGTACATAATATATCTAAATAGAGGTGCACATGTATATGTTATTACATGTATAAGTAAATGGTCATTACATGGTAAGTGTGGGAAATAAAAAGTTTCTCTACTAAAAAACAGCAGTTTCTTTAAAGTGATATCATCCAGGCTAACTAAAGAAAGTTCGAGTCAGAAATTATGCATTCTTAGTAAAATATATGTAGAAAACAATGTTTTGACATACGTTTTACTGAGATTTCATTTTTTTCCAACCAGACAACAGCATGTTTTACGCTTACCAATAATTTGTACGATACCTACGGTGGTACCAGTAGCAGCAACAAATAAAAAGAACATGAAAGTTGTCCACTTACGTCCAATACTAAAAGTAGATGAATTACAAAAAACATTTTATTTTGATATACATTTTAATATCAAACATTAATTGCAAATATATGGTGTTAAAAAAATTCTGCTCGAAGTCTAGTGCAAGACTAAAAATCAGATTAAAAGTGGACTACATTTTCCATTTCACACATTTACTTATTGTAAAGGCTTTTCATTCTATAATCAATAAACATTTGTTGTGATTTGTTGTTACCGTCCTGTGTTTTAGATGTGAATGGTTATCTTTATGATTGATTGGTGACTGTGATGTAGTAGCAAAGGTAAAATCACCCTTTTTATATAAAGAACCTGTGAAGAATACACTTTATCCTGCAACATCTTCATTTTTCTTTTCAAACGAAATCAATGCTCTCTTTAATAAGAGTGCTAAAGAACCATAGAAGGACCAGTGCACAACAAATACTCGGTTTGAGAATCAAAGACGAACTATGAAAATTATTTTCATCAATATTTGTTAAAAATTTACATACTGAAATAAAATCAGATATATATAGATTATAACATCGCATTTTTCATATCAGACCCCTTATCAGCCCTAGGTCATGATGTCAGTCCGAGAGCCGACAGGCTCGAGGGATGATTTTGACCATGGGCTGATAAAGGGTCTGATATGAAAAATGACATGTTAATATGTTCTTTTTATCATATACTTCAACAGAAGACATACAGACAAAAACTCTTAGAACTTTGAAAAATTGCTTTTGTTTTTATGTTTAGTTTTGCATTTTTTTTTTAATAATATATTCTCCTGATTCCTAATACTTTTTTTTGTATCCAACTTTGTTATGTTTTACACAAAGAAACGTACCAGGGAATTATATTTTCCGCAATTTGCCGAATGACGTCGACATGTCATCCGATGACGTTACAGCAAATCATGCGATAATAACCGGAAGCAGTTGATATGAAACGGAAGCAGTTGATATAAACCGGAAGCAGTTGATAACAAAAGTCATATCACACGACCAAGGCAATTCTTCAAATTTAATGAATAAATATATTATGTACAAATAAGTTTTTAGGTACAATTATACCATTATTTCTATAAGTAAATGATGAAAAGTATTATAGATTGGAGGTGTGGTTTTGTTATTAAAATATTCTCATTAGCAAACTTACACTTACCAATGATTGAAAAACCAAGCTAATAATAAGGACGGTACTTCTACGATACTGAGTAAAAACATATTCAGGTACAAACTGCCGGATAGCTGCTGGACACCGAACGATATGGCATAGTATGTATAACCACATGAAATCCTTAAAAAGATTAGTGAATTTTTAAAGCAATTTATATTAAGTCTTTTATTGTTACGATGTGTTTCATTTTTAACTTTTTACAATATTTCAAATAATCAAAACATATTTTAATTTGATTTACGTTTATTTTTTATAGCAATTATGATATTCATATTTATAACGTAGACAATGTCTGTCTGTCAAAGTGATTTTCGTCAATTTTTATTTGTGACGTCAATGAATAATACAGGCTCGTGGAAATCTTTAAAAAAAAACGCATGGTCATTTCTGCATATTTGTGATCATTTCTGTTAAAATGTCATTTCTAGACATCTTTTTATTTTGTTGATTGTTGTAAGGGTGCTTGCTGTCTTGTTTTCATTAACGCCATTTTGTAAATGCATTTATGGAAAGAGAGAAGATGTTTTATAAATTATTTTATCGTATATGACTTCTCTATTTGAGAAATGACGTTTTGTATTTAGCCTCTTGAACATTTTTATTCGAGCGTCACTGATGAGTCTTTTGTAGACGAAACGCGCGTCTGTCGTTAATACAAAATTTCAATCTAGACTAGTATCTTTGATGAGCCTATTTGTCTTGTTATCAATTTGCCTACCATCCTACAGCCAGAAGAATACTCTTCTTTAGTAAATCTGGATTCTTCAATACATCAAAATAAGTGTAATTGTTATTGTCTTGAGGCAAAGATTTCACAATCATCTTAAGTCTGGACGTATCAGGAAATGGATTTCCGTTAAATTTTGCGATCTTTCTGATAACCTCTTCTGCCTTCACAACTTGATCATTAGCGACTAACCATCGGAAACTCTCTGGTATCAACCTAAAAAACACCACCATTACTACTTAAACTGTGTATACATAACAATATCCTTATGTTGGTTTCATATTCTCGTATTAACAGGTTACTGGTAATAAGAAAAAAATCATAATTAAAAGTTAGAGAACACCGGAAACACGGATCAACGTATTTGACGTCACAAAGCCGTGATATATGGAATAATATTAAGAGTTGAGCAAAGTGGTTTAAGCAATGGGACGCTCGATATAATTAAACGTTATCAAACTCAAGAATTGTCATAAAATTACAATACAAACTATGGGACTTTCCGTTTTGGATTTTCCTCGGAGTTCAGTATTTTTCATCTTCGCTAGACAAGGGTTACGATCCACTCCCGTTCTCTTCACCCTTGGCGGATTTAGATAAAATTTCGAAAACACAAGGTAAGGATTTTTATTGGTTGCAGTCGAAACTCGCTGCATCCAATCAAAAAGCGCCTATAACATGACCACGTGTAAATATAGAAAGTGTTTGTGGCCACGTGTTTATTGTGCAACAAGTCTTTACATTCTATAAACATACGACTATATTTAGTGACTACTTGAATGTTTTTAATCAATTGGTAGAAGTTCCTGTGTTTCATGCACAAATGCATGAATGTTGACGTAAATTTTCGTTTCCGGCTTTATCAAGTGTGTAGAATCTAGACGCTACCGTGCTTTTACCTCCAAACTGAAGAGTTCACGTGCTACCATTGGTCAAGAATAATGTATTCGGAATGGGCGTGACTTTAATCTTCTGATAGATGGCACAACATGGTTTTCACAAATGTTGGCTTAATCTGCCAAGGGTGAAGAGAACGGGAGTGGATCGTAACCCTTGGCTAGCGAAGATGAGTATTTTGTGATTTTACTTTTTACATGACCAACACTTTAACCAAGTTGATAAAACAAACGGATACATCTTCCTAACTTCTGGTTTATATATAAAATGAGAGTCTAGATGTGGTTTACAGAATAGTGTAGAAAAGGCGAAGAATAAAGGGCAAAACAATTAAAAAGAAAAGGGATACATGTAAACAGGGTGTTATAATGTAATAAATAGACAACCATGCACAAAAATGATAAATAATAGAGAAAAAATGGTCAAAATATTTAAAAAGAATAAAGAAAGTAGTAATTTATTATTAATACGTTACCACCATGTAAACAACTGAGGGAATGTAACAGCAGCTGTAGCTATGTGTAAATAAAACCAATCATGGATAAGATACGAAACTCCTCCGTAACTGGCAGCAAATATTGACCATATAGGCACAGCCAAAAGCATAGGTCTATATTTCCCGGAAACAAATTCTATCTTGTATGTAAGATGCACCGTTAAATATATACCACAGCCACATCCAATGAAAAATCGCATAACTGCAAACATTTGCCAATTAATTGAAAAAGCTGCGATGAGATTTGAAACTAGTAAAACAAGCAATGACAAAAAGTATGTAGGTTTTCTGCCAAATCTATCACCAAACTGTCCTGCTGCCAAACTACCGACAAGTAAACCTCCCATTTGAATCGTTGTTATAGTTTGAGTAATATAATCCAGATTACATACAAGACTAAACTGAAACAGAGTAACATAATGTTATTGATAGTGATCAGGGTCTGTGATGGGTTCAATCAACTTTAAAATAAAAATCCTTTATCAGCATATGTGTGTATTATCAGAGCTCATATTTGGCAAAAAGTAAGTTAGGGTTGGAGTACAATTTAGTATTGGCTTTTATTTCCAGTATTACATATACACATAAGCACAGTTTGATGAAAAAATGCTTTTCATTGTAAGAACTTTTCAATTACAGGAAATTATCTACATATAAAAATGAAGATGTGGTATGATTGCCAATGAGACAACTCTTTACAAGAGACCAAATAAATGACACAGAAATTAACAACTATAGGTCAACGTACGGGCTTCAACAATGAACAAAGCCCATACCGCATAGTCAGCTATATAAGGTCCCGAAATGACAATGTAAAACAATTCCAACGAGAAAACCAACAACCTTATTACATGTTGTTTTTTTTTTTACTTTGTTTGAATTACAAATATCTTTCAATTGATTAAAACAATCTTGATTGGATGACTCATCTTATAGGGAGAAAATATAGTTTTAATAAACAACATATACAATTTTCAATTGTGTAACGAAGGAGGAAAACTAGCAAGAGTCAAGATGGTCCATTAATTGTGTTTTTGTTTGTTTGTTTTTATTGTTTTTATTTTAGTAATTTTATTTCATGAATTTTATTTGATCCGATAGATTGTTTCTAACCACATATAAGACATAATAGTGCTTACTCGTTGTATCATGATAACGAATTCTTTTAATGAATTTGAGAATGAAAATGGGAAATGTGTCAAAGATACAACAACCCGACCAAAAAGAGCAGACAACAGCCGAAGGCCACCAATAGGTATTCAATGCAGCGAGAAACTCCAGCACCCGGAGGCGTGCTCCATCAAGTGCCATGTATTTCAGCTTTTGAACATTTAAAATATGTTTAAAAATACGTACCTCGCTTACAATAGTGTTAAGTGACGGATCAAAAACTTTACGTAGACAGCTTAAATCGCTATAATTACTAGGTGGTCTACATGTTTGCTCTTGTGTACCGTTTATATGCACAATGTTTGAAGTTTGGTTCCCCCATTCACATGACCAGTTTGGTATTGCTCCTCCAAAGGTCATCATCAGAATGCTCCAGGCAGTAGATATTTCTCCAAGACAAAGACTGCCCACTACTAAAAGCTGGAAAACTCCGAAGCCCCCACATTTAACTAATGTTTCTTCTAGAAAGAAACTTAGCTCTACGGCTGACATAACTGTAGTTGCTTTTTATCGAGATGAAAGCTTAAAAAAATATAGAAATAGAAGGATTATTTATGTAAGAATCCACATAATGTTTACGTTTTTACATATGGGTGTTCGTTTTATGCAATTGTTAAAAATCATAAGTATTCAACATTCAATATATTAACAATATGATTCTGATTTCTGAACATATAACTCAACTAGAATGCCTACACATAACTCAAAACTGAAATTTTTATAAATCTAAAAAAGGTTGTAATTCTCCAAAAAAAAATTGTGAAATAACTTTCTTAACTTAATTCAAAACAGTTTTTGAATTAATTCCATGCATCATCTTTTAGATATGTTCTAATTTCCTTGATGATTCTGTAATATTTATCGATGCAAAGGTTGCCCTATTTTAGGAGTTTTGAGCACCGATAGTTATAGAAATAAACGTTTCATCTTAAGAAAATACTTTTAAAATGTTTAATATATGAAATCATATTGTTTACTGTAAATTTCTGATTTCCTGTAGAAAACAACAATTATCTGAAAGTGAGAATTAAACTTGTTTAGATATAGAAATTTAGTTGACAGACAATCATATGTGAAGGACACACATCAGCGAGTAACTTTACGATGAGAGATATACTGGTTTTAGTTAAGACTGTTCTTACCGGTGCATTACGTTTGCGCGCATTACCATTACATTTTGTGCAAAGATCATTACGTTTGCGCGCAGCTTTTGATTACATTTGCGCGCATTTATTTGAAGGTAAACTCAGGTAAATACAGGAAAGAAAAACTTATTTATTAATATGTTCATTTTTTACAAGCATAAGTACCCCTTCCGTTAGTCTAAGTCAAGTAATGTCAAAAGACTTGCGAGAAGTCAATATCAATGTACTTAACGAAAATATCATGTTTAGCTAAAAAGTGTTAATTTCTTCCGATTTACATGGTAATTGAAATTAATTATCGTATTGAGCTTTAAACTAAATTTGGTAAGTGGCTAAATTAAAAACCGATTAAAATCACGGTCTTGTAAGTTGATTTAAATAATTGGATTTAAAATCTTTTTACATTTTAAATAAAACACACATTTTTCGATTGTGCTAGAATATCTGTATTCATGTTACACTCACAAAACACTGTAAACGTATGACATGTGTGGTAAAAAATTATGAAATCACAAATATTTTTGCATTTTCTGTTGATATGCGTTTCATACGAAAAAATATAAATTTACTTCATTTGATTTCTTAACATAATGCATATATGCAGAAACATTTTTAATTGTTTCAGTTATTAATTTTGATCACCTGTCCCCTCCCCTTTTCCTCTAACATTTATACAGTTGGCGCCTTAGTCGCATATATCTGCTTCGTTTTTTTTTTTTGAATATCGACATCGTACGAATATTAAAAAAATGCAAAGAACAAATCAGTTTTTGTTTATGATTACATAAGAATATAAAGAAAACATATCTTACCCCTTTAATATCATGTATGAGATGTTCAGGTTAGATAATGACAATGGTAAGAGTCTAGATTATTTTAATGTACGTAAATGTTGAACTGTGATTAGATGTGTAAATATTATACTTCATTATATAAATAAAGAGTTTGATGATAGTAATGATGAAATGCGCTAGAATATTTTGTAACCAAGATAAGACTGACAATACTGACACCTTTAACGTACACTGCGTCTCTGGGGTACACGTTTTTTTGTACGGTCATGTCTCGTTATATACTTGTATAAAAAATCAAAGATAATGGGCAATGCTAATTCATACCAACACTGGAAGGTCCACTTCGAAACAGAGCTGGTTAATACGCATGCATGTGAAGTCAAGCAAAAGCAACACATATATAAGATAAACAAAGGACTGTGCTTGGATCTACAAATATTTGATTGGTCTTTTCTACGATAACCACGGTCACTCTTAATGGTGATAACGAAGGAAATCCTTTGGATCTACCTATATGTCAGTGTAATTTCTGGGAAAATCATATTCCCCCCCCTTTTTTTAATAACGAAGCAATCCACATGATCTACTCGTGTTTGCAACTGTCTTAAAACTTTCTTCGATGAATGCGTCCCTCTTTTACTGTTAACGATTAACTCATTTTATCTGCTCATATTTGCCATGTCCTTTCTAAAAAGATTGCGTTCCCCTTTATTGTATTAACTCAGGTTCCGTTGATCTACTAATTTGCAGTGTCCTTTCTGCAATAATTGTGTTCCCCTTGTATTAGATTAACACAAGAATTACTCCAATCGACTCAGATTTGAAGTGGTTTTTTTACGCAATGATCGCGCTATACACCCTTCATGAGCTTAAAACAAGAATTCCTTGGATTGGCTCTTATTTGCAGTTTGCTTGTTTTGCAATGGTCGTGTGTCCCTTTATTAGATTAAGACCAGAATTCTTTGAATCGACATATATTTGTAGTGTTGTTTTTGTTTTTGTTATTGTTTTGTTTTTGTTTTGTTGTTTGTTTTTGCAATGATCGCGTTACACCGTATTAGATTAACATGATTAAGACAAGAATCATGTAGATCAACTAATATTATTTTTAAATGAAGAAAAATGATGCATTTGATCTTTTCTGTGATTTCCTTCTTTCAAACAGTATTGATTTTTTTTTTCAATCAAACGGGTCACAGTAAATCTATTTTACATGTTTCTATAGCTTTATCATTTGTTTTTACTCAACCCCTACCCTTTACCGCACGACGGTACTCATATAAAAAAAATGTGATAATTCTGACTAGATAGTACATGGTAAATTTATTTTATGATGTTGGAACGCTTATCTATTTAGAATTTCCGGAATATTAAATGAATATTTTCCACACAAAGAAATTAGAAAATAAAGTCATGGAACCATTGAACATGTTTGGCATATCGTGTAGACTGTATTTCGAACTCAACATGTGCATGTTATAACTACTTATGGACCAGGAAGTCTGATACATTGCATACATGTAAGCTGAAGATTTGCATTTCTGCATGATTAAAGGATGCATGTGACTGTGTAATTCATCATGTACTCGTAACTGATGTCGAGTATTATGTGCAACCAGAAAGTTCATGAACATTCGACTTAAAGTATATACACTAAAAATTATTTCTTTGGGAGAACAAATATTCTCGTAAAGACTTCTATACTGTTTAACATATGTTGTCACAAACATTTGGGGACCTCGGTTGCCAAGTGGTCCAAGTAGTCGAAATGAAGTTGTGAGTTGGAATCTTGCACGTAGCAGGTGCGCTCGACTCCAATCTTAATCCAATTGGAATGTTTGTCATCTTTGTCTTAATCTAGTGAAGATTGTTGGCACTCCTGTTTACTCCGTCAATAAAAACTAACCGCTACGGCATACAGGCCTTCCAATTGTGTGATTCGAGCACAACTTTCGTTATTGACAAGGATTGGATTCTACACGAAAGGTGCCATATGTGGAGTAGGATGTGCTTATCCTGCCGGAGTACTTAAGATCACCATCGGTTTCTGGTGGGATTCGTGTTCCTCATTTGGTTTTTTATGCTTTGTTGTTTATGATGTTGTGTGTCATTTGGTTTATATTTGTCATTGCGTTGTCAGTTTATTTTCGACTTTAAGTTTGAATGTTCTTTCTTTGCCTCTGTTTTTTAAACAAATGTATTGAATTAATTGGTGTTTTGTTATATGGTTTTTAGTCTAAAAGAATACAATAAAGGACTCTAGTTTTCTCGTTTGAATTGTTTCTAATTTTTCATCAAGCTCCGTAATAGCATACTATACGTTTTTGAGATTTTCTCATTATTGAAGACGGACGATGACCTAATAATGCTAATATCCACGTCATTTGAACTCTGGTGAATATGTTTAGTATTCCCGTAAGCAATGATTCCACATCTTCTTTCCATATTGTGCTGTTACTCATTGATATTGACGTCATTACTGACTTTCTTACTTCATGTTCCGTTATATACTAGCTACGATGTTCTTCGCTGATCTATTTAAATTTGATCGTTCATTTGATTTAACTAGCAGCGCGGCTTGAAGACTCAGTCTACTTGAAATGTTTATGGTGATACACAGCATAGGCTTGTGTTTCTTAAACTGTGTTTGCACACTGATTCATTATGTTGATAGTTTTTTAACTCATAGTAATTGAGCTTTTTTTCTTACGATATTGACGTTCAAATTTCGTCAAATAGAATTGTCATATGTGTGACGTGTATGTGTCTTGTTTCATTACATGTAGTTTGCATTGGTGGTTCGATGTAGTTTGAACGATTTCACTCTATCAAGCGTACAACTTAAGTCATTTGTATAACAGTTACCTTATTCATCTTTTACTTTGACGAAAACAGAACACATAAAATGTAAATAAATGATATCTTATCACGTTCATATTTAAAAGGCATAAAAGGCAGTGGCTATTTGACCGGCACCGGCTAAATAGCAAATTTGCTATTTGACCGGCACCGGCTAAATAGCAAATTTGCTATTTGACCGGCACGGGCAAAATAGCAAATTTGCTATTTAGCCTGCTCTGATTAAATTATATCTCACTGGAATTAAAATGTAAGAATGATAATTAAATATCAAAATTTTATATTTAAAAACTTTTATTACTGTTACTTACATGTATATGTAACAGGAGGGGTTTTTAAGTTGTGTATTTCCCTAATCACAAGGCAAAATCAAATGACAAAAGACATCAAAAATGAATGTACAACAACTGTCATATTCCTGACTTCGTACAGGCATTTTTAAATGTAGAAAATGGTGGATTAAACCTGGTTTAATACTTTATAATATTGATTAAAAGCATGAACACACTTTTGCATATACATTATTAAATATGTAGGACTCAAATCTATGATGGGTTCTAAATCTATGGAAGATTCCTAATCTATAGTAAATGTGACGATATGCCATCCCAAATCTATGGCAGATTTTTACAATCCTAAACTATGGCAAGTTTTGTAATTTCCTAATCTATGGCGGATTTTTGTTGTTTCCAAATCTATGGTAGTTTGTGCAAATGTAGAACAAGGCATCACTAACTTGTCTTAAATAAGTTGACATGTACGACAACGGGAGCATGTCTAAATCATTTGTGAAATAAAAATTCCATAATGTTCAACCAAATCGTGATGTCAAACATAAAAAAATGTAAAAGTGAAATACTATAATACCGAGATAAGGATTAAAATGATCTTTCCTGGAAAAATAAGCATTTCTTAATCTTTGCATTGTACCAGTTTAATCCATTTATTAAAACACTAGAAAGAAGTCAATTAACAAACAAGAAAGCAGTTTAAAAAAAAAAAAAAAAAAGAATTAAACAGTCTGACTTTTCACATACTATTTATTTTAGCGTTAATCAATCTTTTTTAACTGGTGACCATTTGAGTCAACTTGGTGGTATCCTGTATTTTCTCACTTTAAATACTTTGCTAGCCGTAGACGCTAAAATATTTATTATTACTCTATTCCCAAAATATCTACTACTAAAACAACTGTGCCTTTCCTAAAACGCGGGATTCGGACGGTATATCAAATAATTATTATCCGTCCTATAGATAAAAGATCACATCTTTCTTTAATTTATCGGCAAATTGTTCTAGAGGGAATTTTTTATACACAGGACTTCAGGAAAGTTTGCTGAAGTCGGCGACGACTTATACATTGTGTAATTATATTGTGACGTTATATTTTACTCTTTTTCCCGGAAAATTACGTAATTCATAAATCTGATATAGATTAGGAGAAAACAAAAATCTACCATAGATTTGACGTTTGTAACGTCATATTTGCCAAAGATTAGGAATCTGCCATAGATCTGGAACCCGCCAGAGATTTGAGTCCTACAAATATATTTTTTCTAAGTAAAATATTTAAAAAAAAGTTGATTTTTAATTCTGTGTTAAATCTATGGTTTATATATTCTGCCATGAAAAATATGTGATCGAAATTGAAGCTTTTAACGACCTTGACTGGCTATTCAGCCCTTGCACAGTCGATACCCCAGTGCAAATATTTATCTAAGCAATTATTTAAAAAAATATAAGACAAATATAAACACTCTATAACTAAATAATAAGATGCAAATTCAACAAAATCTGAGAATATATTCAATGAATTATAGCACAATAATGTAACTTCATATATTGACATGTTAAACAACCATTTTTATCAATAATAGTAATTAAATGTTAATTTTAAAACAATCCATTTTAAAGAGACATAATACTGTTTCAAAACATAGGCTCGCCATTACACTTATAAACACTTAATCTTTTAACTATCAAATTAAATATATTCTAATCATTAAACTCTCCTTTAGAAAAAAAAAACTAACACGAAAATGGTCAAAGCCACTACCAAATTTTATTAGAACAATTTATTTTATATAATAGCCATCAGAGCCATTCTTTGAATGCTACAAAAGTATACAATGTTGTCTACTAATTACCATACTGTCGCTTTTCAAAAAACTTCAACTATTTGACTTTTGGGTAGAATCGACCAATAAACAAAATAAGACCAGATTTGATATCTCTAACATAATATAAAAATGGTCTATCTGCAGTGAACCTTGGTATTGTCCTCAATCTTAAACCAAAGCGAATTGCTGTAACAGCTGCTCCCTCTATACCTGCTTCGTTCATGTTGAAAACAGCCTTATGAACAGCAACCTTGATGTGTAAGCCTTGTGTTCTCTCAATAATTAGATCTGAAAAATTAGCTTTAAATCCAAAAATGTCTTTCACTCCAAGTTTAGGTAATTCTTTTGTTAAATCACACTCGGACTCCAACTTAAATTTTGGAATGGCAATATTATAAACCGAATTTTGAAATCCTGTAGAAATATCGTTTAGAAAGTCAGGAGTTATTTTCTCTTCAATATTTGGGAGTCCATTTGTCTCATCTGGTAAAATGAAGACCATATCAAAGTAGCCACCCTTGAATGGTAACGCTATTGCAAAGAAGTCCAAACCTCGATACGAGAGAGTAAATACTTTCTTGTTATGCATCATATCAACTTCAATCTTTTTGTTGTTCGGAAGGTAAAATGTTTGTTTTCTCGTGGAACTTGGAGAAAATGGCATCCACCACGTGGCTTTAAAATATATAACATTTATAATGAACATTATAGTGTTTTTATCAAACCAATTTTCTTTGATCAAATCCTTTATTTTGCCGTTAGTCTTTTTTAATACCCACCTATTTATTTCAAATGCAGATGTCTTGGGTTTTGTAAAGTCCTTAACACTAATATCGGCTCCAAAATACTGTTTTGCATTTTCTCGGATATTTTGCAATACTGTAAATTGATCGTTTACGAACAACTTATTAGCACTTGCCAAAACAACATTAATTCCAGCTCTCTCAACTATATAAGTATGCATTGACTTGTAATATTTCAAATTCTCCTCGTCGGACAATAAACTATTTTTGAAAATAGCAGTGGAAAGTTGTTGCTTTGATCGTCCGCTTGCTCCAATCATCAACATTAGAAACGCAGCAGTGATGCTATAAGGTGATACACACAAGCTCTCTGTTTTGTTCAATCCTTTATACAAAGATGTCGAGAATCTAACTAAACTTTGTTGAAAGTCAACAGGAATATTACCCAACGAAGCCATCATATATTGCAATAAAAACGAAAATATTATACTTAGATGATCCTTACTGCAGGTACCATTCTATTTATGGTAATATACATGTGCAGTAATGCAAATTCAATGTTAACATGAAAAGTTTCGATTAAGATAATGCAATATTACTGCTCAAATGATCAAAAGGGATCAACTGACTTCCGTTGTAAATCCGTAATGTAGAGAATGTCATGGGGTCACCAGTCGATAATATGAAACAATGTTTTCCTTCTGATGCACAGTTGAAAAAAAGGAAAAACCGATTGAAATAAAAAATATGAAATATACTGTCCTTCACAAACTGTCGAAGAACTATTTTTTGAAGACACATTGGTTTCTTGTTAAAACAAATAATAAAAAACAAACTATATTTATTTTACAGGTATTCATTTGGGTCTTTAATGAAGTCAGTGAAACCGAACCACCATTCAATGACCCTCAATCATCAGATAATTGTTGCTAATTATTATTATTAGTAGTAGTAGTAGTAGTAGTAGTAGTAGTAGTAGTAGTAGTAGTAGTAGTAGTAGTAGTATATTGATGTAAGAATGTCGAGATTGAAATGAAAAAATATGAAAAAAGTAAGATCACAAAAAATACTGAACTCCGAGGAAAATTCAAAACGGAAAGTCCCGAATCAAATGGCAAAAACAAATGATAAAACACATCAAACGAATGGACAACAACTGTCATATTCCTGACTTGGTACCGGCATATTCAAATGTAGAAAATGATGGATTGCACCTAGATTTATAGCGCTAAACCTCTCACTTGTACGACAGTCGTATTAAATTCCAATAGACTGTTCTTTAGAGTCTATCGTAGAACTATTTTCTGAAAACACATTGTTCTCTTGTCAAAACAAGAATGAAAAACAAACTATACTTATTTTACTGGTATTCATTAAGGTTTTAAATGAAATCAGTGAAAGTTACAGTAGTCCATATAAATTGTGCGTGCGACGAGCATGTCTTGGTTAAGTTATAATAATTAGTTCCTAAATTAAAAATTTAAAATACAGAAATAAAAAATTAATATAATTGACATTATAGAATTATTTTTATAGATCTAAAATATGCAATATCATTATGATAAGAACTACATTACTTATTATACTTTTATAACCAGGAAGATTTGGACAATTAGGACTTAGATATAAATCAAGTTCAGACAATATATTTTAAGTGCTATAGTGACAATTTATTAATCCTTTTATCAAACCTTTTACATTTCTTTGTGTCTAATTAATTCTATTGTTAAATATATGTTTGTCGTGATGGAAATCACTCTGACCAGTCCATGACAAGTTAATCCGTTGGACACTAATCCTTTTCTATAGTAACTGTTTTTTATATATGCTTTTGTATGTTATTTTGTAGTCAGTTTAGGTCTTAGGTCTGGTACTGTCCGGACCTTGCTAATAAAGTTTAAAGTATTGGTATTCCGTCTTTGCATCACTATAACACGGAAAACTCCTGGTTATATATTGGTTGAGGTACCCGCGGCACGATCCGAGCTAGTTCCCCCAAACTAGCAAATAAATAACTTCAGAAGCAACAATATGGAAGGATCCTGGAATTTCCAGCCTTGCCGAAATGGACATCCGTTTCCGATGAGAAAAACCGATACCTGTTTGGACTTTCTGTGCAAATATTGCGGTAAGACATTGAATGTTTTCACCTACCATCGGTGTTATGCAGTTAACGCTTATTGTTACAAGTGCAGACATCATGGACATTTTGCCCGTATGTGCAATTTTCACGTTAAGTCATGTGAAATCCGAAAACCGAAGAAAAAGTCGAAATCCAAAATCCAAAGAGACAGCGATCGAATGAGAACGTTTATTGAGAAGAAACAAATGTCTCAATTTCCGTTTCAAGGACTTGAGGACAAGGAAATCTCTTCATTTACGTGCTCCGTACAGGACGAATCCGTGAAACAACACCTAAACAAGTTGAAAGAGTCTAACCGAAACTTCACCAAAGAAATCAGTATACTGAAGTGTGAAAATTCAAAATTGGATACCGTAGTGAAAGATAATGTGATATTAAGGAACAATTTGGACAAAGTAAATTTGGAACGTTTAGAACATGGCCGGATAATTCAAAAGATCGAACACGAGTTAGCCGAACATACCAGTAGAACTGAACATTTGGAAAGAGTAATAGTTCAACTGAAAGAGGAAAACCTAAATTTAACGAACGCCAGACAACGCTTAACAATGGAGTTTAAAAATACTGACATGCACTACAATCGCATCTTAAATGATATGGAAGGCGAAATTCAGAGACTGAGGGAAGAGAACGTAAACAGTAGACAAGAGATTCAACATCTAGATATAAAACATTCAAACCGAGGTGTGCGTTCGACCCTTGCAATTTGCTCGCGTGGCAATTCGCAGCAACATCATCGGCGTGGAGGAGGATACCCACGACGATAACAAAATTCATTCGGCCAACTCGGAGACCGAGTTTAGGTGAAGTAGTGGCGAATATAACCAGGAAGATTTGGACAATTAGGACTTAGATATAAATCAAGTTCAGACAATATATTTTAAGTGCTATAGTGACAATTTATTAATCCTTTTATCAAACCTTTTACATTTCTTTGTGTCTAATTAATTCTATTGTTAAATATATGTTTGTCGTGATGGAAATCACTCTGACCAGTCCATGACAAGTTAATCCGTTGGACACTAATCCTTTTCTATAGTAACTGTTTTTTATATATGCTTTTGTATGTTATTTTGTAGTCAGTTTAGGTCTTAGGTCTGGTACTGTCCGGACCTTGCTAATAAAGTTTAAAGTATTGGTATTCCGTCTTTGCATCACTATAACACGGAAAACTCCTGGTTATACTTTTGATAGTTATGATTATGGCCATGTTTAGTAAATTTGGCCAAGTAATTGTACGGAAGAAGATCTTTTGAAAAATATAAACGGATGACGGAAGCCTGACTCCACGTGATGATAGAAAACTCACTGAACCATTCGATAATAAAATTGAGAATGGAAATGGGGAATGTGTCAAAGAGACAACAACCCGACTATAGAGCAGACAACAGCATTCGACCACATTAGCAAAAAAAAAAGAATAAAAAATGTACGGAGAGTTGTTTCATTGGCACCCATACAGCATTTTCTTATATATCCATTTACAGTTACATTACTGACCGTGTTTTCTCATTGTCGGATACAACCCAAGTTTGTTTACAATAAACAATATCTAAATACGTTTTATTTAAATAATACATATAATGCCATCAGTAAAGATGCTTATAATACATGTTATAGTGTTTGCGCAATCACTGTTTTATGAATAATTATTAAAAATCATATGACCTGTGGATGGAATCGTCCAATAAACAAAATAAGACCCGATTTAATATCTCTGACATAAAACAAAAATGGTCTATTTGCCCTGAACACCATAGGTAAGGATCTAAAAAATACTCCAATTGTTGTAGCTGCAGCTCCCTCTACACCTGCTTCGTTCACGTTGAAGACGGCTTTATGGACAGCGACATCGACATATAAACCTCCTCTCCTCTCATAAATAAGATTAGAAAAATTAGCTTTGGCCTTGTTAAAGATATCTTCTACAGCAAGTTTAGTTAATTCATTTTTCAAATTAAGTTCAGTTTGTAATTTAAATTTTGGAATATATACATTCGTACGATGTTTGCTAATAAATCCAGCAGAAATATCCGATAGGAACTTTGGTGTTATCTTTGCTTCTAAATTTTGAAGCCCGTGTATTTCATTTGGTAAAATAAAGACCATATCAAACTTTCCTCCCTTGAAGGGTAATGCTATCGCAGAGAAGTCCAGACCACGGAAATATGGAATAAGTGTTTGTTGAATCATCATTTCAACTTCAATCTTTTTATTGTTAGGAAGGTAAAATATTTCTTTCTGCGTGTCTCTGGGTAAAAATTGTTTCTCCCACGTGGCTTTGAAGTATATAGCGTTAATTATAAACATTACAGTGCTTTGGTCTAACCAGTCTTCCTTTATCAAATCCTTTATTTTACCGTCTGTCTGTTCTGATACCCAGCTATTCATCTCGTAAGCAGATGCTTCAGATTTTGTAAAGTCCTTTATACTTATATCGGCTCCAAAATATCGTTTCGCATTTTCTTGGACCGTTTGCAACACTGTGAATTGGTCGCTTACGAAGAGTCTATTTGCACTAGCAAAACTAACATTGGCGCCAGCTTTTTGAGTAAGTTGACTATGAAGTGATTTATAAAACTTCAACTGTTGTTCTTCTGAAAATAAGCTATTTTGAAAAATAGCAAAGGAAATTTGTTGCTTCGATTGTCCACTTGCTCCAGTCATCACCAACAACAAAGCCGCTATGATGCTATATGGTGACAAGCAAACACTATCTGTTTTGTTCAATCCTTGAAACAAAGATGTCGAGAATTCAATCAAACTTTGTTCAAAGTCCACAGGAATATCTACTAACGTGGCCATCTCTACAGTTTAAGATGATATGCTGAGCTAAATCTTACAAGAGACAGAAATGCCTAGATATGTTTACCGATTACAATGCTGCAAAGTTTGTGTTCGAATGAGTAGTTGAGATTAACATACTTCCTTTACAAATGTTTTTTTGAAAATCTGATGTACATTTAATATAACGAAGAAAATATATTGTTGTAGTCACTCGACAGTATGCAGACATGCTGATTTTTCATACTCAAATTCACATTATTATGATATTTGATTATTAAATTAGAAAAACATATTGATTAATTTCCTTTTTCTTTTTTCAGACTTACTATATTTTTAATACATTGTAGTTCAACGGCAAGCAACATTGGACAATCTGTTTTTATTATAATAACTTTTATTAGACATGACGTTTTCAAATAAGAAAATGATTTTTTTTATATCAAAAAATGAATTTCTAATATTACAAAATCATATATTAATATTGGAAAATTAATAATTTTAAATATAAAAAAATAATTTCGATAAACGAATTTTGAATATTAAAAATTGAGTGTGGACACAGATGAGTGTGGATAGTATGTTTGGATGTTTGACAGTGTCTTATGACAAAAGGAGTTCTATGTTTTTTCCCTTTATGGTGTTATTAACTGTCTTGCACGGTGACAACAGAACTGAGCATTAGGAGTGTTATCTATTTAATATTTTTTTTTTATGTTCAAGACGGACATGGATGAGACAGTAATTACATTAGTTACCAAATGATTATGATAGAATATGTTCTACATCTTTGATTTTGGATACATTTTGTAGCTAGGAGAGCAACACATAATAGGTTCATTTTTCACATGTTTTTTTTTCCTAAATGGGAGATGATATCTAGATTTGAGAACATGATATAAGGAACCTGTAACTCAGTGGTTGTCGTTTGTTTATGTGTTACATATTAGTTTTTTGTTTATTTTTTTAACATAAATAAGGCCATTCGTTTTCTCGTTTGAATTGTTTTACATTGTCATTTCGGGGTCGTTTATAGCTGACTATGCGGTATTGGTTTTGCTCATTGTTTATGGCCGTACGGTGACCTATAGTTGTTAATTTCTGTGTCGATTTGGTCTCTTGTAGAGAATTGTCTCATTGGCAATCATACCACATCTTTTTTTATATGTATTTGCTTACTATTAGTATGGTTCTATTTATATTACTTTGTGGTGGATCGTCAGTATCATTAGTAAATTTGTTTGTTAAAATGTGGAATTGTTCCTCAGATAAGAATACATTTATTGTTTTTAGTAATGACAATGCCTGACATGATGCTTGGGGCTAGATGAGCTAGGAAGTAAACTTCTGTGCTGATTTATATCAATTCTTTGATTATATCTCCTCCAAAGCTGGTCGAAGCAAAGACAAATTTTGACCAATATGAAAATGATTTCACCAAAAGAACCTTTTTGAGCATGCTTCAAAGACTCATAACTGCTCCATAAGTAATCTGATAGAATTTCAAGCATGTGAAGCAGATATTATCAACATCTACTTAATTAGTCTTAATATGTCTAAATATCTAAAAAGTTATAGTATTCAAAAGGTATTGCAAAATTATTCCTTTTCATTTTTTGTTTTGTTATATGAATACAAATATAAGTGATACGTGTACCAATACAATATTTGTTGTGGTATGAAAGTGTAGTTATTAACATTTACTGTAACAATGTTAATTCACACAGATTAAGAAATAAACAAATGAATGGAACAGATGCTCTGCAGGGCACAGCTTTATACGACCGCAGAGGTTGAACCCTGAACGGTTGGGGCTAGTATTGACACAACATTCAAGCTGGATACAGCTCTGAATTTGGATTGTGATCAAATAGTTGACACAGCTTAGGTTTCTGACACAGAATGAATGTGGTCTAATGAACTTTAAATATTTTTTTGCTTTTGAGCAATTCACCAAGCTGTTGAATATTAATCCTTTCAAAAAAAATATACTTGAAGAAATTTTCTTTTTAATTTCGGAAATCTGAAATGAGAAAAATTGACCCCCCTCTCCCCCAATTTTTTTACCTCCCCCTTTCCCTTATTCCAAAAATGATCTCTATTCAAATTTCTAATGGAGTTTGCAACAATAACTACTCATTTAAATACATCATAAAATATTAAAATATAAAATGTCATACAGTCATGGTGATGATGCCCCCGCTAGCATATAACGTTATAAAGGGACATATATCAAGAACTGTAAAAGTGAAGCTGCCAAAAATTGAACTGAAATCAAGTTTAGAGGTAATAAGCGTTATATACATACACATTTCACTAAATTGAGTTGAGACAAACTTAAGGTAAGAGAACAGAAACTAAATAATTCTTCATTTTTTCCATTTGTAAAAGGGCATAACCCTAGAATGATAATCAAAGTGCTTGTAATCACTGAATGGTTATTAAAACTGCTTTAATTTATCAGTTGGTACATGCGTAGTAAAGTGAATTTTGCATTGTATATTGTATATAGCAATATAGCATTGATTTAAGTTGATTCAACTACCATTCTGGACAAAAGAAAGATAACTCCAATTTTTAAAGAAGATTTCATCAAGCATTGGTTTTAGGTAATTCAACAACCATTCTAGACAAAGAAAGATAACTCCAATTTATTGTCTTGAATCTACAAAAATGCTTGTTTTTGGCCCTTAATTTCTAGACTGTTTGCCCCATAACCCACAAAATATACCCCAACCTTCTACTTATGGTATTAAACATTGTGGTACAATTTCAGAACAATTGAAATACTTATACACAACTTTTTGTACTGACACCAGATTAATGCTTGTTTTGGGCACCTTTGGAACCCTTATTCCTACACCTTAGGGACCATAACCCCCAAAATCAATCCCAAGCTTCCTTTTGTGGTTATTAACATTGTGTTATATTTTTTTTTATTTCTTTTTACCTATACTAAAGTTATTATCTGAAAACCATCCGTCTTCGGACAACGACAGGATACCAATTTACCACCGCAAAAATTTCTGTGGTTGTATAAAAATTTCAAATGTACAATGAAATATAGTTTTAGAAATCGATTAGGCTAGATAGGCCTTATACATTTTTTAACATAATTGAAGGACCATTTACACTCAGGACCAAGTCATCAGTAGGCAGTACAGATGTATTAAAACAACCTAGCATCATATTGCTAGTAGCGGGAGTAGCATTCTCGGGTAAATTTGTTCTTTTTTTATAATATGTTTGGTTCAAATCAAAATAGAATGCTTTTATCTCCCTAATACTTACAGTGTACATAGAGGTGATACTACTTTGACAAATCCTTGTACATGAGAGTTGTCTGTCAAATCTTTATTTCACAAAGAATGAATTGCATAACAATGAACTGAGCAAAGTACTTTAATAATACACTTAGACAAAGAGCTAAATCCAGTGATATACTTTGTACTACAGGTCCTTCATGAACATCCATCGACCAAAACCATATCTCAAGAACATTCCGTACTACATGGTTGGATTCCTTAAGTCCTAAAAAAGACATGATTTGTTTTATTGTATTTTAAGTATATATGCACAGGTTAAACTTTCTTGTGGTAAAATCATTCAGTATCTAGCAACTATCAATTTGCTTCATGCACATATTGATATAGGTTGAGTGTCCCTCTGTTGGAAATAAGAACACACCTCCAATTTATTTTAGTCAACTGACAAAATATTAAAAACTATAAAATGTTATCTAACTTAAAGACTTGTCACAGTCTATTTACCATTGCCACTGAATCAATGATATATGTACACATAATTATATACATGTAAGACTAAAATTATAAAGTACATATATAAGACTAAAACTGACATTCGGTCTTTACTACATCTTCATTCCCCAAGTCATTTTCAAATCTGACTTCATGATAAAATAAGATTCCATATCTACAACCAATGAAAATCAAATATCCCTCTAATAGACAAGCATTTAAATCCCAGTTTTCTAAAATGGTAGTTAGGTGGAACCTAGAACTAAAACATTTGAAAAAATACTATATCTTAAATATTTCAAATGCATGTACATATAATAATATACATTCTCCAAAATTCACTATATTTTCCCCTTTTTTATCTTCTGTTTGAGACTGTACATTGACCTCTAGATGTCTTTAATTACATTCAGTTTAGTGTGGGTTGATGTTTGATTGTTATACGACCGTAGAGGTTGAACCCTGAACAGTTGGGGCAAAAAAGAATGGGCACTACATTCAAGCTTAGGTTTTGAAATAAGGGGGAAAATGTAACCTTTTCAATTTATAAAAGGGGGGGATACATTTCCATAGAATAAAACTTTTCTAAAAGATGATTCCATTTATTTTCAATAGATAATAAATATTGAAATCTATCTCATGCATCTAGAAACAGGCTCAACATTATTTCTATGCATGTATTTACATATTCCAAATGTGGACAAACCTACATTCAATATTCTACTTCAATTAGTGGAGGAGATCAAATTAAAAAGTTGCAATGGATAAATACTCCAGTGGCAGTCTTTTCTGCTAAAATCTCATGTGTAGAATGTGATATACCATTTTTGGGTCTATATATTGTCCTTTATTTTAAGGTCATTTTGACACAGCAAAATATGAAGAAAATGTAAACTATGATCTGGAAAGTGACTTCTTTTTCGCAAAATAAACCCACTAAAACTGAACTTTAAATGCAAAAGACCCCTAAATGGCTAACAGATGTTGATATAAAGAATAGTCCATGATTAAACATGTTATTAAAGAATTCATGAAATTTACATTGATTCTGTCAGTTGAATAGACTAGAATGAGATAAGTTATATAGACATAAAGGTTTTTTCCAACAATTGTGGTGTAAATTAAATCAGTTGTATTTTATGGTTGACATATTTATGTATATACATGTATGTAGATCATTGGCTTTTCAACGCATTGATATTTTATAATATCGATTATCTATTTATTGTTCTATTGTTGGCATTTTTCAGCTTCCTAAAACAGTTTTAACACAACATGAGCGCAATCAAGGGTGTCCTCACACATTTTGACGTTGCTGCAAAAATTTTGGTTGACATATGTGTCCTCTTCCAATTGGTTATTGTGCTATTAAGAACGCATTTTGGCATCACAATTTCATTTGAAAAGGCATGCAAAGTACAAATTCAAATGACATATGATAACATATGATCTGACCATATACATGCACATGTATGAGGGTAGTAATGGGGGTACCTTATTGAAGCGTTCTTGCCAAATGAAGAATAAACAGTAATTTTTAGACATTACGATAAAATGTACACTTTTTTCAGACGATTTAAAAAATCAGCTGAATTTGACAAATCAGGCTATTTGTTTTCCGAAAATAACAGTAACGATAATTATTTGAGACATCTGTCAAATCACCTTAAGGATATTTTGACTAATCGCAGTTAAATTGTAACCAATTTGAAGCTAACAGTAGCCGAGAATGACTGTTTGACGCCTGACAGTAAAGGGCATTAACACCCTCATGTATGTACATGTTATCAGCTTTTCTACATATAAGCCAGTGAGCCGCAATGAACTTAATGGCGAGTGAGTGCAGCTAATTGGTGACCTTCTGCTGTTGTCTGCTCTATGGTCGGGTTGTTGTCTCTTTGGCACATTCCCCATTTCCATTCTCAATGTTAATGTGAATCAAATTGTGTCCTCAGTTGGGGAAATTTAAAGGGATCTATATGAAGAAAACCTGATCATCTGTTCATCGTTCTGTTACTGGCTTTTTCACCTCCATAACTTAATTGGCCTATGACATTTTTTACAGACAAAAGCAAGCTTGATAACTTCTCCTCACACACATGTTTATATATATCAGCTTATCTACACATGAATATCATTAAATATTTGCCAGTAAACCATAATGAAAATTTTTAGTGAGTGAGCCCAGCTAATGAGCTAAAATGTATCAAACTGTGTGCTCAGTCAGAGTTGGTGATATTTTAAGGTATCTTTACAAAGAGAACCTGAAAATCTCAGTGGCGGATCCAGAACTTTCCATAAAGGGGTGGGGGGCTCTGACTGACCAGAGGGATGCCCACTCCTGTCATGCTTCGATGATTTCCTATATAATCAACTAAATTTTTCCCACCCCCTGGGTCTGTCTATGCATCTGTTTATCGTTCGAATTCTGCGAATTAGTACTAATACTGTCTTTTTTCCCCTCCCTTATTTGACCCTAGACAGTTGCGTATCTGTTTATCGTTCTATCACTGGCATTTTAGACTAGATATTTCATGCGTACAAACCTGACCTAAACACCCATGTTCTATTGACCCTTTCGGGATCCAGGATGTCTTTTTTTGAATTTCGGGATTTGATATTTTTTTTAATTCGGGACTTCGGGATTTCATGTTTTTAATTTCAGGATTTCTGGATCAGGACCATTCCGATCCCACTCTTAAACAGCTGTTAAATAATGACTTATTTAGACTTACCTTCTAATACTATATAAAGATCACAACTCCGAACAGGAACAATGACACCATGTCTAATTTACTTGGACTACTGAGCAGCTGATATGCAAAGCTAAAAACAGACACATAGCCCCACAGGACGCAATTACGACTGGACACAATTTTGAACGATTTCCAATGTTTGCCCTCTGAGATCATATTTACTTATATTTATCAATAAATGTTTTTATAAATAAAAACTCTATTAAAATTCCCTTGTTTTCATGATAATACAATTTATGTGCACTTGGTGAATGTTGATGACGATGACAAAATCATTCTAAAAATATTATAAGAATGGCAATCTGGCCTGCATGTTATATAAAAAAAAACCATAAAGGTAAGTGCATATTGTCTTCTTTTGTTAATATATGGAAAGAAAAATATCTGCTGATTCTGTTCATATACGTGATGCCTTTTATCTTGCCCAAATAACCCCACAATTGACGTTTTTTAGACTCTTGTGACCCTATTTATGGTCAAAAGAAAATATGTTAATTTTATTGAAAAGTCCAGAGAACTCCGAAAGAAATGTTGCCCTATATAAAAAAAAATCATAGATGAATGCTAAGTACACCACCGAAATGTATGAACTTGAATTTAGTGCTTCTTTAAAGGAGTAACTTACACAAAAAAAAAATCTTTCCTTTACACATGACCGACATTTCGTCTGCAACCACTGCTGAAGTAATTGAAGTAAAAAACAAACTTGTGCATCTTATTTTCCTATGAAAATGTGTTTGAGATAACGATTAATGTATGCTTTATCAATCTAGACTGTTGTAATTGATTTCTTCTGCAAGATATATCAATATAGTGCTGTTCGGAATTGCGTCCATATGTGGCTATCTTGACCCGTAAAACAGGGTCACACAAATCTTACTAAAGTAACCTAACGTGAATAAAAATGTATGTGGGATATGATGCAAAATGGAAAGCCTTCATACATCTTAAATTCTATATGGTATAAACAATTCAAGAAAAGTAGTTTACATAAAAAAATATTAATCACAGTTCAAAAAGCGTTCGTAATTGTGTCCGGTGAGGCTAAATAACATAAAATAGAGATTGAAAGATTGATTGCACTTTAAATGTATAATTCAGACACGTGTTACATGCTGCACGCGGCAGGTGGAAGATAGGTCCGCTGCTGTATGCCCTGAGGTAATCGGTGCCCCAGGTAACCGGGGGAATTGGTCATCGATTACTTCGCACGAAAATATAGTTCCCTATGTAGATCAATCTTAATACCACATTGTAATGTGACTTAATACCAAAACCAATGTAATTAAATAATGTCTTCATTCTCATTATAGAACTTCATGGACGTTGTAATGTTTATGTTATGAATGTGTTCATGTGAACTGAGTTCATTGGAGATGAATTGGTTGAATTTTAAGGTTGTTTTTTTGGGGGGGGATGACCTCAGGTTACCCCCCGTAATTAAGGAATAGTAAATACTATGCTATGATATATTTTATGCTGCAATAAACTAATTTTTTTTTCATTCTGAATGTAGAACTTTATGGACACTGCATAGCTTATGTCATATATTTGTTAAGATAAGAATTGAGTTAGATTGGTTATATTTCTTGGGGTTTTTTTTAATTTTAGTTTTGGGGGGTTGGGGTTACCTTAGTTATCCATGTAATAAAATAGTAATAGATACAATGCTAGGGTAAAATGTAGGACTTCATAAACGTTGTATTGTTTGTGTAATGTATTCTTTAAGGGGAACTGAGCTAATTTTGAGTTAAATGGATTATACTCGGGTTTTATTTTTGGGGTACCCCTGTAATGAAAGAATAATAGACACAATGCTAGCGTATATTATTATGCTGTAATAAACTAATTTCTTCATTTTAAATGTAGGACTTCATGGACATGATGAACATTGCATAGTTTATGTCATATGTTTGTTACGATAACATGAGCTTAATTGGTAATATTTATGGGGTTTTTTCCGGAGGGTTACCATATGTACCACTTGTAATGAATAAATAATAGATACAATGCTAGGGTTTAAAATTCTGTAATAAATCATTTTTTTCACTTTAAAATGTAGGACTTCATGGACGTTGTATTGTTTGTGTAATGTTTCTCTTCAGATAAACTGAGTTAATTTGATTAAAATGGGTTATATTTGTCTTTTAGTGAGAAGGTGACCTCATGTACCCCCTTCAATAAAAGATATATATATACCATTCTAGAGTATATAATTATGTTGTAATATCTTACAACAGATTACATGAGGGCTTTCTTAAACCAGTCTTCATGCAATACATATTACCTAATTTCACCTTCATTCAACCAGTCTTTATACACTACACTGCATTAAGATTTGTTTTATAATCGTGACCTCAGGTAATCTGTCTATACAGACAGGTTAAATAAAGGTGACCTCAGGTAAACTGTTGTGTATGAAGACTGGCTTAATAAAGCTGACATCAGGTAATCTGTAGTGTATAGAGATTTGTTTAAAAAACGTTACCTCAGGTGATGTGTTGTGTATAAAGACTGGTTTAATTAAGGGGACCTCAGGTAATCTTAAGTGTATGAAGACTGGATGAAAGAAGATGAAATCAGATAATCTGAAGTATATGAAGACTGGTTTGATAAACCCCTGATGTTATCTGTTGTAAATGAAAACTGGTTAAATAAAGTCCTAAAGTAACTGTAGTGTATTCAGATTTGTTTTATAAAGATGACCTCAGGTAATCTGTATATGCAGATTCAATAAATAAAGGTGACTTCAGGTAATCTGTTGTGTACGAAGACTGGTATTATTTAGGGGACCTCAGGTAATCTGTAGTGTATGAAGACTCGTTGAAAGAAGATGAAATCAGATAATCTGAAGTATATGAGGACTGGTTTGATAAACCCCTGATGTTATCTGTTGTAAATGAAAACTGGTTAAATAAAGGTGACCTCAGGTAATCTGTTGTGTATGAAAACTGGTTTTATTAAGAGGACCTGAGGTAATCTGTAGTATATGAAGACTGGTTTGATAAACCCTTGATGTTATCCGTTGTGAGTGAAAACTGGTTAAATAAAGTCCTCAAGTAAACTGTAGTGTATTCAGATTTGTTTCATAAAGGTGACCTCGGGTAATCTATATATGCAGATTTAATGAATAAAGGTGACCTCAGGTAATCTGTTCTGTATGAAGACTGGTTATATTAAGGGGACCTCAGGTAATCTGTAGTGCATGAAGACTGGTTGAAAAAAGGTGAAATGAGATAATCTGAAGTATATGAAGACTGGTTTGATAAACCCTTGATGTTATCCGTTGTGAATGAAAACTGGTTAAATAAAGTTCTCAGGTAATCTGTAGTGTATTCAGATTTGTTTTATAAAGGTGATCCAGGAAATCCGTATAGGCAGATTCAATAAATAAAGGTGGCGTCAGGTAATCTGATGTGTAAAAAGACTGGTTTTATTAAGAGGACCTCAGGTAATCTATAGTGTATGAAGACTGGTTGAAAGAAGGTGAAATCAATATGAAGACTGGTTTGATAAACACCTGATGTTATCTGTTGTGAATGAAAACTGGTTAAATAAAGTCCTCAAGTAAACTGTAGTGTATTCAGATTTGTTTCATAAAGGTTACCTCAGGTAATCTAAATAGGCAGATTTAATAAATAAAGGTGACCTCAGGTAATCTGTTGTGTATGACGACTGGTTTTATTAAGGGGACCTCAGGTAATCTGTAGTATATGAAGACTGGTTTGATAAACCCCTGATGTTATCCGTAGTGAATGAAAACTGGTTAAATAAAGTCCTCAAGTAAACTGTAGTGTATTCAGATTTGTTTTATAAAGGTGACCTCGGGTAATCTATATGCAGAATTAATAAATAAAGGTGACCTCAGGTAATCGGTTGTGTGAAGACTGGTTTTAATAAGGGGACCTGAGGTAATCTGTAGTATATGAAGACTGGTTTGATAAACCCCTGATGTTATCTGTTGTGAATGAAAACTGGTGAAACAAAGTCCTCAAGTAAACTGTAGTGTATTCAGATTAGTTTCATAAAGGTGACCTCAGGTAATCTATATATGCATATTTAATAAATAAATGTGACCTCAGGTAATCTGTTCTGTATGAAGACTGGTTGTATTAAGGGGACCTCAGGTAATCTGTAGTGTATGAAGACTGGTCGAAAGAAGGTGAATTGAGATAATCTGAAGTATGTGAAGACTGATTTGATAAACTTCTGATGTTATTCGTTGTGAATGAAAACTGGTTAAATAAAGTCCTCAGGTAATCTGTAGTGTATTCAGATTTGTTTTATAAAGGTGACCTCAGGTAATCTGTCTATGAAGAATGGTTTATTGAAGGTGACCTCAGGTAATCCCTGTATGCAGACTGATTTAATAAAGGTGACCTCAGGTAATCTGTTGTGAAAAAAAAACTGATTAATAAAGGTGACCTCAGGTAATCTGTAGTGTATTGAGATATGTTTTATTAAGGTGACCTCAGGTAATCTGTCTATGAAGACTAGTTGAATGAAGGTGACCTCAGGTTATCTCTGTATGCAGCCTGGTTTAATAAAGGTGACCTCAGGTAATGTGATGTGAATGTAGGCTGGTTTAATAAAGATGACCTGAGGTAAGCTGTGTACGCAGACTGTTTTAACAAAGATGATATCAGGTAATCTGTTCTGTATTAAGTCTTGTTGAATTAAGGTGACCCCAGGTAATCTGTAATGTATGAAAACTCGTTGAATACAAATAAGAACAAGTAATCTGAAGTGTATGAAGTCTGGCTTAATAGGCCCTATTGTAACCTGTTTTGAATGAAAACTAGTTTTATAAATTTCTCAGGTAATCTGTTACATTTATTTAACAAGTTGCCATGCACACAGATTATCTGAGGTCACCTTTATCAAACTAATCTCCATGCACAACCGATAACCTAAGGTTACCTTTATTAAACCATTCTTCTTACTTCAAAGAGGGACGAAAGATACTAGAGAGACAGTCAAACTCATAAATCGAAAATAAACTGACAACTCCATGGCTAAAAATGAAAAGACAAACAGACAAACAATAGTACACTTGACACAACATAGAAAACTAAAGAATAAGCAACAACCCAAAAACTAGGGGTGATCTCAGATGCTCCGGTAGGGTAAGCAGATCCTGCTCGACATGTGGCACCCGTTGTTATGCTTAAGTGATAACAAATCCGGTAAATAGTCTTGTAGGGCACATTCATTAAAGGGAAGGGATTGTAGTTACGACGTAAGACACATATCCGATATCATTTGGGAAACGGTTATTCCATAACGGTCAACCAACTGGTGATGGCGTCTGTAAAATTTACGAAGGAATGATTACAACTTCACCATTTGGAACTCTTGGTTTAATAGCTTCCTTGTGAGCAGCAACCCTCTATCAAGAAAGTCATGATAGGAAATGCAAGCACATGAATATCGTATCAATTAGAAGAAATATACCCCGTATGCAGGTGCTGCTGGAATGTTGCTACTTAAAAATGGAAAGTTCACAATTGGAAAGCTGAAATCATCTCTTTTGTCGTAAAGTTTCGTTTTCAACCGACCCTCATTGTCAATTTCTAGATGTAAATCAAGATATGAGGCCGACTTAACTGTATCTGTAGTATAGTTATCAAATGTACCAGGATTATAATTTAATACGCCAGACGCCCGTTTCGTCTACATAAGACTCATCAGTGACGCTCAGATCAAAATAGTTATAAAGCCAAACAAGTACAAAATTGAAGAGCATTGAGGACCCAAAATTCCTAAAAGTTGAGCCAAATACGGCTATGGTAATCTATTCCTGGGATAAGAAAATCCATAGTTTTTTTGTAAAATTCAAAGTTAAGTTAACAGGAAATTTATGAAAATGACCATATAATTGATATTCATGTCGACACCGAAGTGCTGACTACTGGGCTGGTGATACCCTCGGGGACGAAACGTCCACCAGCAATGGAATCGACCCAGTGGTGTAAATAGTTATCTAATGTACCAGGATTATAATTTAATACGGTTTTAGTGTCCTTTATCTCTAGTTCGATGGGATAGATGCGTTCAACATAGTCACCAAATTACGATTATTTAGTGAAAGAACATCATCTATATAATGGAAAGTAGATTTAAAGGATATTGCTAACTTCTTATCTTTCTTCCTAAGAAGTTCCTGTATGAAGTCAGCCTCATAATGATAAAGAAACAAGTCGACAAGAAGAGGGGCACAATTTGTTACCATTGGAATGTCGACAGTCTGTTGAAAAATACTTCCTCCGAACGTAACAAATATGTTGTCAATCAAGAAATCAAGCATCTTGATAATGTCAGATTCAGAAAACTTTTTGTTTGAATCAGAGTGATCCTTTACAAAGTAGGATTTATCCCTCCCTAAGACAAGATACTTATATCTACGTTGGCAATTCTTTTTTATGAAACAAAGCAATACCAACTCTTTCAATTTGTCTTTTAGTTTGGAATGTGGAATACTTGTGTAAAGTGTAGATAAGTCAAATGTTTTCATACTATTACAAGATGAAAGAGAGTAAGATTGTATGTACTGTAAAACATCTTTGGAATTTTTAAGTATCACATCTGCTTCACGCCACCTCTAGAATAGGCTGTTTCACAATAACTTTGAAGCCCGTTTTTGATATCTGATAAAATATAAGTTAATAATTTAGAAAGAGATTTTGTTGAGCACTTGGAAGACCCAGCAATATACCGTTGTTTGTAAGGACACCTATGTAGTATAAGTATCCAATACAGTGGTGGAAGATCCAGTTCTTCATCTTTGGTTCCAAAGGAACATAGAATAGACCTATGGTTATCCAGGATTTCCATTTTGGTAAGTGTCGTTGAGTTTCCAAGTGAATTGTCAATACCTAATTCGTTTATCAAGCAGTTAATGTAATGAGTTTTACTCACAAAAACGATGTTGTTTTGGGCTTTAGCTGCGGGGACAACATAATATTTGTCATGGAGGTAGGATGAGTGTTTTGCATCATTTGGGTTTTTAAAGATTGAATACACCCATTCAGTTTCTTAAGTCTGATTTGTATCAACGACTTCACTGCTTAATCCATCATGAAAGAGTGTCTACGTCTTCCTTCTCGCACTTATTCCATTTCCTGGCATAATCCTCGACTGAATCCATCAAAATTTTAAAGTTGTATTTCCAATTGATGGATTTAGGCTCACGATATTTCGGAACTTTTGATAACACATTTCGTTACTTAATTTGCATGAGGACTTTGATAAACCAGTTTTCGTGCACAACAGATTACCTGAGGTAACCTTTATTTATCTATTTTTTAAAGACAGATTACCTGAGATCACCTTTATAAAACAAATCTGAATATACTACAGATTACCTAAGGACATTATTAAAACAGTTGTCATTCACAACAAATTACATAAGTGGTTTACTAAAACAGTCTTCATACACTTCACATCTTTATTCAACGAGTCGTCATACACTACAGGTTACCTAAGGTCACCTTTATAAAATCAGTTTTCATACACGACAAATTATCTGAGGTCATCTTTGTTTAACCAGTCTGCATACAAAGATTACCTGGGGTCACCTTTATTTAACCAGTCTGCATATACAGATTACCTGTGGTCACCTTTATTAGTCCAGTCTGTATAGACAGATCACCTGAGGTCACCTTTATAAAACAAATCTGAATATACTACAGATTACCTAAGGACATTCTTAAAACAGTTGTCATTCACAACAGATTACATAAGTGGTTTACTAAAACAGTCTTCATACACTTCACATCTTTATTCAACGAGTCGTCATACACTACAGGTTACCTAAGGTCACCTTTATAAAATCAGTTTTCATACACGACAAATTACCTGAGGTCATCTTTGTTTAACCAGTCTGCATACAAAGATTACCTGAGGTCACCTTTATTTAACCAGTCTGCATATACAGATTACCAGAGGTCACCTTTATTAATCCAGTCTGTATAGACAGATCACCTGAGGTCACCTTTAATTAACAAATCGCAATACAGAGATTACCTGAAGTTGATTTGAAAAAGTTATGATAAAATTAATGTGTACTATCTCCATTTTGTCCAAACTGCAAATCCTAGCTTTTGTTACCTGGATTAAATTAATTCTTAAATTTAACAGCAATACACCAACTTCATAACAACCTGGGATTCAGTAAGATTGATACATCATCAAGGTAGCTGTATAGTTTGAAGAAAATCCAAGTTGATTTTAAAAAGTTATTAAAAAAATTAAAGTGTACTATCTCTATTTTGTTCAAACTGCAAAATCTAGCTTTTTTGACCTAGATTAAATAATTCTTAAATTTGACAGCAATACAACAAAAAACAAAATGACCTAAGATTCAGTAAGCTTATTATATATCTAAGATAGCTGCATAGTTTCATGAAAATCCAAGTTTATTTGAAAAAGTTATTAAAAAAATTAAAGTGTACTATCTCTATTTTCTTCGAACTGCAAATTCCAGCTTTTTTGACCTAGATTAATTTAATTCTTAAATTTGACAGCAATACAACAAAAACAAAATGACCTAAGATTCAGTAGGTTTAATATATATCTTCATACACAACAGATTACCTGAGGTCACCTTTATTTATTAAATCTGCATATACAGATTACCCGAGGTCACCTTCATAAAACAAATCTTAATACACTACAGATTACCTGAGGACTTTATTAAACCAGTTTTCTTTCAAAACAGATTACATTATGACTTTATTAAACCAGTCTTTATACACTATATATATATGTTACCTTTGTTAAACCTGTCTGCATACAACCTTTATTAAATCAGTCAACATATACACATTACCTGAGGTCACCTTTATGAAATCAGTCTGCATACACAGGTTACATTAAGTCACCTTTGCTAATCACGTCTTCATAGAAAGATTACCTAAAGTCACTCTTTTTCAACCGGTCTACATTCACAACATATAAGCTTTGGTCACCATCATAAAAAAAATCTCAAAACACTACAGATTACCTGAGGTCACCTTTACTAAACCAGATTACGTGGATTAACTTTTATCAAGAAAGTCTGCATACGTAGATAACCTTAATTAACTGGTCTTTATACAAAACAGATAACCAAAGGTCACCTTAATTAAACCAGTCTGCATACACAGATTCCCTGAGGTCAACTTTAATAATACAATCTTTATAGACAGATTACCTGAGATCACCTTTATTAAACTAATCTCAAATACTAGAGATTACCTGAGTTCACCTTTATAAAACAAATATGAATAAACTACAGATTTATTGAGGACTTGATTTAATCATTTTTTATACACAACATATAACATCAGGGGTTTATCAAACCAGTCTTCATATACTTCAGATTATCTGAGGTCAACTTTATTAAACCATGTCTTATAGACAGATTACCTGAGGTCACCTTTATAAAACAAATCTTAATACACTACAGTTTACTTGAGGACTTTATTTAACCAGTTTTCATTCACAACATATAACATCAGGGGTTTATCAAACTAGTCTTCATATTGATTTCACCTTCTTTCAACCAGTCTTTATACACTACAGATTACCTGAGGTCCCCTTAATAAAACCAGTCATAATACACAACAGATTACCTGAGGTCACCTTTATTGAGTGAATCTGCATATACGGATTACCTGAAGTCACCTTTATAAAACAAATCTGAATACACTACAGATTACCTGAGGACTTTATTTAACCAGTTTTCATTTACAACATATAACATCAGGGATTTATCAAACCAGTCTTCATATACTTCAGATTATCTCATTTCACCTTCTTTCAACCATTCTTCATACACTACAGATTACCTGAGGTCCCCTTAATATAACCAGTCTTCATACAGAACAGATTACCTGAGGTCACCTTTATTAAACTAATCTCAAAATACTAGAGATTACCTGAGTTCACCTTTATAAAACAAATATGAATAAACTACAGATTTATTGAGGACTTGATTTAACCATTTTTTATACACAACATATAACTTCAGGGGTTTATCAAACCAGTCTTCATATACCTCAGATTATCTGAGGACAACTTTATTAAACCATGTTTTATAGACAGATTACCTGAGGTCACCTTTATAAAACCAGTTTTCACTCACAACAGTTAACATCACGGGTTATTCAAACCAGTCTTCATATTGATTTCACCTTCTTTCAACCAGTCTTCATACACAACAGATTACCTGAGGTCTCCTTAATAAAACCAGTCTTCTTACACAACAGATTACCTGAGGTCACCTTTATTTATTGAATATGCATATACGGATTACCTGAGGTCACCTTTATAAAACAAATCTGAATACACTACAGTTTACCTGGGTTTATCAAACCAGTCTTCATATTGATTTCACCTTCTTTCAACAAGTCTTTATACACTACAGATTACCTGAGGTCCCCTTAATAAAACCAGTCATAATACACAACAGATTACCTGAGGTCACCTTTATTTATTGAATCTGCATATACGGATTACCTGAAGTCACCTTTATAAAACAAATCTGAATACACTACAAATTACCTGAGGACTTTATTTAACCAGTTTTCATTCACAACGAATAACATTAGGGGTGTATCAAACCAGTCTTTATATACTTCAGATTATCTCATTTCACCTTCTTTCAACCAGTCTTCATACACTACAGATTACCTGAGGTCCCCTTAATATAACCAGTCTTCATACAGAACAGATTACCTGAGGTCACCTTTATTTATTAAATCTGCATATATACATTACCTGAGGTCACTTTTATGGAATAAATCTGAATACACTACAGTTTACTTGAGGTCTTTATTTAACCAGTTTCCATTCACAACGGATAACATCAGGGGTTTATCAAGCCAGTCTTCATATACTACAGATTACCTCAGGTCCCCTTAATAAAACCAGTCTTCATACAGTTTTCACTCATAACAGATAACATCAGGGGTTATTTAAACCAGTCTTCATATTGATTTTACCTTCTTTCAACCAGTTTTCATACACAACAGATTACCTGAGGTCCCCTTAATAAAACCAGTCTTCTTACACAACAGATTACCTGAGGTCACCTTTATTTATCGAATCTGCATATACGGATTACCTGAGGTCACCTTTATAAAACAAATCTGAATACACTATAGATTACCTGAGGACTTTATTAAACCAGTTTTCATTCAAAACAGATTACATTAGGACTTTTTTAAACCAGTCTTCATACACTACAGATTACCTGATTTCCCCTTCAATATGAGGTCACATTTATTAAACCACCTTTCTAACATTACAGGTTTATTGAGGTCACCTTTTTTTAATTAAACATTCTCCATACACTACAGATTACCTGTGGTCACCTTTATTCCACCAGTCTTCATGCATAGCAGACTTCCCGAGGTTACTATTATTAAAATAATCTCAATACAATACAGATTACCTGAAGTCACCTTAATTAACCAGTCTTCAAATATAACAAGTTTCCATAGGTCGCTTTGATTAAACCAGTCTTCATACACAACAGACTACCTGAGGTCACCATTATTAAACAAATCTCAAACCACTACCGATTATACGATGTCAACTTTATTAAACCAGTCTTCGTACACAGATTACCTGAGGTCACCTTTATTAATCCGGCCTTTATAGATAGACTACCTTTGGTCACCTTAAATATTTCGATTTTATATACAGATAACCTGAGTCCACCATTGTAAAACCAATCTTTCTTCACAACTGACTAGCTGATGACACCTTTATTAAACAAAACTCAAACCACTACCGATTATACAATGTCAACTTTATTAAACCAGTCTTCGTACACAGATTACCTGAGGTCACCTTTATTAATCCGGGCTTGATAGATAGATTACCTGAGGTCACTTTTATCAATCCGGTCTTTATAGACAGATTACCTGAGGTCACCTTTATTAAACCGGTCTTTATAGACAGATTACCTGAGGTCACCTTTATAAATCAGTATTTAAACACAACTGATTTCCTGATATAACCTTTATCAAATCAGTCTTCATACACGGATAACCTGAGGTCACCTTTATTAGTCCGGCCTTTATAGATAGACTACCTTTGGTCACCTTAAATATTTCGGTCTTTATAGACAGATAACCTGAGGCCACCATTGTAAAACCAGTCTTCCTTCACAACAGACTAGCTGAGGACACCTTTATTAAACGAAACTCAATATACCACATATTTCCGGAAGTCACCTTTATTAATATAGTCTTCATACACAACAGATTACCTGAGGTCACCTTTATAAAAAAAAAGAGGCTTTATACACTGCAGATTACGTTATTTCCCCTTCATTCAACCAGTCGTCATACACTACAGGTTACCTGAGGTCAACTGTATCAAACCAGGCTTCAAACACAACAGATTACATGAGGTCACCTTTATTATTCATATAAATGATAAAGTAAATGACATTGCTAATGATATTAGACTTTTTGCGGATGACACATCTTTTTTGGTATAGCAGATGATGATCTTGCTATAGCAGCTGCTTCTTTGACTGATAACTTGGATGTTATCTCAAATTGGGCAAAACTATAGGCTGTTCGATTTAATTCAAAGAAAACAAAATATAGTATATTCACTAGAAGGGAAAGGGAGCATCCACCTGTTTTTTTTTGTTGTTGTTTTTTTTTTTTGGGGGGGGACAAATGGCGAAGAGGTTGAGAAAATAGATATTCAATGTAAACTTGGGACAACATTTCAGTCATGAGGTTTATAGAACTCACTTATCGATATTATTTATAAAAAAAAATGCTCTCGTCTATCTGTGCTTCGTTAGGAATAGATTACCTTAGGTGTATTTGACAAAACGTTTAGGAATTTAGGTCCTAAATGCTGTTCAATTTCGTACTGTATTAGGCCTAGCCTATTTAACTTTTTTGGATTCGAGCGTAACTGATGTCTGACGAAACGCACGTCTGGCGTGAATACAAAATAATTAACCCTAGTATTTATGATGAGTTTATTGTCAAGTTAAACATTTATGAGATAGGAGTTCACTTATATGTATTTATTATGCTTTTATTAGAACCATATAAGAGAATGATAATGTTTTTTGGGGGTAATTGATCCCTGCAGCATAAGTCGGAGCGGAGCGTCTTCAAAATATTCAAATAGAAGCTATTACAGGATTACGATGTAATTCCTCAAGACAAAAACTTTATATTGAATAAAGGCAACAGTAGTATACCGCTGTTCGAAATTCATAAATCGATAGAGAAAAAACAAATCCAGGTTACAAACTAAAACTGGGGTAAACGCGTCAAATATAAGAAAACTACAACACAACTTTAAAATGTAACACACACTAAAACGAACTTTAATATAACAATGGCCATTTTCCTTACTTGGTACAGGGAATTTTAAAATGACAACATTACATGACATGACTACAATACAAATAAATAGGAGAAAATATAGGACAGAGAAACACACGAATAATAGCCAAAAAAAGGTACTAGGTTAAAAATTCAATACGCCAGACGTGCGTTAGGTTTAGAAACTCTGAATAATAGACGTAGTAAACATAAGCTTATACTATTCTATAAAATATTAAATGGGATGCCACCTGCATATTTATATCAGTTAGTCAAGTCATATCTTCCGAGACAAAATTGAAACCCCTAATACGATGAGGAATAAAAAGTACGCTTTTCACCCGCATCTTGCTAGAACTAGCGCTTTTTTAATAGTTGCATTCCTTCCACTATAAGACTTTTGGAATAGTCTTTCTTTGAGGACTTTGAGTTAACAGCCATGTATTCATTTTTCCCCTCCACTTCAACATTAATTCAGAATGACCTTTAAAGGCTATTTGCATGTTTCAAGGTACTTGAATAAATGATGAGTAATTTCCTATATATTTTAATATACTTTACGTTTAGTAAGTAACACTGTTAACATATCATATTTGCTCGTGTGTGCTCATAAGTAGCATGCATGTTTCATTATATTACATTATTTTAAATACAGTTGTTGACAATTGAATTATATCGTGTTCATGTATTAAATATGGAGAGAGCGCTTTTATATAATGTGGTTGTTGCTCAATCCTTTTCTTATCTTAATAAATAAAATGTTTAATATCAAAGTCACTTTTATTAAACCATTCTTCATACATAAGTTTCGTGTGGACTTTATTGAACCAGATTCCATAACACAACAGATTACCTGAGGTAACCTTAATTAAACCAGTCTTGTGTATTATCAGTCTAAATAGAAAGTAGAATAATGTATTTTTAGTTTATTCTATTTTTGGATCATGTTATTACTACGCATATGGGCACTATTACCACGATTACCTGAGGGCACCGATAACCTCAGGACATAGAGCAGCGGACCTATCTTCCACCGTACACTGCTGACAGCAGGCGGTGCGGTGTGTAAACCTGCATTAAGAGTTTGAAGCCCGACAGGAAATCGCTTGAATACCTGGAAGTGTCACCTCACAGTGCCTCTGACAATAATTTCTTTAACCATGCTGATGGTCAAGTAAAGGAATTAAATAACGGTATTATATAAATACTCGACATAAAAAGTTTTATAAATGTATATTAGCCCCAGATAAAAAAAGTTATGAACAAATTAGAAAATTGGAAACAATTTTACACGGAACACCGCTAGTAAATTAGGGTTTCTAACTATATGTGAGATAATCCATAAAAGAAATTGCTCTCAATTATTCCCCAATATTTACTTGAAAACTTGAAATATGCATTATAGATAAATAAACTTGATCGTATAAACTTAACTTTCATTATACTAATTATGGAATATGCATACATATGTCAGTCGTTAAGCTACATATTTCGAAATAGGCCGGAAATTGCTAGTATACAGAAGAAAGTCAAGAAAGTTAATTGTGTTATATTTTTTACATAAAGAGACTGCCCTTGATTATCTCTGCGATTTAATACTTACAATTATTGGTCATTACGAATTAGTAACAGCTATGTAGTACCCCGCGTCACAGACTAGATATAACCAATTTAAAACATCTTTTCCCCCCATCTACTTCTATTGTATGGAATTTTAAACCCCGACATATGGACTTCCTGAAATATGAAAACAGTCACCTTTCTTCTTTAGTTGAGGTGTTAGAAAACTGATTATCATTCATGGTTCAGAAGTATGCAGATCTGTGTTAATATTAAACTAAATGCCGCATGCAGCTGTAGCCATGCTGTTGATGATTGTATTTACAATTTTTTTCCAGTGCCCATTTCACAATGAAACAAGATAAATATTGTTTTTGATTTCAAATATATATGTTATACCATTTGAGCTTATGTTGGTTGTTCACGGTGACCTTTCAATGATACATTTTAGCAAAGTTAAACAAATTTTGAATCTGTGCAATCGTATATCAGAATTACTCAAAGATTTAGAACTTCACATACAATTAAAATTCTGAATGCCTACTTTTCTCGCCAATTCAAATTACAAAAATATTGTATTACATGTATTTCTATTTTGTATTTCGTTATTATCTTATGTATTTTGTGTTCAATCCCATATGTTACTTTTGGAAGACAAATGTGTTTAAACAAAAAACAAAACAAAATCGAAGATAAGTCACACAACAAAATACTCAAAGTAACAAACTTGTACATTTGGTTCTTGTACTTGTATATGTCACAGAAATCACTAATCCATAACAATACAACGGAGACTAATAATATGACTTCAATTTACTTTTTTCTGTTCTTGTAATACATCTACACAAACTGTCGATAAATAATATAATACGAAAGGAATCAAAATATTGAAATAAAGACGTCCGTCGAAATACCACAAATAACTACCTCAATAATACGCACTATGGACTTGATGTGATGATACAGGTGCCACATGAAGCTATGTTATTTTTAAATTAAAAAAAAAATCCAAATTATATAATCACATCTTTGGTATTTACCATGTAGATGTTTTAACAACACGTGCCACACTCTATTGATCGTCATCTGTGTGTGATTTAACGAAATTCATGTTCATTCAACCAGAGCCCGTTAATTAGGCACGTGTATACAGATTATAAATGAATACATTATCTTCTCATGTTATCGTGGTTATAGGCATATTGTTTTGTTTAATGGGAACTTGTATTTTGTAAACGAAATTAAAAAAATCAAAATTTGTGGTATTTCTAAGCACCGGAAAAAAGTTGTTAAGCATTTAGTATCTATTTTCAAATAAGTTCAATATACAAAAAAGAATATTTCATATTCACAACACACACGCACAACTTATTTTTAACTTACTTGTCATTGCTTCATATTTAACTGGATAATCAGAGTTTTTATGGAAGTTGCATGTCGAGAGCAATTAACTTTAGATATGAAACCTTATTGACATTTTGTAGAAAACCTGTATACTGCAATAACTTAATATAAATCCTGCATTTTCAACAAATTTTTATTTTTCTAGGAGCGGAAAACATGTTCCATATATAAAATATCTGTTTCATTGAGAAGAGAAATTGATCCCATAGGTAGACAAATTTTCCCATGGGAAGAAAAATTGTTCCCATGGGAAGAAAAATTGTTCCCATGGGAAGATAAACTGTTCCCATCGGAAAAGTGTAATTCCCATGGGAACACTCTGTATTCCTCTTTTCCCATGGGAACTGTAAAGTTCCGATGGGAATTTTAAAATTCCCATGGGAAAAGTACTTTTTCCCATGGGAACTTTTACTTTTCCCATGGGAACTTCGAATATTCCCATGGGATTTTTTTAATTTCCCATGGGAAATGTACTTTTAACCAGCTGTGAAATTTTTTTGATTATCTATCACTTTGGCAAAAAATATTTTTGATATCTTATAAACCGACAAAGTCAGATTTGCCAATTCTGGAATTGCAAATTTGTCCCGCACAGTGTTAATTTGCTCCGTTTATGATACGTTATTTCTGAATGACCAAACGTTTAGCTACTGTTTGTTAGTTTTATAGCATGAAAACAATAAAAGAGGAATGCGAAAACCCATCATAAATTAGTGTAATTATTGTAATGGCTCGGTATTATGAGATCCTTATTGTAAGTAACTTCGACATTGTCAGGATAATAACCTAGCATCAGTAAGAAATTAAAAGTGGTTTATTATTCATCCGTATAAAAGCGGCACATGTATTCCATTTCATCTTTATATTATAATGGTGCAAGATAATTGTGTTGCCAGAGGCGGATTAAGCCCGCCCCCCCCCCTTTTGTGGTTGAGTATTTAGGGAATCACTGAAGCGTGACGGGAGCGGGCCCTCTCTTAGGCAGCCAGTGGGCCCCCAGTTATGAAATTTTCTAGATCCGCCACTGGTTGCTGCATGCATAAAGAATATTACTTAATACAAAATATCAGTATAATATTTCGACCCCTCTGTATTTGAATTTCACAAAACATTTATTTTGGTCTTATGTAAGGTCTGCATCTTTAAACAACATTTTAAATGTAATTAAACAAATGTTAATGCTTCCATAAATATAAAACCAAGAACTGGTCTATTCAAAATTCTGTGATTAGTGAATTAATGTAAACTGAAGCAATAACAAACTAAAAAATGATTAGATATAGAAATTTAACGATACGTATCAATGAAGAAATTGAACGAAAAGAAATACAATATGCTTAATTATGAATCTTGAAAACGGGACGTTACACTGGACAAATAAAAAAGAAACATTTCTGTCTTCTCAAAGTAATTACATAATAGCAACTATACATTACACGTAATCTGAAAGAATTAAAAATGAATTAATTGCCATATGGGCATTCCATACATGTTTGTAATCTGTTCGTTGTCTACAAATATAGTCCTATCTCAAAAGAACTTCTTATCGTAAATGCGATCGTGTATCATTCATATTGATCAGACAAGACAAAAAACATTTAAGAATTGAAGAAAAAAGGCAGAAAGAGAAAATAAATACTGACAGTTACTTTATTATTGACCTTTCTTTATTTAAAACTACGACGACTAATTAGAGTCTTAACTTAATAAGATAAAATGCCGTTCAGATGTAGTCATTCCCTTTAAAATAGCCCTTAGCACGTATGCCCTAGACCCGTACGAGTTTGTCAGCAAAGGGTAAGGGGAGTATATCACAAAGTTAAAATAGACTATAATCGGCTGGCCAAACTAAGAGATTCTCCTCTTGGGCCATTATACCAGTATAGGTAGTCATTACCTTTTAAATGACCTATAGCACTTATGCCCTGCACCCCTACGACTTTGTCAGCAGAGTTTAAAAGGGGAAGGTGGTGCGCCAGTTAACCACAGATTCGAAATAAACTATAATTGTCGGCTGACCAAACTAAGAGCTTTTCCACGTGGGCCTTTATACCAGAGGTAGAAGTAGTTATTGCCTTTAAAATGGCCTTTAACACTTATGCTCTAGACCCGTACGAGTTATATATTAGGCAGCAAATGGTAAGGAGGGTACCCTGGTATACCACGAAGTCGAAATGAATGATTGCCGGCTAGCCAAGCTAAGAGCTTCTCCACATGGACCATTATACCAGAGGTAGTGGTAGTTATTGCCTTTAAAATGGCCAATATCATTTATGCCCTAGACCGGTACGAGTTTGTCAGCAGATGGTTAAAAGGGGGAGGTGGTATGGTGGTTTACCACAAACTTTTAAGTCGAAATAAACTATTGCCGGTTGGCCAAGCTAAGAGCTTCTCCACTTGGGTCATTTTACCAGAGGAAGAGGTAGATTATTTCGACTTCGTGATATACCAGGGTATCCCCTTTACCCTTTGCTGACTAACTCGTACGGGTCCAGGGCATAAATGCAATAGGCCATTTTGAAGGCAATAACTACCTCTACCTCTTGCATAATGGATAACGTAGAGAAGCTCTTAGTTTGGCCAGCCGGCAATCATTTATTTCGACTTCGTGATATACAAGGTTATACTCCTTACCCTTTGCTGACTAACTCGTACGATTCTAGGGCATAGGTGCTATAGACCATTTTAAAGGCAATAACTACCTTTACGAGTTCTAGGGCATTAGTGATATATATAAACTCGTCTAAACATCAACCCAACAATGTATATATATATATATATATATATATATATATATATATATATATATATATATATAAGTACGTCTGAATCAGTGACAACTCTACAACAGATGTATCCATCGGATCGCCATCAATGATGGTGATACATGGCTGTGTACATAATGTATATACAACTCGTCTAAACATCAACCCAACAATGTTAGATCTGTAAATTTGCTTTCGCAGGTTCTTCCTTCGCCGGGATTCGGTTCTTCCCTCGCCGGGATTCGAACCCATGCTACTGTGATATCGTGACACCAAATCGCCTGCACTGCAGCCGTCCCGCTAGACCACACGACCACCTGGGCTCTCAAAAAAAGAGCTTTCGCTGGCCGTGTGTTACCTTTCCTCGTCAGTTTTAATCTAGCGGCGTACTGCAGTACATGATATATAAGGCATGAAGATGTTATTGTTACAGATCAGCTAAATTATCTATAGTAAAGGATCCTACAAATTAATGTAATATACAGTCACAGAAAATAAATATATGTATATTACATTAATTTGTAGGATCCTTTACTATAGATAATTTAGCTGATCTGTAACAATAACATCTTCATGCCTTATATATCATGTACTGCAGTACGCCGCTAGATTAAAACTGACGAGGAAAGGTAACACACGGCCAGCGAAAGCTCTTTTTTTTAGAGCCCAGGTGGTCGTGTGGTCTAGCGGGACGGCTGCAGTGCAGGCGATTTGGTGTCACGATATCACAGTAGCATGGGTTCGAATCCCGGCGAGGGAAGAACCAAAAATTTGCGAAAGCAAATTTACAGATCTAACATTGTTGGGTTGATGTTTAGACGAGTTGTATATACATTATGTACACAGCCATGTATCACCATCATTGATGGCGATCCGATGGATACATCTGTTGTAGAGTTGTCACTGACTCAGACGTACTTATAAATATATTTATTTTCTGTGACTGTATATTACATTAATTTGTAGGATCCTTTACTATAGATAATTTAGCTGATCTGTAACAATAACATCTTCATGCCTTATATATCATGTACTGCAGTACGCCGCTAGATTAAAACTGACGAGGAAAGGTAACACACGGCCAGCGAAAGCTCTTTTTTTGAGAGCCCAGGTGGTCGTGTGGTCTAGCGGGACGGCTGCAGTGCAGGCGATTTGGTGTCACGATATCACAGTAGCATGGGTTCGAATCCCGGCGAGGGAAGAACCGAATCCCGGCGAAGGAAGAACCTGCGAAAGCAAATTTACAGATCTAACATTGTTGGGTTGATGTTTAGACGAGTTGTATATATATATATATATATATATATATATATATATATATAAAATGACTGAATAAATTGTCAACGATAAATCTTACGGGGCAAATTTACAGATCTAACATTGTTGGGTTGATGTTTAGACGAGTTGTATATACATTATGTACACAGCCATGTATCACCATCATTGATGGCGATCCGATGGATACATCTGTTGTAGAGTTGTCACTGACTCAGACGTACTTATAAATATATTTATTTTCTGTGACTGTATATTACATTAATTTGTAGGATCCTTTACTATAGATAATTTAGCTGATCTGTAACAATAACATCTTCATGCCTTATATATCATGTACTGCAGTACGCCGCTAGATTAAAACTGACGAGGAAAGGTAACACACGGCCAGCGAAAGCTCTTTTTTTGAGAGCCCAGGTGGTCGTGTGGTCTAGCGGGACGGCTGCAGTGCAGGCGATTTGGTGTCACGATATCACAGTAGCATGGGTTCGAATCCCGGCGAGGGAAGAACCGAATCCCGGCGAAGGAAGAACCTGCGAAAGCAAATTTACAGATCTAACATTGTTGGGTTGATGTTTAGACGAGTTGTATATATATATATATATATATATATATATATATATATATATATATATATATATATAAAATGACTGAATAAATTGTCAACGATAAATCTTACGGGGCGATGGATCAAATAATTATGATTCAGTACACTACAAAATATAATATACATGTATAACAAGTCTAAAAGGGTACAACATCACCAAAAAAACACAATAAAACGAACAATATGTTAGATTTTCGGATAACAGATATCCTTCCTCGGTAATAGCACGATGTCAAATGAATCATGTCATTTCAAATTAAGACTATCAAAATCTTGTAATTTATACAATTTAAGCGAACGCTGGTACAATTTTAAAGTTTCAAAACACGGCACAAAGACTACAAAGATATGCCAAAATAAAAATAGTTATTTACGATGTGAACTGCCACAACTCTAAATTCCCAAAGGTGGTGGCAGTTGAGATGTTAAACAAATGCGTGGAAATACAGTCCCAATAAACAGTCCTGACCGATCTAAGCTGGTATATATAAAATATGACAGAACGTGGCTGCGTATTTACACATCCCTGCCAACTGTTATTAAAACTAGTATAATTTAAAAATTCCTGAAAGGTGTAAGAGTCCAGTACGGAAGCCGGATTAACTGGACACAAGTGATGACAGGAAATTTGTGATGGTAGGGAAAATGAGTGACTGTTCTGTGTTTTTTCATTAATGCCCTCTGTCATGAGCTGTCTTATCCAAAAACTTTCCCGAGCAAGTCTGTCGGCCTTTGACCAATCCTCGTTGTGATATATATAACAAGTCTAAACTTGTCGACCTGTTAGTCAGATGCGTTTTGTTTAAATATACTTTTTCACCTTTTTGGTCTTTTGAAAAATGTTGTTTGTGCTGTATTTAGACCCTTCTACAGCAAAATTTGTTTTACATGCACACGTATACAAATTGCGGTTTTTATCCAACGCAATCATAGGTTCGAACGTAGTTTTCAATTTAGACTCGTATATATAGATATATTATTCCACATCTATTAGAAAGTTTATATTTTAGCGGGTTTAAATGTGTCCAAAAATTAGTCAAACTAAATTGTTACTGACCGAAACAAATTTTTGCTTCATGTCTTGAAGTTTCGTTGGATGCATCAGATATATCATATCTGACAGGACTTGGTTTACAGCTCTTTACTCCACCGCAAAAGAGGACGTGTCAGATTAGTTGGCCTCTTTCAAAACAAATCTGATATTTTGATCTACTGGTTTTATGTTGTCTCTCAGATAAGATAATTTTTAATGATAACATAAAAATTATGTTTGTTAACGAGATGTTACTTGCACTGTATTATCCATAGGATAATGAGTTTTCTAACGAATACCTGTAATAAACTGAACGGATTGGCTTTTCTATGAATACTTTGTTGCTTCAAAAATATTGTGTATTGCAGATCCACCGATAGAGTATAAGAAATATTGCACAATAATGAACTATTTTAGTCTAAAAGCAAACATTGATGGCATCAAGGATTCAAATAATATATCGATAGAAATGTTCCAAAAAAGTACACATCAGGACTCAAAAGATCGAATATTAAGTTTTTGGTGGTTTTCGTTTTATATAAGTCTTTAGTTTTCTATGTTGAGTCTTGTGTACTATTATTCTTTCTTTTTAGCCATGGCGTTGTCCGTTTTTTATTCGAATTATGAGTTTGACTGTCCCGTTGGTATCTTTCATCCCTCCTTTATAATAATTTAATAATAACTAAAGTAAAATACGATGAGTTGCTTATTTGGTATCAGTGTAGACATACGGGATGTAGACTTGGTTGTGAGTATTGGATGATCTAAATATATACTGTCTTTCTCACTTTACTCGCAAAGGGCAGGACATTGCGCAAGAGATCGTCGACGAGGGTCGGGTCCCATCATTTACGAAATGTTCAATGTGTCTCTGAAAACTATTTCACAAAATATTGCAAAAAATTTATGGAAAAAGATAACATATACATCCATACGCACTTGTTATGCTGTTTATCCGACAAAAAACAGTTGAAGCTTGTCAGATATTATTACATGTAGTGGATGCGAGCATATCTTAAACAATTACTTGACCGTGACAGCAATGATTAAGACATATACAAAAGCAAACCTTCATGTATAATTCATGAAAAGCGGATCTTGAAATTTTAAATCTGCTTGTGACAGAAATTACAAAGTTTGAAAATGTTGTTATGCCCCACCTACGATAGTAGAGGGGCATGATGTTTTCTGGTCTGTACGTCCGTTCGTCTGTTCGTCCGTTTGTCCCACTTCAGGTTAAAGTTTTTGGTCAAGGTAGTTTTTGATAAAGTTGAAGTCCAATTGACTTGAAACTTAGTACACATGTTCCTTATGATATGATCTTTCTAATTTTAATGCCAAATAAGAGTTTTGACCCTAATTTCACGGTCCACTGAACATAGAAAATAATAGTGCGAGTGGGGCATCTGTGTACTGGGGACACATTCTTGTTTTTTTACGTTATTGTAGAATAATATGTCACTGAATATTGAAATCCCCAGCATAATTCAAAGACCAATTATCAATAGCGAGATTTACGATTTTGCAGTTTTATTAATCATATTCTAAGTAAACCGAAGTTCTGATAAGTGTTTTTCAAATTTTTATGCCCCACCTACGATAGTAAAGGGGCATTATGTTTTCTGGTCTGTGGCTCCGTTCGTTCGTTCGTCCGTCCGTTCTTTCGTTCGTCCGTCCGTTCGTTCGTTCGTTCGTCCTGCTTCAGGTTAAAGTTTTTGGTCAAGGTAGTTTTTGATGAAGCTGAAGTCCTATCAACTTGAAACTTAGTACACTTGTTGCTTATGGTATGATCTTTCTAATTTTAAAGCCAAATTAGACTTTTGACCCCAATTTCACGGTCCACTTGACATAGAAAATGAAAATGGAAGTTTCAGGTTAAAGTTTTTGGTCAAGGTAGTTTTTGATGAAATTGAAGTCAAATCAACTTGAAACTTAGTACACATGTTCCCTATAGTAAAAGCCTTCTAATTTTAATGCCAAATTAGATTTTTACCCTATTTCACGGTCCATGGAACATGGAAAATGATTGAGTGAGTGGGGCATCCGTGTACTTTGGACATATTCTTGTTTACTAATAATATAATACAAGTGCATGGTGTTTTTTTTTTTTAAAGTACGGAGAACAATTTAACGAATGCATAATATCTTTATTTTTAATGACTATTGTGACACTGACTTTATCTCAATTCTTTTAATTTGTAACACGTAATCACTAGGAGGTGTATCTAGTCTGGTAAGTGATATGGATTATTTCATTATAATGCAACCAATAGTATTGCAAATAGTTGACATAATTATTTATTGATGAAGAATCAGTTTCCTTTTGTTAAAGTATTCAATTATTATCGTGTTGTCTTTTTCAAACCTGTTGATTATTGAAAATAAGTAAATTTTCTGGTAAAGATACACTAGATACAACACAAGCATTATCATACAGGATAGTAATTCCTTTTGAAATGACAAAATATTTAGATTTAAAGTAGAAAATTTCGAGAGAGTTTCGACCTCTGTAATTTTTGCAATGTTATTTTCACTAATTACTTTATATACCTGATACATATGTATAAATTTAGAATCGACCCATTGAAAGCTCCGTGAAAGCAGTATTCAACAGAAATATGTATAAAAATTACATGTTCATTTTTTTTTTTATTTCACTTAAGGGTAAATGAAAAAAAACCCACCTTACATTACGTACGGAACGATACAGAAAAATTCTTTCCCTATGAAGTCTGGAACTTTTTTATAAATAACCTGACAAATATTTGATATACAATAGTTATTGCTGCAAAATATTTCCTATTTGCATGCGTTGTGCTTCATTGCTATTTTAATAAATTTTCCATAAGCTTCAATTTTTATAAGATTTGAATTCAAATTGATTCAGATTTTAAAAGACACACATTTGGTAATAAAAATGTAATGTGTTTTCAAGATGTGTCATTAAATAATATCTTCTAATTAGATATATGTTGACTGCATGTCCTTTTAATATTCAAAGTCAATGTGCTTTAAAATGAAAGCACATCATACTTTTACAAATATCTGCGAAATTGACCATCTCTTGTATCATGACCATTATAGAATGTAAAGTTCTTATCAAACATAAAGATGCAGCATTCGTCACAACTCGGCCGATTTCGTACCTTCGTAGCGAATTCACCCGATGATTGCCGATATTGACAGATGCAGATGCAGATGTTATTCGTTCATTCCACCTTCTAAAAAGTATAATTGAAATGCATTCTAAACCTTATAATTGAGAAAGGAAATGGTGACTGTGTCAAAGCGACAACAACCCGACCATAGAGTAGACAACAGCCGAAGGCCACCAATGGGTTTTCAATGTAGCGAGAAACTCCCGCACCCGGAGGCGTCCTTCAGCTGGCCCCTTAAAAAATATGTTTACTCGTACAGTGATAATGGACGTCATACTAAACTCCGAAGTATACACAAGAAACTAAAATTAAAATTCATACAAGACTCACAAAGGCCAGAGGCTCCTGAATTGGGACAGGCGCAAAATTGCGGCGGGGTTAAACATGTTTATGAGATGAGATCTCAACCCTCCCCCTATACCTCTAGCCAATGTAGGAAAGTAAACGCATAACAATACGCACATTAAGATTCAGTTCAAGAGAAGTCCGATCCGATGTCAGAAGATGTAACAAAAGAAAATATTTAAAATGACAATAATACATAAATAACAACAGACTACTAGCAGTTAACTGACATGCCACCTCCAGACCTCAATTAAACTGATTGAAAGATTATGTCTTCATCATATGAATATTAGGCACAATCCCTCCCGTTAGGAGTTTAGTTTCATACTATCATAAAATATATGAGAAGAACATAACCCGTGTCATGCCAACAACTGTTTTTTAAAATAAATGTGTTTTGTTCCGATGCAAAGACCCTATACGTGAATCAATATTAACGCCAAAATATGCAATCTGTAATGACCTGACAACAGTATCGTTTGTTTATTTCAAAAACACATAACGAAACTTGATGCATAAAAAAGGGACGAAAGATACCAGAGGGACAGTCAAACTCATAAATCGAAAATATACTGACAACGCCATGGCTATAAATGAAAAAGACAAACAGACAAACAATAGTACACATGACACAACATAGAAAACTAAAGTATAGCAACACGATTCCCAATCAAACACTAGGGGTGATCTCAGGTGCTCCGGAATGGTTAGCAGAACCTGCTCCACATGTGGCACCCGTCGTGTTGCTTATGTTTGATGCATAAACTGTTTTTTAGTTTGACTAAAGAAGGCTTATTTTTGTAATTACAACCATGCTATGTTTCAAGGACACTAAAAACGTCCCACATATATTTTAGATTTCATTCCGGAGGATCAATACCTTCATGCATAAATTTTTAATATAAATGTTTACTGTCATAATTTAAAGCATATTGACTTGGAACATGAAACGGAAAGGAAGTAGATCTTATTTTGAGATAGATCATGAAAACATAAATAATATTTATCAAATATGTATGTCTCTTCAAATCTGAATCATTGTGAATTCAAAATTAGGACAAATTAAAGATTATGGAAAATTCGTAAAAATAACAATAAATATTTTACAGCAATATACATATACACTGACGGACTTTAAAAACGCAACACATATTTTGTTTATTTATATTTTTTATCATATCATGTCTTATATTCATTTTTTATCAAATCATTTCTTATATTCATTTTTTATCATACTTCCCGTACTCCTTTTGAATCAGGTATACCTGATTTTCCTCAGATAATCAAACATCGTGGAATTTGGCTTCGCAAGAATTACTGGAAGCGATATTGTAAGTCCATACGTGAATGTTTTGATAATTTTTTCTTCGTAAAACATTTCCTTAAATCCATTGCCAAGTTGAAATCGATAACAAGATTTTCCTTTTTATCACGACTTATGAATGTAAACTGAAATTTAGTGAAAGAAATTTACAAACATAATTTAGTGCAAGTTCTTCTAAGAACAATTTCGCGCTATAAAATTACATGAAACATCAGAGCAGGTAGTGCTAACTAGTAAATGACCACCTATGGACCCGGTCAAACTGAAGTTTAAAGTTACGTCATTAGCAATACAGTATAACAGCTACAACGTCCGTATTTTACCAAGACGTTGGACGTCAAAGCAGGCAGATTTACATCAGCAATGTTTCTCATATGCTGAAATGCCACACAATCCACTTTAATTTTGTTTATAAAGATGTACGCCACATTACTGAAGGGGTAACTTGACTAAAACATTCCCAACAGTATTAGTTAACCTCTCTGTCAATCATTTCGGGATTTTTTAGCAGCTTTCTTTGCCTTTGACAATTGACACGACCAATAATAAAGAAAAAAAATGAATGTTCGTGCGTACCACACGATTTAAATGTTAAGCGTGACGTAATCAATTCAAATTGCAAATTTTGAACTTACCTTGGAGGATAAAGAAATGAATCAACTATATATTCAATTTATTATTTCATGCGTTATGTGTATTTCAAAATTTAATAACTAATTGACTTTTTATGATTCTTTCATTGTTCATTGTCATGTTTATTATATAATGAAAGAAATTTATAAAACTGTGGTTAGTTTGCCCAAACCAGTATTTTGTCTCATTTCAACTAATATGTGTTATAATTATCTGGTCTAGTCTGTGCATAACGGTTAAAGTACGAGATTCTGTTCAGCTTCAGTAAACACGAGCTCTTCAGGGTCTGGTCTTACATCCAATTGTGTTATGGGCATAGACCAGAATATAGCCTTTGTCTGCTGGATGCATATCACATACACACATACTTTACATGTAATTCTCTCAGATACCCATGAGGAGGTGGGTGGGGCCAGAACAAGTGTATCTGGATTAATGTGCTTATTTTTATTAAATAAAGTATTAATACAGAGGGAACTTGAACATAGCATTTGCTCACTTAATTAATTAACGTCTCCAGGAAGTTCCTTTTATCCAATCATTATTGGAAATCTTAATTTCTGCAGCCCTAATCTTTTACTAATTAGTATGGTTGGTATCTAGGATGCTAGCCAATCATTGTTCTTGATTTATTTAAATTATTCAATCAGATTGTTAATTGCAGTCTTTGTTTTATCACAAGCGCGCTTGATCACTTTTGAATTTGCACAAAGCGTGTGCAGGCTGCTTTTCATATTCCAGTTTCAATTCAATTTTATTCCCACCCACCACATACCTCGCAATACTTGAATGTATGTTGATTTTGTTTTTTATGACTTTTTGTTATCATTGTATGTGTCACCTATTTGTAGATTTTGTTTTGTTTATTTGATGATATTGTATTTTAGTGAAATCTTTTAATTTTTAATTTCATATGTATCAGTAGTTTAGTTTCCATTTTCATGTTGATGACCACAGTTGTTTGGCTTTCAGCTTCTTGTGTGGAGTACCACAGACTTATCAGTGAATTGATATTTGCGAAACAATTGACTTTTTATGATTCTTTCATTGTTCATTGTCATGTTTATTATATAATGAAAGTATTAATAAAACTGTGGTTAGTTTGCCAACTGATCGAGTGTTGCGTTTCTAAAGTCCGTCAGAATATAATAAATATAAGTCAGGTTGTTTAAAGAAAAGTTCCTGGCTTGGTAGTGATAAAATGAATCTGTATCGTTCTGGCTTGTGATATTGTTCTTTTTTTAAATAACCTCAAAGTGAAAATCAAATAATGAACGTGTAATTTTGTTACATATTTTTGTTAAATGCTGCTTTCACGTAGCTTTCATAAGATGGATGTGTTCTACATTTATATATGTATATGTATACATAAAAAATTGTCAAAGTAATATTGCAAAATTATAGCGGTCGAAACGCTTTCCATTTTCTACTTTAAATCTAAAAAATTTGTCATTTCAAAAGAAAATACTATCCTGTAGGATAATACTTGTGTTGTATCCATTGCATCATAATCATTTACCAGAAGATTTACTTATCTTTCAACATGTTCAATAAACATTTTTTTCAAAAGACAACATGTTGATAATTGAATAGTTTAACAATAGGATTTTCCCTATTTTAAAAAACATGACTCTTTATCGATAAACAATGTTGTCAACTATTTGCAATACTATTAGTGTCATAATAAAGAAAGAATCCAAATGAATGAATAATTACACCTCTTATTTATTACTTGTCGCAAATGAAAAGAAGATAAATGTTTTTAAATTGAAACTTGACCAATTGGGATTAAATGTCAGGGTTACACAAGACATTATCGACAATGAAATGATTCATTCACTAAATGTTTCCCATTTCTTTTTTCAATATCACATGCACTTGTTTTACTCTCGGTCCGAAATTTCACAACCCTGATCAAGTGTTTAGTATACCTAAAGTGTGTAAAATAAAACTGCAAAGTCGAATGTATCCCTATTATTAAGGTAAGGTGTGCATGATACCTGGAGGTTTTCCTTAAGTGATATTATACCAATATGATATATCATTTTGATCATTCTTTTGTAACTACATGTACAAGTCTCTGATTTTGCAGGAAGCACTTATTTTCTTTCAGTGCTTCAAACTGTAATATATTGAATCTTAAGAAAGCATTCTGATTGACATTTACAGTAATGAAAATTCTTTATTGCCCCATGTTTGGTAAATTGATTGTACCCACATATTGTACAGATATGATCATATATGTTTTACAAAGCAGGAAAACCCTACAGGAGAAAGTTAGATTACTATTATGATTTGCCTAATTGTTAAGCCATGTTCAGATTTAGAGTCTTTGATCTAACAAACAAATTGCATGCTTCTACATACGATGTTCATGTATTACGATCGGAAAGTAAAAGTTCCTGTATCCAAATTATTGAAATTAATGAAAAAATGTTTGAAACAAAATAGATAAGTCTGTCAAAATGGTTCAACAGTATGATCCTAATTAGTATTCACTTAAAACAGATGGCTTATCAACATTTCAATGACATACAAAATTAAGAATACCCAGATTTCTGCGTCGTATGAATGGTATTATATTTATTAAGAGTTCGACAACACTTTATAGAACGTAGAACATGTCAAATTGATATTAATACAGTTGACTTCCTGGTATTAATACCAATTGTTTTCGCCGACATCTTCCATCGTGACTGACAACCCAGTCAATATCTACTCTTTAAAAGCGTGAACGCTCATCTTTTTAAAGACATAATTTAGTGAACGTTACGTGTAGGTAAATGAGAAATTTTAGGCTTCAAATTGAAACTCATATACATTTTGTTGCAGTTGTTACAAACCTGCTTGTGCATTTTTCATTGTTATTCAATGCAAAATAATTATCTAAGAAACCTGAGACGATCTCGTCTCACAAAGGATTTATATTGTCTACTTATTGTACCTCGAACTTATTTACCCAATGTAGGTCTTTAAGTTGAGGATCAATTTACTTAAAGTTAATCGGGCATGACTAATTAGATACGCCTTCTTAAAATCAGGGGGTCCGAAATAGGATCGGGATAAAACACCAAGCAAAATACCTTAATTTACGATTTAAGAATTTGTTTGATCCAAAGTGCTTTTGCTTGCTTTAAATATCTCCGATCAATAATCAGGCGGTATTTTGTTGAAATAATAACCTGTCCCGAACCGGGAGATGTTGGCTGCAATAGGAATTTATTTATAAAAAAAGTCCATATCTCATTTACTTATAGTGGCCGTTATTGATTGCAAATATTCATGCTGTTTTAATTTGTTTATGGCATTCGTCTATCGGGGAGAAAGGAAAGGAGGGCTAATAGCTTAACCTACGAGTTCGATCATTAGGGTTCAAATCTATTCTATTACGGCATTCGTTTTACCTCTAGCGAACGCTCTGCCACTCTAAATTTGTAAGCATTTGCTTCAGATTGATCAACTTTGCATCTATAGTCGTGAATATGCATGACATATTTGCCACTGGACACAAAGGAGCAATAAATTAATCAGCTTCATTTAGTGATGTATAATCATATGTCCTCAGTTGATTATAGTCTCAAAACAGTTTTCCAATTTTAATATATTTTATTATTATTTACATTTGAATAATAATCAAGGATTACATTGTATAATTTCCAACAAAACTAATAGGGGAGGGGATTAGAACAGAAACACAATCTTCATTGAGTGGCAATAACTCATATATTGAAGCGTACAATGACGGTTGTCTCGTCTAGGTGACAACATTTGATGTTTCAAGTTTATTTGTATCTCAATACTGGTATAATAGTTGTCACAAAAGCAAAAAAAAATATAAAAAAGGTTGACAACAATTTATAAAATGATTCAACTTATTTTGGGCGTTTCATTTTTTTTATATTGTCTTGCTGATCGGTTTGTTATATATTTTTTTCATCTACTATTGTTCTAGCAAAAGTCACAAAAAAATGTTGTTAAAATCAGGCATGCGACTTATGTGAAAAGATTTAGCTGGCCTTTCTTATTGTTTACACATTTCAATCATTCAACTCGTGCGTAGATCGTCTTTCCCTCTAATGTTTTTCCGACGTAGTATAGTTTCGGTTTGTGTCCTTTGAACGTAAGGACGCTTCACTATGGCAACAGAATACGCATGCTCGAAAATCCTTTCTGTGATTGGACAAATTGCTGTCTTGGTGGGTGATTTGGTTGTGTTTGAAAAAAACGTCTCGTTAATTATATCGTGATGGAAAACAAGTGAAAAACTATAAATATTTGAAAACAATTTTTACGTTCTTTTGTTGGTAATTCATTGATTTTTAGATAGTTAGAGCATTGTTGTTCACAAGATGAAGGTAGTGAACGGGCGTTGCCACCAAGGACAAATAATATGTGTCAAACTATGCAGGTTTTCAGTGCACTGCAATGGCCCACTTGTAGTTACATTCAGATGGAGATTTAATTAAAGAGGTCCTGCATCATTAAGTCATTGTACTTCTGAAGGTTATCGAAATGATAGTTTTAAACATATACTCAAATTTAAATACGTCGGGTATCTTTTTTAAAGATAGTTCTTGTTTAAGGTACAGATAACGTGAAATTCTCAGACATCGAATATGCATTCCTTTTATATTTTGATCGGACAAAGCTGCGTATTTATATATCCAATAAGCCAAACGAACGCACCCATTTAATAGGGTATACTATGGGACGGGAGAGCTCCAGAGATGTCAATATTTCTATACCGAAGCGAATTATTTGGTTTTGAATAAAAGTAGATAAAGGTATACATTAATGCGACAGCAAACCAAAGACGCAGATAAATAAAAATATTTAGAGTCAACATTCGGTCTTTTTTTTTATAGAAAGATCATACGTATATAATACAGAATAATAAGCTCAAAACCGACCCATGACTAAATAATAGTTATACAGAGTAAATTCAATATTATTTTCCGTCAAATATTATATATCCGAAAAGGCACATTTGATTTAATGTTATTTACCGTCAAAGATAATCACAAGTGTTTGGTTGAAAAATTTTAATTTTGATCTGTGAAAATTTAAAAAAATTGTAATATAAACCAGTAAAAAAAAAACACTTCACTGTATAATGCAATGGTGAAATAAATAATGATAATGGATGACGACCAGCGGCAAACAAAATTAATATTCAGGACGATAACATGTAAATATAATAAGAGTATTAATCCCGTTTTTTACTAGACTGACAGGCTGAGTCGTTTTTTTTTTTATCGTGTAAGTTCACAAAATATTAGTGCGCAGGAAGAAAAGTCACCCGACCCGGACACATTTCCGACTCTGAGTCGGCCAGTCTGTGCTCTTACTCCAAGATGCCACGTATTTAGCGTTGACATAGGATACCAATTTAATTAACGTCTTTGTTTAACCCATTTGAGATTCGAACAAATGACCTCCCGCTCTCGAGGCGGACACCCCACACAAGACCAACCAGGAGACAGTAGTGATCGGTAGTACAGAATATCATACCAAAAACTAAAATACAATACACAATATACCTTCACAGAATTCTCACAGTTACAAAAGCGAGCTCAAAGTATCTAACCTAAATTGGATGTGTGAAATTATATTGTAACCTAAACGTAAACATGGAGCTGTAAATGTTTGCACCTGTCCTAAGTCAGGAATCTGATGTACAGTAGTTGTCGTTTGTTTATGTAATTTATACGTGTATGAAATTTCTGTCTATTTAAGATTGTATCTATTATTATATGCTGATGACACTGTTATACTTGCTGAATCTAAGGCTGAGTTACAAGCTGCACTTAATTCCATGTATTTATATTGTAAGACTTGGAAACTTGAAATTAATGCTACAAAAACAAAAGTTGTTGTATTTAGGAAACGTAAATCCCCTGATAAACCTGTATTTACACTGAATGGGGAGGTTTTGAATATTGTTGATGATTTTGCTTATTTAGGTATTATATTTATGTATAACGGTTCCTTTAAAAATAACCAGAATAAATTGTTAGAACAAGGTAGAAAAGCCATGTACAGTATGTTAAGAAAATGTAGAAGTCTAGGATTGCCTATTGATTTGCAATTACAAATGTTTGACACAATGGTAGCACCTATATTGTTATATGGGTGTGAAGTGTGGGGTTATAGTAACAATAATACTGTTGAATCTTTATTCTTACAATTTTATAAGATTATTTTAAATGTTAAGAAGTCAACTCCAAATTGTATTATATATGGAGAACTAGGTAGATATCCTATTGATGTATTTATTAAAAGTAGGATGATTGGTCTATGGAAAAGATTCATGTGTAGTAAGCAAGATAAGATTTCATCTATTTTGTATAAATTGTTATACAACATGCATAACAGAAATATGTACCATTCAGAATGGATACGTTGTGTTGAAAATACTCTAAATGAATGTGGTTGTTCTGAATATTGGTTAACTCAAAATGTGTCTAAATCTGTCAACCTAGCTAAGATTGTAAAGCAAAGGTTATGTGACCAATTTAAGCAGAAATGGTGTGCTACTGTGTATGAATCACCTAAATGTCTCAATTATAGAATTTTTAAAAGAAAGCATTGTTTTGAAAAATATTTAATAGAACTTCCTACAAATTTAAGGAAATCTTTATGTAATTTTAGATGTGTTAATAATAAACTGCCAGTTGAAAAGGGCAGGTTTTGGGGAATAGCAAGAGATGATAGAATTTGTGATATTTGTGACTGTAACTCATTAGGTGATGAATTTCATTATTTATTCCTATGTTCTTATTTCAAAAACGAGAGGAAAATGTTATTGCCAAAAGAATTCACTACAAATCCAAATGTTGATAAATTTCATGCTTTGTTTAACTCAGACAATTATAATGTAATATTCAAAGCTGCAAAATTTTGTAAAATCATACTTTCTTTAGTAAAATGATTGAAGTTACTGTTTATATAATATGTTCGTCTTCCATATATTTGGAAATGTATATCATGTATATATGTTAACTTGTTCATTTAATCAACCTATTTTGTTATATTGTGTTAAATTGTATTCAGTTGTATTTGTTCACATACCCTGGTTAAGGGTCTTGAGAAATAAAAACTTGAAACTTGAAACTTTGTGTTTCTCGTTTCTAGTTTTTTATATAGATTAGAACGTTCATTTTCCCGTTTGAATGGTTTTATACTAGTAATTGTGGGGCCCTTTATTGTAGCTTGTTGTTCGGTGTGAGCCAAGGCTCCGTGTTGAAGGCCGTACATTGACCTATAATGGTTTACTTTTATTTATTGTTATTCGGATGGAGAGTTGTCTCATTGGCACTCACACCCCATCTTCCTATATTTATGATCGACTTCAGGGTAGATTTTATGGATCAACGCTCTCGGCAAATTAAAAACTCTTGCACCTATTATTTGAGTGGTCCGAATATTGCAAGCTGTTTCAAGTCTAAATTTCTGCCCCTATTCAATACACCCTCATTTTCCAGTGGTATCTTAAAGTTTCACGTCCAACCTCACTGTCGACCTCCTATTGTACGACCTACCTATTGCATTTAAAATTTATGTGTTATAGTCATGAACATGTATGAAATATTTGCTACTGGACGTAAAGCAAACAACAATCAATCAATTTAATTGATTTCTCTGTACTAGTACTTAGCACACAAAGACAAGATCTTGTAAAATGCTATAATTTACAATTTCCATTTATATTTTTATGTTGTTGTTTTTTTTTGTTTTATTTTTTTTTTTTTGGGGGGGGGGTCTCTTCAGTTTATCACATAACTGACTGCTTATTAAAAAGTTTTAAATATTTTTTCACTATGGTTCTTATCTACTGTTTTGATACGATTTATAACATATGATTTTTTTTTTGTCAGGCAAGGATAAAACTAAGAAAGATAAAAGTTTTTTCATGTGTTTGTGCTTCATTTAGACTTGAAAAGGGAATAACGGACGACTATATTAAAGAGTTTGTTTTCCTATAATGCCTTGAACTTGCGAATATATCTCACCTCACACGTTTTGATCGGGCCAGTGAAACCTAGTTTAATACGGTTTTATTCATTGAATTTACATACATAGTTTTTATTTAAAAAAAACACACAAATAAAGTAAGATCTATTAATTAATTGGACTGAATAGACAAAACTAATTATTTTGCATTTTAACGTAATGTAGGAAAATTACTAAATAAATAAATCAGAAACAAAAGGAACATTTACCGGATGAATATTGTGAAGGACCGCATGCATCTAGGTCTGTCCGATTAGAAGTTCAGAAACAAGCTGTTTAAAAAGCTAATTGTTGGAACAGTTTACTTACTGTTTTATAAGGTCTCATCTTAACGAATCTTATAGTCGTCCGTTATTCCCTTTTTATGATTACTGACAGATCAAAAACATCAAGTATATATAGCATGAAGTTGTGGAGCATACTATGATTCATTGGTCAGTTATAATTGAGGTCTTTATGGGGTTTTGATTGCGTGAATTATTAAATAAGAAATGGTTATTTTGAAAAGTTGGCAAACAAAGTATAAATTTACCCCCTAATTTTATAAATAGTTATCAAAAGTACCAGGATTATAAGACTCATCAGTGACGCTTATATCAAAATAGTTATAAAGCCAAACAAGTACAAAGTAAAAGAGCATTGAGGATCCAAAATTCCAAAAAGTTGTTCCAAATACGGCTAAGGTAATCTATTCCTGGGACAAACTATCATTTGGTGTTATTTAGAAGCTATTTTTTTTATCATAAATAAATAATTATATGATGTAATGCCATTAAATCCGTCCGTTTTCATTTCAATTTTGTAACTGTTAATTGTATATATCCGTTTGAGTACTGTTTAACTATCATTCAAGTTGAACATATTTAGACTCGTCCAGTTCAGGGGAATTAGGTTTCTGCAAGTGCTTTTTATGTACTACTTTTCTTATATTTTTGCCGGTTTGTAAGTCAATATAAGTTCAATGATTGAGTTGATATTGACATTAAAAGACCTCCTCACAAAAAAGGGCTGTTCAAATCCCCTCGCCCTTCGGCCTCGGGGATCTGAACACCCCTTTTTTGTTAGGAGGTCTTTTAATAGAGGTCGGTCATTTAAAGACGTATCAACCGTATCATATACGTTGACGTAACCGCATCTGCAGATATACCAAAAAAAAAAAAACAGTATGTGATCCCGAAAATTTAATTTTATGTACTTTCAATAATGCAAATGGGCGACTGATTAATTTCTAATGCAAAAATTTACAAAATAATAAGGAAATTTCGAGTTTTTGTGAAATATGTAACCCGACTTTTGAATATATTCCGGATAGTTGGAACAGTTTACAGGCATGATAGGAGTGAATACGATCAAATCAATTGTTTGTGTATGAACTTGTGCTCACGTAGAACCAAATTGTTATTTGACAAATAGAGTGATACTCAGTACTTTTCTATTACCTTTTATGATAATATCGCAAATGAACAATATTCTGTGTACTTCTTATAGGAACTTTGAATTATTAAAACTTCCTATAAGTAGTACATTTGTTTTTTTTTGTGTTTATTCATGTAAGATCTTGAAATATTTTTTAACATGATTATTAAACGATAGTCGTGTACCTGCCCTACATTGGCTTCTTTTTAACGGCATGTAAAGATAGTTGATAGAACCTCTTATTTTTTTTTTACAAAACACCACTTTCATAAATATTGAAACTGTATGTTTGACTGTTTCGAAAAGATTCCAATTAGTTTTTTTTTAATGAAGCATGGTCTTATTAATAAGCTCGGGATCACATAATATTTTTCTATATATCTGCAGATGCGGATACGTCAACGTATACATTACGGTTGATAGGTTTGTAAATGACCGACCTCTTATATCAATATTAACTTATCATTGAACTTTTACTATTACAAATATTCTCTGAAATATTTTAAAATATTAATTTAATTTTTTTTTTTAAATAAACATATATACAATCGTTTTGAATTTTTGAAAACGCAAGTTTAACTACCGGGAAATATCAGACAAGAGAGAAACACTTTGTAATAGAGAGAAATAAGAAAATACCGTTATTGAATCTAAATCAGTAGGGAGAATGAAAGAAAGCCAGTGTGCAAACGTCTGTCTGCAAAACATTGACAACTGCTGTGAGATAACTTTTGCTACCTCGACTCGAGAGTGTAAACTCGGACAGTCTGGTTGTTGTCATACGGTTTTTGATGACGAGTCTGGTTCAAACCTCCTACACAGCAGTCGTAAATATGGCGGTCAGTCAAACTATTGCTTTTGTTGTTTTTCTTTTCTATGAATCGTGAAACTGCTTATGATGCAAGAAGTTCAGAATATCAAGACCTATTCCCCTGAATGAGATCATGAAAGCTACAAGTTTTCAGTAAGCAGCCATCATTTTCGTAACAAATTATTGTAAAGAACATTGAATATAAACTGAAAATTACTTTATCACTTATTTCCGAGAAAAATTCATAACTTAAAGTCCGGAATCAAATGACAAAATCAAAAGCTCAAGCATATCAAACTAATGGATAACAGCAGTCATATTCCTTACTTCTTTCAGACATTCTCTAATGCAGAAAGACAGTACACATCTATCATGCATTACACATCAAATCATGTATTATGTAGATAGATACAATAATAGGACTTGTATATTAGTTTTGACTCATCTTTTAGCATGTGTAAGTGACAAGTTCAGAAAAATATTATTTCTTAATGCAAGAACGCTCAATTATGCTTACGAAGCACACCAATAACTAGTAAAAAATGGTATCACATTGTTAGTAACATCTAATAAAGTAAGAATTTAACATTATACGTAAATTTTTGTATATTTTATACTATACTAAGATATTGTTTGTTTCGAATGGTTGAGTTTTGGGTGAGTGGGCAGATGGCGAATTTTGTACCAAAGGTCATTACGCTATTGGTTACAAAATGAATATTATGCTTTAGTTTATGCACGTTACCCTTTAATGTCAAAGTGTAGATTCTTTGAATAAAGATAACCTACCCGATAAACAAGGATTATGTATCAGTTTTGAGTATATAATCATTCTATGAAGTTATTCATTTCAAATGTTGTCTTTCATTTTCATCCCGGCTGTTAATTTGAAATATAAGGTATACTATGTGTTCTCAAATTCATGTATCTTTTTTGTATTTCGATATAAGTTGACTGTCTGTGTCGCCGGGGTAACGCTTAAGCCTTTTGTTAATCGGCAAGTCAAAATGCATGTACCAAGTCAGAAATATGACAGTTGTAATCCATCCGTTTGATGTGCTTTTTAATTTTTCAATTTGATAAGGGACTTTCCTATTGAATTTTCCTAGGTGTTCGGTATTTGTGGAATTTAAATGTTTCCTCAGAAGTTGTGAACGCAATTGATTTTGAAATCAATTAATGAATTGCGGTAAATAGTTTTTCGCACTGGTTATCAAATTTGCCGTGGTATCCCCTACACCCGATACATCCGCGTCATCCACCATCTGGGCAATAAATCTCTTGACATTTTGCCACAGTTAGTCTGATTTTTTTTACGTTTCTTGACAAAAACATGAGGATTAAGGTTGTTAACCTCTCTAAATGAATGTATCATCATTAGTTTCAAATTAAAAGTGTTAGGAACGTCAGTGCGCTGAATATTATATGTCCATGTTAAATCTTAAATAAGCGTTACTGTATAGTTCTTATAGGAACCTGAAAGTCTTTATTTAGTATGTCTTCGACAAGAATCAGGCACTTATATTATCAGACAACTCGAAAAAGACCATAGAAACTTTATTAAGGGCTCCTTTTGCGTTTAAATCCTGACGTTTTTTTTTTATTTGTATTATTATTCTGCACATGTACTTTTTGTCAATTCAGAGTATTTGTGTTCTCTACAGTGAATTACAAGTTTTTTTTTTCATTTTTAACCATGGCGTTGTCAGTTTATTTTTGATTTATGAGTATGACTGTCCCTCTAGTATCTTTCTTCCCTCTTTTTTTCACGAATGTACCTACAATTACATATACATTTTTCTTGTTTATAATCTAAGAAATCAAATTCAAGAGAACGAACGTATAATTTGAGGGAAGATGTATTGCTCATAATAGCTGGTAACACGTGTTCGAATTGTACACACGTATTTTTGTCTTACGTTGATTCAGCAAAATATACACGCATACATAAAATTAACTGCTTAATTTTTCTTTGACATACAGATTGAAGGTCCATATGAAGATGATAATACAGATCTGAATGCTATTGAAATAATCTGTGGAAAACTGACAGATGTCTTCTCAGATATCGTCATGAATAATTTACAAAATCTGAAACTATCAGAGGTCCAAATAAAGGAGTAGGTCCAGTAAGACCCCTTTTTGGCCCCAAAATATAGCAGTTTTACAAAATTGTTAAAATGTAAACTTTTAGTTATTTATAGGCTAGTTAAATGCTTCTGCTACATAAATATGGGCTGTTTTTGACAAGACAATGCACAAATATCGGGTACTAGCACCATTAAGTCATGCTAAATTACTGAAATCTTCACAATTCTAGCATTTTAGTTAAATTTTAGGCGATTTCAGTGTAAAACGAAAGTGGCCGCATTCGTGTTCATCCTTAAAATTGAAATGTAAGTTGTATTTTATGATAATACATAACATATATAAAGGTTGAGGATGAACACGGATGCGGCCACTTTCATTTTTGTCAAAAACCATTGAAAAACGACATTTTTCGGCATATTTGGTAGATTTTTCATATTTGAGCTTGAATCGAATCGTTTTTAATGACTAAATTAGTTAAAATCTTTCACCTGAACTAATTGAATATAATGATATAGACACTTAAGTGTTTAAAAAGTGGTCAAAATCTTTCGTCAGATGAACCTGAAATTTGAGGCCAAAATCGGCCCTTACCGGACCTACTCCTTTATCGTAACGCAATTACACAAACACAAAATTGCTTCACTTTTCTATCCAAATTGAAGTGAACGTCCGTAGCAAAAACGTTTGCAATGGCCTCCATTGAGATTGAGATATAAACAAAAACATCAAGAATGCAATGTACCTGAATTTGAAAATCGAAGCTTTGGTGATGAGTTATCATTTATTTGATATTTTTTGTGTTCCTGGATTCTTTAATAAAACATTATTGCTGTGTTCCGACTTTTAGAAATGAGTCAATATGACAATATTTCTTATATCATACGTTGATATGACAAATTTTGATTATTAAGAGCCATCACAATTTTAGTGATCAATGAAATTATCTTCAGATCTACATTTGTTTGTATTGAAACCAACTAACAATTTGATGGATGTACAGGAGAAATGATGACTAACCAAATATACATGCTTTATTTTGTATACTTCATTTTTTAAATGTGACCAACTATGTTTTGTTACCATGGCTAGTAGGTTATCTTAATAATTAGTTTTCAATTACCTGTTCGGTAGGCTTGTGTGTTAGGAAATCTTTAAAGTGCAATCATATAAAAACAGCAACAATTCCGAATAAAAAGTGACGGGCAAGTTTGTACATATACCAATAGGACAAGTCTTCCAAAGCAACACTGTTTATTGTGTCATTGCATTTAGTAGAAAATGGGGATTTTGTGGCAAAGAAAAAAAAAACATTATTGCAGAATATCCACCAATTTATTACAGAGCTTTTTTTTTTTTTTTATCAAAACTTTAATAAAATTGAGAAAGGAAATGGGGAATGTGTCAAAGCGACAACAATCCGACCATAGAGCAGACAACAGCCGAAGGCCACCAAACATAGATCGCTCACCTGTTTGTCCGTGATGTGGTAGCATATTTTTTTATTATTGCAAAACGTCCTTAATAACCTTTACAATCAAAAACATATCGTGCGGAGTCCCTAAAGACGAGTGTATCTTTGAAGGTGAACTTGAATAGGTCAATATTTGTACTTGTTTTTACAAATATCTTTATTTATAAACTTGATTTGGGAAAATCATTGTTAGCATTGCATGCCCAAGTTCTCTATTTATTAAGCATCGAGTTGTCAAATATGAGTGTACAAAGAGAAATACTGTGGATTTTTAAAAACATTTCCGTATGTTAAACATTGAACAACAGTAGGGTACATAATCCGTAAGTCATTCTTGTTGATTGATGGATCGAAATAAAATAAAAAATTAAACCGAGTAAATCATCCAACAATATTTCTTATTGAATCAGTAATTGTACAAGTGAACCTCAGAAATATAAGTAAAAAAGGTCGTTGGTGTCTGTTGAAATGTTAAAGGTTCATCTAAAAGAACTGTAAAATATGGCCGTATTTACACCACAAAATCTACTATGAGTACAGACAAACTGATGCACCCAGGAAAGTTTTTCAGACATGGCAAGACATAGATAAATAAACGTCATATGTTTCCGAAAATGGAAATTTTACCTGTATTTAGTTGTGCATTTTTTTCAAGTCTGCAGAAGATTGCAGCAAAATAAACATACACACAAGTGTCATTTGATACGATCCACTCAGTTACACAGTTTAAATCACCCTTTTTTCAGAATAGCAAAATCTAGTTAAGTTTTTAGTTCAATGGTTGTCATTTGTTTTTTTTGTGGTTCATTGATGTGTTTTGTTTTTTCGTTTTTATATAACTTAGACCACTGGTTTGTGTGGATGCTTTTACATTCGTCATTTAAGACCCGTTATAGCTTACTGTTCGGTGTAAGCCAAATCTTCGTGTTGAAGACCGTACTTTGACCTATAATTAAAATTATGAAATCACAACAGTTTCTTTTCTTTTGTTTGATAGGTCGAAAGTACAGAAAACGTAGGTGCCAGCTATGTCAAATTCAAATGCAGAAATTTCAAAGATAGCGTGAGTGACTTCAACTTGAGCTATCCTCCTGGGTATGGACCATATGGTTCTTATGGCAAGTGGAGTGACGCCTGTCCAGTTAACAGTGCAATATGTGGTATACAAACCATAATCCAACCACACCAAAAAGAAGGAGATGATATCGCACTTAATGATGTTAAATTCCTTTGTTGTGAATAAAACGCTACCGTCACTATAGAAATATGTGCAATAATATAACACTTTTATCTTTTCGGACTTTCGTAAAAATGAAAAATCAGAGTGTTTAAACATATTTTCTATATTTTTAAAATGATTATTGTCTTCTTAAGATTGCTGCTGTTAGTTGTTCAAAATACTAGATACATTAAATCAAAGAAAGTTAAAAAAACATACGTATTGTTACTTGGCGGCACTTTATCTATACTCAACCTCACGATACTATTGTATATAATGATTTTCTTGTTTTCGGTTCTGCAGTTTATATTATGTTACTACTAATTTATAGCAGTAGTAGCTTCAATAGCTACATTGTATATCAGAGCTGGATTAAGGGAGGGGAAAGGAGCCTGGACAGCTCCTGTTGGACCAACATATATGCATAGTCTTTTAACATGTCCCACTCCAAATGTTGCCAAGTTTTCGTCACCGTGCCCTCTTTTTTAGAAATCGGGATTCGTATCTGTAAGTATTCTAAATACTGTATCTCGAGTCTGATCAACACCGATATTTAAAGTTCGAACATCGCACGTGACAGATGCAATCAAAAGCTATCCAGTTAACAGTGCAATATGCGGTATACAAACCGAAATAAATTACAACTTCTTTATTATTTTTATTGTATATCATGTTAGAGATTTCGCCCTGATCTATTCTCCTTGGTATTGAGCATATGGTACTTATGATGAATGGAGTGACGCATGTTCAGTGAACAGTGCCATATGTCGTATTGAAACCAAAATCCATCAAAACCAAAGAGGATGGAGACGATCCAGTACTTAATAATGTTAAATTCATCTGTTGTGTATTGAGTGATTCAGTCAATATAACAAAGTACTTAAGGGGGCTCGCGGGTCTTAATCAAATATTTTTTTCTAATATAGGATTTCGTTATGTTTTTCTATAAATGAACTTTATTTTATACTTAAAAGAAAAATAAAATAAAAAATTGAGGTCACCGTTCATTTACGCTCACAGTCTGCCTTCGAAAGAAGCATACATTTTTTCTGTTGAACTAATAGGAGAAATAGAGGTAATATCGAAATAAAAATATAAAATTTTACAATTATTTAGTTTATGTATAGCTTATTTGATTTGAGCGTCACTGATGAGTCTTATGTAGACGAAACGCGCGTCTGGCGTACTAAATTATAATCCTGGTACCTTTGATAACTATTTACACCACTGGGTCGATGCCACTGCTGGTGGACGTTTCGTCCCCGAGGGTATCACGAGCCCAGTAGTCAGCACTTCGGTGTTGACATGAATATCAATAATGTGGTCATTTTTATAAATTTCCCGTATAAAAAACTTTGAACTTTTTGAAAAACTAAGGATTTTCTTATCCCATGCATAGATTACCTTGGCTGTATTTGGCACAACTTTTTGGAATTTTGGATCCTCCATGCTCTTCAACTTTGTACTAGTTTGGGTTTATAAACATTTTTGATTTGAGCGTCACTGATGAGTTTTATGTAGACGAAACGCGCGTCTGGCGTACTAAATTATAATCCTGGTACCTTTGATAACTATTTACACCACTGGGTCGATGCCACTGCTGGTGGACGTTTCGTCCCCGAGGGTATCACGAGCCCAGTAGTCAGCACTTCGGTGTTGACATGAATATCAATAATGTGGTCATTTTTATAAATTTCCCGTATAAAAAACTTTGAACTTTTTGAAAAACTAAGGATTTTCTTATCCCAGGCATAGATTACCCTGGCTGTATTTGGCACAACTTTTTGGAATTTTGGATCCTCCATGCTCTTCAACTTTGTACTAGTTTGGGTTTATAAACATTTTTGATTTGAGCGTCACTGATGAGTTTTATGTAGACGAAACGCGCGTCTGGCGTACTAAATTATAATCCTGGTACCTTTGATAACTATTTACACCACTGGGTCGATGCCACTGCTGGTGGACGTTTCGTCCCCGAGGGTATCACGAGCCCAGTAGTCAGCACTTCGGTGTTGACATGAATATCAATAATGTGGTCATTTTTATAAATTTCCCGTATAAAAAACTTTGAACTTTTTGAAAAACTAAGGATTTTCTTATCCCAGGCATAGATTACCCTGGCTGTATTTGGCACAACTTTTTGGAATTTTGGATCCTCCATGCTCTTCAACTTTGTACTAGTTTGGGTTTATAAACATTTTTGATTTGAGCGTCACTGATGAGTTTTATGTAGACGAAACGCGCGTCTGGCGTACTAAATTATAATCCTGGTACCTTTGATAACTATTTACACCACTGGGTCGATGCCACTGCTGGTGGACGTTTCGTCCCCGAGGGTATCACGAGCCCAGTAGTCAGCACTTCGGTGTTGACATGAATATCAATAATGTGGTCATTTTTATAAATTTCCCGTATAAAAAACTTTGAACTTTTTGAAAAACTAAGGATTTTCTTATCCCAGGCATAGATTACCTTGGCTGTATTTGGCACAACTTTTTGGAATTTTGGATCCTCCATGCTCTTCAACTTTGTACTAGTTTGGGTTTATAAACATTTTTGATTTGAGCGTCACTGATGAGTCTTATGTAGACGAAACGCGCGTCTGGCGTACTAAATTATAATCCTGGTACCTTTGATAACTATTATTTGAAAACAATTATAAAAAATATAGGTCACCAATGTGTTTAAAAAGATATTTCAATTTTCATGCCAAAAAATTGCATTTTAGGACCAAAGGGAGATAATTTGGAACTTTTTCAATGATATAATAATTTTAAAAGTCATCTGGGGCAAACATAATCGAATTTTGGTTGATTTTTGTACCATCTCATAAAGTAATAACTAATAATGTAAAAAATAAAATTTGTAATGAAAAAACAAATTTTTTTTTTCTTTGCTCAAAATTTTGTACCCGCGAGCCTCCTTAATAATGTTGAATTCTTCTGTTGTGTAATAGAGTGATTAAGTCAATTAATAAATTACTTAAAAATGATAAATGCTGAATTCGACAATTAGAAGATAACTTTTATAAATTGTACAACTTTCAACAGAATAGCAATCTTTACACATGATGAATTGCATTTTTGTTTATGTAGCACAATGCATTTTGTATTCTTTAAAGTTACTGTTTTGGTGTTCTTCTGAATAATAACAGAAATACACTAATTATATAAATATGACTTTGCCTTTTGCAAAATCACGAGCAGTATCGAATATTGTTTTGAGGTAAACAATATTTCACATTTCTAGACATTTACCTTAAATATATAGAGAGCGTTCATCTCAATACTAGAATCTATGACAAACGAGATAATTTTAATTTTGAAATTATATATTTTTCTCACCATAGCAGTAACATTCCAACTGCAACCGTGTACGGAGTATACACTTCTCATTTATACTGTATGCCAGAGCTTGTAGCTGATACTTTATAAAATGTCAACGGTAGCCAAAAAAATCCACGAGCGAAGGTTTTGTTTAGGAAGGTCTCGTCTTTTTTCCCCAAATATTTTATCGGAAAGATGATATAGACAAATATTCAGGCACAAATAAACAAGATGGTCTCGAGTTTAAAATTCTATGTTCTGAAATTTTGAATCTATTTATTTTACTTAAGTTAACCTGTTACTTGTTTTCGTGTTATTACATTCTTTTTGGGTTATGATTTATGGTGTTACTCGGTATTTATGCATACCGCAATCGGATTGATATTTGTTTTTTTTTTTAACTTTGTGCATCCCTTAGCGCAGGTGTGCTTACAAATTTGGAGGAGAATATGGTTACCCATCCGGAACACCTTATATCAGCCTCGGTATTACGATGGCTTGCATTACTTAGTCTTTATGTTGTGTTTAGTGTACTGTTGTTTGTCGTTTGTTGAATGCAGTCTTTTTCTGACAAGGAAATGATGTTTATATTCGACTTTGAATTTGAATGTCAACTAGGAATCATAGGTCTCTCTGGTGTTGTGACAGTCAAGTTCTATGTTCAAAGGCACTACGAAAATAACACTTCGATTTTTTGGAAAATATTACTAACCTTTGAAATGAGGAACGAAAGATACCAGAGGGACAGTCAAAATCATAGATTGAAAATGAACTTACAACGCCATGGCTAAAAATAAAAAGACAAACAGGAAAATAATAGTAAAAAATACACAACAAATAAAACTAAAGACTAAGCAACACGAACCCCACCAAAAACGGGGAGGAGGGGGTCTCAGGTGCTCCGGAAGGGTAAGCAGATCCTGCTCCACATGTGGCATCCGTCGTGTTGCTTATGTTATTACAAATCCGGTAAATAGTCTAATTCGTAGTTCACATTCGTGAAAAGGGAAGGTATTGTATTTTAAGTCAATAGTTATCAAAAGTACCAGGATTATAATTTTATACGCCAGACGCGCGTTTCGTCTACATAAGACTCATCAGTGTCGCTCAGATCAAAATAGTTAAAAAGCCAAATAAATACAAAGTTGACAAATCGCTGTTTTGTACGGAAAACCAAAAATGTCAATTGAATAAAACCATTTCTAAAGAATTTAACATATATGATATAGTACTTAATGAAAATACTACTTTATAAATTTTGTGAATTATAAGTATTACTAAGTATTTAAATCAACTCATCTGATAAGAAGAAGTGTTGGTTCAATAGAGAGGACCTTCGGAACAGCTCGAAAGAGTTATATATGAGTGATTGGTTCTAAAATAAGGTTTAAAAAAAGTATAACAAAATACTGAAACGAAAAAAATAAAGGGGTTGGACCTTGTTTTATAGCTAGCTAAACATTCCAATTGTATGAGTTGTCATTATAATAACAAATTAGGGAACCACCAACAAAAGTTTAATGTGATCAATTATACATTCATAATTCTGTAAAAATCATACATTACAGACATACAACACAAAAAAGGACGTCAAAAAGGTGTAATAATGGAAATAACTGATCAAAGATGCCAAGACCAAAATTTGGTACGCCAGACGCACAATTTGTCTACAAAAGAATAATTTCTAAGGAAAATAACTCAATGACGTCACTAACAAACAAAAAAAAACAGTGCGTTTCATTGGTAGTGTAAACATGTACCGTTTGTGCAAAAGACAGTGTAGAAATTATGAAATAAGTGTATTTCTGTAAACATAAAAAACCAAGCATAAACTTTGAAGAATACAAAATGCATTGTGCTACATAAAACAAAGATGTAAGTCATCAGGTGTAAAGATTGTTTCAAAAAGTTATCTTTTAATTTCAGAATTTTATTTTTTATAAACTGAAAGTGCTAAATTGTTGAAATTTACAACAGAAAAATTTAACATCATTAAGTACGGTATCGTCTTCATTCTGTCCTTTGTAAACACATTAGACAACCCGTTGTTTGGTTGCTGCCTCTGAATTTGTGATGTTAAGGAAATTTTGTCGTTTTTGGTAAGTATCTTGATTATTAATATAATGTATAGTGATAAACTGTACAGAGCAAAAATATGCAGCAAAGAAAGCTCTATAAATAATTCAACATGATTAAAATTATCAATTGACCCCTTTAGGAGTTATTGCCCTTTAAAGTAACTTTTTCACAATTGTTCGTACATTTTTATGTTAAATTTTAATTTGAAAATAAAGCAATCCTTTAATTTTAAAATACAGCAATCTTTAAACATTCTGAATTTTGTCACAACTAAAAAAGATTAAAAATCTTTAATTATTGTACATGTTCTAAAGTGACAGTAGCGTTTAATCACAACAAAAGAATTTAACATCATTTAGTGCGGTATCGTCGACCCATAGTCCTTGGTATGGATGGATCTTGGTTTTTATACCACATATGGCACTGTTCACTGGACAGGCATCACTCCACTCGCCGTAAGAGCCATATGGTCCATACCCAGGTGTATAGCTTAGGTCGAAGTCGCTCCCACTGTCTTTGAAATTTCTGCATTTGAATTTGACATGGTTGGCACCCGTGTTATCCTCACTTTCGTTCTATCAAACAAAATAAAAGACGCTGTTTTGATTTCATCCACTTAGCAAGAGCATGAATTTAAATAGTCTTATGTATATGGAGCTTTTATGTCGCTATTCATTAATTCAATAAGGGAGAATAGTTTGTCAGTGTCATCTTCGTTTGGATTAGTTTTATAATCATTTGTTTTCGGTTTGAAGAGGGTCACTAGTAAGATAACTCAATCAATTTGGAACAGTATTGGATGATTTAATCGTTAGTTGGCGTATCTTTGTTTTCGTTTGTAAAATTTTATCTCGATCTTTGAATCATTATGGAATAACCGTTTCACTGATGATATCGGATATGTTCCTTACGTCGTAACAACAATCGCCTTCTTATTCATGAATGTGACCTACCGAATTAGACTATTTACCGGATTTGTTATAACTTGAGCAACACGACGAGTGCCACATATGGAGCAGAATCTGCTTACCCTTCCGGAGCACCTGAGATCACCCCCACTTTTTGGTGGGGTTCGTGTTGTTTATTCTTAAGTTTTCTATGTTGTTTCATGTGTACTATTGTTTGTCTTTTTGTCTTTTTCATTTTAAGCCATGGTGTTGTCAGTTTATTTTCGATTTATGAGTTTGACTGTCCCTCTGGTATCTTTCGTCCCTCTTTTTGATCCAACAAGTCTGACTTAAACATTGTTTAAATGAATAAAATTCTGTAACACTCAAAATTGTGGTAAATACGGTAATAAAGCATGTATATTAAATATGGTGAGTGATTATTTTTTCCCTCCTGTACATTCATAAAATTGTCAGTCGACTTCAACATAAGCAAATAATAAAATTATTGATCTCTGAAATGTGGTGGCTCATCTTTTGAAATCCATTTGATTTGTAACGAAATGACGGAGAATTTTGTAAATAAATAAATTTGAATCAAACATTGCGTTACTATAAATCTGGCATAGCAACGAATGATAAGAAATATTGTCTTATGATATCATTTCTAAAATTCGGAACACATAAGTTGTATGTTATTGAAGATATACAAGAACAAAAATATATCAAATCTCATCGCTAAATGTAAGCTTAGAATTACACGACTTAGTGTAGGTACATTCCATATTTGATATATTTTAGTAGCTTTATTACATGGAATAAACTCTAGATATCAGGATTGATTTTTTTATTTGCGCCTGACGCGTGTTTTGTCTACAAAAGACTAATCAGAGCGCTCAAATAAAAAAAAGTTCAAATGCCAAATATAGTACGAAGTTGAAGCGCAAACGCAAACATGTTTGACACAGACTTATTCAATTTGGAAAATGAAGCTAAGGAAAAAGATTGGTTGTTTTGCAAATGATTTTGTGTGTAATATAACTACAATAAATCATTTTAGACATCTAAGTTTTAGATTGGTAAATTATTCATAAGAATATTATCAGTTGCATAGTGTGCTAGTGACCTAATACGGTATATATTGGGTCAGTATTCCATATGGGGTGAGAGCGAAGCTCGAATCCCCATATGGAATTTACTGACCCCATATATACCGTATTAGGTCACTAGCACACTATGTAACGAATTTATCTTACCGACTATCTTAACGTGTGACATTTAAACTAGCGATCTATCAAAATGCGCAAGTCTTCAATACTGTTAGCATTAAGAAACTACTTCTATTGATCCTACAAAAACAGATACCATCAATAACAACTTGTTAGATTTAAATGTGTTTTATGAATTTATTTTAATCTTAATCATCAATTTCTTCGTCTGTTGAAACCTTTACGATTTTTCTCAGCACCGTTTTGTTTTTATAAAGGGACGTAACGTCACTACTAATCGTGTATTAAATAAGCACCGCCTCCCTACTACCTTATATGGTATATAAAGGGACGTAACACCACTACTAACCGTGTATGAATTAAGCCCCGCCTCCCTACGAACCTAATATGAAATATACACGGTCTCCACGAGGGCGCTTTTAACCAATCACATTCCTAGAAATGTATAGGAGATAAGATAATTGAGAAGACGTCAGGTATCTTTAGATGTCGAACACACATTTAAACCTAGTCGACTTACATTGTTTTTCTGTACTTGAAGAGAGAAAGAGGTCATAAAGGTGTTAGCTGGACAAAGGACTTCCCCAGTCCAATCTCCCCATATCTGCTGACTAGAACTTGCTTGATCACCACAGCGATCACCTCCTCTACTGCCACATATTATTTCAATAGCGTTTAATTCGGTTAAATCTATTTCATGCGGCCATTCAATCTGTAAGTTAAAGAAAAATGTAAGCAGTTTAAATTATGTATGTATGTATGATATTCTCAATTAACGTAAGGCTATATACGTTTGTTCCATCATCGACATGTGGCTAATCCATATTTAAGACGAAATAAACAATTTCAAACATGTATTATACGATATCTTGATTTGACGTACTAATTGACATTCCTTTATGGATGCTTCCGATCTATTTCGCTTTGTATTTTTCCTCTGGCCTGTGTTGATGGACTTCATGATTTTGAGCTTCTAATTTGTTGACAACACTTTACTTTTCTTAATTTAACTTCGTGATCGTGTTTTTATTTACTGCGAATCTAGCATGTTTAAAACTTTGATTTGATCAAGAATATACAAGGGCAAAAATAGCCATATGCCTAGTGAATTTGAACTTGCATTGGAACAATAATTTACATGTAAAAGTAAAAAAATATTCTAAGTTTCCTTTTGTTTGTATGTTGTCATATTGGCAATTGCTTCTGTTTGTTTACTGAACCTACGCTTTGGGTCATTTTAGACATCTAAGGTAGCACTCCACAGTTAGAAAATAAAACTAAAAATGAGCCACAAAATGATTTATAATCTCCTATTCCTGGATTTCTAATACAGTAATCTAACTGTTTGTGTTGTACATGTGCATATGTATGTAATCTGTATCTTCCATAGATTTGATTTTCAAAAGTTAAAAGGGTGTAAATAATTCCTTTAATGTGTATCCATGGCAACAGTCTGCATTTTTTAATCATAAAATATTGCAAAAAGGGGAATGAACATGTCACATATCCCCACAAAATTTGGCAAACTAGAATTTCAATGCCTTTGAGTGATACCTTTCTAAAAACTGTTGACATTAATCTTCCTAATGATCAAATAAAATATGAGTGTCCTTCGCCTCATTTTTTGGTAAAATCTAATCAGTTCGTGCGATAAAAAGTTGAAAAAAACATTACAATAATTGCCGGACCAATGCGTGGTACGAACATACAAATACGGACTGTCATACAGAAAACAGCCTATATTATATATATTACATAATCTTAATGTTCATATAAACCCAATACAAAGACTATTTTTATACTCAGCTATTCAGAAATCAATTTTATGGCACACTAGCTCTCATATTTGAAAAATCAACAGGGGCCAAAATGCGAAACTACACACTTAACTGTGGAGTGCTACCTTAAGGTGAAATTTTCCCCCTCCTACCTCAGCTTTTAGTATATTTTTCTGTGTTCTACTATTTATTACGAGTAAAATGGTACATTAGTTTTGAAAATTGGTTCAGTAATAAAGATTTTATGAAGGTTACCAGTTGATGTTGAAACGCGACAAAAAGTGATTTAAAAAAATGCTGGATCATAGTGAAAACCTTCAAGTCTGTCTCATTTTTTGGGTAAATTTCTAAAACTTTTCCTTTTTTTCTGTTTAATATGATAAAATTACTTTGAAAGAGGTCAAATTGCACAAATTTTAGGTATTTGAAATCTCTAATAGGTCAATTTTGCTGTAAATAGTATACCTTACCTTGGTTTAGAAGCTCTCAAGCAGGGTATACATTTCTAACAGTACTAGCATCATTAAATTTAAGTAATGCCAAATTATAATATAAAATCCTGCTTATAATGTTTATTTGATTTATTCGCATCCAAAAATATAAAGCGATACATTCTGAGAATATCATTTAAAGCACAATCTTTGGTTACAAGGGCGAAGCTAATGGATTACAAATTTAAGACCGCAACATGTGTAAGTTTCAAAATGTGTAAATTTGGTTGCAAAGGACAGTAAACAATTAAATAAACATGAAATGCAATCCTAGCAGATATTTTACCTTCAGAACTAAAACAAGAACATAAAAGAATAAAGTTTTGTGGTAAAATTTATCTTAAAAAGTCCATTTCTGTGCTTTCTGATGTGCCATAAGGTAACACTCCACAGTTAGAAAATAAAATTAAAAATGAGCCACAAAATGATTTATCATCTCCTATTCCTGGATTTCTAATACAGTAACCTAACTGTTTGTGTTGTACATGTGCATATGTATGTAATCTGTATCTTCCATAGATTTGATTTTCAAAAGTTAAAAGGGTGAAAAATAATTTCTTTAATGTGTATCCATGGCAACATTTTGCATTTTTTAATCATAAAATATTGCAAAAAGGGGATGAACATATCACATATCCCCACAAAATTTGGATCAAACTAGAATTTCAATGCCTTTAAGTGATACCTATTTAGAAACTGTTGACATTAATTTTCCTAATGATCAGATAAAATATGAGTGTCATTCGCCTCATTTTTTCGTAAAATCTAATCACAAAGTTTTTGCGATAAAAAGTTAGAAAAAAAATTACAATAATTGCCGGACCAATTTATGGTATGGATATACAAATACGGACTGTCATACAGAGAAAAGCCTATATTACATACATTACATAATCTTAATGTTGATATAAACCCAATACAAAGGCTATTTTTATACTCAGCTATCCAGAAATGAATTTTATGGCACACTAGCTCTCATATTTGAAAAATCCACAGGGGCCAAAATGCGAAACTACACACCTAACTGTGGAATGCTACCTAAGTTTTAGGTTAGTAAATTTTTCATAAAAATATTTGAGAAGACATCAGGTATATTTATATGTCGAAGACATATTTAAACCTAGTCCACTTATTCTACGTCTGGCGTATTAAAGTATAATCCTGGTACCTTTGATAACTACAATGTATTTACACCACTGGGTCGATCGATGCCGCTGCTTGTTGACATTTCAGCCCCGAGGGTATCACCAGCCCAGTAGTCAATACTTCGGTGTTGACATGAATACTAATTATATGGTCATTTTAATAAATTTCCTTTAGACAAAACTTTAATTTTTTCGAAAAATAAGGATTTTCTTATCCCAGGGATAGATTATCTTAGCCGTATTTGGCACAACTTTTTGGAATTTTGGGTCATCAATGCTCTTCAACTTTGTACTTGTTTGGCTTAAAAACTATTTTTGAACTTAGCGTCACTGATGAGTCTTATGTAGACGAAACGCGCGTCTGACGTATTAAATTATAATCCTGGTACCTTTGATAACTATCTAGATAATATTATCCAATAATTAGTTTAAAACACTTGTTACCAACTGTGAGGATCACTATAAGCGCATATATTTCATCATATTGTACCGTCATTTTAAATTTGAATTATCATTTATAAACAAAAATAATATATCTATTTTTTGTTTGTACATACGTGAAAAAAACATTTCATTTACTACAGAGACCAAAAATACTTTCTAAATTGACCAAAATTGAAAAGTACATGTTTCGTATGGTAATACAAATAAAAAAAATCTTTTTTTTACACACAAAAGGAGCAATCAGTTAAGTTTATATAGTATTTTATCAATTTGTCAGATAATATTTTTGCATTATTCTTGTCAATGAGACATACTTAATGAATTCTTTCAGGTTGAGAGAAGAAATATACAGGGTTATTTCACAATAAACAAGGAAATATAATATACATATTTTTTTTCCGATTATCGTTGGTAGCACATAAAGAGATTCATCGTTGAGATTATCGTTGGTAGCACATAAAGAGATTCATCGGTTGATTATCTTTGGTAGCACATAAAGAGATTCATCGGTTGATTATCTTTGGTAGCACATAAAGAGATTCATCGGTTGATTATCGATGCAAATTTTTTTTTACCTCGATTCATTAATTGATTTCAAAATAAATTCCGTTTACAACTTCATGTAATAGAATCTGTAGAAAACCCGTTTTCAAAGAATTTTTGATCAATATAATTAGTAACGCAGGCGAAGCAGACAGTCGTTTTCTATCGAGAAGAAACGATATTATAATTTGAGAACACATATATTTTTTTTTATTTCCAGTTAGAAACCGAAATGAATATGCAAGAGCAAATTTAAAATGAATTATTCCATAGTATGATTATATATTCCGAACTGATACATAAAGGACGGAAAGTTTATGTATTCGACGCCATGCTATATAATGTATAACAGCAAGTCGCCCCTTGTGTACCATGCAACTTATAACTTTAACTAAACAATCTATAGTTGTTAGTAATGGGTAACGTGCATATACTTTACCATACCTTCATTTTGTAACCAATTGCGTAATGACCTTTTGTACAAAACTCTTCATCTGCCCATTCACCCAAAACTCCGCCATTCGAAACAAACAATATCTTAGTATATTCTAAAATACACAAAAAATTAACGCATAACATTACAGTTTTACTTTATTAGTTATTACTTACAATGATAAAATGTGTTACAAAATTGTGAGATACTAGTTATTTAATGATTCAAACGCATGATTAAGCGCACGTGCATTAGAGTATTTCTGAACTTGTTACCAGCTTACAAATGTCAAAAGATGAGTCAAAACTGTAATTTGTAGGTCCATATTTTCAAACTAACCGGAAACTAGCTAAACCATTATTTTTACCATTTGGAAATTTGGAAATGCCTCATACATATCGATTTTGAGGACATTTTAGCGACAAATTTCGGCCTTATAACTAATTTTGAAACCTGGTTTGTAACTCATTTAAAAGAAAATTACAATTATAAATGCCCACACTAAGTCGGATAATTTTTTTTAGATGGAAGCGGTCTCATGATCTAGGCAGCTCTAAAACAATTTAGAAAATAAGAGAATAAGCAATTTTCAGTTTATGTTCAATTTTGTTGACAATATTTTGACATGTTTGATATGAAAATGATGGCTGCTTACTGAAATTGAAGCGTCCATGATCTCATTCAGGGAACAAATATGAATATTCTGAACCTCTCGTATCATAAACAGACTATTGAAAAACAACATTAGCAATGGTTTGACTTACCGCCATATTTGCGTCTGGTGTGTAAAATGTTTGAACCTGACATGTCATCAAAAATCGTATGACAACAACTAGACTGACCGAGTTTACATTCTCGAGTCGAGGTAGCATAAGTTATCTCACAGCAGTTGTAACTGTTTTGCAAACAGACGTTTGCACACTCGGTTTTTGACATTCTCCCTACTGACGTTAGATTCACTAACCGTATTTTCTTATTTCTCTCTATTATAAAGTTTTCCTCTCTTTTCTGATACTTCCCAACAGTTATACTTGTGTTTTGTAAAATTAATTTTAATATCAAAACGATTGTATATATTTTCATTTTTGAAAAGAATGAAAATTAATATTAGAAGAGAAAATCAGAGTATAATTCTACTGCATTAAAATGGGTTTCTAGTTGAAACCAAAACTTTCGCATTTACATTCACGTGAATTTCACTAAAATATGTCTTTGATAAGTTGAGTGTTCGCGCTTTTAACGACTAGATATTGACTGGCGTGTCAATCATGATTGAAGGGCGGTTAAGATAAGTGTTTTTTTAATACTAGGAGGAAGTCAGCTGTATTAATAATAATGACATGAGATACGTTCTATAAAGTGTTGTTGAACTCTTGGTAATAATAATAATACCATTTATATGACGCAGAAATCTGTGTTTTCTAAATTTAGTATGTCAGTGAATTGCTGATTGTCATCAGCTTTTTTTAAGTTATTACTAATTATGATCATATTGTTGAATCATTTTGACAGACTTTTTTATTTTGGTTCAAATATTTTTTCATTAATTTCAAAAATTTAGATACAGGAATTTCACGTTCCGATCGCAAAGCATGACCAGCGTAAACTATTCTTTTTCTATTGTTTTTACCTGATATACCGAATGGCAGCTGTGAAATAGAAAAGAATACTCAAGCAGTATGCATGGGATGCCAAGCTTATTGATTCCATCTTTGACTAGATATGTTGTATCCATTAGTTATATGCAAAGATAATGCAGTTGGTCATCAGCAAAATTCCAGAACATAAATTTAATTTATTTATGATGAAATGATTTATTAATTTTCTATTGACAAAAAATGTTACCCTTCAACCGTTTGGTATGACAATAGTTATCAAAGGTACCAAGATTATAAGCGAGACGATATTTTTTTTTAAATTATCAACCCCTCTTAGTAGCAATATATCAACTTCACCTGCATATGGGATATGTATTTCCGACTTTATTTGGTATACAAGAGTTTACAGTTCTTACTCAGACTTTGTAAAACGTCACCAGTGTCTGAGGCCCATATACAGATTACCTCAGGTAGCCTTTATTTAACTATTCTTTTTAGAGAGATTACCTGAGATCACCTTTATAAAACAAATCTGAATACACTACAGATTACATGAAGACATTATTAAAACAGTTTTCATTCACAACAGATTACATAAGGGGTTAACAAAACCGGTCTTTATATCTTCATTCAACGAGTCGTCATACACTACTGATTACCTAAAGTTACCTCTATAAAACCAGTGTTCATACACGACAGATAACCCGAGGTCATCTTTGTTAAACCAGTCTGCATACACAGATTATCTGATGTCACCTTAATTTAACCAGTCTGCCTATACAGATTACCTGAGGACACCTTTATTAATCCAATCTTCATAGACAGATTACCTGATGTCACCCTTAATTAATAAATCGCAAAACAGAGATTACCTGAGGTCAACTTTATTACACCAGTCTTAATACAATACAGACTACCTGAGGTCACCATCATTAAACAAATCTCAAAACGCTTCAGATTACCTGAGACCACCTTTATTAAAGAAGTCTTCATACGCAACATATTACTTAGGTTCACCTTTTTTTAACCAGTCTGTATACACAGGTTACACAAATTACCTGTATTACACAAATCCCAATACACTACAGATAACCTAAGGTCAGCTTTATTGAACACTTTACATTCATAACATATTTCTACAGTCACCATTATTAAACAAATCTCAAAACACTACATATTACCTTAGGCAACCTTTATTGAACCAGTCTTCATACACGAAAGATTACCTGAGGTCACCTTTGTTAAACCTGTCTACATATACAAATTACCTGAGGTCACCTTTATAAAATCAATCTTCGGACTTCCTGCACAACAGATTACCTGGGTTAACCTTTATAAAAAAAGTCTGCATATATAGATATTTTTTGTTAATCTAGTCTTAATAGACAGATTACCCGAGGTCGCCTTTATTTAACCAATCTACATTCACAAGAAACTAGTTGAGATCACCATTATTAAACAAACTTTAGATTACCTGGGGTCACCTTTATTAAACGAGTCTTCATACACAACAGATAACCAGAGGTCACCTTATTTAAACCAGTCGGCATACACAGATTACCTGAGGCCACCTTTAATAATCCAGTCTTTATAGACAGATTACGTGAGGTCACCTATATAAAACAAATCTCAAAGTACTACAGATTACCTGAGGTCACTTTTATAAAACAAATATGAATACACTACAGATTAATTGAGGACTTGATTGAACCAGTTTTTATTCACAACAGATAAAATCATGGGTTTATTAAACAAGTTTTCATACACAACAGATTACGTGAGGTCACCTTTATTAAACCCGTCTGCAAACCTAGATTACCTGAGGTTATCTATGTCAACCCGTTCTTTACAGACAGATTACCTGAGGTCACCTATGTCAACCCGTTCTTTACAGACAGATTACCTGAGGTCACCTTTATAAAACAAATCAAAAGACACTACAGATCACATGAGGACCCCTTTATATAACAAATATGAATACACTATAGATTTATTGAGGACTTGATTTAACCAGTGTTTATTCACAACAGATAAAATCAGGGGTTTATTAAACCAGTTTTCATACACAACAGATTACGTGAGGTCACCTTTATTAAACCCGTCTGCAAACCTATATTACCTGAGGTCACCTATGTCAACGCGTTTTTTACAGACAGATTACCTGAGGTGACCTATGTCAACCCGTTCTTTACAGACAGATTACCTGAGGTCACCTTTATAAAACAAATCAAAATACACTACAGATCACATGAGGACCCCTTTATATAACAAATATGAATACACTATAGATTTATTGAGGACTTGATTTAACCAGTGTTTATTCACAACAGATAAAATCAGGGGTTTATTAAACCATTCTTCATACACAACAGATTACGTGGGGTCACCTTTATTTAACCAGTCTGCATACATAGATTACCTGAGGTCACCTATGTTAAACCAATTTTTAAAGACAGATTACCTGAGGTCACCTTTATATAAAAAATCTATGTACAGTACAGATTACTTGAGGACTTTATTTAACCAATTTTCATTTACAACAGATAACATCAGGGGTTTATCAAACCTGTCTTCATATACTTCAGATTATCTGATTTCACCTTCTTTCAATCCGTTTTCATACACTACAGATTACCTGAGGTCCCCTTGATTAAACCAGTCTTCATACACAACAGATTACCTGAGGTCACCTTTATTTATTAAATCTGCATATACGATTAACTTAGGTCACCTTTATAAAACAATTCTGAATACACTACAGATTACTTGAGGACTTTATTTAACCAGTTTTCATTCACAACAAATAACATAAGGGGTTTATTAAACCAGTCATCATATACTTCAGATTATCTTATTTCACCTTCTTTCAACTAGTCTCCATACACAACAGATTACCTGAGGTCACCTTTATTAAACAAATCTCTATGCACTACAAATTACCTAATATTAGCTTTATTAAGCCAGATTTCATACACAACAGTTTACCTGAGGTCACCTTTATATAACCTGTCTGCATACATAGATTATCTGAGGTTACCTTTGTTAAACCTGTCTACATATACAAATTACCTGAGGTCACCTTTATAAAATCAATCTTCGGACTTCCTGCACAACAGATTACTTGGGTTAATCTTTATAAAAAAAAGTCTGCATATATAGATATTTTTTGTTAATCCAGTCTTAATAGACAGATTACCCGAGGTCGCCTTTATTTAACCAATCTACATTCACAAGAAACTAGTTGAGATCACCATTATTAAACAAATCTCAAAACACTTTAGATTACCTGGGGTCACCTTTATTAAACGAGTCTTCATACACAACAGATAACCAGAGGTCACCTTATTTAAACCAGTCGGCATACACAGATTACCTCAGGCCACTTTTAATAATCCAGTCTTTATAGACAGATTACACAAATTACCTTTATTACACAAATCCCAATACACTACATATAACCTAAGGTCAGCTTTATTGAACACTTTACATTCATAACATATTTCTACAGTCACCATTATTAAACAAATCTCAAAACACTACAAATTACCTTAGGCAACCTTTATTGAACCAGTCTTCATACACCAAAGATTACCTGAGGTCACCTTTGTTAAACCTGTCTACATATACAAATTACCTGAGGTCACCTTTATAAAATCAGTCGTCGGACTTCCTGCACAACAGATAACCTGGGTTAACCTTTATAAAAAAAAGTCTGCATATATAGATATTTTTTGTTAATCCAGTCTTAATAGACAGATTACCTGAGGTCGCCTTTATTTAACCAATCTACATTCACAAGAAACTAGTTGAGATCACCATTATTAAACAAATGTCAAAACACTTTAGATTACCTGGGATTACCTTTTTTAAACGAGTCTTCATCCACAACAGATAACCAGAGGTCACCATATTTAAACCAGTCGGTATACACAGATTACTGAGGCCACCTTTAATAATCCAGTCTTTATAGACAGATTACCTGAGGTCACCTATATAAAACAAATCTCAAAGTACTCCAGATTACCTGAGGTCACCTTTATAAAACAAATATGAATATACTACAGATTAATTGAGGACTTGATTGAACCAGTTTTTATTCACAACAGATAAAATCATGGGTTTATTAAACCAGATTTTATACACAACATATTACGTGAGGTCACCTTTATTAAACCCGTCTGCAAACCTAGATTACCTGAGGTCACCTATGTTAACCCATTCTTTACAGACAGATTACCTGAGGTCACCTTTATAAAACAAATCAAAATACACTACAGATCAGATGAGGACCCTTTGTATAACAAATATGAATACACTATAGATTTATTGAGGACTTGATTTAACCAATGTTTATTCACAACAGATAAAATCAGGGGTTTATTAAACCAGTCTTCATACACAACAGATTACGTGAGGTCACCTTTATTTAACCAGTGTGAAAACATAGATTACCTGTGGTCACCTATGTTAAACCATTTTTAAAGACAGATTACCTGAGGTCACCTTTATAAAAAAAATCTATATACAGTACAGATTACTTGAGGACTTTATTTAACAAATTTTCATTTACAACAGATAACATCAGGGGTTTATCAAACCTGTCTTCATATACTTCAGATTATCTGATTTCACCTTCTCTCAATCCGTTTTCATACACTACAGATTACCTGAGGTCCCCTTGATTAAACCAGTCTTCATACACAACAGATTACCTGAGGTCACCTTTATTTATTAAATCTGCATATACGATTACCTTAGGTCACCTTTATAAAACAAATCTGAATACACTACAGATTACTTGAGGACTTTATTAAACCAGTTTTCATTCACAACAAATAACATCAGGCGTTTATTAAACCAGTCATCATATACCTCAGATTATCTTATTTCACCTTCTTTCAACTAGTCTCCATACACAACAGTTTACCTGAGGTCACCTTTATATAACCTGTCTGCATACATAGATTATCTAAGGTCACCTTTATTAATCCGGACTCTGTAGACAGATAACATGAGGTCACCATTATCAAAAAAATCTCAATACACTACAGATTACCTAAGGGCACCTATAACAAACCAATCTACATTCTTAACAGACTGAGGTCACCATTATTAAACCAATCTCAAAACACTACAGATAACCTTATGTCACCTTTATTAAACCAGTCTTTAACACAGATTACCTGAGGTCACCTTTGCTAATCCAGTCATTATAGATAGATTGCTAGTACCTGAGGTCACCTTTGTTTAACCAATCTACATTCACAACAGACTAGCTGAAAACACCTTTATTAAACAAATCTCAAAACACTATAGAATACCTGTGGTCACCTTTATTAACCGACTCTTCATACATAACAGATAACCAGAGGTAACCTTAATAAAACTAGTCTGCATACACAGATTACCTGGGGTCACCTTTATTTAACGAGTCTTCATACACAACAGATAACCAGAGATCACCTTAATAAAACCAGTCTGCATACACAGATTACCTGGGGTCACCTTTATAATCCAGTCTTTATAGACAGATTACCTGAGGTCACCTATATTAGCAAATCTCAAAATACTACAGATTATCTGAGGTCACCTATGTTAGCAAATCTCAAAATACTACAGATTACCTGAGGTCACCTTTATAAAACAAATATGAATACACTGCAGATTTATTGAAGACTTGATTGGACCAGTTTTTATTCACAACAGATAAAATCATGGGTTTATTAAACCAGTCTTCATACACAACAGATAACGTAAGGTCACCTTTATTAAACCAGTCTGCATACATAGATTACCTGAAGTCACCTTTATTTAACAATTCTTTATAGACTGATTATCTGAGTTTACCTATATAAAACAAATTTCAATACAATACAGATTACCTAAGGGCATCTATAACAAACCAATCTATATACACAACAGACCAACTGAGGTCACCATTATTATACAAATCTCAAAACACTATAGATTACCTGGGATCACCTTTATTAAACCAGTTTTCATACACAACAGATAACCAGATGTCACCTTAATAAAACCAGTCTGCATACACAGATTACCCGAGGTCACCTTTACTAATCCAGTCTTTATATACATATTACCTGAGGTCACCTATATTAGCAAATCTCAAAATACTACAGATCACCTGAGGTCACCTTTATAAAATAAATATGAATACATTACAGATTTCTTGAGGACTTGATTGTACCAGTTTTTATTCACAACAGATTTAAGTATGTGTTTTTTAAACCAGTCTTCATATACAACAAATTAAGTGAGGTCACCTTTATTAAACCATTCTACATACATAGATTACCTGAGGTCAGCTTTATAAAACAAATCTAAAATACTACAGATTACCTGATGTCACCTTTATTACACCAGTCTGCATACAAATATTACATGGGGTCACCCTTATAAAACGAGTTTTCATACCTGAGGTTCATTTTATATAAAACAAATCTGAATATTTTTGTGCCTGTCCCAAGTCAGGAGCCTCTGGCCTTCTTTGTTAGTCTTGTATTATTTTTAGTTTTAGTTTCTTTTGTATATTTTAGGGTTTATTATTGCGTTTATTATCACTGAACTGGTATATATTTGCTTATGGACCAGCTGAAGGATGTCTCCGGGTGCGGGAAATTCTCCCTGCATTGAAGACCTATTGGTGACCTTCTGCTGTTGTCTGTTCTATGGTCGGAATGTTGTCTCTTTGACACATTCCCCATTTCCATTCTCAATTTTCAAAACTGGTTGAATGAAGCTGAAATCAGGTAATCTGTAGTACATAAAGACTGGCTTAATAAAACCCTTATGTATTCTGTTGTAAGATATTACAGCATAATTATATACTCTAGCATTGTATCTATATATCTTTTATTACAAGGGTACCTGAGGTCACCCCTTCTTAAAAAACAAATATAACCCATTTTACTCAAATTAATCAGTTCACTTTAAAAAAAAAAAACATTACATAAACAATACAACGTCCATGAGGTCCTACATTTTAAAGTGAAAAAAATATTTTATTACATAATTAATCACCCTAGTATTGTATCTATTATTTATTCATGACAAGTGGTACTTATGATAACCCTCCGGGAAAAAATAGTATTACCAATTAAGCTCAAGTTATCTTAACAAATATATGACATAAACTATGCAATGTTCATCATGTCAATGAAGTCCTACATTTAAAATGAAGAAATCAGTTTATTACAGCATAATTATATACCCTAGCATTGAATCTGGTATTCTTTCATTACAGGGGATACCTTAGTTCCCCCAAAAAATAAAACCCGAATATAACCCATTTAACTCAAAATTAACTCAGTTCACCTTAAAAAATACACTACACAAACAATACAACGTCAATGAAGTTCTACATTTTAAAATGAAGAAATTAATTTATTACAGAATAATTATATACCCTAGTATTGTATCTATTACTATTTTATTGCATACCTTTTTTTTTAGGTACCTCCCCAAAAAAACACACGAATAATAGCTAACAAAAGGAACCAGGTTAAAATTCAGCCAGTAGATTTTTTTTAAAATTAAAAAAAAAAAAAAAAAACCACTATTTCTTAATATTTAAAAATGAATTTTTGATATTAAAAATCTATTTCTTGATATTTAAGAACGAATTTGTAATTTTGAATTTGTAATTTTTAGAATATTTCATTTTTAAATATTAAGAAATAGTGGTTTGTTTTTGTTTTTTTTTAATTTAAAAAAAAATCTACTGGCTGAATTTTAACCTGGTTCCTTTTGTTAGCTATTATTCGTGTGTTTCTCTGTCCTATATGTTCTCCCATTTATTTGTATTTTAGTCCTGTCATGTAATGTTGTCATTTTAATGTTATATTTAACATTCCCATAAAAGCGGGAGGTTTTGTATGCCACAAAACCAGGTTCAACCTACCATTTCTTTCATAAAATGTTTTGTACCAAGTCAGGAAAATGGCCAGTGTTATGTCATAGTTTGTTTCTGTGTGTGTTACATTTTAATGTTGTGTTTCTGTTGTGTCGTAGTTCTCCATCTTATGTGTAATGTGTTTCCCTCAGTTTTAGTTTGTAACCGGGGTTTGTTTTCTTCTCAATCGATTTCTGAATTTCGAACAGCGGTATACTACTTCTTTATTTCTATATTAATATTAGAAATTCATTTCTTGATGTTATAAAATAATTGTAGAAAACGATGTTTTAATATAAAAAAAAAGCTCTTTGGCTTGCCATATAATTCAGCTCATGTAGTTGTTGTCGTTTTTACTGAAGCGGAATATTGAATAAGAGAAATCCATAACAAAATGATGAGATTTCATAAGTGTTTATCTTGCACCTTAAATTGCAGAAACACACTTAAAAACATCATTCAAGCATAAAGACATGTAACTGTTATTAAAAACATGAATCGTTTGACATAACCTAGACATAATGGTTCAAAAAGGTCACGTCTGATGTCACTATAACGTCAAAAAGTATGGAAACTGACATTAAGTTTGTTTAGATTTTGCGTATTGTTTTAGGATCAATAGAGTATAATGAAACAACCTATACCCAAAATGTATACACCCAACCGATCTCATTACTTTTAAGGTTTATTCAAATACCTTAGGGTCTTGTTACTACCTTGACTTGTCTCTTTTCATAAGTTTTGCGAGATTTGAACATCAAAAATCTACTGTCACTTTAATATTGTAGTCATTAACATATTTGTGAAGGAGATATTGTTACAAATTATTTTTTGGGTAATGCATTTGCTCATATCTATGTGTTAAAGACAATATTAAAATGATGTTATTCTGAACTACAAATGCTAAAAGTAGGAAGTCCGAATCCCAAATGCACATATGATGACACAATTCATAAATGCAAATGCTGATATCGGAAGAAAAAAAACAAATGCATTATGAACATTCGAAGGATGTTATTTAGCACATAAAAATAATTATTTTTCAATTCAAGTGACCAATAACAGGCCTTTTCATATTTTCTCTTTTGTTTATAATGATAACTAAGATTTAAATACGTTTTCAATACTACGGTTTTTGTACACTATTATTTTTTAAAGTAAAACAAAATGACACACAATTGAAAAAGTTGATGCTTGTAATATATTGAAAATCAATAAATGAAGATAATAATACGGGTTTAATAGTCGACTGGTATGTTTAGATTTTGTATTTTTGGTATTTTGTGGACGATTTGTTTGATACAGCTGTTAATGTCATTGATAGGGTAACTAGTTATAACGATGTTAAACGGTTAGCACTACACTTGGTCACATCTGTAACCGTTTCACAGATGATATCGGATATGTTCCTTATGTCGTGACTACAAATCCCTTCCCTTTTCACGAATGTGACCTACCGAATAAGACTATTTACCGTAATAACATGCATGAGCAACACGACGAGTGCCACATGTCGAGCTTACCCTTCCTTCTGGAGCCTCTGAGATTACCCCCAGTTTTTTGTGGGATTCGTGTTGATTAGTCTTAAACCAGCAACCTGAGTATAAAAGGGTTGCATCCCTTGAATTCTTAAAATCTGTAAATAATTGACAGGGTTCAAATCAGAGACAATGTTTTATGAATAACTTTTATTATCACTTGTAATTTATTATGATTTTTGTTACATGTGTTCTTTCAAGAATTTTCAACATATTATGTGAAAAAAAAATTTAAATATCTTTCTATCTTTTAAATATTACATGTTTAAAAATCTGGGGCCGTATGCATAAAACATCTTAACTTAAGTATTCCTTAAACTTAGATTTCACTAAGAATTTCCTTAGTTAAGTAAAATTCTTAAGCGGTATGCATAAACTTACTTAAGTCTTCACTTAACTAAGGAATACTTAAATCGGAACCTTTCTCTAATTACCGTATGATACTAGCTCATCGCATGTACTCATCCGTGTAAAAGTTTGTTATGATTATTTAAATTTATTGATCAATGCATGCTTTTATTTTAAAGAGCTGGGGTTAAATTGATATTGGTATGTAAAACAATTCAAAAGAACGTATAAACATAGTATAAATGATGAACAATAGGCGCATATAAGACAACGCTTTTTAAGGTTGATGTTTTTACGGATGAGTATTGGAAGAAAAATATTTCAGTAACCAAAATGAATAATTTTTAATCATCTTTTAATGGGTGTAATATTTTTTGGATACAACAATATGTTTTAAACTCTAACAAAACATGATCAAAGTTTCAGTGGCGTAGCACAAGACTAAGGGTAACATTGTAAGCAAATCATTTTACAAAACATTTTTTTTTTCAATAAAATGTTCACTAATTATAGTTCAGCTTATTATGCGCTGACATCTCCCTTTCCAGACCCCTTGTTTACATTTGCTTATGGTTTGAAAAAAATCTATGAGAAATTCACATTTTTATCACTTCCCTTTTACAAAAAAAAAGGGGGGGTTAGAAATTTTTTCCAGGAATCCATATACAAACAATGACATTTTTCAAAAGTCCTACACTCTTTACTGACACAAATTATGACAGTAAGTATATTCTCAACATCTTAACGTACTTAGCAATATTTTCGAAACCGCAATATATCTCATTGAAAATATAATGAAATATAAAAAAAATTTTGATACGAGTAAGGTATCATGAATATCTTATATGATCTTATATAAACTTCGAATTCCATGAGGTGTAGCAGTGGGGACTTTTGACTTCCGTAACAGTGATTCCATAAACAATCAACTTATTGTTTCAACAAAATGGAGGTCCATGTCCACCTCTCCCCTTTGTATGAAAGAAATCCACCTCTTGGTAGGTCTTAAAACTTTTCGATTTTGTCCCTGTAAGTGAAAAATGTTTAGGGTTCCCTACTTCTTTAAAATAAAACTAAATTGAAAATTCAAATGATTCCCCCCCCCCAAAAAAAAAAACCCACACACACATGATATAAAAGATGTTTTTTTGCGTGCCCTCTCTTCATTCCTTAATTCTGTTTGAACTTACAGTTACGAATGATACACGCGCGGTGTATTTTTAAAATCTAAAAAACGTGCACGTACAGAGTAAACAAAAGAAAAATAGAACCATGAATAACATGAGTATAAAAACTGAGTACTTTTCGGTATACACACGAGATATGAGAAATAGTATATAACTACTCACTGTTATCTCTTTATTTGTTGATTATACGTGATTTGAAGAAAATTACGATGATTGTTTAATATTTAGCAATAAATTAACTCACACTTAGTATTTTATTACTGATATAGTTATTAATCAATTTAACTGTAGGTAACCTATTAATGTTCTGCAAAAAACGCATACTTTCGATTGATTTTAAACTATGTTTGAAAATTTAAGGAAGCTCTATAGGTACCTTAAACTTAAGTGTTATCTTAGGCGTTTCCTTAGTATAAGGAGTTTTATGAATATAACTTAAGTTTTGTGGGCGTGACTTAAAACAACTAAGATTTTACTTAGGAAATACTTAGTTTAATATTTTTTATGCATACCACTTAAATAAAAAGGACGGAGTTTCCTTGACTTAAGTGTTTACTAAGGAAAATCTTAACTTAAGTTGCTTTATGCATACGGGCCCTGAAGTGAACAGATTTTTAGTTCAAATTTGAGTTTTGAAGGCGGAGCCTGACAACAGCTGATTCTGTTTGTAAACAAATGCACATGGTAAATAATGTTCATGCATAATAAAGACAGTACCTACCTAATTTGCAGAAATATCCAATGTTTAAATCCATTTTAAACATTACACAAACTTTCCTTCCAGAAAACTCATTTTGTTAATTAATCCAATAAGTTAAATTGTATATAAACATTGAGTGCAAAGTAATAAAACAAGGTCAAAAAGGTTTAATAATTTTAGTCACTACGGTTGAAATAATAAAAGTATATAACGAATTAGTACCATCTATGTCCCATGTAGGGTTTAGATTTAGGGTTTGGGTACAATGCCCTCACCAGATTTAACACACAATCAGGAATAACCTCTCTCCTGACGATAACGACAGTTTCATCAACCCTATCCCTATTTTAAAGCCTACATTTCTTCGCGAGATATTGAGGACTGCTCCATGCTCCTCTATCCTGCATCATTCTCCAGAATAACTTATATTTTAGTTTTCTTATTCCACTATTTCTGGCATGTGCTCTCTGTCCTACACCTAATCAACTTTGTCTATTTTGTGTTACACAAGGGCTACAAAAACAATCCTGACACATATCTTCATCATTGGTATCATTTCCAGCACTTTGTTGATCTGACCCACTTTGACCAGGGTGCTCAATTTCACCAGTTGCAATGATATTGTTTTCTGCATTATCTTCTAAATGAAGATTAGATGTACTTGATGATGCTACCTCATTAAAATCCCAATCATTGTGGCTAAAAAATGCCTGAATTGCAAGTTTTTGTTCCTCAGTTACAGTCAAAGAAAGAACATTTTGATCATTTTGGTTTTCCATTTTACTGCAGATTTCAAAAATGTCATGTGTAACAGTTTAGGTGCGCCAGTATCACTTTGCACACTTTTGATGGGGGTTTGGGGATTGTTAAATTTTTTAATGTCCAATTAAGTGCTTTTTTATCTTTACACGAAACACATTAGTGTTATGTACTGTGATTTATATACCTAAGACAAATGTAAAAGCTGCTGAATTGACACAATATTTTATCAAATTTCTTTATTCTGCTCTTATTTCCCAAGTTCACCCCAGATAAAAAGTGAAGTCTAGCATTTTGAAAGTGGGGGGAAACCCACATATAATTTATTTTTGAGGGAAAATTTTCAATAATTGCATTAAAAATACAAGTAAAATCTCAAATATATTGAATTATATCTTCCAAAAACCCTTGTGAAAAAGTATAGAAACATATATCTGTTTTTAGAATAAAACTTAATTTTCATTCACCCCTGCTTTGAGTGAAAATTGGAATGTCCAACATCAGTAGCTATCAAATTTTGGAGGGAAATTTAGAAATAGAATTTTTCATAATCATGGAAGCACTTGCCGTAAATATGAATGAGAATATTCAACCTGCAGAAAAAAGAAAATATTTAAAAGATAAAGTTGAGAGTGTTAAAAGAAGGAATGACATGAGGAAAGAAAAACCAAAACCTATTGAAGGAAAAATAAATTTTTCTTCTGGATCTATTGATGAGAAAAACTTGATATATGGAATGACCAATGACATTAAAAAGGCAATGGGTGGTGGGAACCCAAACAGGACTACAAATAAAGACATGTTATTTGAAGTAATGACATTCTACATTAAAAACAATATAACACAACTAGATGAAGATCAACATATGGCTGAGGAAAACAATATACCATTTTTGGACTGTTCTTTTACATCATGTAATGAGGAAACATCAACTCAGAAACTTTTTGTCACTGCCGAAACATCAATCGAGAACCTTATTAAAAGAGTGATAAACCATGGAAAAGTTTGTAAAAGTCAGTTGCATCTTTACTCAACTGATATTAAGGGTCATGTTGGAGTATGCAAACTTAAATGTGAGGAAAAATATGAACTACTCTGGTCAAGCTCACCGTATATGGGAGACAAATATCTATGTAATTTAAGAATGTCTCATGGATTTTATGTGTCAGGAATCCTACCAAACCAATATTCCAGATTTTGTCAGGCATCTAACATTGGTACTATTGGGGAGACTACGCTGAATAGTATTTTCCAGAAATATGCCCCGGTAGTGTCACAGCTGGTGAAAGAGTCATATGAAACTGCTCTTTTGGAGGAAATCGCGTCCTATGAAGAACTTCAAGAAGGTATCGATATTGTAACTGATGCAAGACATGGTACCAGAAAAAACTCTATGTACACAGACGTCGTTTGCTTTGGTGCCAGAACACACAAAGTTTTACGTGTTGAAACAATTTCCAAAGTGGATTGTACAAGTGCACAAAAACATGAACTTATAGGAACAGTGAGGATTTACGAATATTTTAAAAATCTTAGAGATGAGTACGAGGTGAAAATTCGTGTTCACTGTCATGACAGAAATACCAGTGTTAACAAATTTATCCGTATTAATGGAATTGACACAGAATCAACAAATGATACCTGGCATGCCACCAAAAACATAGCCAAAGAAATCAAGACCATTTGTTCTGGACCAAGATACAAGGAAGGACAAACGTGGCACCCTGAGTTATCGGACAAAGCAGCAAGTATTAAAACTCATCTGTATTGGGCAATGAAAAATTGTAATAAGGATCCAGTGAAACTTAAATTAAGTCTATTGAATATAGTTGAACATTATAAGAACAATCACGAACACTGTGGTGAATTATCAAGGTGTAAAACTGATTCGAATTATGAACCAACTTAATATTTAATCAAGGATCCCAAAGCAGAGATGTTATTAGGTCGGGCTCTAATGAACACCCAGGTATATAAATCGCCAACTGATTATGTTCATTGTATGGACAGTTATTATGTGGAAAGTTTCAATAATGCCATTCTTCAATATCACGACAAGAGAATTAACTTCTCCAAACAAGTTTATATTCTTCGGACAAATCTAGCTGTATTGGATTGGAATGAACATGTAAATAGGCAAACCACATCATTAAAAACTGTTCAAGATGCAAAAAACCCACGAAGACAAGTAAAAGTAAAAATTTTGAAAAGGAAATCTTATAACATGTGGTCTGAAATCTGGGATCAGTTAGTTAAAATTTACTTGGATTTATGATATTATGATCTCATATTTTTTAAGTCAAATCATTAAAACATAATTGTAAGTAAATATTTGTTTTCTTTTATTTTTGTAATTATATCTACTACAAACCATAACTATTTTGACCACAGTGGATAAGATAATTAAATCGTCTGCTACAAACTCCCCAAGCATGTGCATTTGTTTTGTTTACATTTATCAGCTGCTGTTTGTATACATCTTGTACCTCCTACATCACCTTATCAGTCAAATCTTAATTGCGCATGTCTTACCGATCAGGCTGATCGGATGTTGCTGGTTTAAGTTTTCTATGTTGTGTCTTGTGTACTATTAATAGTCTGTTTGTCTTTTTCATTTGTTTAGCCTTGGCGTTGTTAGTTTATTTTCAATCTATGAGTTTGACTGTCCCTCTGGTACTTTTGATCCTCTTCTACGTATTCACTTATACATATTAGACTTGTAGTCGCCAATGCTGTTATCCTGCAATGGATGTCTATAGATAACTAAATGTACCTGTATTACAATAGGTATGAAACATATATACAAAATGATTCAAAGACTAATCTTGTAAGTATTGAAAAAGTTGAATTCTGCAAAATTTTAATTGAACTTTTCATTCGATTACATCTTTCGACAGTTTTAAAACAAAATCTATGAATTAAAATTATACACCTAGTATTGATGCGTTATTTTAATTGAATGAAATATTACAAAAATGCAATGAAGTCTGATAAAAGTTGAATAAAGGTTTATAATTTATCCTTAATCTGACTTAACTGCAAGGTAAAATGGTGCATGTTTCTTTATAATTCATCCTGTCGTATTGATGACTGATGTTGAGTTTTATTTATTTTAAATACATAAAAAATGAACGTTAACATAGTAAGGTGTAACAGTCTAGGCAACACGTTGCTAATAGTTTACAGAATAAAACATCAAATCTAAACATGTATTCACGGGACACACACGGATCTACATACCCTTTCTAAGCACCTGAGATCACCCCCTGTTTCCCACAGACTTCGTATTGCTCAGTCTTTATTTTTTATGTTGTGTTTTGTATACTATTGTTTGTCTATTGGTCTTTTTTAGTCATGTTGTTAGTTTGTTTTTTTTTTTAAGAAGTTAAGAGAAAAAAATTAAGAGATTGAATTTTCTTTGGTATCTTTCGCTCTATTTATAAACGCTGACCGTAACTAGATCTCGTAAATTTTTCAACTGATTACGTAAATAGTTGGTAAAAGGTTTATTACAACTTATTAACCACAACAAGGAACAAAAATGCATACAAAAAAAATTTTTCCAGAGACAAAAATATTAAAACTGCTTTTGGTTAATCAACCTATAAACGGGTTAAAATAAAATTATAGTTAGTTAGAAAAATGTCTATATCCATACTGTTGCCCTTTAAATAAAGGTTCATATTAGGAAATGTCAAATTTTCGCTATACATGGTCTTTTTCAAGATGATAAAGAAATCTTACAATTTAACCCTATGTTCCATTTAGCCATCCTTGTTGACAGTCGAGGTCATTTTATATACCAGATACACATTCAAACTAATAAATCGAAAACCAAACTAACGCCATGGCTAAAAGAGAAGACAAACAGACAAACCATTGTAGACAACGCACAACATAGAAAACTACAAACTAAGCAACAATACAAAATACAATACAAAGTTTTTTATTGTCAATTATGACGCCCAATAATTTGAGCAGTACAATTAAGTTCAATTTCATACAAGTGATTACATATTGATTACATTGATAATTTAACAATTAAACAAAGTCAAGTCTTTTTCAACCAAATAATTTCTGCAGAAAAGATATATACATATATATATAGTTTTACAATATAATATAGATGGACAAACTACCGGTGACTAAACTGTATCTAGAATTAATTTTCTCTCTTTGAATAAAGTACACAATAATAAACTTACTTTTTAAATTATAACATTATCCTCAGATGACATTAACCATATTAATTTTGATTTATTTGGGAGGCTTTTAAAGTTTTTGTTAACCTTATTTAAGTAATCTATATATTCAGATCTTTTATTTTATAAAACAGGACACTGAAGAAGAAAATGAATTTCATCTTCAACTTCAGTGTTACATAATTTACATATTCTATCCTCCACTCGAAGCCCCACATATCTGCCTCTTTCAATTTCTAATTTATGTGCACTGACTCTGAACTTAGTGAGCAGTCGCCTTTCATCCTCATTTAAAATTAATAAGTATTTTTCCATATAAATATTTTCTTTAAATAATCTGTAAGTTCTTAGTTTATTTCCATGCTGTTTATTTTGTCTATCATTGTAAAGTTCAGATTTCCAAATACAAGAATATTTCTGTTTTAATTTCCGGTAAATGAGTGATTTAAAATCCATCTTTGAATTTTTAACAAGTTTATGATCTATATCAAGATATTTCATAAGAATAGCAATACAACTATACCAACTATTTTTGTTTAAACTATTTAGTGATCTAGAGACATTCAGGGCTTCAGAGAGAAGGATATCATCAGACTTTAATATATATTTGTAATATCTAAACATATTTAAAATTACTTCCCATTTCACCCAATACAGCTATATTTGTAGATTTTTTACCTAAACCAAAGAAAATTTACAGAATTTGACATGAATACTTTCATGTTTCATGTTCTTGCATAGTTTAAAAAGATTATGTTCATTTTTATTTAGTTTATTTATTACTGAAGATCCCCATATTTCACTCCCATATAACAACACAGGTTTCACAGTATGATCAAATATATGTGAAAGTGTGTTAATTTTAGGTTTATATAAGTTAAAACTTTTTTTTATATTTAAATAAAGCTTTCAGTCCCCTTTTATATAAATCATCTTTAGCCTCTGTAAAGCTTCCACTTGCACTCACATAAATTCCTAAATATATATAGCCCTAGCCCTTTCAATAGGTATATTATTAATATTGAATATTTTTTCATCTAGTTTTCCTGTTTTATTAAATACTACTGATTTAGTTTTCTTTATATTTGTTTGGAGTCCCCATTTATCACAGTAATTATATAGTTAATCAATACACCTCTGTAGACCATCAGCTGTTTCTGACATCAATACTAAGTCATCTGCATACAATAAGCAATTAAGCTGTAAGGAATTTAAAATAGCAGGTATACAGGTCTCATCAAAAGAGTCAAGAATATCATTTATAAAAATTTTAAATAAAGTGGGGCTTAAATTATCCCCTTGTTTGACTCCTATGTTAGATGTAAAGTTTTCAGTCATAGAATATTTGTCTACCTTTACACAAAGTTCAATATTATTATACATATCTTTTAGAGTGTTATAAAATAAATCACTGACTCCAATATTTCTCAGTTTATAAAAAAGTCCATCATGATTAACAGTATCAAAGGCTCTTCGTAGGTCAACAAAGCATGTAAAGAATTTTTTATTGCCTTGTTGAGTATACTTTTCTATAAGAGTTCTCAAAACTAAATGATGATCACTGGTGCGCTTGCCTTTACAGAAACCAATTTGTTCCGGTTTAATAATATTTCTACCGGCCAAAAATTTCTCTAAACGAATATTTAAAATTTTCACAAATAACTTGCCTGAACAACTTCCAATGGTAATTCCTCTATAATTTGAAGGATCATCTTTTGAACCACTTTAAATAAAGGAACTATATATCCTTTTGCCCAAATTTTGGGAAAATTTCCTGAGTTTAAGATACTATTAAACAATTTTTGAAAACAAGAAACTAAATATATTTGACTGGACTTTAACATTTCATTTAAAATTGAGTCAAAACCATTGGCTTTTTTATTTTTAAGTGTACTAATCGCCTTTTCTATTTCTGCTTTTGAAATCAAATTATCAAGTTCAGTAAATATTTTTTCTCTTTCCATGTCTTTTATCTTATCTTTTAAATAATCACAGGATGCATTAGTGTCTTTTTCATTTAAATTTTTAAAATAAGAAAACCAAGCATCTGTTGACACATTAGATGTGGTATTCTCCCTATTTGTATCTGATAACTCATGAAGCAGTGCCCAATATTGACTTGGATTATCGTCTTTTAAATTATCTATTTCATCTATTAAATCTTGTCGAAAATCCCTTATTTTTTTCTTTCTTGGTTTTTCTGTAATGTTTTAAAAGACTGAAAAAAGATGACCTTATTACTGGATCAAAAGGATATTTTTGTAATAATTTTTTAAGTTATTTAAGTTATTTTTTAATTTAGATAATGAAGCATCTAACCAATTGGGTTTTTTCTTTACATTTTGTTTTAACTGCTTGTTGATTTTTTTGTAGGCTTTTGTTTTAATGATAAATTTGCAGCTTCATAGAATATAGTATTAACATCTTTAATCATGTTATTTATATCAGAATGGAATTCAGTTTTATCAAAATTCAAAATTTTTTGTTGCATACTGCCTGAAGATAATGCTTCCTGAAATAATTCAGTAGAGTTCTCATTCCATTTATAACTTTTAAGAGACATCTGAGTTTGACATGTATCTCCTTTTATTTTACACTGTATGTTCAATAACACAGAAATTTGACAATGATCAGAGAAATCGCCTAATAAGTTATGGACTTTAAAAAAACATACCTTTGATAATAAATTTTCTGATACAATAAAATAATCTACAACACTACATCCATTTGGAGTATAGCATGTTAATTGGCCAATAGAGTCTCCAGTAGTTCGTCCATTTAAAATTCTAAGACCTGTTTCAATACAGATATCATTTAAATATTTACCCCTAGACGAGATAGTTTCGTCCATACTATAACGTACAGGTACAGTTATATCTGGATCAAAGTTATTAAAAATCTGGTTTACACCATTTCTATTATCCCCCTCAATAAAATCTGGTTGTTTAGTACCTGTTCTAGAATTTAAATCTCCTGCTAAAATTATACTTCCACTTTTTGAATATTTCTCAATATCTGTTTCCAAAAGGTCAAAAATTTCCTCATCTAGAGTTTGCGTGTAAGAAGAATTAGAGGGTGGATTATAAATGAAACAAAGATATATATCCTCAGTTGTGCTGAAAAATGTGCTACAAAGTTTTAACCATATGTAATCATTAGTTTTGTGTTCTAAAAATTTTACCCCAGCTTTCAAGTTTGATTTTACAAAAACTGAAATTCCTCCCGATATTTTATTGGACTTTTTGGATTTTGCTCTTGATAAATGGACTGAGTTAAACCCATTAATAACTAATGATTCCTCCTGGGTACAATGTGTCTCCAATAAGCAAACAATATCCTTTGTTTCTATTTCTCTTAAAAATCTAAAGTCCTGATATTTATTGTACCCTTTACTTTTAAAACCATTTATATTCCAGCAATTGATATGTAATTTCGATTTCTTTGTGAATATACACATTTTTTATACTGACACAAAGTTTTTATACTATGTACAAAGAAAATTATATATACCAATGGCTAACAAGAACAATTACAACTACAATGTATATAACATGTGATAAGAAAGATAACTCTTGTATTCTTATATATATTGACTTGTCTGACTGTACTGATAATCATCAAAGAATTTTTATTATTTTTTTTTTTTTAATTTTAAAACTTCTTACACTTTACATCTAAGCTTTTCACTTATTTAAATACTTTTATAGACTATCTATCTAAAAGTTCTTATGAGTTATAACATTTATCATTATATTACCAAACATGCTTAATTTTTAACATTTTTTGGCAAAACTTGTGTTTTTAGTTAAATGAATCTCCTTTCTAAATTATAACAGTCAATCAGTACAGTCATGACATTAAATATATATATATAAAAAAAAAAAAAAAAAAAAAAAAAAATATGCAAAATAAATAATAAATAATAAAATTTAAATTCAACATGTGATTCTTTAAACACTGTTTATATATTCATATTTAGTGTGTAGAGTTATGACAATATATCTTGAATATAAAACATAAAAAATGCACCTTTTTGTTCTATTCATGATTGTTCTACCCAGGCCCATTATACATGTAGCTTGAATATTGATTACCAGTATGTCTTGCATTAGTAAATTCTCTATTGTATCTGTCATGTGTGAATTCCCTATTATATCTATCATGTGTGTCATACATATATCTACCATTTGACCTTGACCCTACATAGTGATTTTGAGAACTATCATAATGGTTTTGTACATTCAAATTTCTGTAAGAATGCTTACCCTTTTCAATCTTAATATTCAAAGCTTTTCTGAGTCAGAATTTCATGTTTGTTACAAACAAACTAGTTCCCTGTTTGGACAAATGAAGTCCATCAGAAATAAAAAATCTTCTGATTGATTGATCTCTACTAGAAAAAACAGAATTTTTACAAATAAATACTTCAGAACTCTTCAAAAATTTGTATTGAGTTAAAATATTACTCTGAAGTATCTTTTGATTCAGGTCTGAATCCTTCACTGACAAAAAAGGAAGAGAGATAATTAATTTAGCAAAAGAACAATGATCTTTAAGCTTTTGACAAAATAATTCAAGTTTTTGAATGAAAACATCTGGAGTTTCAGCTCTAATATCATTTGTATATACATGAAAAAATATACAATCATAATCTGTGTCCAATTCATGTAATTTTTCTTCCATTTCTGACATAGAGTAACTTGTATATTTATGAACTGTACATCCTTGTAGAAAATTGTCTAATCTTATATATCGAACATGAGAATTGCCTAAAATGAGTGCTTTCTTTGTTTCGGGTACATGAGAACTTTAATGTTGAAATTGAGAGTTTCCTGTTTGTCCTCTTTCATCTACATCTGCAATTGGCGAAAATCTGTTTGAAACTGCGATATTTGGAATGCTTTCTTCAGAATGAGTAGATTTCCTTTTCGCTGGATTGTTTGCACTATTTGCACTTGGATACTGTTTATCCAAATTGAGGGTTTTAGCTATGTTCTCTAGTGTTTTTGTTATTTCCCTGTTTGTGCGTGTGTTGTCAGATAATTTCGTGCCTGCAACTTTCAAGGCCTTTGTAGCAGTAATAGAGTTTTCATTAATTTTCTGCAAAGTTTCTGCAAAGGGATCTATTTTATTCTGCAGAGTTTTTGATATATTTTCGTTTACACTCTTGTTGAGTTTTTCTGTAAAGTCTCTTATCTGATTTATTGTTTTTGTTGACACTTTGTCATACTCTTCTTTCATTATGCTCTTAGTTTCAGACTTTATTTCACTTGAGGCGGTGGAAATTGGGCCTTTAACTTCTTCAAATTTCTTTGAGATTTCACTCATATGCTCCTTGTGATTTCTCTCATTTTGTAAATCTAATTTTAGTTAGATAATCATATCATCTTGATTCTTTTCATGTGTTTTTGTAATAGCGTCCACCACACTGTTTTCTATTCTGTCTAGTATTTCAAGTGTTCTATCATTTTCTGTAGTGTCTGAATGCCTGTTTTTTCTTTATCATCTCCCTGGCCCTGTATTTGTACGAATGAGCCTTTACACTATTCTAAAAAAGATGGTGGGACAGTTGTACATGTTTCACAATTATACCACCTTGATGTACTAGTTAATAGATAGATTTGATAAACTGGTAGGCGAGTACACTTGTAGTGCGTCCACAGTTGGCATTTGCAACATTGTATCATAAAAGCATTTTGATTGTCATTGCACAACTGTGTGCATGCTATTTTGTTGATTTCGAGGGATTCACCTTGTGATTTTATTTCTTTAGGGACAGTATCCTCTGATTGTAATATATCTTGTGTGTGAATGATGCTATCAGTGAGATTATCTTTCTCTATCTGGTCTTAGGTGTAGTTTTTTTACTGCTGCATGTATCATTATTATTTTCGTCATTGTCCTCATTTTCATTGATCTGTATCGTCAAAGACGGGAATATTATGACAATTCTGAAATGCACTACCGGCAATAAGGAATGCCACTGCTTGGTCTATCGTGTGAAATCCTTTGAAAACAGCGTGGGGGAATTTGTGCACATTGAGTTCACATTTGCTCCATAACGTGTAAATACCGGGGATCACCCCTCTTGCAACACTATAAATATATTTACTGGACATTGCTTATACTTATTATAATATCATTAAGATGTGTTCTTCTAAGCCACTGGTAATTTTGTTTCTCAGTAAAAAATTTGATTAACCGCCATACCGGAAGCGCAACATGAACCTCACCAAAAATTGGTAATGATCTCAGGTGATCCGGAAGGTTAAGCAGAACCTGCTTGAAGTTTGGCAACCATCGTGTTGATTATTGTTTTACAAACCCAGTAAATAGTCTTATTCGGTGGTTGTCATTCATGACAAGCAGACATAAGTAATTAATTATTATGTTCATGTTTAGTAAAATTGGCCTAGTTGTTTCATGTAGAAAACATTTTTTTAAAATTACCGGATGACGGGAGACGGACGCAAAGTGATGATGAAAGCTCCACTAGACGTTCAGCCAGGTCAGCAACAAAGGATTTGTTTCTTCATTAATCGCACCTATTTTGTCATTGTCGGAAACATCCCACAAATTATGACAATAAATAACATCTTAAAACGTTTTATTTGAATGCTGGATGTAATCAGTTAAGATCCATAACTGCTTATAATGGTATCTTTTCTGTAAAAAAAAGTATTACTGTTTATAGATAATAATTATCAATCATCTGACCTGTGGACAGAATCGTACAATAAGCAAAATAAGTTCCGATTTAATATCTCTAACATAAAATAAAAACGCTCTATTTGCCCTGAACACCATTGGTCTACTTCGTCCAAAAAGCCCAATTGCTGTGGCTGCAACTCCCTCTACGTCTGCTTCGTTCACATTGAAGACGGCTTTATGAACAGCAACATCGACGTACAAACCTCCTCTCTTCTCATTAATACAATTTGAGAAATTAGCTTAGGCCTGAACAAAAATCTCTTCTACTCCAAGTTTACGTCATTCATTTTTCAAATTAAGCTCTGTTTGTAATTCGAATTTCGGAATATAAACTTCAGTACTATACCTTCTAATAAATCAGCAGAAATATCCGATAGGAACTTTGGTGTTATCTTTGTTTCTAAATTTGGAAGCCCGTGTATTTTTATTTAGTAATATGAAAACCATTTCAAAATTTTCTCCCTTGAAGGAGAAGTCTAGACCTCGGAAATATGGAACAATTAATCGGTTGGCCATCATTCAACCTCAATCTTTTTGTTATTAGGAAGGTAAAATGGTTTTTTTCTGCGTGTCTCTAGGTAAAAAGTGTTTCTCCAATGTGGCTTTAAAGTATACATCATTAATTATCAACATTGCGGTGTTTTGGTCTAACTATTTTTCTTTTATCAAATCCTTTATTTTACCATCCGTCTGTCCTGACACCCAACTGTTCATCTCGTATGCAGATGCCTAAGATTCTTTAAAGTTCTTTCCAAAGATATTGGCTCCAAAATACCGTGGCGCATTTTCTTGGACCGTTTGCAACACTGTGAACTGGTCGCTTACGAAGAGCCTATTTGCACTAGCAAAACTAACGTTCACACCCGCTCTTTGATTAAGTTGAATATGAAGTGATTTGTAAAACTTTAACTGTTTTTCTTCTGAAAATAAGCTATTTTGCAAAAAAGCAGAGGAAATTTTTGTTTTGATCGGCCCCTTGCTCCAATTATCACCAACAACAATGCCGCTGTGATACTATATGGTGACAAGCAAAAACTATCTGTTTTGTTCAATCCTTGATACAAAGATGTCGAGAATTCAATAAAACTTTGTTCAAAGTCAACAGGAGTATTTATCAAAACGCAATCGCGTTAGTTAAGGATGTTATATTGTGATTATTTTTTCTAGACACAATACTTTTTATAAAAAAATACAAAAAATATGTAAACATGTAAAAGTTACGATCACAAATCTGCCAATTATGTGCTCGAATGGGAAATTGAGATCAACATACTTCCTTTACAAATTGTTTCCTATAAATTTGTTGTATATTAATACATTGCAGAAAATGTCTTGTTGTAATCATTCGACAGAATGCAGACATGATGATCTTTTATACTCAAATTCACGTCATTATGATATTTTATAATTCAATTGGAAAACAATATTGATTAATTACCTGATCTTGTTTTAGACTTTTAACAATAATGTATTGTAGTTCAACGGCAAGTTAAGTCAAAGTGGACAATCCTTTTTAAATATAAAAAAAACATACCTTATTTTCTAATATTAAAAATTGACTTTTTAACTTTAGAAAATGATTGCTTAATATCAAATGATGAATTTCCAATATAAAAATAAAACAATAATTTATATTTGAAAATTAATTTCAAACATAAGAAAAATAATTTCGAATTAATGAATATTAATATTTGATTTTGTCATGTTAAAAAATGAATTTTTAATATTGATGAATGTTTAATTTTTAAATATAAAGAAATAGTGTTTTACTTTTTTAATATTAGAAGTTAATTTCTTTACATCCGAAATTCATTTCACAAAACGATTTTCAAATATTAGAAAATAGCTCTTTTTGTACACTTTGCCTTGCAATATAGTTTTGCTCCTGGATTTTTTTATCGTTTTAACTAAAGCGGATTATTAAATAGTAGACACCCAGAACAAAATGACGAGTGATTATTTTGCATTTTAAATTGCAGATACACATGTTGAAACATCATTCATTCATAAAGACATGTAACTGTTATTAAAAAAATTAATCGTTTGACATAACATAGAAACAATGGTTCAAAAAGGTCACGTCTGATAGACGTAAAAAAAGTATGGAAACTCACCAATTTGGATATGAATTGCAATTTTAGTAGTCGATTAGTATTTTTACAGTTTGCATTTTGATATTTTGTTTACGATTTTTGTATAAAAATGGTTTACCCTACAATTGGGCACATCTATAACTATTTCACAGATAATATCGGATATGTTCCTTGTTTCTTAATTACAATCCCCTTCTCTTTTCACGAATGTAACATACCGAATTAGTCTGTTTACCGGGTTTGTAATACCATAAGCAACACGACGGGTGCCACATGTTGAGCAGGATCTATTTACTCTTCCAAAGCACCTGAGATCACCATATTTTTTTCTTGGAAAGGGGGTGGGTCGTGTTTCTAATCTTTAGTTTTTAATGTTGTGTCTTGTGTACTATTATTTTTTTGTATATCTTTTTCATTTTTAAGACATGGCGTTGTCAATTTTCTTTTTTATCTATAAAATGTCTGTTTGGTTCACGCATCATTGTTAATATAAGAGACTGTCAACAATGTAAGAGGTTTAGCGCTATAAAACCAGGTTTATTCCACTATTTTCTTCATTTCTTCAAATGCCTGTTCCAAGTCAGGAATATGACAGTTCTTGTCCATTCGTTTTTTATGTGTTTTGTCGTTTGGTTTTGCGATGTGATTATGGACTTTCCGATTAGATTTTCCTCTGAGTTTAGTATTTTTGTGATTTTACTTTTGACTGTCTCTTTCGTATCTTTCGGTCCTCTTCTATATATTCACTAATGTATATTCGACTTGTATTCGTCAATGCTGTTATCCTGCAATGTGTGTCTATAAATTACGACATGTACCTGTATTACAATAGATATGCAAAATATACACAAAAAGATTCTTAGACTAATCTTGAAAGTCTTTAAAACGTTTAACTCTGCAAAATTTTGATTGCACTTGTCATTTAATTTAATCATTCAACAGTTTTAGTATTGATGCGTTATTTTATTCTAATGAAATATTACCATAAATACCATGAAGTCTGATAAAAGTTGAATAAAGCTTTTTATATAATATCATTCATGTTTACCGCATGGTACAATCATGTATGTCCCTTTATAATTCATCCTGTTGTATTGGTGACTGATGTCGAATATTATTTATTGACTGGAAGTTCATAAAAAACGAACGTTAATATAGTAAGAGGTAACAGTCTAGATTGCACATTGGTAACTGTTTACATTAAAAAAAAATCAAATCTAGAATGTCTGACGGACGCTACATGTTGAGCAGGATCTCCATACCTTTTCTTAGCACCTGAGATCACCCCCAGTGTTCGGCGGAATTCGTGTTGCTCAGTATACAGTTGTTTATGTTGTGGTATGTATACTGGTATCTGTGGTCTATTGCTGTGTTCGTCGTGTAGTAGCCAATTAATTTTTTGACCAAAACATTGAATGTTCCCTTGATATCTTTCATCTCTCGCTACAAAAGCTGACCGGAACTAGATCTCATAAATATACAATAGTTAGTACCAGGCTTGTTACAACATATTTATCACTCAAACAACCACAGACAAAAATATTAAAACTGTGTATATTGGTTCATCATCCTATAAATGTGTTGAAATAAAATTGTGGTTAGTAGCAAAATGTCTATATTCATAGTCTTTAACTTAAAAAACAAAATAAACACATCAAAACGTACCCTATTCTCGTGGTCTGTATTAAAAGAGAGAATTTTGTTCTGATATTTCTTTTATTTTTTTACTTGTAAACCTTACTGGTTTTTGGTCTATTTATCAGCAAACTGATTGCATTTACCAACATTTGTCTTTCAAAAATTTTAATTTTGGTTTTTGATTTTTTTGTCGATGGTTAGCTAAATCCTATGAGTGTGTATTCAGCTTTTATGAAAGCAGCAATGGAATGTTTTCACCTTTTGTATATGTTTGGAAAAGAATTAGCAAGTTCAAGTTTCAAAATAGCTTTTTTGAGAACTGCTAGTACCAAGTAATATATTGCAAGACAGGAACCAAACCATCATATGTTTCCAGCAGGCAAGCAGAAGAAGACGTTTTCTGCGGCCCTTTTTCTCAAACACCTCTCCCTAGTTTTTCCGTGTTACAGTTTTCGAGGCTTCATAAAATACTACTTTTGACGATTTTGTCCTGTATGATTTATATAGAAATTTATTTCAATCATGGAATGTTAACCAAATGCCAGCTTTTTAGTCAACAATATTGGTTTACAAACTACTTTTTCATCAAAGTAAAACTTTTACATTACTGGTATAAATTTAAGAGTAGCAATTGCGCGATGGAAATGGAATTCTATATGAAGAAATATAAATACATTCAGGTTTAGATGCATTTTTCTTTGGCTCTGAACTAAGTGTAAGTAACTGCGAGTACTGTCAGATCTGTTGTGGGGATAAGTATAATAAAATTAACAGTACCAATTTTCTTGCACCAGATGCGCATTTCGACAATACATGTCTCTTCAGTGATGCTCGTGGCCAAAATATTTGAAATCCAGAGCTTATATAAAAGATGAAGAGCTATAATCCAAAAGGTCCAAGTACCGTCTACGTCTACTTTTTTATTTCAATTTTTAATTTTTTATCCATCTAATGAGTTCAGCCTTTATAAACTTTATCAAATGTTTTGTTCTTTAGTCTTATTGCTACATTACTGTTCAAGGTTAGGGGAGGGTTCGTCGTTCACGAACATGTTGACCCCACCACCTTCGTTATGTGCATGTCCTAAGGCAGGATCCTGTCGCACAGTGGTTGTTGTTGGTTCATACTTGTATTAAAAAGATGTGGTATGATTGCCCATGAGACAACTCTCCACAAGGAACCAAATGACAAAGAAATCAACAGCTATAGGTCACTGTATGGCTTTCAACAATGAGCAAAGCCTATAACTCATAGTCAGCTATAAAAGGCCCCTGAAATAACAATGTAAAACAATTTGAACGAAAAAACCAACGGCCATATGATGGCCGTTTCCAGGATAATAAAGAAATCTTACAATTTAACCCTATGTTCCATTTAGCAATGTCGACCATCCTTGTTGACATTCGAGGTCATTGTTATTTATATACATACAAGACGAGTGAAGGATTTCAAATAGACATTTAAACTAATAAATAGAAAAGGAGAAGACAAAAGACAACAATAGTAAACAACGCACAACATAGAAAACTACAAACTAACCAACGTGAACTCCATCAAAAACTGGAGATGACCTCAGGTGATCCTGAAGGGTAAGCAGATCCTGCTCCAAATATGGCCTTCGTCGTGTTGCTCATGTAAGTTAGATAGTCTATTTCTGTAGGTGTCATTCGTGAAAAGGAGACATAAATAATAGTGATTATGACCATGTTTAGTAAAATTGGCCTAGTTGTTTCAGGAAGGAGAATTTGGTAAAATTAACGGATGACGGGAGACGGACGCAAAGGGATGATAAAAGCTCAATTAGACGTTTGGCCAGGTAAGTAAAGGCAACAGTAGTATCCCGCTGTTCAAAACTCGTAAATCCATGGACAAAAAACAAAATCAGGGTAACAAACTAAAACTGAGGGAAACGCATTTAATATAAGAGGAGAACAGGTAGGCAATAAAGGGTTTTTTTTTCTGCATTAAACTCACCTGTATTTTCATTGTCGGAACTTTCCACAAATATCACAATAAACAACATCTGATAAACGTTTTATTTTGATAATGCATGTAATGTCATCAGTTAAGATCCATAACTACTTAAAATGGTATCTTTTCTGTAAAACATAATGGTATTTCTGTTTATAAATGATAATTATCAATCATCTGACCTGTGGAAAAAATCGTCCAATAAACAAAATAAGACCCGATTTAATATCTCTAACATAAAACAAAAATGGTCTATTTGCCCTGAACACCATTGGTCTAATTCTTACAGAAACAGAAATTGCTGTGGCTGCAGCTCCCTCTACGCCTGCTTCGTTCACATTGAAGACAGCTTTATGGATAGCAACATCGACGTATAAACCTCCTCTCTTCTCATTAATAAGATTTGAGAAATTAGCTTCTGCCTGGTAAAAAATATCTTCTACTCCAAGTTTAGGTAATTCATGTTTCAAATTAAGCTCTGTTTGTAATTTAAATTTTGGAATATATACATCTGTACGATCATGCCTTCTAGTAAATCCAGCAGAAATATCCGAAAGCAACTTTGGTGTTATCTTTGCTTCCAAATTCGGAAGCCCGTGTATTTCATTTGGTAAAATGACGACCATATCAAAATTTCCTCCCTTGAAGGGTAATGCTATCGCAGAGAAGTCCAGACCACGGAAATATGGAATAAGTGTTTGTTGCATCATCATTTCAACTTCAATCTTTTTATTGTTAGGAAGGTAAAATGTTTCTTTATGCGTGCTTCTGGGTAAAAATTGTTTCTCCCACGTGGCTTTAAAGTATATAGCGTTAATTATAAACATTACAGTGTTTTGGTCTAACCAGTCTTCCTTTATCAAATCCTTTATTTTACCGTCTGTCTGTTCTGATACCCAACTATTCATCTCGTAAGCAGATGCTTCAGATTTTGTAAGGTCCTTTACACTTATATCGGCTCCAAAATATCGTTTTGCATTTTCTTGGACCGTTTGCAATACTCTGAATCGGTCGCTTACGAAGAGCCTATTTGCACTAGCAAAACTAACGTGGGCACCCGCTCTTTGAGTAAGTTGACTATGAAGTGATTTGTAAAACTTCAACTGTTGCTCTTCTGAAAATAAGCTATTTTGAAAAATAGCAGAGGAAATTTGTTGCTTCGATCGTCCACTTGCTCCAATCATCACCAACAGCATTGCCGCTGTGACACTATATGGTGACAAGCAAACACTTTCTGTTTTGTTCAATCCTTGATATAAAGATGTCGAGAATTCAATTAAACTTTGTTTAAAGTCTACAGGAATATTTTCTAACGTGGCCATCTCTACAGTTTAAGATAGTATTTGAGATGAATCTTACAAGAGAAAACATTCTTTATATGTGAAGAGAAATGCTTAGATATGTTAACATAAAAATTCCCAGATTACAATGGTGCAAGTTTGTGCTCGAATGGGTAATTGAGATCAACATACTTCCTTTACAAAGTGTTTTTGAAAATCTGTTGTTACATTCAATTTAACGCAGGCACTGTATTGTTGTAGTCACTCGACAGTATGCAGACATGATATTATTTTCTTTTCGATGTTTGCGTATTCAATTGGAAAATGATAATGATTATTTTCCTGATCCCTTTTTTTACATATAATCCTCCAATAATATTGTCTTCAATGTAAAAAACATTATTTGCAATGTCTCACTACAGAGCTTGGAATTGATAAAACTACTGGTAATCCTACATATTCTTTAACATCATTTACCAAGGACGAAATTTTACAAAATCATAAATCTGTCCTTCTTTCTTTTGTTATCAACATCAAAGAAAACGAAGAAAACTTGCCTTCATTATACTGGATACCTAAATTACACAAAACTCCATATAAAGAACAATACATAGCTGGGTCTTCAAAATGTTCGACTAAACATCTTTCTAAAGTACTGACTGCTATTTTTTCTACAGTTAAATATGGGCTTCAAATATATTGTGAGGAGATATATTCTACCAGTGGTGTTAACCAGATGTCGATTCTCAAAAATTCGAAAGATCTACTGCTTAACCTTCGATCACAATCTTTGCAATTTTGCAGCAACATAAAAACCTTTGATTTTTCTACGCTATATACTACTATTCCCCATGCTCAGTTGAAAGATCGACTTCTCCATCTCATAAAACAGAGCTTTTTCTATAAAAAATGGGAACCGTAGATACAAATTTCTTGTTTTGGGTTACAATAATTCATATTTTGTGAAGAATCACAATGAATCTTCCAGAAAATATACTGAAGATGATATTATCAACATGCTGGACTTTTTGATCGACAATATATTTGTTGAGTTTGGAGGATTTATATTTCAACAGACAGTCGGTATTCCAATGGGTACTAAGTGTGCACCCCTGCTGGCTGATTTGTTTTTGTATTCGTATGAAGCAGAATTCATTCAGAACCTTCTAAAAGACAAAAATAAAAATCACCTTGCAAAATTCTTTAATTTTACTTTCCGATATATTGATGATGTTCTATCATTGAATAACCCATATTTCAGCCAATACCTACATCTCATATATCCCAGTGAACTTGAAATTAAGGATACTACTGATACTAGAAGGACTGCTTCATACCTTGATCTTTTCCTCAATATTGACGTAGATGGACGACTTCACACGAAAATCTATGATAAACGGGACGATTTCCACTTCCCAATTATCAATTTCCCATTTCTCAGCAGTAACATACCCTCTGCCCCTTCGTATGGTGTTTACATATCACAATTGATACGTTATTCTCGTGCTTGTTCACACTATACGGACTTCATATACAGGAGTGTGCTCCTTACGCAGAAACTGCTCCAACAAAGTTATGAGGAGGACAGATTAAAATTGACACTCCGTAAATTTTATGGACACCATCACGAATTGGTGGATCCATACGATGTGTCTTTCACCAAACTAGCTAAGGACATTTTTACCACATGGTAGATTGTGGTTTGTCATTATGTCGTCTAATCTTTTAATTACCTAACGTGACTTATTCCCGATTGTGACTGTTTTGCTGAGTGTGAATTCGCATTACTATAAGACGTGTTACGGTACTTGTCTATCCCAAATTCATGTATTTAGTTTAAATGTTTAATGTTATATTTGTAATTTTCATCGGATTTTGTCAAATGTGTTGACGTCTTTTCTATTATATTTATGTGTTATGGTTTAAAACAAATTTATCACCGCATTCATTCATTAGATTTCATTTTGTTCAACGTAATCAGTACGATATTTTACGTCTGAAGTTAGATTCAAAACAAACCGGAAATAGCTTTATAATATAGTTAATTGCTACCTTAGTTTGCTATTAATAAGTATTAAAGTGTGCATTGTTATTAAATGCAATATCAGTATTTAGTTCAAATATAATCTTAAATCAATCCTAATTCTATCTTATTCATTCAAATGTGACGTCATTTTTCATTTTTTGATGATCTGTTTAACAAGTTCAAATGACGTCATTTTTTTTTGTATTTTTTTACAATTTCAAATATGACGTCACTTGGCGTTCAGGTTTAAACCTATTCGGATTTGTCTACATTTTGTGTTACAAATGTCTGGTTATGTAATGTATTTCAGTTGTTTCCTGTAATTAGTTAATACTTCAGTCTTATCATGTACATCTTTTGTATATAATTTTATAAATTTACTGTTTGCAAAAGTATAAATTATTCTAAATAATAGAGATGTTCTGGTAACTAACAGAAAACCCTGGCCGTTTTTGGCAGAACTTTTTTTATCTTTTGGTCCTCGATGCTGTTCGACTTTGTGCTTGTTTCGGCTTTCAAACTTTTGTATCTGGGCGTCACTAGTAGATCTTGTGTGGACAAAATGCACTTCTGGCGTATTAAAATTTTGAACTTGTTGCCTTTTGTTGGCTGTTGTTCGTGTGTTTATTTGTCGATTGTGTTCTCCAATTTATTTATATTGTAGTCCTGTGGTGTTGAATTATCATTTTAATGTTATATTTCACATGGCTATAAAAGAGGGAGGTTTGGCATGCCACAAAACCAGGTTCAACCCACCATTTTTTCCTTTTAAAAATGTCCTGTACCAAGTCAGGAATATGGCCATAGTTATATTATAGTTCGTTTCTGTGTGTGTTACATTTTAACGTTGCGTCGTTTGTTTTCTCTTATTTTTGAGTGTAAATTCACATTGCGATAAGACGTGTCACGGTACTTGTCTATCCCAAATTCATGTATTTGGTTTTGATGTTATATTTGTTATTCTCGAGGGATTTTTTCTGATGCTTGGTCCGTGTGTGTTACATTGTAGTGTTGTGTCGTTGTTCTCCTCTTATATTTAATACGTTTTCCTCAGTTTTAGTTTGTTACCCCGATTTTGTTTTTTGTCCATGGATTTATGAGTTTGAACAGCGGTATACTACTGTTGCCTTTATTTACATTATTAGTCATTGTAATTCTGTTCCAGATTTTGATGTCGTTGCCACTGAATATTGAAAGAGAGACATCTATCATAACAAAATGATGAGGTATGATAAGTGATTTCTTGCATCTTAAATAGCAGAAACACACGTAGAAAATAAATTCAAGCATTCAAAAATGTAACAGTCATGGTAAAATGAATCGTTATGCATAATATAGACCCTATGGTTGAAAATGTCACGTCTGGTGTCACTATAACGTCAAAAAAAAACCCTGACAAATTGAAGCTTTTTTGGCAGTTCGGTTGTTTTTGAACAACAAAAAAAAAGACAATGACATAACCCATAAATAAAATGTTTTCACAAATCCGGTTCCTTTTAAAGTTCATTCAAATTCTTAAGTTGTTGTTTGTTAACTTGATTCTTATCTTTAACCAGATTTGCAAGCTTTGAACATTTAAAATCTTTTGTCACTTATCTTTTTTAAATTTGTAGTCATTAACACCTCTTTGTTATTACAAATTATTTTTGGGGTAAGGCATTTGTTCATATATATGTATGTAAGATTACACATGCTAAATAGAAGGAGTCTGAAGCTCTAATGCAAATATGAAGGACACAATTCCAAAATAAAAATGCTGATATCTGAATACCTAATGTATTATGAAGGATGTTATTTGGCCCCTTAATATAATACCTTTTAATTCATATTTTCGTATTTGTTAATATTATCATATAGTTGACAAAGCGACATAACTCTGATCACATTATGGTTTCAATACTGCTGCTTTTGTACTAGCAAGTAAAACAAGATACACATAATTGGATAAGTAGACGATTGTACGATATTGAAAATCATCATGAATGAAGAAAATAATACGGATCCAATCTGTGGACTAGGTTTTAAAGACATAATAATATAAAAACAAATGTCAAGCACATGTATCACTTATCAAACATGCATTCTATATATATTATCAAATCATCATATCAAAACGTTGTACATACAATAATACAAGAAATGTTATTAATTGTGACAATGTGCAACTTATGCACAACTTATGTACTTCCGGAGCACCTGAGATCACCCCTAGTTTTTGATGGGGTTCGTGTTGTTTACATTTTTGTTTTCTATGTTGTGTCATGTGTACTATTGTTTGTCTGTTTGTCTTTTTCATTTTTAGCCATGTCGTTGTCAGTTTATTTTCGATTTATGAGTTTGACTGTCCCTTTGGTATCTTTCGTCCCTTTTTTATGTAAACGACTGTGTGCCGTTAAAGTTGTGTACATGCTTTTTTGTGGGGCAAATATGGTAAACAGTCACTTTATGCATGTTTTAGTTCAGAATGTATGAGTTTAATTACACATTATTTGTTGATAAAACCGTGATATTGCTAATTTAATGCACCTTTCTATTTTAAAAAAAATGACAAATCAGTTTTTGAAATATGTAGAAAAGTCTGTAAGAAAGCACGTTTAACATCAAAAAGATGAATATGTTGTAAATCTTTTTTATTGTGTGAATATCAAATGTGTCCTCTTCATTGCTTATCTTACTTTCATTAGCAATGCTATCTTGAGAAGTACTGTAAGAGTGAAAACTATGAATCTACCCAAAACAACATAGGCTAGTATAACAGACAAAGAATTTCCATACACCACAACAACCACAAACTTTTGACCCCTCCAATAAATTAATCATACAAACGATGACTAAAAGCAACGACCATACCATAGCTCAGATTGCAAAATCTAATGCATCGAGCCATGAATAAAAAGTGAAGCTATGAAAAGTTCTACGTAAGTAATCTTATCAATACTGACAATAATGAATAATCCATAAAACTAAATGTTTTTTTTCCTCTGAAAACAAGTTGTTCGGTACTGACATGACTTTTAACAAACCTTTCTTAAATTGTCCGTTTATAAATAAATGTTGAAATTACAAAGAAACTAAGGTTTCAACTCCTTCAGGCATAGTTGACCTCAGATGAATTTGTCTATTTGTTTTATGTATTTTTGTGTATTTTTGTCATACAGCTCTTCAACTGTTTTGGTACTTATACATCATCGGATTTCAAATGTTTGGCTTGCTTTGATGATGAAGGTAAATCCGGAAAAGCGCTTCGGACGCATACACTTATTAAAGGTGTTGTTTTCAATGTTTTGTTTACATTACTTATTTTATATGTAAGTTTTAATTGATGAAATTAAAAGACTATAATTCATATTAAAGCATGAATAAATATTTTGTTTAACATATATTCTATATCCGTTTTTCATCTATAAAATCATTTTCATGTGCAATGTGCTGTTGAGTCAAAAGTTTGAGTCCTGGAAATAGCTTAAAAATAAATGGTTAAATGCATGTGTTACTAATGTCCATTGACTTTGATCGAAATTTTAAAAATAACAGTAAAATACAGAAAACAAGATTAAGGAACCCAATTTTTGGGTTAAATTGGGCAACAAATAATTTGCTTTTTATCGGAAAAATAATTGCTGTACACTTCGGTTATTATTTTATCTTTGTTTGGCAGTTTAACCAATAGTGTATCATATGATTGCAAATGCACATCATTTGATTATCAAACACTTGTTAGAATAAACCCTTCGGGTAGCTGTAGAGCCCAATGAGACAGACCAAGTAATTAAAATTAGAACAATGTTGGCACTTAGGCATTCCATTATATTGTAGATACATACTTATATATATTTAGTTGAAATAATGAGAGATAATCAGCAAGTGTAAATTAATCAATATGAAAATATTTAAACAATAATATTATTTATAAAAAAAAGGTGTGGTATGATAGCCAATGAGACAACTCTCCACAAGAAACCAAAATGACACAAAAATTAACAACTATAGGTCACCGTGCAGCCTTCAACAATGATCAAAGCCCATACCGCATAGTCAGCTAAAAAAGGCCCCGTAATGACAATGTAAAACTATTCAAACAAGAGAACTAACGGCCTTATTAATGTTAAAAAATGAACGAAAAAATATGTAACACATTAACAAACGACAACCACTGAATTACAGGCTTCTGACCTGGGAGAGGCGCATACATACATAATGTGGCGGGGTTTAACATGTTAGCGGGATCCTACCATTACTCCTAACCTGGGACAGTGGTATAACAGTACAACAGAAGAACGAAGGACAAAAATACAAGTGGGCATGGCTGGGAACTTGAACATCCCAACAACAAAAAGACACTAGGTACAGATCTGCTAGTTCAAAGCCAATAACAACTAATATTAAGGTAATATTTTTCTTAATGACCATTTAATGATTATTTTATGAATGAATAATAACACTCATAATTCATAATGTCGCTTTCTGTAGAATATTGCAATGATGGTTGTTGTAAAGCTGTCAAACAAGGAATAGTGCTCCAGAAATAGTATAATCAAGTTGTCTGTTGGAATGTTATTGCTGCTTATGTTTTTGCCATCTCCTAAACGAAGATTTTCAAAAAGGGGAATTCACTTATTTTTCAAAATTACATCCAGATTAGTAAGAGCATAGAATTTTTAGTTTCTGAAATATGTAAAAGTACCCTCAATACATGTAAAATAGTTGGGATTTAATAATAAGAAAGGACTATTTTATCATAAAAATATTCATATGAAATATTTATTCACAACAGAACCTGAATAAAAGGGAATTTTAGGGTAAATTACAATGACTACTATTTCTCTATTGGCAACTTTCTGCCAAATCTACCCCCTAAAAAAATTGCAGCAATTTGTTGACAAAACATCCATAATTTTATATTTTATAGTCTTTTATGTGAGGAATTTTGCGTTTTCGGTACAACCAGATGTACAAAATGACAGAAATCATGCCGATTTTTGTATTAAATGGACTACCGTATGTACCCATAACCTATTTTTATGCGAATAATTTGTCAGGTAGCAGTTTAAATGATTGATATCTTCTTTTACACCCATGAAAATATCATAATATGTGATGCTTAATCTCATTTTTTTAACTACATAATAATTTTATTCATCAAATATTTTTGTTACATAAACCATCAAAATTCCAAGCTTCTCTTGACGTACCCTGTCACAATCCACTGACTGACCAGGGAATAATCAGCTGATTAAATTAATTGACATACATTATGTTTACAAAACACTATATTAACAATACTAAAAAAATATTCATTGATTATGTTCCTATTAATTAAAGTCATAAGAAACGAGTGATTGATAAAAAAAAATCTTACTCCATTGTTTGTACCAATGCATGCATATGTCATAAACTTAATGTTCTGTGCACGATTTTATCATATTTTACATATCCTTATCGTAGTTATCGTCCAAAAAATATTTCGCTGGGTCAGTGTTTATACGAAATATGGCCGCTCATTAATTATCGTGATTTGAAGCCGAAGTTTACCGATTGTCACCTTATAGTAGACAACAACAAATAATCATGGACATTGAGGTAAGCACGTGTATAACATGTATTATAAGTTAAATTTATTACGATGATGGAGCGGTGTTTATCTGTGTTTTTCTTAATTATTTTCAAGTTCCTATTCTCAACTAAGCTTTTACATAAAAGTTACTAATTAATGTGTTGTATTAAAAGTGCAACAATGTAAAAATCGTAAATGCTTAGTGAAAGAGGTACCGATAGGGGGAATCCAGTTGAATATTCATTGACACTAGTAAATAAATTTTCGCCAAATGATCACAAATTGAAATGATTTTAATTTTGGTAAACAAGTTTTCAGTTGAATGAATCTACTACATTGTAAATTTAATTGTCCGCCTGATACCAAACAATACATTCAGTAACACAATAGTGTATATAAGAATAAGGAGATGTGGCATGATTGACAATGATCGAACTGAATAAAGTATATGTAGTAATTAATTATAGGCAACCGTACGACCTTCCACAATAAAAACTCATATCGTGTATCTGCAAAACTTAAAAAATTTTGGGAAAACAATAAAAATAGTTTGAAATTTACTGGTGAGATTTGTGCCATGAACGTTAGATGCAAGTGTTCATTAGCACTAGATATGATAACAAATACAACCGTATTATTTTATGAACTATTAATTGTGTGCTTCTTTTAATTTATTACTACATACAGTTTCAAAAGTGTTCCATGATCTGTAATCTGTGCGTTCTTCCTTGAAATAGATTTTTCATAACACCGAAAACTGGTTACACCAAATTTATAATCTAAGATTATTTTTTGTGAAATATTAAACCTATTTACAAATGTATAAATAATTGTTTTAATTATACTTTGGCGTAATAAATGCTTGCGTAATTTATAACAATTATAGAATTCTGACCATTCAAGAAGTAGATCACGTTCACCAAGTTCGGATAGTCCTATTGAGCAAGATGTAAGAGGAAGGGGTAGTCGCGCCAGAGGTAGAGGTCGTGGTAGAGGAAGAGGAATCGTGGTAGAGGAAGACGTGGAAGGAGCAGAGGCGGACAGCGGGGTGGTGCCCAATGCCAACCTGTAGAAAACAGAGCCCATTTGGCACAGCAATCGATGGAGACACGCGATACACAGTTGCAGGTATTCTGTTTGACGCTAATATTTCTTTTTCTTTAAATTTCTTATTGAAATATATAAATTAGTCTCAAAATCAATGTCGCTTTGGAAAGTAATTTTGTTAGTGTGCAGTTTAATATTACAATTGGTTGAAACCAATAACGTTTCACATACGTTTAACGGAATAACCATTACACTTCAAGGGGGTTTATGCTTATTTGTTTGAGTCATAATTTTTTTATGCGCAAACCCCAATACCATAACCCCATCCTCCTTCTTTGAATTTATACGGTCTGTCATGTTGGTTTTGCCCTTCGCACATGCGTATTGCGATCATCGGATGTTTACGAATAAGGTCACGCTAAGGTCACTTTGCATACGGAAAAAATATTTCGGCGAATTGCTTCCTGGAAGCAAGCTATTAAAAAAAGTAAACTTCTTCTAAATGTGGACAATTTGAAGAATTTTCTTGAAAAAAAAAGTATGTGGACATAAGTTTTATAATGAAAACTATCTATTTACATATAAAAAACATATGCATATTTTTTTGGATTTGAGGTTTCTTATGACTTTAAAAGTAACATTGGACTTATTGTCTTATTTCTATTAATATTGGTATCTTCTCTCTTGGTGTATTCATTAACAAAAATGCTGTAGACGTCTATATTTTTTTTTCTGCTCAGGTACATAGTACGACTTATATATTGAAAAATTATTTATTGTAATCAAAAAAAATATTGAGTAATAATTGTTGTCTGTAATTTTGTATCCAAATATCAAGTGTTGTAATTTTATTGAAAAATCTTACATTTTTTTAAGAGGTCGTATATTTGTTGCCAAAATCTTGTCAAATAAGAACATTTGAAAAAATAATGAGCATAGTCTTCTTCTATGTTACAAAAATTACACAAACTTTTATTAGTTATTTTCCATTGTAATAAAAGCTTTTTGGTTGGTACAATATTCTGTATTAGTTTCCATCTGTATATTTGTAATTCATTTTCAGTTAAATATTTGAAAATGATATTTGGAGCTTCTTGCATTGGTAAAATTTTTAGCCACCTGTTTATCCCTATTCGCAGTTCTTTTTTTACTTTTCACTAGAGAGTCATATATCATATTTTTTAGAAATGAATGTAGTCTTAAAATAACGATCTCCCCATGTGATCTTATTTCTCAGGACATTTACTTTACTATGCCGTATGGACAGAATTTTCTTGTTTAACTATGTCAATCCAATTTTGTGGAATGGATCGTTTCAGTTTATGAAATTCAGCAATCCAGTTTACCTTAAACTTTAATTTGTTCAAAACACTGTTTTTATGTTATAGGATATACATGACTTTAAAAGGTTGCACATTAATTATACAACTAATTTGCTTTTTATATATTCATTTTCATGTCACAATAAGATACTCTCGACATGATATACATGTCATATTTGCCACGAGATCACTGTGACATAGCTTAAAACAAATTTTTTTTTTTTTTTACTTTTATCATGTGTTTTCTCTTCTCATTACGGCAATAACTCCAATCTTTATCTTTGCATTTGATTATAAAATTTGATATAAGGGGTTTACACATTTTAGTTATAACAGAAACAGTATATAATAATATAAAATTAGTTTCGAACAAGCAACTAATAAAGTGCTTATATTGTCTGTTTTCTGTGGATTTTTAGCAAAAATGTTTTCAATTTCTTCATTTTGTTCTTGGTTCCATTTGGCTAAAATAGAAAACTGAAAACAAAACATAATATTACATAACATAATATAAAAAAACTAAAGACAACGGGGATAAAATTTTCACATGTGTTCTTAAAAATATCTTTCAATTGGTGACTTGATTAAAAGTTGTATTGATATACTATTAATTTCATATGTTGTCACATAATAAGTTGTTCTATTTAAGACATGCATAACCTCTTTTAATTCAAGACAATTTCACCTTAAAAAATTAGAAGAATACATTAAGCTTAAAAATACAGAAACATGTTTCATCGTCAGAAACAATCTCTAAATGCCATTAAAATTAATAATATCAAGACACTTTAAAATTTCATTTAAACAATTTATGTAATACAATAAAAAGATCTACAATTGCACGTTGTAGTATACAGTTCTGTTTAAAAAAGTATTGTTCTACTTTTTGAAAATAATGGTCATAAATTAATTGACTTGTGGGTGGAATCGTCCAATAAACAAAATAAGTCCCGATTTGATATCTCTTACATAAAACAAGAAAGGTTTGTTTGCCTTGAACTGTAATCTGACTGATCTTAAAGAAAATCCAATGACTGTAGTCGCAGCGCCCTCTACGCCTGCTTCGTTCACATTGAAAACGGCTTTATGGACAGCAACATCGACGTATACACCTTCTCTTTTCTCATTAATAAGATTAGAAAAATTAGCTTTAGCCTGGTCAAAAATATCTTTTACACCAAGTTTAGGTAATTCATTTGTTAAATCAAATTCTGTTTGTAACTTAAATTTTGGAATACATATTATTGCAAACGTTGTAATAAATCCAGCAGAAATGCTCGACAGAAACTTTGGTGTTATCTTCGCTTCTATATTTGGAAGCCCGTGTTTTTTATTTGGCAAAATGAAGACCATATCAAAATTACCTCCCTTGAAAGGTAATGCTACGGCAGAGAAGTCGATACCTCGAAAATATTTAATAAACATCCCGTTGTTCATCATTTCAACTTCAATCGTATTGTTATTAGGAAGGTAAAAGTTTTCCTTCTTGGTGTTTTCGGGAGGAAATTGTCTCTTCCATGTGGCTTTAAAGTATACAGCATTAATTATGAACATTACAGTGTTTTGATTTAACCAATCCTTTTTAATTAAATCCTCTATTTTACCGTCTGTTTGTTCTGACACCCAATTGTTCATCTCATATGAGGATGCTTCCGATTCTCTAAAGTTCTTTACACTTATATCGGCTCCAAAATATCGTTTTGCATTTTCTTGGACATTTTGAAACACTGTGAATTGGTCGCTTACGAAGAGCCTATTTGCACTAGCAAAACTAACATTGACACCAGCTCTTTGAGTAAGTTGACTATGAAGTGACTTGTAAAACTTCAACTGTTGCTCTTCTGAATATAAGCTATTTTGAAAAAGAGCAGCCGATATTTGTTCTTTTGATCGTCCATTAGCTCCAATCATCACCAACAGCAACGCCGCTATAATGCTACATGGTGACAAGCAAACACTATCTGCTTTGTTTAATCCTTGATACAAAGATGTCGAAAATTCAATTAAACTTTGTTCAAAGTCTACAGGAATATCCACTAACGTAGCCATCACTGCAGTGAAACATATAACACTGATATGGACCTTACTAGACATTATTTATATATGTAAAGAAATGCAAATGATGTGTTAACATGAGAGAGTTTCGATAACAATACTGCAAAGTTTGTGCTTCAATTGATAATTTGGTTCTACATACTTCCTTTACAAAATATTTCTGTAAATTTGTTGTAAATTTTAGACAACCGAGAAAAAATACTGTTGTAGTAACTCATGTGTTATATTTAATATTCTCGTGATAATTGCATATTAGAATTGGAAGAATATAAAGATTTCTTTCCTGGTTGCTCTATAAATTTCACACTTCATAGTTAAGCTCCTTGTTTTTGTTTACTGAAGTGATTTATTGGATCTGCTTAAAAATGAGGAGCTTTGAGTCATTGTTTGGCACTTGAAATTGGAGATATACATCAATATAAAATAAAATTATTCAAGCATGATTATTTTATGTAACTGATTCACAGATCATATCGGATATGTTCCTTATATCGTAACTACAAGTCCGTTTCCTTTTCACGAATGTGATCTATCGAATAAGATTATTTACCGGGTTTGTAATATCATGAGCAAGACGACAGAAGCCACATGTGGAGCCGGATCAGATTATCATTCCGAAAAACCTGAGATCAACCAAAGTTTTAGTGGGATTCGTGTTGCTTAGTCTTTAGTTTTCTATGTTGTGTCTTGTGTTCTATTATATGTCTGTTTGTCTTTTTTCTATTTTAACCTTGCATGGCGTTGTCAATTTATTTTCGATCTATGAGTTTGCATGTCCCTCTGATATCTTTCGCAATTCTTTTATTGAATAATCAATCGTTTGATCTTATCTAACAATTATGTACAGAAAAGTCACTTCTGATGTTACTTTAACGTCGAAACTGACATATTTTTTTTAAAAACATAATGACACAACTTAAACCCAAATTTTATTTACCCGCTCGTTCAATCTTTCATTAGATTAAACATCCTATACATTTTTTTTTTGTTACCTAGCTATGTCTCTTTTTAATCGGTTCGTCAGAAATTAAACATCTTTAAACTACTGTACGAGTGATTTGTTGAGTCTTTTGTAGACGAAACGCGCGTCTGGTGTATACACAACATTTAGTCCTGGTATCTATGATAAGTTTAATTGCATATATTTTAACATCGTTTTCAAATACATTTTGTTGAAAATAATTCTTTTGTATGAGGCCTTGGTTCATATTTTAAAGATAAGATATCAAAATGATGCTAATGAAGCATATTTGAGCAGTTTAAACTAAACATAAGAAGTCTGAAACCCTAATGTCAATAGGTAGGACATGATTCAAAACTATAAATGCTAATACCGAACAATTTAATGTCTTATGAAGCTATGACATGTATATATGAAGGATGATACTTGTATTGGTACCTAATGGTATATTCTCATAGTTTCTCCATCGTTAATATAATTTGGTAGACAAAGAGACATAACTCCGACCTAAATAGGTATTGTTTACTATTGTATCGCATTGTCAGCAAGTGAAAAAAAAAACACATATATGAACATGATGAATACATGGATGGATGTGCTTGATAAAGAAAACCCATGAAGGAAGACAATAATATGGGTTCAATAGTCAATTCATATTGTAATTGGTATTGTAATTTTCATTGTTATAAATAAATGTTATATTAGCCTTACAAATCTAATCTTGAATTCTATCATAATTCTATCTTATTTTTGGGAAATCTTTTTAGAAATTCGAATGAGACGTCACTCTGTGCGTTGATGGCTTTGGCCAACTTGATTGTGTGTTTTATGTGCTGGTTTAGGTTTTTTATGTAATGTATCCGTTTTTACTCTGTAGTTAGTCACCACATCGGTTTTATCATGTATATCTATTATATAGTCATTTTATAAAATTTACTGTTTGCCGAAATATGAATATTTAATAATAAGGATGTTCTTATCTCAGGTAGAAAACCACAACTTTTGGGGACTTTTAGTCCTCAGTGCTCGTCAACTGTGTACTTGTTTTGGCTTTTGAACATTTTTCATCTGAGCGTCACTGTTTAGTCTTGTGTGGACAAAGCGCACGTCTCGCGTATTAAATTTTAAACCTGGTACCTTTTGTTAGCTATTCTTCGTGTGTTTCTCTGTTCTATATGTTTTCCCATTTATTTGTATTGTAGTCCTGTCATGTAATGTTGTCATTTTGATGTTATATGTAACATTGCCATAAAACAAGGTTCAACCCACCATTTTGTCTTAAAATGTCCTGTACCAAGTCAGGAAAATAGCCATTGTTATATTATAGTTTGTTTCTGTGTGTGTGTGTTTTTTTTAATGTTGTGTTTCTGTTGTTTCGTAGTTCTCCTCTTATATTTGATGCCTTTCCCTCAGTTTTAGTTTGTAACCCGGATTTGTTCTTTTCTCAATCGATTTATGAATTTCGAACAGCGGTATACTACTGTTGCCTTTATTTATATATTTTGTGGCAAGTTGTTATTACATTAAAACATCTATTTGGGTTTTTGTTAATTTGAAAACTTAATTTGAAGCCTAGTATGCAATATAATTTTACAAGAGACTTTTCATAATTGAAGAAGGTGGTAAAGGTGGGGGGGGGGGGGGTACTTGCACGAAAAAAACGTGAAATAATTTCTGTAATGAACGTTGCACGAAAAATAAACACTTTTATTTGAACCTTTTGTGACTCAGTCACTGTCTTCTTGTATATATTAACTCTTTGTTTTACTTGATATTCCCGATTTAGTATACACATTTATGATATAATTGGTTTACGGCTTTTAAAAAAGTATTTCTTGACGATCCCTGCCAACTGTTTCAATTTTATTTGAAAAATTACCGAGCAGGCAAAATAAGACTTTGAAAAACACGATGTACGTAAAATTAAATAAGCAGAACACGTTGAACGAGGCACCCGTCTTGCAAGACTGAACGTCAAATAAAAAAGTAAAAACACGTTGAACGTGAAATAAAAAAACGGCGATCACGTTGCACGAAAATAACCCTTTACCACCCTCATTGAAGGCAACAGAAACAAAATTCCAAATTTGAACGAGATATTCTTCCTAGAATAGATGTTATCTTCATAAAACTGAAGCATCCAATGTGCTTGAATTTGTAAATACCAGATTTATCAATGCAATTGTAGTTTGTTTTCAAATCTAAACCATTCAAGTTTCCAAACGAATTGTCTTAAGTTTTAAGAAAAGAAGATAGTAAGTGTACATAAAATGATTGATAGGTGATCACCATTGATTCCTTTGTTTAAATCAAGAACGATGTGTTATAAATCTATTTTTGAATGATAGATGTAAACCCTCCTAAATATTTGGCAAAACTTTTAGGAATTGTGTCCACAATGCTCTTCAACTTCGTACCTTATTTGGCCTTTTTAACATTTTTTTATTCGAGCGTCACGGATGAGTCGTTTGTAAACAAAACGCGTGTCTGGCGCAAATGCAAAATTTTGATCCTGGTATCTACGATGAGTTTATCTACATTCAAAGATTCAATGTTGGGTTAGTTTAAACCTATGATGTGAACTAAGCTACTAAGAATATAGAAAGCGATTAAAATGAGTGGCATTTAGGTATATACGGAATAAATAATAATCTTATTGTCATGAAAAATCTAGTTTCTTTAAACAAATCAATTCTTGTTGGAGACAATTAATTTTTATTTACAATTAAATTTGTTGAAATGATAATAGTTTAATGGCATCTTTTCTAAATTATTTGCGAGTTTGACATATCTTGAATAAACTTTTTGAAGACCGTATTTTGACTTCAATGTAACTTTTGGTATTTTATTGTTTTGGTGGCTTACTCCTCTCATTTTCATAGATTCCTATTTTGAAAAGCGCTTTGGACGCATGAATTATAAAACGTATTGTTTTCCATTTTTTTTTCCAATCAAGTACTGTGTGGTATGAATCATGAAAAGATAATCTACCAATCACCGACAAAAGATAATTGTGTATCAGAGAGTCATCCAATCATTGAAACCTTTAAATTTCAAATAATGTACCGTTATCCAGATTGGTTCAAGGAAAATAATTTGGAAAAATTGGTCAATATTTTAAAGAGATGATCAATATAAAAAAACTGCAAGCACATTTATCACTTATTTCTACAAATACGGGGCGTATATCTCAACGATTTCCATACAAATATATCGTTATAAATTTAAAAGATGCGTCACTTATTGTGTAAATGAGCTCCTTTTGCAGTCAAATTTGTGTCGTTGACGATGTATTAATGCGTTATATATTTTGAAGTTGAACAGGCACTGAATGTATGGTACAATTGAGAATGTCTAAGTTGTATTGACAATTATTTGTTGAAAAACCTGTAACATTGTTAATTAATTTACTGTCCCTTTCAATTTCAAATATTTGACAAGTGTATTTGTGAAATATGATTGAAGAACATTCAGTGATTCCAAAAAGCATGTTAAACTAGTTTTTGCATCGTATATGCCTTCTTATTCGTGTCTTTGTATTGTGGGATCTCCAAATGTTTCATAGCTATGGTTCCGTTAGAAAATACACTGAATGATTGAGATTAATCTACAAATACATTGGCCAGTATAACAGACCAAGAACTTCCATACACCACAACAACCAACGTTCAACCCGTCCAATAAAATAACAATACAATAAAAGACTAATAACAACTTACAGCCAATAGATCAGATAGCAAAATCTAATAAATCAAGCCATGAATAGGAAAAGTAGAAATGTAAAATAGAATAGCGACGAAAAATTCTCCGTTTTCTTTTCAATACTGAGTACGACGAACAATCCATATAACTGAATGTTGTTTGTTTTCTTCTAAAAACAAGTTGCTTACATTTCAAGTACATGAGAAGGTATGAGGTGTCTTGATCACGAAATCCCGGGCTTAAAAACACGAAATAAATTTAAATCCTGACATCCCGAAATTCAAATAAAGCATTCCCGGAACCCAAAAGGGTCAATCCCGAAATCCCGAGCTTAAAAACACCCGATCCCGGGGTCCCGATAAAGGTCCTATCCCCTCAGTAGTCATACAAGACTAACAACAATGAACAACCATGGTACAGACAACATAATATATTAAATCTACCAATGAAAAAATAAAGTCTAAATGTGAAATAAAAATGCTATGAAATAAAGACTTTTTTTTAATACTTTATACAATGATGAAAAATCCATATAAATCGATGTATTTTCACTTTGAAAACAAGGTTGTTTATAATTGTCAAGACAAACAACAACCAACAAACTATGGTTCAAATAACCAAATATATTAAATCGAACTATGAAAAAATAAATCCGAAATGCCATGAAAAAAATAAATCCAAAATGTAAAATAGAAATGCTATGAAAAAAGGTTATATTCCAATACCGCCAATGTTAAAAAATCCATATATATGACTCAATGTTTTTTCGTCTGAAAACAGATTGTTCGCATTTGTAATAAATACTTAATGGTGTTAATTTTTCAAATAAACATACGAAACATGTAAATCAATTCGCACGATACGACTTGATTTACTTGTTGCACAATAAATCTGGAAACACGTTCACATCTGTTTTATCGTCTTAAACCTTCATCCGCAAATACATGTCAGTAAGGACAATGGTGTCGTTGTCCTCAAGTATATGACCTCAGATCGTTCAAAATTTTTATTTACAGTCATTTTATTTTCCTCATCTATCTATTTACTATATACACAAAGTATGCCAATATCAAATTATTTAAAAGGTGGGAGAAAAATAAAGAGGACAAACTGTAAATCAAAAAAACAGGTGGATTCATTTACAGTTCTCTTCAGACCGTAGTAAACTCCCTTTGTTCGTTATATACGAATAAAATATGTTTCAATAATCAAATAAGTATTTCTATACTCTTTTTTTGTTTCTTTTTTTTTAAAGAGATAATGTGTCTTGCTTTTTGTGGTTGACAATGCTCTGAGATCCAAAATTAGAGTTATCGGAAATGAAAGTTGTAAAATGGGTTAGTTGAAAACTATGAATTTATACTGAACTACTTAGAATGAATGCATAGTAAGAGGTTGAAATAGATTTTGTTTTGAAGTTTTAGCTAGAAAAAGATGAAAGCTCATATGAAGGAACTCCTGATTTCATTTTTTTCTTTCCTTTTATTGAGCCAATCGATGCATTTTTTTTAATTTTATCATTTTATTTTACAAAACGAATTGAAAATAACTAATTAAAAGTTTAATGCGAGCTTTCTACAATCTTGGCAATTTAAAAAAAAAATACGTACATGATTTATATGCATTCTTCACAGTTAAAGAACGTCAAATTCTAAAATTTCATTGGTCGAGAGCACCGTGCTATATTCCAAATTTCAAACTACAATTAGATTCCAAACTTACATGTATGAATTATGTAATAATTCGTAAAATAGGGTTACTTCATCCTGAGGTTATAAGATTGACTGCGACTGTCATACAAGTGAGAGGTTTAGCTAGCTATAAAACCAGGTTCAATCCACCATTTTCTGCATTTGAAAATGTCTGTACTAAGTCAGGAATATGACAGTTCTTATCTATTCGTTTTTGATTCTTTTTGTTATTTGATTTTGCCATGTGATTATAGACTTTCCGAATTGATTTTCTTCTGAGTTCAGTATTTTTTGTGATTTTACTTTTTATTGTACGACAGTTTTAACTTATCTTTAAATTTTTATATAACGCTTCAAATGATGTAATAATGATTAAAGTCCACTAGCAAACGAAACTTAAAATAAAACGCTTGATTCGGCTATGCTCTCCCGTTTTATAGGCTTTTAACGTTCTTGCTTACTGTGTAAAACGTCACCTGCCTAAGTAAGATATTCTCACTCTTTTCCACAAAGCTGCGTGCTTAGTGGATTAGCAATATTTGCCGAATTGAAACTCAACTTTTTGTCACAGGCAAGGATGAATCCAATGACATCACGTGTTTCACCAAGCACATGACCATAGCAGACAATATTATACTAGAAATAAGTATTACTGAACCATAGCATAAAAGTTATACGGTCACACTTAAACTAAGATTCTATGTCTGATGTGGCATATACAGAGGAGTGAGACAGGTGTTGCAAACAATACCATAAATTTTAAGTCTAATGCTATATAATGATCGATTTACAACTGTTTATTAGAAATAACACAGAGTTATATTAATCACTATTTCTAATCCCTAAAAAAATTGAAAGGAATGACAGAAAGATCAAAGTAACTTTCGTTAAAAGAAAAGAAATTATACGTTCCTTAAACAAGAAAGCGTTCTCAGGAATATATATACCCAATATTCCCGCCTCTGTGATAAACAACAATTTATTTAGTGATGCTTCATTAATTGTGTCCTTTCATTTATTCAAATAACACATTCATTCTTAACGTAGACGTAGACTGCAGCAATGGCTTCGGTTTCAGCTAATATAAGTTTTAACGTTTGTTTATCTGATTTTTCATTTTCTATTTACAATGACTTGCATAAACCAGACAATATTTGTCTCTCTCCGTTTAGTGTTGCTGCTTCACTCATGCTTCTAATGATGGGAACAAGTGGTTTGTCTAGAAACCAACTCAAATCTGTCTTATTCAAGAACGGACTTCCAACTGGGAATATTGATCACCACTATAAAGTATTGCATGATGACCTCTTGCGAAAAGCAAGTCATACACCCGGAATGCAGCTCTCAATTGCAAATCAATTTTTTGTGGCGAAATGGCAGGTTCAAAGACTCAAATACAAGTTTAGAAGAAGTGCGAGACGAAATTATGGTTGTCAAGTTGCTCTGATGGATTTCGGAGACGAACCATATACACGTAATAAAATCAACAGATGGATAGAAAGACGCACCGGAAGAAAAATTAAAGAGTTTATACCAGATGGAATGCTAGATCAATTAACTTTTATGATACTCACAAATGTGGTGTATTTCAAAGGGCAATGGAAGAGCCAATTCGATCCAAAGAAAACAACACAGCGGGATTTCTGGATGAACGAAAACAAAAAGGTGATGACTAATATGATGTGGCAAAAAAGTACGTTCAGAGCTGGTGTCGACATGGATCTTAACTGTAAAGCTGTCGAACTTCCATATAAAGGGGATAACATTTCAATGGTTATTATTCTTCCGAATGACAAAGAAGGTTTACCAGAATTGGAAAAGAAATTGACCCCTCTAACTTTTCATAATCTCGTTAAAAGATTAAAATCTAGACCAACAGAACTAGTTCTCCCAAAATTCAAAATTAAGGCAAAAATTGATCTAAAGGCTATTCTAAAGGGACTAGGAGTAACAGAAATATTTGAGTCATTAAAGGCAGATTTTAGTCATATGGTACGATCTCGTGACCAGAAAGGAGATCTTTATGTTTCTGATGCGTTTCATGAAAGTGTTATTGAAGTGAACGAAGAAGGTAGTGTCGCCGCTGCTGTTACGTCAATTTTTATGTTATTTCGATCCGCAAGGCCCTCTACATTTAATTTTATCGCAGATCACCCATTTTTGTTTGTAATAAGGGATATAAGTAGTGGAACTATTTTGTTTCTCGCAAGGTATTCTAATCCGGAAATTACTACGATGAACAAAATAAATAAAGTCTCGACTACTTTGTCTGAAGGTAAACTAGTGTCTGCTAACAGAAATAACACAACCGAATCTGTCGAAGGCAGTGACATCAAAACATCATTGGAAAATAATGGGCAAATCTTGTCAAAGAACGAAGAAGTAGAATGTTGTTGTGGCGAATGTTCAGTAAGTGATATAAATAATTCAGGACCTACTATAAATGAAGAGAAGATCGAAAGTCCTGTAGACCAATAAGGTGGTACCTAGATATTTTAAGACATCTATCGAAAAGATAATACTAAATCATAACATACAATGACTCAGGATTGCATTTACTTGTTCCTTTGTTAAATAAAAAAGAAAGATGTTACAAATAAACAATAGTCATAATTATGTTTAATCTATTCGAATGTTGATATAAATGTCTGCATTTCTGCGGAAACTGGCTGTTAGCTCCTAAGTCAAGATTCTGTGTATTTATACAAATAACTTATTGTCTCGACATTAGATGGCGATTTTTAGGTTTTCCTTCGTGTTTTCCTCATAATAGAGGACACAACTATTATTCTAGAAAAAACATTAACATTAAAATATAGCAATATATACTTAGGAAAATTTTCTTTTTAGTTTCTGTTTCGCAAATGCACTGTAGTTATGATTACGGAATCTACCCAGTTGGTTAAGTCAATGACATCACAAACCTCTCTAGGCAGTCTGACTAAAGCCAGCATTAACTATATTCACTTGTTTTTGTATTCGTGGATAGTAGGTATACTGCTTTTAATTCCAACTCACACTCAACCATTCCGATTTTAACGACTCGTTCTTTTGCAGCGACGATTATTTTCAAGAAGTTACTAAACCAATTAATATCAACATTTTAGATTACGTATGAGCATACGACTTTAATATATATAAATATGTTTTTTTTACTATGCGTTCAGTACAAACTATGATGGTTACTCTTCGTGTAACTGTACAAAATTTGTCTAAAGTTTTGTGCAAGTTATAACTGGTACAAATTTAAAACTTTTACACGGCATTCAAATGTAAACTTGCTTAAGTTGCATCAATTCATGTGAGAGACTGTCGGTTTTCCTAAAGAATTATATGTTACTAGTAAAACCTATGGGTATCAAGCATTGAATGTGTGTAACATATTTAAGCGGATGTGGAATTTGCACAGGTTAAGAAATACATTTAACCATTTTAACAAATATTTATATTTATATATATGAAAAACAGCTCTCATCGTTACTTTATATGTCGATTTTAATCTTTTCCGGCATGTTCAATTTGTAGATACAATTTCAATTCACTGTTAAAATATAGAGTTGTGTCTCTTGGTGTATAAAATTATACTTTATGCGATCATTAGGCCATAAAAAAGAATAGGTTTGTTTGCCCAAACCCTACCTACCCAGAAAAAAGCTGCTTACTCAAATTCTTTTATTGTCCTGATTTGAAGAAGTTTTTTTTCAATCAGATAGGCATGAAGACTAATAAACACACGATACTTCAATTTCTTTTTTTGAAAAAAAAAAGAAAATGCCTACCTACCTACCCACTGTCACAACCTTTGGATACGGTTTGGGCAAACCAAAATATTTTTAATTGTGGCCTTATCGTATGTGTGTATGAGTCTGCTTAATACTTATAACAGAGTAGTACTAGAGTTAGATAGTGAGATGGTGGTACAACTGGTTCATAGGAATGTGTTTTATAAACCCACGAAGACATGTCACTGCACATATTAACATAGTATACCTTCTCGATCTGAGGATTTTAGTTTGATTGGAAGTTCTGAAATGAGACATAATGGTGCTAGACATGATAGACTTATAAAGCTGTTTCTCAATAGATTCTAGTAAATGTTTACGGACTGTTTCAAATTAAGAATCCTTTTCTATCTTCTAATATAATGCCTAATCTCATTTATTTATTTGAATTTTCAAAGTCTTTCTAGAAAATGACATGTACACATAATGCCATGTGTCAAATGCATAATAACAATAAAAAATGCCCTAGCTATTACAGGTATGAATGAGAAGACTTATCAGTGTTGCCGAAGACCATTGTTTTATACGGATTATTCGAAGTTGTTTATGATACAATTTATTAATTAAGCTATGCTGCGGTATATCGTTTTGAAATTATCTAGTTGCCGCATTTTTAAGTGCCTTTCCAAAATCAGAAGCCTGTAGTGCGGAAACTGTCGTTGGTTCGGGTCTTTCATAATTATGTTTTGTTTTTCGTATATTGTTTTGATATAAGTTAGCCCGTCAGTGTTCTCAGTTGAAATGTTTTATATTTCATATGTCGGAGACTTGTAAAGTCGACTTTACGGTATGGGTTCTTTTTCATTGTGAGAAGCAGAACGATTGCTCACATCCCTTCATGGTGGATAGTTGTCTAATTGGCAATCATTCTACATCGTCTTATTTTCATAATATACACATTGAAGAGACGTGGTCTCATCGTCAAGCATACCATATCTCCTTACTTTTATTAAAACATTTGGTGGTTCGTAGCGTGCATTCTGTACTCTTAAATGTAGATAAAATTGTCAATACTTTTTAATAAACTTTTTCATTACTTTTACAAAATATATAAAATATCTGTAGTTGACTCAATATCACAGGTGCAGAAGAGAAAACAATAAGTAGTTTCTTCCATAAAAGCTTTTACTGTTCCTAACACTTGTCTGGATGGTAGAGTTTACATGATTCACGTATTGTTTATGCGTGAAATCATATTCTACTAAATCATCAGTCAACAAAGTGAAAACCATTAAAGGACCATAAATGATGTTATAGTATTTACCTTAAGAAGCAATGTCACACGTTAGCTTTTCTCGTTGTCACTGAAGTCTTTAATTTAGATGACAAATACCATCAAGTAAAGATTTAATGCACATCAGTGCACTATTGTGCAATTTAAAATATGTTTAGCTTGATATATTGAAAATTCTTTTATGTGAAGAACTAAACTTTAAAAGACATGGGTCTATGGGTTAATCTTATACTGGGTTTAAGTATTTTACGAGTATTTTAGAAAAAAAACTTAATGGACGTGAAGTTGTTTTAGTCAATACTACATGTCACTTGAGCTTCCATTTTCAACAATTAGGAAATACCATATATAAATTTTATTCAAGTGCAATTAAATGATAAAATGTCGACGACTTCTTAACATTTTTGTCGAAATATAGGAAAAAAATAACACAATTTTCAAACTTTTAAAAAAACCCTTACCTTTTCATTTCCGGATTTTCGATAAAATTCAGTCGAATAATATAGATGTTAAATCTTTTTGAAAGACATAGTCCATTGCTTGTTAGCTTCTGCATACTTTAACTATCATGTATAACCAGACCCTCTTGAAACAATCTTGTCCGTTGCTATACAATAAAAAAGGCAATAGTAGTTTACCGATGCCCAAATATCGTGTATATGTTACAGTAAATAGGTGAAATTAGGAATTACATGTAATTACTAAAATTTAGGAATTACATGTAATCCCTGATGTACTTAGTAAATGCAAGTAATTCCTGAAACGGCCCAGTTAATACCAGTAATTACTTATTTTAAATTGAATTTTTACACCTATTTACTAACTGTTAAAACAATGTTGTAATATGGTAAGCTGATCAAAAGTTATGGTAATTCTAGCGATAGAAGATCCGTGAGTACTCTTAAAAAGTGATCAGCCTAAAATGTACCTTTTTTGTTATAAGAGCGTTAGCAACGAAATATATATAAACTAAATATGATTTTTTTGTTTGTTAAATCATTAATGAAGATTATATAGTGAAATTATAATTCACTTTTAGCAGTTAATCTTGTTCTATTTTACTAAAATAAGCAGAGAAACATGGTTGATGATTTTTGCACTTGCAAGTGAATAATTGGACCTCATTGAATACTTATTCATGTGACCTTCAATTCCATCCCTAGCTGGAGATAGGTTAACGATGTATTCAGATTTAAAATTGTAAAGGTTTCGTAGAACCTAGTATCTCGCCTACTTTAGCTGTTAGTCACAGGCTCAACAAAAAATTGGGAAAAATATCAAATCTTTTGACTAGTGCTGTAAGAAGCTTCTGTCCAAATTTGGTTAAAATCCAGGATGGTTTATGAAATCTAATAAATGTTTAAAAAAAAAATTTAACCGCAGAGTGTATGTAATGTTAACTGGGGAAAAAAACCAAGTCCATTTATAAAGAATATACGAAAAGGGATTTTTTTTTTACAAACTTTACTTCTGGATATTACCTTATGATCATAAACAAGCTTCTGTCCAAGTTTGGTAGAAATCCAGGATATTCTGAGAAAGTTATCAAAATTTTAAAAACTTTAACCACAATGTGAATGTAATGTTAACTGGCATATAAGTCCATTTATAATAAGTAAAATACGGAAAAATTTGATTTTATTTTCACAAAATTTACTTCTTGAAAATTATCTCAAAATTATAGTCAAGCTTCTGTTCACGTTTGGTAGAAATCCAGGATAACTTAAGAAAGTTATCAAAATTTAAAGACCTTTAACCACATAGTGAATACTTGTGGATGATGATGACGACAGAATGGTTTGCTGTGTCTCGCTTTTGCGACAAAGGTCGCAGGCTTGACAAAAAGAAACATAATCATATTGACAATATTGAAGGAAAATCAAAAGAAATGGCTTATTCAATCCACAAAAGATCATTCTTATACAGATAAAAACGATAATAAAATGTTGTTGCAGGTATATAAGCTGGAGTTTGGAGGTCTTGAAAAACTCATAAAAAAAGAGAAACACAAAAATATTAAATGTGACTCTTAACACCGTCAAATTGTATAAATTTGTTTGTGAAGAATGTCGGCTTCATCGCAACAGTCTGACAAAAAAAGTCGTAAATAAAACTATTTTGAAAAAGGAATTTGACTTATGTCATTGGGCAAGTTTATATGCAACAACAACAACAAACAACAAATATTTTATTTGCCAATCACGGCGCCCAAAATGAGCAGAACAATTACAATATAATTTTCAAACATAATGTAAAGTAAATTAAAAATAGGTTTAAAAGGACATAATATGATTGATTTTGATTTAATTGATTAATATAAAATATTAAAGCAAATGAATTAAGCAGAGTATGCCTGATGGAGATTGCAATATAAAGAAATTATGACATTTTAAGAATTATTCAACCAAATTTGGCATTATCAAATGTTTATCATCAAAAAGAGCTGATAAAGTTGCCTATAATCTTCTCACAAATGTATATCTCAATTTTGGATTGATATCATTGTCTTGCATGCTGCAAATGATATTAAGGGAGTTTCAATACTTTTAAAACAACCATTTTTCAGTTTCAATTCACAACCACTAAAGGTGTGCTTTATATTCATTAATCCTTAATTAAGTCAGCCCTAAAATACCTACCCTTTTACTTTCTTATTTGTATCTTGGATTATATCTTTAATTTTAAAACAAAAATATCAAGTTAGTAAATAGCTGTAAAAATGACAAAGGAAATCAGTGAATACCAGTTATCACTGAAACAACTAGTAAATACATGTAATTCCTAAATTGGCTAGAGGATTGTGCCTGATATTTATATGATGAAGACATAATTTTTCAATCAGTTTAATTGAGGTCCGAAGCTGGCATGTCAGTTAACTGCTAGTAGTCTGATGTTATTTATGTATTATTGTCATTTTGTTTATTTTCTTTGGTTACATCTTCTGACATCAGACTCGAACTTCTCTTGAACTGAATTTTAATGTGCGTATTGTTATGCGTTTACTTTTCTGCATTGGTTAGAGGTATAGGGGAAAGGTTGAGATCTCACAAACATGTTTAACCCCGCCGCATTTTTGTGCCTGTCCCAAGTCAGGAGCCTCTGGCCTATGTTAGTCTTGTATCATTTTAACTTTTAGTTTCTTGTGTACAATTTGGAGTTTAGTATGGTGTTCATTATCACTGAACCAGTATATATTTGTTTAGGGGCTAGCTGAAGGACACCTCCGGGTGTGAGAATTTCTCGTTGCATTGAAGACCTGTTGGTGACCTTCTGCTACAAATGTAGATAAAATAAACCCTAAGGGAATCGCATGGAATCCAAGCAGTGCGATACCGGGCTCTTTAATGTACATTGACCATGCGAATCACACTCGGTAAAAATTTCACAATGGGGAATAAGACACAAACACTTGTTAAAGTCTACTATTTTGACTTCTTTAAACTCTGGAACTAATGGGAAACTTATCACATTATCAAAAATTAAGTACAACCTTGTAGCTAAACGATTTGAAAAATTAGTCTATGAAATGTAGATAACATTTTAAAAAGTTGCAAAAATAGAATGACGACTTCAGCACTAGTAAATAATTCTATTTCATTGTGAATGTGGTTAAAAAATTAAAAAAAAAAACATTTTATAGCTTGAAAGTTGGCCCGTGAAAATGTACATCGGATACTCTTGTTGTATGTAACTACTGATTCAAACACCAGATACTTATGGTGCACTAAACTGCCGATCCGAATATCGTATGATTTTGGTGAACATAACTGCTGAGTCGAACACCGAATACTTGTGGTGCACGTAAATGCTGTTCACCAGCATCTTCTGCTAAATGCCATACATCGGATACATCAGCACTTTTTGGGTTACTTGTAACTGCTTTAGACAAGATACTATTGTTACATGTTGCTGATGTACAATGGACACTTGTGTAAACTGCTGTCCACCGAATACTGCAGTAGTGTTACATGGAACTGCTGTAAACCGAATACTTCAGTTGTGTTACATTTGATCATAACATATTCTTTTGAAGAAGCGAATGAAAAGAGAGGTACAAATAGACATCGTAATTTTTGTGCGTCAAAAGCACTCTTCCGGAACCGAAACGTATAATCAAAAGTTACCTTCAAAAATAGTCAAATCCTTCTAAGGTCAACTTAACCCAAAGGAGTTGGTACATTAGTTTCTTGATAATATATAAATTCTAAAGGAAAATTTAAGAAAGATTATTATTCAGATCACCGAAGCACTAACTACAGAGCTGATGATAGTTACTATTTATAATAAATAGTTCATCAGTAGAGTATTCAAATTTAACCGAGTGCCATAGATATGAAAAGAGCACTTTGTAATTTCATGCGTCCGAAATGCTTTTTTGTGTTTACCTTCATAAGTACCGCTAAAAGAATATGCTTTTTTTCCTTAAATAATAACTTAGTTTTTTATGTACATGTAAATGTTTTTATTTCCTACTTACCTCATATCAATGTAAATCACACTAAGACACAGACAAGATTTGAAAAAGGTAAAAAAAAAAGAACAAAGTAGCATGTATTTTTCTTATCAAATTTATTGATAGGCTTCATTTTTTGTTAGTATATGATAACTTAAACATCCACTCGGACAAAAACATGTTTCGTTTATATTGGGATCTTAAGATACAGTAAAGCTGTGCTCGTATGTATAAACTCATTATCTTTTTTGCCAAAACCTCATTTGAACCTACACATCTTTATCTACATAATGTGTAAGCGTTTATTGTTTCTAGTATTGACCATCATTATACTAATCAGTTTATCAGAGATTTGTTATTCTATCTGCTTCTGCCTAATTGAAGTCTTAACTGCCATTTGATAGTATAGTCTCGTTTAATCTATCAAACTCTCGCACCTACAAAATAATGCGATTTTTCCGTTTAGAAACAGTTTAACTAAACGCAACTGTTTTTCAATCTCTATTCATCGGAATGATATCTTTTTGGCTCATTATTTTACAACACTATATTATCACTTCTTTATATCTGTTATTTCAGTAACGAAATTTAAAAGAATGGTGCTTTTGCCTAATCAAATTATGAACGCTGCCTTGTACTATCCGCTAAATTCTTGACTTTACTACGAAAAAGTATTAGGAAAAACATTGTATTTAGTTGCTTTTTTCCCTTTTCGATTATCATAACATCTTTATTGAAATTTCTCTAGTAATGAATTCAGGAATAATGTATATTAGTACATTGTATATTATTTCACACATAAGTGAACAATTTCTTTCCCGTTATATTCAAAAATAAAATACAGGCTAATAAAACAAATCAGATTCTAACATTTAAAAGGACACTTGGTCCCTTTTACAGCAAAACGGAGCGAAAATATTTTTATTTCGCGTCAGTACGGCTGAATTAACAGCGATAAACGTATTCTAAAATACTTTCACGCCTAATTTGACCCTTTAACACACTGAATTTTAAACAAATACAGTATAGTGTTTGGTACTTATAATGTTTAAACGTAAAGAGACAATATATGACACGGTCAGAACTAAAACAGTTCTGTATACTGTTTCGTGACATGGTCGTTTTGGATTGTTGTCAAATTAATCTTTTTATAAATAAAAGAACGTATGTATATAGCTTATTTTCATTTGTTGACAACTACTACTTTAAATTTGTAGACTGTTCATGTACTACTATCTTTAATAATAAAATCACGATATAAATGTATTTCAAAATTAAATTCATACTCATGAGCAATCCACCAATAGTCATTATGTTGGCTTTTGGAAGGCGTTGGAATAAAAAGACGTGTAATTTTAATAATTGAATAAATATCTTAAAGACCATGGTCGTTGCCTTCTTATCTAAAATAATAAGTTTTTTAAGAGAGTTGATTCAAATATGTTATCCCTTCCTGCACTTATAAGATAATTTATTATCTGATATAGAAGACGTGGTATCGAAAATGTTTTGATTTACTAGGTTTAACAATATATCTTTTATTTTGACTTTGTCATTTTATTATATTATCTCTACGTGAAAGTTCATGAGACAAATCAACTTTATCTTTTCTAGAAAATAAATACATACATTTTGATTTAACTTGATTATTGATTTGAATAAGTTGTAAAAGAAGAAGATATAATATGATTGTCAATAAGACAACTATCCACCTGAAATAAAAGGTCTTACTCAAATGCGTAATTGACAAACTTTAAGAATAAGCCATGTATATAAAGTATCCCTAACTTTATATGGATCGTATCTTATTCTACGTGCTCTTTAAATCACATTGCCGTAAAAATGAACAGGCGATAATTAATATATATATCCCGGTTGAAATAAGGATTCTGCAGATACAGCAAAATTTCCAATTCAAAATCTTTTTATCTATAAGAGAAATTAATTGATATTTCAATTAATTTAGGGTAACGAAATTACATACTTATTGACCGTAAGCGTAGTACTACACTCCATAAACACAACATGACAAATAATCAGCAGTAAACGAACTCTGAATTTCTGCTGTCATCAACATTTTGTTTTGCATTAAAACACGTCGATTAGCGGTGATTGACCATGTAAGACTAAACACTTTTATAAATGTGGCATAGCCCCAAAGATCGAAAACTATTAACACAATTCTAGACAATTTTAGTACAGCTTTAACGTATCGATATTGCAATGTTTCTACAAGTCAATAAAGAAGTTCTTATATTAACAAACCAAAGATCTCACTGACTGTTGAATGTGGGTCATACCACCGATACAAACCAACGCAAGAATATTATGAGTTTTGATCCCTTTGATGTAGAAATAACAATTGAACCTGTATATGCTACTTTACCTATTGTATAGCATATAAACACACAATATAGAGTTTATGTCTGATTACCATGTTGTGTCTGGCCTACCGCAGGTTATACAGATGTACGTGAATTAAAACGATCATCACCTAAGTATAGTCACTTAGTTCAATCTGTAGACGAAACAGTGATGAAATCTCATATAATCTACGTCACCACTTGTAAACTTTCAAATTGTTCTAAATTGTGGACATTAAACAATGTAAAACGGTAATATCACGGGTGTCATTCGGTTTAACAAGAGAAATGATCGTGAAAGAATATCTAACGGCGGTCAAGTATTGAGAGACGATCGTGAAAGCTCTGGTACCGGATCGTGAAAGAATTTTAATGTAAATTCTAGTTCAGAATCTTTAAAAAAAAATTGCATAATTTGCAAAACGCGGAACATATATGAACAAAAAAACATGTCTGTCAAAATGGTTTCACTGCCTCAACATAACTATGAAATTAGATAATGAAAATATGCAGTACTTTATGAAAAAACACAAAAAGCGCAATGAATGTCTATGTAATTAATTACAAAAAAAAAACACGCTTTTTGTACCTATAATGGTCATATTTCAGTATATCATGATATATTTGAAATTTAATCTTTGGTGTATCTGATAGTACTGTAAATTTAAAGTATATTCTTCCCTTAAAAGCGTTTATTTGCTTATAGAAACCTTGAATTTGTTGAATTTCCATCAAACTTGATCGTGAAAGATCATGCAACGCATTATTTTGATCGTAAAAGATGATGCGTGATCCGACTTAATACTAGTAATCAGAAATCAGTATTTCTTTTACCATTTGAAAAACCTGCAACTGGTTGAAGCCTGTAACTATTTGATAAGGATGAACATTAAATCTCTTATAATTTTTTTAATCCACACTTTACCTCGAATGTTAAAAAACAACAAATAAAAAGTGTCTAAATAAGTGTGAAAGATTTAGCTCTGAGAATCGGTCTAGTGCTATTCAGGCAGACCGACACTATTTAGCCAATAATATGGATATGCAACGTTTAAACAAAAATGTTATTCATCAAACAAAAAATTACAGCAAAAACAGCATCTTTCATGAATAATTTGAGATTGAACGATAACCAACATTTTGTGCAACAGTACTTTCTTAAGTTCTATATATACAACGTAGATATTGATTGATTTAACTATATACTACAGACGATAGAATACCAGAGTGCAAATGCTGTAATGTCTCGTCTGCTTAACTTATGATAGTATATTTGTTGAACGTCTATAATATCAAGGGTTTTACTAGAAGTGTCAAATGCGCTTAAGATTGTCAACGGTTCATACAAAGAGGTCAAGGTCAGATGAACCATGCCATACAGATCTTTACAAATATCTCGTTCACCAAATAAATGTGTTCCGATCCTTACAGTGCCTTAGAAACTGACAAATGTAAAAGTTATGTTTGGCCAATAAATTCGGAACATAAGGTCAAAAGTATATGAACCCTGACCGACAGGCAGACATAGACATCTTACTATCATTCAATGTATAACATCATGGTAATCTATGAAACATGCAGACAGACATGTACACCATACACAAAATTACAGTCTTTGCCCTGTATATATTTGTTTTAATCACATCAATACTGTAGGAGTAGTTTTTGCAAATTTCCTTTTCATCTTTCAGTATAAATTTATCGAGTGCGTAAGTTTGTTTGCTAATTAGTTGGCGCATGTCTTTAGTCGCAAGACTGGGATTGAAAGATACATATCTTAGGCTTGTAATAAATTCATTCTTATCTAGTTGGCTTAGAACTGAGTCTTCGAAATGTTTTAGACGATCATATAAATGATCTAATCCATTATCTGTTTTTATCTTACCTCCTATACATTTCTAGGAATGTGATTGGTTAAAGCGTCCGCGTGAAGACCGTGTATATTTGATATTAGATTAGTAGGGAGGCGGTGCTTATTTCATACACGGTTAGTAGTGGAGTTACGTCCCTTTATATTCCATATTTGGTAGTAGGGAGGCGGGGTTTATTTAATACACGGTTAGTAGTGGTGTTACGTCCCTTTATAAAACAATCGGAACAGAGAAAAAATCTGAAAGGTTTCAAAAGACGAAGAAATTGATGATTAAGATTGTAATAAATCCATTAAACACATTTAAACCTAACAAGTTGTTTTCGTTGGCTATAGTTCTTGTAGGATTACTGGAAGTAGTTTCTTAATGCTAACAGTATTGAAGACTGGCTTACTCATTTTGATAGATCACAAGTCTAAATTTTACACGTTAAGATAGTCAGAAGATAAATTCGTTACATAGTGTTCTAGTGACATAATACGGTATATATGGGGTCAGTAAATTCCATATGGGGATTCGAGCTTCGCTCTCACCCCATATGGAATTTACTATTGAAGAATAAGTTGAACGTCTTTGTAGCATCAGATCTTTCACGATCCTTTTCACGATCTTCAAAAATGCGGTACGTGATCTTTCACGATCCGAAAAATCAATTTTGTGTAAATAGTTCTTTATTTACAAAGTTTCATATTATTTTTATACACAATAACTATGAGAACCATTTGATTCATTCAAATAGAATGCTCTTATTCGGATAAAAGTAGTTTATTTAGTCGAATTTGTGAAAAACTCATGTTTGTTTACATTTTTTATGTCATTGAAATGTCGAGAAGCAATCTGCCTTTTGTTGTTTTGTAATAACTATGTACTTTTAAAACTGGATATTCTCACATACTGATCATAATGTTGAACCATTTTGACAGGCAGTTTTATTTTATCGTAAATATGTCTGTGTAATTAATTTGATTAGATTATTTTCTGACCTTTCATATGTCTTCTCGATTAAATGTCTTTCACGATCCGTTACCAGAGCTTTCACGATCGTCTCTCAATACTTGACCGCCGTATCCAATTGCTTGTTTAATAAGGGACATGCCCGTAAATCGACCAACATTAAAATTATACCTTAATGGAGGTAATTGATGCTTTAAAATGCTTTAACATTGATACATTCATTACTAGTGGTTGCCCTGTCAATACATTTTTCCATCCGTTCGGATAACAGTAAACTAAATTTCCCTTAAATTTCTTTCTTGCCAACTTCGCATTTTCTTGATATATTGATGTAAGCTTAAAAGGAAGATCCAGTTACACTTGTTCAATTCGAGTTATTTTTCCAATCGCAAAAGTTACGAAAACAAATCGCTCGCGAAAATTAGTTGGCCTACAGCATATCCATACCCCAAATGCACCTGGACATTTTTTGATTGAATATCCATGTCCTTTGTGTTTTGAATGACTTTATGCTATTTACAAAATTGGATAAAAGGTTGTTTGTATGCACTCTCGACGAGAACTAGGCCATTTTATATTCTAAGCAAACAGCTGAGCTGTCATAAAGTTTTACATAAGTTGTTGCTTCTGACGTTTATTGGGCGTTTAAACATAAACAGATCATTGATAAATTGAAATTCATTGAAACATGAAAAAAAGAATATAAGACTTTTTTTCAAATAAAGCTGCTTTAAAATTTTGTTGAGATTTTTAAAACTTTTGGAATAAGTTATTCTAACAAAAACGATCTCAAATTAACATGAAATCATTTTAATTTATGAAAACTTTGAGCAAGCAATGGGCGTTTCTGAAAACAAAACAAAACACTATGTCATTGAACATTCCCTTATTGCAGACGACTTTTATTTGACGATTGGGAGGTTATGCGCTTAAATATTTTTGCGCTTAAATGGTTCTTAAACCAAATTTTTACAAAGAACATTCTTTTCGTTGTGTGAGTCTTTTCGACTACGTTGACATGACTTTTTATCCAACAATCCTTTTCAATAACAATTGTAAAGACTTGATTAAACTTATAACCTTAAGTGATAGTTTAACACCAAATCGTATTAATTTGCACAAATAATTGAACACTACCATTCAAATGTAATCGCATAAAGCAGTCCATTCGGAAATGTTAAGTCTTTTGATCCCATCAACAAATAAGATTTACCCTTATTTGAAATCGTTATAATCCTGTTTAAAACATTTAAAGAAAAAACATACTATATTAGTACATTGTACATGTATGTTTTCGCCTCCTTAAAGAACTAAATTACATTTTCTTTCAATTCCCAAAGATAACATCTAGATATTTATTATAGTCAGCATTCTAACTGTTTTACTTTTGTCCCTATAGTTTATTTCTTTCATAACATGTGTATGTTGAAATTTCTGAAAATTGAATCGTAAGTGGCTTTCAAACATTTAGAATTGAGCGTTCCAGATGAAGGTAAATCCAGGAAAGTACTTTGATAGCACCTTATTTATTAAATGTTCATTTAAATCGTTAAAATGTAATTTTACGTGATGCGAAAATGTACTATCAAGTTAAAGATTTATTGTCATGAAGAAAGTTGAAAAATTTGTGGGTTAATACATGTAGATTGCAAGATGAAACTTTGACTTAGTTTTATATTTAAAGGACAAATTAATTACTGATTGGAATTCATTGTCATTACTACTCAAAAACATTTTGACTGATTGATGTTTTCTACTTCAGTGACACATATTTCATTCATGTAAATTCAGGCCGAAAAAAAATTTAGTCTTAAATGCATGATTTTTTTTTATTAGTTATCAGTAACTGCGAGCACTCTCAGATCTGTGCTTAGTGTCTATTTTGTTGTCGGGATGTACAAGTACCCAGCCACGTCCACTTGTATGTGAAGTATTTGTATGTTTATCCATCTGACGAGTTAAGCTTTTTTCAACTGATTTTTATAGTTCGTTCTAATCTTATGCTGTACTGTTACACCACTGTCCCAGGTAAGGGGAGGGTTTAGATCCCGCTAAAATCGTTTAACCCCGCCACATTATGTATGTATGTGCATGTCCTAAGTCAGGAGCCTGTAATTCAGTGGTTGTCGTTTGTTTATGTGTTAAATATTTGTTTTTCGTTCATAAATGAGACCGGTAGTTTTCTCGTTTAAATTGTTTTACATTGTCATTTCGGCGCCTTTATATAGCTGACTATGCAGTATTGGCTTTGCTCATTGTTGAAGGCCGTACAGTGACCTAATGTTGTTAATTTCTGTGTCAATTGGTCTCTTGTGGAGAGTTGTCTCATTGGCAATCCGCATACCAAATGTTTTTTTTTTACGTTAGTTAAGTAGGTTCTGTCAGCGAACACATATTTCCTTGTCATCCTCGAAATCTATAGTTACTGACAAGAATACAGAGATTAATACAACACAGAACATACATGTAGGCTTTAAAATTTCTTTAAAAAGATATTTTGAACATCTATATCCCTTGTTTTTAGTGGAAACATGTAATTGTCTCATTGTGAGTCATGACACATCTGCTTTTCCATGGCTGCATATCTTATACATCACATAGGGTAAAATGTCTGCCTCAAGGCCACCCAAACTGCAAATCGTACGACCAGACAGGAGGTGACTAGGTGACCGCATTTCTATACCCTAGTCAACCCTGCGGTTTAAAAGGTTGATCAAAATCATTCGAAAATATATGTACCTTTGTTTATGTAATAAATCATATGTTTTAGAAATTATAATATGAGCTGATATATAGTTTTATCGTTGTCTTACGGGAGTGAGAAACCTCACACAGAATTTGTAAATTAAATAAGATCTGTGTCTGAATAGATCATTGACATCGATCTGAAATGTTCTTTCATGTCATTAAATTATTAATGGACTTAGAGAGAATTATCAGATCTTAACTTGATATAAGTTTCAGGTAAAAATTTAGCAAATATTCTTTTCTTTTTATCAAATACTACAATAAATGCTCATATTTCACATAATTAACATTTATCATCGCCCTGTAATAAGGCCTAAACTCGGGTCTCTTTGAAAAGGATATATGATCATTTTGACCACCATAATTTATGCAAAATGTACCTAACTGACCCTCAAACAAAAAGCGACTGAATTTTCATAAAAAAAGATTTTAGAAAGAAAAATATATAAATGATACAATTGGAATCTTCTTACAAAATTAACTGCCTAAATTGTCCATATTAAGCAAATAAACGTCAATAATCAGATACATTAGATAAGTCATTGACATTAGAGTGACCAACCTGAAGAAACAACGAATCTTGGATTTCAAAACTACATTACATAGTATGAATATCATATACAGCAGCTTTTAATTATTATTTAAGATATTAATTGTGTCACCTCAATACCTCGTTTAGAACCCAAAGGTAAACCAGGGTACTCAAGTATGATGGTTATCCCTGATTATCTCCGGCAGTAAAACCTATACTAAAAAGGGTCATTCGTTTGTTTGTCCAGGATATGGATACATACATTGTACGCAGCCACATTCGATCTGAATGAACTGAATGATGACGTTATATTCGAGCCCCGAGAAGAGCCAGTAACACGCTCTTTAATTTGAGGGATCAATACGTGAAAACATTCTTACTCAATCCACGATACCTTTCAAATATAGTAGCAGCCCAAATTGTCTCTTTTTACTTCCGTTCGACTAGATGTGAAGTACAAAATTTACCTACCTATCAAATTTATTGATTATTTTTTCTCGCCCTAACATGAATGAAATAATAGCGACTAAAGGCTAAGCAAACAATATTCAATCAATGAACATTAATTTTGTTTATTTGCGCTTAAAAGAGTCATTAGATAAATTCAACCTTTATAAAAAAAATATATTCAAAGATATTTGCAAAATTTGGGTACACTTATTGAGTTATGAAACGAGACTTATACGTGTGGCATAATTCATTTGGAAAAATAGGGCGTTTGAATGTGTCAATTTAACAAAATGTTGATATCCAGATCCACATTTAAAAAGAGACGCAAAATCTGTAAACGTTTTCCTCTCAGAAATAAAAGATTGCCCCTTTCGTAATTTAACTTTCATTATACTGCTCAGGATTTAGCTGACCTTTTTTGAAGGACACGCATATAACTTCAAACAAGCTATTAGAGGGTGTGAATAGGTCATTACAGAATAGGGAATAATGGACAAAAATAAAGAGAATAGAGAAAAGTGGAAAAAATAGAAATGAAGGACTTTCTCCTCTAAATCCTTCTATAACAATTAAAGAATATTGGGTCTATTCACACGAGACACCATTCAAAAATTATCATCGGGTCCACGGTTGGTGGAGAGAAAAACTAAAAACCGACCACATGGTCTTTAACGACAATTATAAGCTTACACCATTCAAAGTGTGTTTAAAAACGCTAGCCTAGCTATTTTCAAGAGCAAGTTGTAGCCATTGTATTCCCAGCAATTGCCATTAAAATGTTAAAGTTTTTATTGTCCAAAAACAATGACAATAGGATCAGACACAAGTTTTTTTTAAAAACTAAAACGTGTTCTATAAAATATATATTTTCATGTGTGATATGGCAAGATATTTTTTATCTGGCATATTTCAGCCAGAATAATTTTATTTCCACTATCTACCAATCCCCCATTCCCTTTAAAATCAACTGACATCCTTCTAATGGTGTAATTGCTGCTGATGGGTATTTAAATCGTTTAACAATGAAAAATCGTAAACATCAAAGCATCGAAATTTAAAAAATAACTACAGTAAAGATCAACAATAGGTTCTAAACAACAATGATAGACGGACCTAAAATCTGCCAACTTTACAGTACTCAGAACTGTAAGTATCATCATCACAATGTTAACATTAGAGAATGAGTAGAGTACAACACATGATTAGCTTTTAAAGAACCTAAAAAGTAAATGCATCACGCCACCTCAGTTCTATTCAAGGAGTTGAGCAAGGGTTCCCAAACGCACAGAAAGTTGCTTTTCCTCAAAACGAGACATTAGATAAAACTTCCAATTCCGAATGAAAATAGTAACGTATATTTATACATCACATGCAGTCAAACGGCAATAGCCCATGTTTTACATGGGTTTTACCTTCTGATGTTAGAAGCCAAAGTGACTTTTACCTTTACCTCAGCAAAGCTTTTAGGAAGAACTCGTGACAAACACAACCTTGTACACATGTTACATCACATGAACGAATGCCATTATATAGATTTAGAGGTGGTACAGAAAACCCAGTATATAATTAAGTGTATATAATAGAAGCCGTGTTTAAATGAAGTAACAATAGAAAGGGGCGATCATTAGTAGCAAGATTGAAATTCGAGAAATGACAAAAAAATGAAGCAAGTGTGAAAAATGTGTGTAGAGGTAGTTCATTAAAGTATAAGATATCAAATAGTTTTGTTGTTAGCTGGTTTTGTCACCTGAAGACAGTGATTCCGTAATGAACAGATGTAAAATTAATGTATTAAATAATACCCATACTGATCTCTCAGTCATAAACTCTACGTCTTTATTCTATACACTATAATTTAATTTAAATTGTAAATTTTTATATCATTCTTACGAATTTTTTAAACTGTAATACAACATAATGTATTATACTTCTTCATTGTAAATTGAGCAAAAGAATTTCACAAAGAGCACTAATTTTGTGCTTATACTACAAATATGAAATTTGAATTATTTACCAGTAAAAATAAATAATTTTTGATAGGTGAGTGTTGTTGTACCTTTTCAAATTAATCTAATATTGAAAAATATTTACTCCAATGCCCTTTTTGTATAGTTTGTTATGGACATTCAGGCCATAAAAATGTCAGTGTAAAATTTGTTTATTTATCTATTTACACAAAGGTTAAATATATGAGTCTTTATTATTTTTATACCAAAAGAAAGAAATCAATTTTAGCAACAATTATAAAAAAAACGAAATGTCATATCTTTTACTATAAGGAAATCCGTAAAATATGAGTCTCATAACCTTTATACCAAAAAGAAGGAAGTTTAGCAATAAATACAACAAAAAAAAACCGAAATGTCATCTCTTTTACCTTAGCCGTATTTGACACAACTTTTTTGTTTTTGAATTTTGGATCCTGAATGCTCTTCAACTTTGTACTTGTTTGGCTTTATAAATATTTTGATATGAGCGTCACTGATGAGTCTTATGTAGATGTAACGCGCGTCTGGCGTACTAAATTATAATCCTGGTACCTTTGATAACTATTTACTATACGGAAATCCGTAAATATAAGTCTGTATTATTTTTATACCAAAAAGAAAAAAAATTAGCAAAAATTATCAAAAAACAAAATGTCATAAATTTACTAGAAGGAAATTCATATAGTTCCAATTTCTTAAAAATAAAAGACATTTTATTTTAAATTTTAAATACCTTAGTTCACGTTTATGTACTTTTATAAGCGTCTTGCTCCTCTGTTTCGTGTAATTGCTTTACCACTTATGATAACTGGTAGAACATAAAATAGCCAACAAGAGATTAAAACACCTTCCATGCACTTAGATTAATCAAAACTTATATCAGATATAATTTCTATAATATGTCTTACAAGAAGATGGACAGGATGATATGAAGAAAGGCTCTCAATGCATAATTGGAATGAAGCTCGTAGAAACCTTCCTATGATGAGATACGTGGTTATGATAACCTGGACAGACGCCGGATCTGGTCAGAAAATTGACAGAAATTACTTACTAACTATAATTTTATGTTCTGCTCATTATTTTGCTAATAACGTTTGTGGTAAAAGTCGTAAAATAGACATCAGTTTAAACCATCATCTATTGATTTATCAGCAAGGTACGAAATAAGTGGAGTGTCAGTGATTTAAAAAGCAGCACGTGTAAAAGCAGAATTACAAGCTAAGGTTGATAAGGTAATATTAAATTGTGCTAAATCTTACAGATAGCCCTAAAGTTATTATTATTTTACAAAACACAATGCAATCTTGTCATGATCTAGGTCTATAACATAATTAGTAATAATGTATCAATAAAACAAAATTTCGGACTTTATGTAGAAAACATAAATGTAAAGGATCTGATATTCAGGGTACAATATCACATTTCAGTATAACTGACGATCCATTTTTAGCTCGCCTGGCCCGAAGGGCTAAGTGAGCTTTTCTCATCACTTGGCGTCCGTCGTCTGTCGTCCGTCGTCGTCGTCCGTCTTCGTCGTTACCTTTTACATTTTGAACTTCTTCCAGAGAACCACTGAATAGAATAAAACCAAACATGGCATGAATGTTTCTTATGAGGTGCTGACCAAGTGTTGTTACTTTGTAGCCGATCCATCATTCAAGATGGCCGCCAGCGGGGGACTTAGTTTAACATAGGACCCTATGGGAAATGCATACAAACGACTTCTTCTAGAGAACCACTGAATGGAATGAAACCAAACATGGCATGAATTTTCCTTATGAGGTGCTGACCAAGTGTTGCTACTTTGTAGCCGATCCATCATCCAAGATGGCCGCCAGCGGGGGCCTTAGTTTAACATAGGACCCGATGGGAAATGCATACAAATGACTTCTTCTAGAGAACCACTGAATGGAATGAAACCAAACATGACATGAATGTTCCTTATGAGGTTCTGACCAAGTGTTGTTACTTTGTAGCCGATCCATCATCCAAGATGGCCGCCAGCGGGGGACTTAGTTTAACATGGGACCCAATGGGAAATGCATGCAAATGACTTCGTCTAGAGAACCACTGAATGGAATGAAACCAAACATGGCATAAATGTTCCTTATGAGGTACTGACCAAGTGTTGTTACTTTGTAGCCAATCCATAATCCAAGATGGCCGCCAGCAGGGGACTTAGTTTAACATAGGACCCTATGGGAAATGCATACAAATGACTTCTTCTAGAGAACCACTGAATGGAATGAAACCAACATGACATGAATGTTCCTTATTAGGTGCTGACCAAGTGTTGTTACTTTGTAGCCAATCCATCATCCAAGATGGCTGCCAGTGGGGGGACTTAGTTTAACATAGGACCCTATGGGAAATGCATGCAAATGACTTCTTCTAAAGAACCACTGAATGGAATGAAACCAAACATGACATGAATGTTCCTTATAAGGTGCTGACTAAGTGTTGTTACTTTGTAGCCGATCCATCATCCAAGATGGCCGCCAGTGGTCGACTTAGTTTAACATAGGACTCTATGGGAAATTCATACAAATGACTTTTTTTAGAGAACCACTGAATGGAATGAAACCAAACATGGCATAAATGTTCCTTATGAGGTGCTGACCAAGTGTTATTACTTTGTAGCTGATCCATCATCCAAGATGGTCGCCAGCGGGGGACTTAGTTTAACATAGGACCCTATGGGAAATGCATACAAATGACATCTTTTAGAGAACCACTGAATGGAATGAAACCAAACATAGCATGAATGTTCCTTATGAGATGCTGACTAAGTGTTGTTACTTTGTCTCCGATCCATTATCAAAGATGGCTGCCAGTGAGGGGCTTAGTTTAACATAGGACCCTATTGGAAATGCATACAAAAGTCTTCTTCTAGAGAACCACGGAATTGAATGAAATCAAACTGGCATGAATAGTCCTTTCTTTATGAGGTCCTGGCCAAGCGTTGTTACTTTGTAGCCAAATTTTATGTTTTTATATGATTTCAAAAACCCAAGTAGAGTCAGGTGAGCGATACAGGCTCTTGAGAGCCTCTAGTTGTTTTTGGAGAACCAACAAAAATATGCAATATTCATACTTAAAATGGCAATGATGTAGATACAATGTTTTTGTATTCGAAAAAAGAGTTATTTCTCCAAAACATAGCAAGAAGCAGAAATTACGACAATGGTGACAGCGGTGGGATGTCAGCTTTTCAATAGTTTTACTCACCCCCATGTGAGCTCCAATAATATGATCACATTGTTATAATTTCTTGTCTTAGGAATTTAGGTTCCAAAATTTAGAGACTGGGGGCTCCTGTAGAATGTACTCTTTTTTTATATAAAGTACCCCTTCTACAGGTACTATATTATTGATGTTTAACCAGTATTTACGTATAGCTGGGCTATAATGTAACAACTTGATCCCGAGTAGGGAAGGTACCTGGGTCTTTCCATTTATGAAGCCTACCTAAATATGTATCCTTTCTTTGTAGAGCTTCAATTTCTTTAGAGGTGTACCCAGTGAACCAACTTGTCACATTAACCTTTGAGGAGGGAGTATTTTTGATCTGACTCTTTGTCACTGTACGTATTGCGTCAAAATGCCCATGCGTAACTACCACTTTTACTAAGGTAGCTATATCGTCTACCTCTATCCTAAAATTATCCCAGTCATTCTCTGTTTCTAGGTATTGTTGACAAGTTGCGTCAGTTGTACCTTCAACGTTTTTTCCGAGAAAGAGTATCTGCGTTCTGGTGTTTTTTCCTGCCCTTTGTTTGATTTCAAAATTATATCGGGATAAAACCTCTAGCCAACGAGCTACTTGACCTTGTGGATCCTTGAAATTGAATAACCATTGCAAAGAGCCATGGTCCGTTCTTAGGACAAATCTAGCTCCCAATAGATAATGCCTGTACTGATTAATAAAGGTGAAAACAGCAAAAAGCTCTTTACGTGTCACAGAGTATCTTTGTTGGTGTTGATCTAGTTTCTTGGACCCGTATGCACTTACCTTTTCTACACCATTCTGAATTTGCAAAAGGACAACCCCAAAACCGACATTGAAAGCATGTGTCCAGTATATAAGTACTCGTGTCGTGGGGGTAAGCCAGTATTGGCGCAGTACATAATGCTGACCTCAGTGTAGTAAAAGAAGACTGACAGTCTGAGTCCCATTTAAACTTTAATTCTTTCCTGATGAGCTTGCTGAGTGGGGCTGCTATCTCACTAAATTTGTATACAAGTTGTCTGTAGTAGTTACAGAGCCTTAAATAAAGGCAACAACAGTATACCGCTGTTCAAAATTCATAAATCGATAGAGAAAAAAACAAATCTAGTTACAAACTAAAACTGAGGGAAACATATCAAATATAAGAGAACTACGACACAACAGAGACACAACACCGAAACGTAACACACACAGAAACGAACTATAATGTAACAATGGCCATTTTCCTGACAGGGCATTTTATGAAGAAAAAAATGGTGGGTTGAACCTGGTTTTGTGGCATGCCAAACCTCCCGCTTTAATGGCAGTGTTAACTATAACATTAAAATAACAACATTACACGACAGGGTTACAAAAAATAAACAGATAAATGGGAGAAAATATAGAACAGAGAAACAAACGAATAATAGCCATCCAAAGGTAACAGGTTAAAAAATATTTTTATACACCAGATGTACGCAACGTCCACACAAAACTATGCTCAGATGTAAAAAGTTAGAAAACCATAAAAACTACCAAGTTGAAGATCGCTAATTTTAACCCTGCGTTTGACAGTCTACCAGAAACTTGATCTAGCTTTTTTATACGGTATACCATATCTGATGAGTAGATGATCATATCATCAATATAAGTTAGACGGCTTTTCCATTATAGACCTCTAAATTTCAAATCTACGCATCGTTGAAAAGTACAAGGGGCGTTAAATAACCAAAGGGGCATTTTAACATATTCCAATAATCCATATTTAGTTGTAAATGCAGTTTTTTCTCTATCAGCCTCCCCTATTTCGACTTGCCAATAACCACTTTGTAGTTCCATGACAGAAAATATTGACGCCGACGCAAAACAGTCAAAACACATATCCCTGCAGGGCAACGGATAGGCATCTGTGACGCTTACGTCAATGAGTCGTCTAAAATCTATGCACCAGTGTACTATTTTGTCCTTTTTCCAGTCTAACACCACTGGGTTAGCCCAACTGGACTTAGAAGAAGTTATTATGCCTGCCTCAAGTCGGTCCCTAAAGTATTTCTCTTCCTACCCCTCAAAAACCTTTAACTTCACAATCAACCCATGTACCCCCATCCTCTATACCAAGAGGCGTATTTAAGAGAGGCCGGGGCCCGGTCCCCCTTTTCTGGGAAAATGTGGTTAATTATATAGGGAATCACTGAAGCATGACTGGAACAGGCCCTTTTCTTAGGCAGTCAGTGGGCCTCCACTTATGATCTTATAAATTCTGGATCTGCAACTGATACCCTGTCTTGTATTGATGGTGCTATCAAATCGTCTATGATATCACACCTCAATAAAACATCATCGCTTATTTGAGCAACGTAAACAGTTACCTCTGCCCGTGTATCTATAACAGCTTTTACTGACTGGCCTCCTATAGACGGTGGAGCCTTCATCGTAACTGCACTAACTCTATCAATAACTACCTTAAACTCGGTGTCCTCTTCAGAGCCATCAAAATGCTCTATGTCAATTGTGTCTGATTTCTTAATATATCCATCATTACTAGGCAAGGTGTTGGTACTTAGGGTCTCTAAATTTTGAATTTCGTTATATTCTTGTTTATTTTATTTATTGTTATCCCCTTTAATCTCTACACTCCTGTCAAACTCACTTACTTGGACTGAGACTTGGCTATACCTACTGTATTAGATCCTAATTTAAAAACTGCCAAAGAAAAACAATTATGAGGTAGAACGAATGAAATAAACCATATATAACAATTACGGTCGCTGTCACGAATCATGACAAATCGGTGTCTCAACTTATCACTAGAAACATGTTTTCGCAGTGTATCAGAACAATGGTCAAATCTACATTATCGATTAAGTTCTACTCCCAATTTTGACGTTTTGAGACGAGACGATTTTGAATTTGAAATTAATCAATTTCCCTCACCTTAGTAGCAATATACCGACTCCACCTGCATATGTGATATACATTTCCCAACTCATTCGGTATTCAAGAAAAATAGCTGCTATACAGATTTTGTAAATATCACCAGTGCACGAGCAGACAGTTGAGTGACAAGGGGATGGCACAGAACGTCTCGTGCTTTTTCTAATTAAAAAAAGGTACATCGCAAGATACTACGACCATGTTGATAAACATTTCCTATCAAATTCATAAAAAATACACGATATTCTTGAAGTATAGATTCTAGGTACTTACGTTGTTTATCATCTTAAAAACGTGTTATAGTGTTTCTTTATTTGTCTTATTAATTTTAATTTATTACTGTTTAGTGTATTTGTTGATATCCAGTTGACGTGTCTCGGTACTACCCGTCATTGTGATATTGTGCTATGGTAAATTTTGTATTCTTGTCTTTCGTTTTTGCTAATGTGCTTTGTGTATATGCTTTTTTGAGGATTTTTTTTTTGTTAAAGAAATTTGTTTGTTTTTATAGTGATTAACCAATGTTGACAATTTTACCTATTATGTCTGTTTATTCTGTATACACATTGTTGTCAATAAAGTGCAATTTTATGCGACTGACATACAAGTGAGAGGTTAAGCTAGCTATAGCATCAGGTTTTAAACTGAGTTTTACTGTGCGTATTGCATTGTGGTTCTTTATTCCACACTGGCTAAAGGTATCGGGGTAGTTGCGATCTCACAAAACATATCAGGAGCGTCTGGCCTTTGTTAGTCTTGTATGTTTGTTTTATTTTAGTTCTTATATATGTTTGAGAGTTTAGTGTGACGTCCGTTTTCACTAACTAGTACATAATTTTATTTAGGGCCAGCTGAGGACCACTTTCGGGTGCGAGATTTTTTCGCTGCGTAGCAGATCCATAGGTGGCCTTCGGCTGTTGTCTGCTCTTTGATCGGGTTGTTGACTCTTTGACATATTCCCCATTTTCCCTGTTTGATGTGTTTTATCATTTGATTTTCCCATTTGACAAGGGACTTCCCCTTTTGAATTTTCCTAGAAGTTCAGTATTTTTGTGATTGTACTTTTTTCATTCTCAATTTTATTAATCCCTCATGTTCTGCTTAATAAAATTTTGTACCAAGTAAGTTATATTTGACAGTTGTTATCCATTCGTTTGATGGGTTAGATCTTTTGATTTGTCCGTTTGATTTGGGACTTTCCATTTTGATTTTTCATAATTATATTTTTATTTTACTTTGTGACTGATTGTTGCTGTACGACTGGAATCCATAGCAGTAACTACTTAGAGTTTTCCTTGTTTATATTCGCCATGTTCGTTACACGAGACATTTTTGTTTATTACTTTCATATGATTTAAATTAGAAAATGTCATTCAAATGTGAAAGATAAAGTACTTGTATATCTGCTTTAATTTTAATTCAACAATGAAAACTACTCCAACTTATGTAGATTTGATTAATGATTCACTTTTACAAATTGTGACTTGGATGGAGAGTTGTCTCATTGGCACTCAAACCACATCTTATACCTATCGATGACATTTGTAAATATTAAATATAATATTTCTTTTTATGCATATTGACACAATAGCAACACACTCTATTTAGAAGTCTTACGTTATCAATCTAATGAATATTTGTTTAATTTTTAACAAACTGACACTTAAAAATTTGCAACATGTTAAGTACAATATATTTTGAATTAAATGACCTCTCAAAAATTTAAATATCAAATAATCACATTGCTACTTTTATTGAATTAAGAAGCAATATGAAGATTCGCCCATATATTGCAGATTGTTCAGTTTTTATTTTCTATTCCTTTGTCATATTTTCTGTTTTTCTCGACAACGGGTCATAATAAGATAGACCACCTTATGCCTATGTACGTAAACATGTACACATTTAAGACTGGTAGATTTTGGAAATTCAAATACGACAAAAAAATGAGTTTTGTAGATTTATTTTTACAACAGCTCAAAATTCAAAGATACAGAGACTAACAGATGTATATGTTATTATTCATTTGCTTCAAGGTCGATTTCTGTCCAACGCGGCCAATTTACAAAGTGTTATTTTCCATTTACTAGCATTAGGTCGATACCTCTGCTTATAGAATGTTACTACCCGAGAGTATAACCTGTTAAGTAGTAAGTGATTCGGCGATGACATTGCTTATAACATACATTTCTGATATGCTAAGTTGATTAATTAAGTAATTAATTAGAAACTAAGGTTGCAACTCTCTCCAGAAAATTCGATACAATTATAATTTTTGATATTTGTCCATTACCGTCAGAAAATGTGCTTGCGTTTCTACGTATTTTTTAAATCTGTATCTTCCATGTATTTTACACATTTTGCTCTTCAATTCTGATACTACTGATTCGAGCACTACAGATGAGCATTATCAAAAACAAAACGCTCATGCATATGGCGTAACAATTAAACATATTTTAACCTAAATGAACTATTTCAAATGCTTGGTTTGAGCCTGGTGAATGTTAAACCAGATACGCGCATCAGGCGCATGAAATTCAAAAATATTATTTTCATTTATCAGTGTTAGTAAACCACTGTCTAAAAAGATCCATTATATCACACATTGAAATTAGATATATTTTGAGATAAGATGTAAGATACAATTTTTCGTATTTTGAGTAAACTGCAAGCGAACCGTCCCAGTTTCAGTTGAATGGGAAAAGTTTAGCCAGTTGGGTAACATATACAGTGATGAATACATTACAGTTAAAGGGAGACAAAAATCATCTGTACTTAGAGTGGATCATTGAATAAGAATATTCATAACGATAGTAATGAAAGTGTAATATGCAAATCAGATCCTAATTATGAACAACAACGAATTCCAATCAATGAACATATTGCGAAACAAAAAACTTGTATACTTGAGGAAAGTAGATGCGTAATATACGTTGATAATAAATTGACAACGTTATGGCAAAACAAAATAAAAAGATAAAAGCAATACATGCATATCACAGGAGTTTTATTCCTTGGCGAAAAACCTTCTTTGTGATATGTTATAATAATGTAAGAATAAAGCAAATAGACAGTTCACATTTATCAGATCCAAAGAGTAAAACAGAGCCAAAATATATATTAAAGGACTTTTTCATACTTACTAGTTGAAACAATCTAAAAAAAAAAGCCCAAAAGACAAATAGGAATACAAATGTATACAAATTACAAAATGAATTCCACCGAAAAATAGGAGATCTCAGTAGTTCCTCATCATCATTGTTTGTTGATTTACAATGGTATGTACTGATATATTATCGGTGCTACAACGACATGAAAATGTTTAGTACTTCCTTCCATTGCAAATCATGAGAATCATTTACATTTTGGTACCAAGAAAAAAAAATATGAATTGGCCTCTATATTTGCATTTTACATCAACAAAAAATAAATTCATAGTCAAATTCATTTTTATAAACATTAATTATCCCTTTTGCAAGAATATAATTTTAATTTTAATTATACATCAATAATATCATCTGATGGTATGGTCAACATTTCTATAGACATAATAAGTATATCATATATTATTGTACATTGTAATTACGACAAAGGTTAGTTTCTCCAACCACCTGTTGTTATTATGAACAGATTTGTGAGCAGCCGAATGGAATCCTTTAGTACGCTTATTATTTAAACAAGGAAATGTCAGAAAATATATGTATACTTAAGTTCATTTTCACGCTCGCACTCAATATACCTGATATTTGTAATGATTAAATTGTCAGGAATTGAATATCATTTAACTATGTATCGATTTGCCAACGATTGAAACAAAATTCGGTTTGCATTTAAAAAACCGGACTATAAAATAATATTTTGCAATGAGTAGGAAGTTTGTTTTAATTTTGTTAAATAAAAAAAAAAAGAAGCGATCCTTATTGATCAATTTTTCAAGACAATATTTCAATCTAATTGTGTTCCGTATGACCGATGACGTGACATCATTTAGAGATTGGCTCCATATAAGCTCATAATGTCCGTGCAGCTTAAAACTTAAGTAGACAAATAAGTAAATAAGACCGATTCGTTGACTGATTTGTCTAGCAAAACAATCATTTTAATCCAGGTCAAAAGTTTTATTACTTTCATTTTTTATCAATGATTTGAAATCAAACATAACTGGGAAATGTCATTGTTATAATTTTGCACGTCCCTGTTTGATACTTACTTTAAGGTCAAATATGATTCTATTAGCAATTTTCAGAGGTCATATCAATTGCTTTTGTGACATTGTATATTGTTTCTTTCGGAATTTTGTAGTTTAGACATATTTGTGAATGATATTTATCAAATTTGAGAGTTTGAATCAAATCGCAGTGGTAACATTTGACCGAGCATTTGACAGTTTCAATCAAAGTATGAATTTTTCGAAGGATTTTCTTATTCCGGCATAGATAACCTTAGCCATATTTGACACAATGTTTTTGGAATTTTGGTACCTCAATTCTCTTTAACTTTATACTTGTTTGACTTTCTAACTATTTTTATCAAAGCGTCGCTGATGATTCTCATGTAGACGAAACGCGCGTCTAGCGTATCAGATTATGCGCCTGGTACCTTTGATAACTATTTACACCACTGGCAAGCCAAACCTCTCACTTGTATGACAATCGCATGAAATTCCATTATATTGAAAACGATAATTGAACAAAACTTACAAACATAATAGGTAGGAAAGGGCGTTATCATAAACAAGAATATCAATCCAAATGACTTCGAGTACACTTTATCACCAACATGAAAGGACAGCAGGTTTATAATATCAAACCAGGTACAATTAGTTCAAAAGTATATATCAATAGAATTATTCAAGGGACATAATCATTAACAAGAATATAAATCCAAATGACTTCAAGTACATTATACCACCAATATGAGAGGACAGCAGGTTAATAATATCAAACCAAGTACAATAAGTTCACATGGATATGTATTAGTTTGAGTCACATAATATCATTGTTTTCATTGATAATTGTAATCATTATTGTACCATATATCTTACTTTTGTTTATCTTTGTTAAATGTTTGTGTTTACTGTCTGCCAGGTCAACAAGTACGTCAGTGCTATATTGTCCTTTTTGCGTGCATATGTCAAACTAGTGTTGATGACATTTTGAAATAAAATTCAGTACGTATAATATTGTTTGTCATTTAATATATAAAAAAGAAAGAGACCATATGTTAACTCGATAACATGATATATTATGGGTGTTAGAAAATAAACACAAATCTGCATGTTGTGTGCTTGATGACATTGTTTTAATAAACTATTGGTAGTTAGTGCAGATTAGCTGTAGCTTGAGTTTGGATCTATCATATCTTTTATACATATGTGTAGCACCAAATATTTTTCGCATGAATCGATATGTTTAATCTCATAATAAAGAGCATGCAGTCAGCTTATAATCCAGGTACCTTTGATAACTATTATTAAGGGCTCGTCCCTTTTTTCAAGGGAACTTATATACGTTATATCTCATAATCCTACGCAAACTCAAAACTACCAGCTGATCAAATGTTCGAACTTTTTGTGCGTGAATCTGGTTTTTCAAAGAATAAAACACATAGCCATTTCAAAAAGAGCGTTAAATCGGAAATGCGCTAAATGATATTTGTTAATGTTGCTCAGTATTAAGTGTACTATGTTGTGTTTTGCGGGCTGTTGTTTATTTTGGTCGTTTTTCACTATTTTGCAGTAACATTATGAGTTTGTATTCGAGTTGTGAGTTTACCTCTCCCTTTGGTGTCTTTCGTTTCTCTTTTTCAAAGAGTGAAGGTTTGCTGATGTGGTTGTAACCTATTAACTTGTGTAGTGCCGATTTCAGACGTTACTTCCCATAATTCTTCTCATAATTCTGCTAGAGCTATTTTTAAGTAAAAAGGACATATCCCTGTTAATGAAACTCATAATGAAGTTCATATAGCATGAACATGCTAAGAGCTTAATTTATCAATTGAGATATCATGAATATCTTAAATGGAAATTAAATACTAGTAACCTTGCAAGAACATTTTTGTTTTATTTTTTAAAAAGAAAAAAAAACTAACGAAAGAAACATTTTGTTCGTTTACGTTGCTGCCCAAAAGTAAATGATTTTATAGAAACACTTTTGAGAACTACATGTAATTCATTTCCTTCTTTTGATTTTGTTTTATTAGCCATTGAATTCCGAAACTTCATTTACCAACTCCGGTATTCATAACAACTATGTAGTCATAATTTACGTTTGTCAAAGGTGACGAGACTCCAAACTGTCCGGAAATTATGATATAACGTACTTATCTATCATATTTCACTTCTCCATCCCATTTGCAACATCGTTTTGATGTAATTTCTTCTTAGCGTTGTATTGTTTTATATATACCCTAAAAAAGAAAAATAACAAAAATGCCGAACTCCGATGAAAATTCAAAACGGAATTTGTATTTCGATTCTACTTTGGAAATTTTTACATATTAAAGATGTGTTATAGATTTCTTGATAATACTTTACTTTAGGACAATAATATTGAGTTGTTTAAAAATTTGTGAAAATGCACAGAAGATGGAACTTGCAATTCTAAGCATGTCTATTCATGTGAGGTTTTTCTATTTGTATTTTTGGCGCGTGCGCATGTTTGTAAGCAGACGACATCATCAGAATCGTCTTAAACAAGAAACAAGACAGCTTTCGGATAAATGTCGCAAAAATAGTTTACAGTTGCCTTATATTTGGTGAATACAATTCAACTCAGAGAGAAATTCACGAGGCCGGAGGCAGGTTTCAGCTTCCCTTTACACAAACAAATATATACAAGTTCAGCAAAATGGATGCCACACTTTAACTCCGAAACATATAAATGAACCAAATAAAAAAAAAAAATACTAATACTAACAAACTCTATAAGTTCCTGAATTAATACAGGCGCAAAAATGCGGCGGGGTTACACAGCAAAACGCACATTAAAACTCATGTTTAAAGAAGTTCTAGTCCGATTTTATAATAGGTAACCGAAGAATCTAAGCAAAATTACAGTGCCATGCATACATTAACAAAGGACTGCTAACAGGTATTGACATGCCAGCTCCAGACCTAAAAAAAACCTGATCGAAATTTCATTTTTTTTATCATATGATTAAATATACACACATTTAGGAAAAATATTTAACTTACTATTTCCGTTCAATTTTAGCACAACAGACTGGATGCACTCTAGATTGTGCAAAAGGCGGACAGGTGTCCATAAAACAGACGTATAAAATGCATATAAGCATATAAAAGACATAATGTTAATGTTACTGTTAATAAAAGTATATAAAACCATCTGGCTATCACGATCTTAAAGCATGTATGTAGACAGACATGTATCACATCTATGATACGAGCCAATATGGAAAAAGGTGGTTGACTGTATAATGACCGACATTTTGGTCTTTCATGATTGATTCTTGATAGTGCGCTAAACTCCATACTTTTTCAATTCCAAATGTATATGGTAAACGATATAAACATATCCTCATATCCTTCGTTTTAAATTTTAACAATGTAAGTTTGTCAAACTCTACTGAAGCAGGCATTGTTACAGTTCCACTTGTACTGTGTCTTGTTCGCTCGACAACTCGACCATGGTAAAACTTAACATAATATGTTTCAAGTTTTTTTGAAGATTGAATATGCATATTATAGCTATATATAGTTATAATATCTTATATTTGGGGTACTGTGCATAGTGTCATCCCTCTAACCGCTTTGTAATATAAATATATAAATGATTTCAACAAGTAAGCGACGAAACAGCAGGATGAAATTCAAAAAGAAAGAAATTTTTCATAAGAATTGGAATGCTAAAAGAGGGTTAAAAGACGTATAGATATATTTTTCCAATTTGGCAAACTCTTCAAAAGAGTTCGATGATTGATCAGATATGGTGCCTCTGAAAATGATCGATTGAGTTTCTGATTTATAAAGTGTGGACTGTACATTACACTGATTACGACGACTTCTGTGCGACGTGTTCTTGATTTGCATAAATTGCAAAAACAATTATAATTTACAGCATTGAAAGAAACGGTTGTATAGATATACACGAGAAAGATATTCAGGTAGATCGGTATGCACAACCAGAATGCATCGCCTCGACATTTACTACAAGGCACAGCATGAAGTACAATTTATTTGAAACAAAATAGTTAATAATTTGAAGATGAAATCTGAAGACGTGCACAGTTATCAGTATACAACAGAAGAGCGAAAACCTTGTATCAATTTATCTAAAATTGCAGACATATTGATATATGTTTCAAGTTTCTTTGAAGATTGAATATGCATATTATAGCTATATATAGTTATAATATCTTATTTGGGGTACTGTCCATAGTATCATCCCTCTAACCGCTTTGTAATATAAATATATAAATGATTTCAACAAGTAAGCGACGAAACAGCAGGACGAAATTCAAAAAGAAAGAGTTTTTTTATAAGAATTAGAATGCTAAAAGAGGGTTAAAAGACGTATAGATATATTTTTCCAATTTGGCAAACTCTTCAAAAGAGTTCGATGATTGATCAGATATGGTGCCTCTGAAAATGATCGATTGAGATTCTGATTTATAAAGTGTGGACTGTACATTGCACTGATTACGACGATTTCTGTGCGACGTGTTCTTGATTTAAATAAATTGCAAAAACAATTATAATTTACAGCATTGAAATAAACGGTTGTATAGAAATAAATGAGAAAGATATTCAGGTGGATCGGTATGCACAACCAGAATGCATCGCCTCGACATTTACTACAAGGCACAGCATGAAGTACAATTTATTTGAAACAAAATAGTTAATAATTTGAAGATGAAATCTGAAGACGTGCACAGTTATCAGTATACAACAGAAGAGCGAAGACCTTGTATCAATTTATCTAAAATTGCAGACATATTGATAAATGAAGTCTATTTACGTCAAAATTGTTACACCTAAGTACAGGGAATGACCTTTATCGTTATATAGTACAAAATATAGCTCCCCATCTGGCGTACTACACTATTACAAGGTGGGAAAATACAAAGGATAAAATAAAAAAAACTTAACTCAATGAAGGGGAAGAGCATGGTCAATAGAAACACATACACACAGCTAGACCAATAGTAGTACACTAGTCAATGAGACCCAGAAACTACAGATTGAGCAACACAAAAGCAATAAGACATTGAGGGATCGAAAAAAAATATGGCAAAAGATGACTAGACAAGCAGCTAGACAAGCAGCTAGACAAATAGTAGTCTATAAGACGGATAACTTAGACCTAGAAAGACCAACATCAGCATAGTCAAAAGAAGAATAAATAATAGTTATCAAAGGTACCAGGATTATAATTTAATACGCCAGACACGCGTTTCGTCTACAAAAGACTCATCAATGACGCTCAGATCAAAATAGTTATAAAGCCAAACAGATACAAAGAATAAATAAGCTGCTAGACAAATAGTAGTGTATAAGACACTTATCATTGATGATTACGTCACCTTTAAAACAGATGAACAAAGACATTGAAAGACACACATGAACATGGTCAAAAGAGGAACAAACAAGCAGCTTGACAAATAGTAGTCCATAAGATACATAACACTGGGGATTGACCTACCTCAAAAACAGAGGATCAAATACCTTGAACGACAGACATCAGCATTATAAAAAGAAGAGCCAGACAAATAGATGTCCATTAGACACATAGCACTGGCGATTGAGCTACGTTAACAACATGAGATGAAAGAACTTGGACAACAAATATCTGCATAATCAAAAGAAGATTCAACAAGCAGTCAGAAATATAGTATAACAAAAGACACATAACACTTGTGGTTGAGCAACCTTAAAAACAGAAAAACAAAGACCGTGAGCGACGAACATCAGCATGGTAAAAAGAAGATAAAGCAAGCTGCCAGAAAAATAGTAATACATAAGACACGTAACACTGGTGATTGAGTTACGTTACCAACATATGAACAAAGATCTTGAACGACCAACATCAGTATGGTCAAACGAAGAATAAGCAAGCAGCAAGACAATTAGTAGTCCATGAGGTGTCAGACCACCAATTCTAAATTCCTATCTATTTTACCAAATTTGCAATTTTCACAACTTTCTAATTTTTTACCTTTAGTTTAACTTCATTGAAACCAGATACATCCTGAATTGTAAATGTATTACCTTTGTTCATGCCAATTTTCAACTTACCAATAAAGTCTCATATGCATAAACTGGCATACGGAACACAAGTACTACTTTTAGTACTTAAAATAACCCCTGGTTTTCTGGAAATCTTAATTTAGTATCCTTTTATCCTCATTTTAACATGCAATATTGCCGGTATTTTTAACGACCATTCTGTTAAAGACCAAATTCCTGGATATTTTGATAATACTGAACTCCCTCTCATTTGTTATATTTACAAGAAATCTACCCGAAAATATGTGTTTAATTATAGCCAATTGTGTAAAGATGTAAATATCACTGAAAATACACCTATGTCGTGTAATTGCAGTAATTCAGAATACACCTATGGACCAATTTCCCATGTTATAACAGGAGACCTTAACATCGTTCGCGACCGAGAGTTAAAATCATTCCTCAGTAAAGGACCTAAATATCGTCCCCCGTCAACTATTAACTGGAATGAGTGTCGTAATATCATCAACGACTCACTCCGCGCCTACTGTTTGAAATGGGTAAAACGGGAAAAAGCTGACAAAAAATCTTTGGACTCTTTTTTTAATTCAGTAATGAAGATAGTTGATATTCGAATACAACATTTTAAAGAACATTTTACCCTCAACAAAAACTATAAAAACCCTATTTCGCGTATCAAAAATAAACTAACAGAACTAGCCAAGGAATTTGTTTTTGTCCCGGCTGATAAAGCTGCGAATAATATCATTATTGTTTGACGTAAATTTTATATAGAGGTTCTGCAAAAGGAAATCACGAATTCACCAACATTCCAACTGACTTCATTTTCAGAAAACGACATCTGTAACAAACATAAACTTTTAGCTACTTCTTTACAAGCAGAACCAAACACAATGAAAGTCCCAAGTATGTACTGGCTTCCGAAGCTGCACAAAAAACCTTACAAATATAGATTTATTTCATCTTCCAGCCATTGTTCAACTACTAAATTGTCTGTTTTACTTACTAGTACACTTGGTACAATAAAAAACCTGATAATAAATTGTTCAAATAAGGCCTTTGAAAATAGTGGAATTAATTACTTTTGGAGTGTCAAAAACTCGTTGGAAGTACTTGATAAATTGCATGCATATATTGGTGATTTTGAATCTGTTCAAAGTTTTGATTTTTCTACCCTATATACCACTTTGCCTCATATTCTTATTAAGAAAAAATTCACATCCCTAATTAACTGGGCATTTAAAAAGTCGGAATGCGAGTACATATGTTCAAACTCTTTTAGATCATTTTTTAGTAGCAATAAACAAAAGAACTATGTCAATTGGACATGCTTTGATACTATTTATGCACTTGAATTTTTACTTGATAACATTTTTGTTCGCTTTGGAGATTCCGTATATCGTCAAGTTATTGGAATTCCAATGGGGACTAACTGTGCACCACTTATTGCGGACCTGTTTTTGTATTGTTATGAGTTACAATTTATGACTAAAATTAGCAAAGACCCATCAAAACAACATTTGATACAAAAATTTAACAATACTTTTAGATATTTGGATGATATATTGGCTCTAAATAATGACGACTTCAGTATGTATACTAAAGAAATTTATCCTGTAGAACTTACTTTAAATAAAGCTAATGATAACAATGACCACTGCCCTTTCCTCGATCTTGATATCTATATCATAAACGGGAAGCTTAATACAAAAATTTATGATAAAAGAGATGATTTTTCATTTCCTATTGTTAATTATCCATTTTTAGATGGTGACGTTCCCTTGTCACCATCTTATGGTGTTTATATATCTCAACTTGTACGATTCGCTCGTGTATGTAACAATGTATTAGATTTTAGCGAGAGAAATTTATGTATTACTGAAAAATTATTACACCAGGGTTTTCGATATCACAAACTGGTCAAAACATTTACTAAATTTTATCACCGGTATAAGGAAATAATTCGTAAATATAACTCAACATGCAGACATCTTATACGTTCAGGTATTTCACATCCAAAATTTTATGGAAATATTCTTTATAAAGCACAAAAATGTCAGTATTCTCCTCAGAAACTAACAAAACCTTTAAATAGACTTATTAAAAGGGGATATAGTTACGATACTGTTGTCAGGTCATTAAAGATTGCATATTTTGGCTTTAACATTGATTCACTGATAGGGTCTTTGCATCGGAACTAAACACATTTATTTCTAAAAAAAACAGTTGTTGGCATGACACGGGTTATGTTCTTCTCATATATTTTATGATAGTATGATACTAAACCCCTAACGGGAGGGATTGTACCTGATATTCATATGATGAAGACATAATCTTTCAATCAGTTTAATTGAGGTCTGGAGCTGGCATGTCAGTTAACTGCTAGTAGTCTGTTGTTATTTATGTATTATTGTCATTTTATTTATTTTCTTTTGTTACATCTTTTGATATCAGACTCGGACTTCTCTTGAACTGAATTTTAATGTGCGTATTGTTATTCTTTTACTTTTCTACATTGGCTAGAGGTATAGGGGGAGGGTTGAGATCTCATAAACATGTTTAACCCCGCCGCAATTTTGCGCCTGTCCCAAGTCAGGAGCCTCTGGCCTTTGTTAGTCTTGTATGATTTTAAATTTTAGTTTCTTGTGTATAATTCGGAGTTTAGTATGACGTCCATTATCACTGTACTATTATGCATATTTTAGGGGCCAGCTGAAGGACACCTACGGGTGCGGGAATTCTCGCTACATTGAAGACCCATTGGTTGCCTTCGGCTGTTGTTTGCTCTATGGTCGGGTGGTTGTCGCTTTGACATATTCACCATTTCCTTTCTCAATTTTAAACTCATAGACAAATGCAATTGATTCAAAACGATCTAAATATATTTCTATTTCACCAAAAGTTTTATTCCTGCAAATTTGTTTGTAAGTTTCAGTAAACAATTATTCTAAATCACTATTTTGTGTCAGAGTAGGGCTGCTTTAACATACGTTCTAAATTGAGGATGACTGCTGTACCCATATTTGGACTATTTTATTTATTATGTCTGTTTAGTTCACGCATCATTGTACATATAACGGAATTTGATGAGACTGTCAACAAACTGAGAGGTTTAGCGCTATAAAACCGGGTTTAATCCGCCATTTTCTACATTTGAAATATAACAGTTCTTGTCCATTCGTTTTTGATGTGTTTTTCATTTGATTTTGCCATGTGATTGTGGACTTTCCGATTTAATTTTCCTCTGGTTTAAGTATTTTTGTGATTTTACTTTTTGGTTGAAATGAATTGGTGGTCTGACACAATAAGACACATATTTATGGTGATTGAGCTACGTTACATACAGAAAAAAATAGATCTTGAACAACTAACATCAGCATGGTCAAAAGAAGAATACACAATCAGATAGACAGACAGTATTCAACCAGACACTCAAAAATATAATTGAGCAACATGAATACAACCAAAATTCCGGACAATTAGTAATTAATATTGCAAGACATGTTACGAGCTGCACGACAACAACTAACATAGAGACAATAGATACAAATGTATGAGTTCTGAGAGTTTTATGAGTTACTAAAAGCTAGTTTAACGCCAATAAAATCTAATAGATAAATTATGTTCTCCTTGACTTAAGTATCTTCAAGTACTAGTCTAATGAATTTAGTATTTATACGTCATCAACCGTCTGACAATGCATTATCTTGTGCCATTTAATGCCAAAATATAGGTCCATAATATCGACAATAATTTCCACAACCGTATAGCAACATTTCTACATTGGCTAGAGGTATAGGGGGAGGGTCGAGATCTCATAAACATGATTAACCCCGGTGTATTTTTGCGCCTGTCCCAAGTCAGGAGCCTCTTGCCTTTGTTAGTCTTGTATTATTTTAATTTTAGTTTCTTGTGTACAATTTGGAAATTAGTATGGCGTTCATTATCACTGAACTAGTATATATTTGTTTAGGGGCCAGCTGAAGGACGCCTCCGGTGCGGGAATTTCTCGCTACATTGAAGACCTATGGGTGACCTTCTGCTGTTGTTTTTCTATGGTCGGGTTGTTGTCTCTTTGACACATTCCCCATTTCCATTCTCAATTTTAGTACTGGTATCAATAAAACTCAAATATCTAACTATTGTGTTAAATTGATAAACATTAAGAATAAGTTTATATATGAATTAAGATAGAGTTGAGATGGAACATATCTAAATTTTCGAGCTTTATAAACAATATTTTCATTAATGTAGATGGGGTCTCTTAATTATAATCCATACAAGTTTTTAATAATTTGCCAAAATATAGTTTACATCATGCTTTAAAAAAAAAAAAAAAAGAATGGTTCACCGGGCTTATTTTTACGTTACACGGTGTTCAAAATTTGCAGATTTTGTATAGATCATGCACGGAAAATCCAATTTTCTGCAATTAAGCGTAAACTACACCATAGAATTTCGAGATAACATATGAGAAGATAGCTTTAATAGTATGCTTTCATTTAAGAAAAAGAAAAAAATGTGGTCACCGGACCCGTTTTCTTGCTTCATAATAAAATAGGCAAATTCCTAACACATTCTATTGTAAAAGTATCTTTATCTGAATTATCTGCCCTTGCATTTGAGTTGCCTTCCCTTATGTGGTAAAGTTTTCTGTTTTTTGTACAACCATAAATATGATAAAGCATGTCATTTTCTTTATTGAAATGAAAGTTCTTACACATGAATTTCCTACTACTCTCAAAATTTGCACATTCTATTAAAGATCTAGACCTTGTTTTCTGTTATTTCCAAATCCAAGATGGAAGAAGACACCCTATCTACCTTAAAGTAGGATGCTATATTGTGTTTAAATAAGAAACCAGAATTACAGCAAGACTTCAAAAACAAAACATGTGTGCCTATAAAATAATCATGTAAACGTAATATCTTATTCATAGGAACAAAATCCCTGACATCAATTTACAAGTTATAATACATAGAAAATCTAAAACGTCTCTATAGACACGGGCATAGCGAACGAGTTTGGAAACACATCGTCAGATGACTTCAAAAGAAAATAATCGTCCAAACAAGGTAAATTAGCACTAGAAATTTTAACAGACAACTCATCCAGATGACTATTAACGTAGAACCTGTGAAGTTTTAGTTACTTTTGTTTTCTTTGTGCAATATATTTTCATGATTTGTTTAAATATTTGGTTAATATATTTTCTGCGGTATATTTTTTCAGACGGTATCCGCGTTTAGTTCTGATATTTCTTTCTTTTCTAAATATTTATGTTTTTTCGGTCATTATTGTCACTTATGTAAACATTAATACTCATTTAAGCGCCTATCGTCTTGTTATTTTTCTACAATATTGTATCTGTTGATAGAAACAGAAGAAAACCCATCTGCATGTATGCAACACTTTAATTAGTATGTTCTTCTTTACCTTTGATCATTGCATTAATTGACACGAACCAAAACGTAAACATAATGTCAATAGGGCGAGCAATCAAAAAGTCGTTAGCGTAGAGAGAGAGAAAAAATACATGCCGAGAAAAAGAATTGCAAATTGAACTGACAATAAAAACAGGGATTCCTCTTGTTCTAAAAGTCGAACGATAATGAGTTTTTTTCTGTGTTGTTAATTTATTGTTGATATTTACTGACAAGAACCAACTGTCCGAAAATAATATTTACTACTTACATTTGCTTTTGTAGTTATAAGAAATTTTACCATGGACTTTAATTATCAGGTTAATTTATGTAACATATCTTATATTTTGAAGGGAAAAAAAAGAAAAATAAGCACACAGAATAAATTATGGTAGAATCACAGTTTTCAATTGGCTTAAAATTGTCTGAATACCGTTCAAGATCATATATTTGAAGATGTCTTTTATACTAATTTTTAACAACAAAAATATGAATACCACGAATTCGAAAAACATTGTTGAAAGTGGCGTTAAACACCAATCAATTAATGTTCAAGTTTTATAAAATTCGTGTTTTATGCTAATTTACAAGTAACATATTTTTTAGAATGATACGTTCCTTTTTTTATGATAGACATTACTATGATAGTAAAAAAATGTTCCCAAACATGCATTCTATAGTTAAAATCCACACGATATGGATATTTACATTTCAAGAGAATGCTAGTCTTGTTAAAATGCTATCAGAATATAAACAAAAAAGTGAAGAAAACACTTTCCATTTATTTCTGTATATAAATATGCATACATAAATCATCCTCTTTGATAAACTAAATTTTCTTCAGATTCTATTAATTCATAGCCATTATACATTAAGAAAATGAAATTATTCATGATTTGAAAGTTTATGGTTATTACCGATTAAATAACTAAAGAATTAAATGTAAATATCTCTTCGTGCAACTATTTGACTAATCCACGAACCCGAATACAATAGAACCTATTCTTCAGTACTGACTGTCATAATACAAAAAAAAAATATCTATACTATCTTTAAAAACTCCTTTCCAATATCTTGAACGTAGATCGATATGCCTGTAATAAAGTTTTTAAGTCCTTAATCGTCTATTTTTTTGTAAACGTGCTTTTACAAGCAAAATAAGCAAAAAACCCAAATTCGTAGTTTTTTCTGTGTCAATTATTTATCAGTGGAATTGCTAAAACATACACATGCATTCTATCTCACAGAATGCCACCCTCTTACTCGCGGGGTTGTTATTGGACTATTGAGTTTATTTTCATATTTTTTGTCAACTTATAAAATACATGTAGTAATGATGCAAATCAATGGACTGTTTGTGTCATTTTCAAATGTACTTTAACGTTTGTCAAGGATTGAATGTGTTTGCCTTAAACTAATTTTATTTTTTTGAACGTTGTGGATGGCTGAAGTTTGATAATTTTAAATTTTCTTTGTTATGTTTTTTTTTCATTCTTTGTCAAATTAGGTATCATATAGTCCCTTATTGTTTGGATATGTTATTGTGTTTAGTCTTGTTTTCGTTAAGTAAGCTTAGCATGTGCTAACTGAAAGATTGAGACGAACCCGTAATTTCTTTTTTATCTAAGAATGATGTGGTGACGGTTGTTCTTATATACTTTAGTTTTTATTTCTGACCAATTTTGCTGTATGCATACGTAATTGTTTATACAATTTGATTTTTATATCATATCATAGTCCAGTAGTAAGTGCTAAAATGAAATATCAGGGGAGTATCTAGCCATTTTAAAAGGGGGATTCTCAAAGCCGGATAAAGGGGTGTCTAATCATATGTCCCCATTCAAATGCATTGATCGTCCACAAAAAAGGTCTGGTTGAACCCCCCTTTCTGGATCCCCACTGCATATCATTGATTTGTCTTTTTTTTGTAAAATCAGATTAATTTAAGCACTAAGACTTTCTTTTCCAGGGCATTATTAGTTAATTAAAATATGGCACTAATTTTATTCCCAATGTTTTTTCAGTTTCGTTATCGAGTTTGCCGACTGGTCTGTTTTGTTTCGAGCACGACTGCTTTGTCAAATATAGACGAAACGCTGGTCTGACGTAACACATTATAGGCCTGCTATGTTTTAACAGTTATAAATCAAACTCTTCCTCTATAAACCTAAACCTCAAAACAAACTGTGACATTATATTATATCTCTACGCAATGGCAAAATGTAAACAAATTGAATGCGAATCATAAACCGAGAAATGATAAAATTAGTAAAAACAGATTGAATGTATTCGGTGTTTAAAGTTCATATTATGAGGTATAAGTTTGTTAAGATAATAGGATCTAGGTAGTATACCTGTTCAAGATAGTACTTTAATACAGTACACTAGTTATAGTCGCACTACCCCTTTTACACATAAATTTGTCTGTGTTCAGTAGACCACAAAACTTCCAATTTTGATTGGTCGACATGTGCGATAGCAATTGTATATATTCTGCTACAAAATTTATGAATGAGAGTATATTAAATATATTCCAACTACTTCTATATTTAAAACTATTCCACTTATAGCTGGGCAAAAATTTTCGAAAACGCTTCATAAAAATATTTAACATTTATTAATTCATATTGATATATTTTAAATGTTAGAAATTACAATACACTTTTCTTCTGCTTTGTATATTTCAAACCTAGAAAAGAGAATTCTTGGTCGTACAGAGATATAGTGAACAGTCATCTTTTATGATTAGAGGATAGTCAAACGAAAGTGACTTTATAGCAAAAAATAGCATTATGTTTATGCATAACAGCAATTAAGTTCAGGAAATTCTTTTCTATGGAGTTGAAAAATGAGGTTTCACGGACTATTATCAACTCTGATATTATTTCAACTACAGGTAAGTCTTCTGAATTTATCAAAAATCTTTATTAATTTCACTAAAAATTTTAACTGCAACTTTGAAATATACTAGTCTATTATAATATTTAGGGTGAATTTTTACGATTATCAATTTGGAGAATTGAAGCTATCGTAGTTAACATATGTTTGTATGTAAGTAAAGATTTTTCTACTATATCAGCACATCTAACACTTTGTAGTTAAAACGTTGGAACCCACCTGTTAGGTTGATTATATAATGTTACTTATGTTTATAGAGTGTTCTACATTACAGATTCGTACTTAGGAGGCTGGTATTTTAGTGTTTGATTTCATTAATGTATGATTTCCAATTACATTGCAATTACAAAAATGTATAATGTGTACGAGCCTGAGGTACGAGCACAACCTTGGAACACATTTTACAAATTACTGACAGTTAAAAATCTTTCAATAAAATGCGGTTTATTCAAGTTTACGTTATACTGCATAAACTTTTGATTGTCCGTATTTCCGTTTGATCTTTTTTTGCAATATTTCCAATAAATTAGCACATATTAGCCATTAATTTTCAGCTGATTTTTACTCTTAAAAAACAGGTGCTCGCATGCAGCTTCTGGGATTAGGTAATACATAATTGACAACAAATAGGGGCTTTATGAGATCTTATGGGACTATAACACCTGACATAAAGTCATAATTTGAAAACTAGAAGATGTGGTATGAACTATGAGACAACTATAAACAAGAGTTAAAATGATGTGGTAGTAAGCAATAATAGACAACTGTATGGTCTTCCACAAAAACACATAGTCGGCTATAGAAGGCACCGAAATGATAATGTGAAATTATTCAAACACAAACACTAACAGTTTATTTATAACAAAACAATTTACGAAAATCAAATATGACATGAACCAATGACAACCACTGTACTACAAGCTTGAATAGACGTGACACAGGCAAATACATAATGTGATAGGATCAAACATGTTTTGATTTCCCAACTTGGGACACTGCTGAAACAGCACAACATAGGAAGAAACGGTTAAAATAACTTGGAATTGGCTTAACAAAAGATCGATCAAAGGCACAAAAACAACTGCGGAAGAACAATAACCATAAAACACCAAAGCAAGAGTAATCCCAGTTACAGAAAGCGAGAAACGCCAATATATACTTTTAAATTTATGTTTTCCTAGTCTTTATGTATCAAGCAGTACACATCGAACGGATTTCGTGCAAAGTTTTGGTCAAGAAAAAGTTAGGGTCAATGCCATAGTCTGGCAGCTTTACTCTCTCTCATTCATTCCGACACCTAGGTTTTGTCATTTAGCCCGTATACAAAAACACAACACTACAGTAATGTTGTGCAGTCTCCCTTTTATTAAATTTCTCTAATAGTTTACTTTGTTATCGTATAAATGGTCGAACAGATCACATTTTTAAATCAATTATTCGTTATTATGTTTAAGAAAAGTTGAATCATTTTCGTGCTTGTTTCTTTCTTATCCATGCATAAGTAATCATAATTTTGTGTCACATTATTCTAGTAAAATAAATACGAATAGGAAATTAAATGAACTGTACCTAGTGTCAAACAAAAAGGAACAGAGGTAAACACTGGACACTTTACTATCATTCGTGACATTGCATACGACTTTGCATGTATGACCTGAGGACTATTTGTTTGATTTCGTAATTGATACCTGTAATACGCGTGAATGTATTTCAGTTGCGATACATTGATTGTTCCAGCTCTTTCGTTTGTATTTGTTCTCTTCCTCTATGATTTGTATTGAGAGTTGTGGTTTGAGTATTGTTGATTGTAGTCCAATTTGTATGAGGGTTTGGATGGGGTTAAATGATTAAAGAATAATGCCCTTAAAAAATGAAGATTAGAGAATAACGGGCAAAAAAATGAAGATTAGAGAATAACGGGCAAAAAAAATGAAAATTAGAGAAAAAAGGGGTTTATTTTTTGAAGATTAGACAAAAAAAAAAAGGGTGAAAATTAAATGTTTACAGAATAACAGACCCCCCATCCAGACCCTCTTGTATCGTTCTTAACAAAATTTTAATATTTGAAACTAGGGATTAAGCAACCAACATTCAATCAATCAGTTTGTATATCAATTTCTGATTTTTAGTACTAGGAATTGTCCTGTATTTTTTATTAACATTTCCTTTCCACGTATTTTTGTTATTTTTACATTTCACTGCATATTCTTTCGTTTCACCTATTGGTAACACTTCTTAAAGTTATGATAATCAAAAAGACTTGTATGTCAACGTTTAAAAGTAGACTTTCCCCAAGACCATGAAGTGGCTAAAATGGTACTTCTGAAGCACAAACAACCTTTGTGGAATAATCTTGAAATAGATAAAAGGGACGATATATCAGTTTGTCGTAGGATGGAAGCTATATTGGATGACGGATGCTATTTTCATTGCATTTCATTACATTTCATTGTCATCTCACTTCTTTGTTATTCATGCATTAGTTATGAACTATTTTATGCATATTTGTTGAACAATAAAGTAGCTATGTGAACATCGTAGTTTCTGTAAGATGCAATAATGTGTTTTCTGATAGTAGCTGACTTCTGTCAGAATTAGCTGTTATCTTCAGTAATCGTTATATAATCTGGTCTGACACGTTAATTTGATAGGGACACACGACTTCCCGGCATCCTTTGCAGCAGAAGTTTGATTATGCAGATGATAAGATACCAAGTTAAGTAAAGCATGTTAACTTAATGGAGATTATGTCATGGTGATACAACCTGTAGTTTTGTCATTATTTTATTGGGGAAAAAGAAAGTTTTTGGCATTTAATCTTAAAAGAGTGACAACATATCAGTCTTACCTAGGAGCGCTTGGCGTTAAATATAGAATTTATGGTGCATACTTTGACACTTAAACAGCGTGGGAGGACTTATACACGACATTAATTACGGATTCTGATGCTACTGTTTTGTCATCACTAACATATTTTTTCCCTTAATGTGTATTAAAATGAAATAAATTGTGTATACTTGTATCGGAACAGTAAGCGTAACATCATGGCAATATTTGAATGAATAAAAAAATCTTAAGTACATTGTTTTGTTTTTTTTTTTTTTGGAGATAAACGTCAATAATAAATTGTTCTCTAATTTATAGTTTTAACAATACTTTACAAAAATGTCTTTCGTTTGACTGTATCGTTTGTTCTATACATTTCTTCCTTTACTGTGTATGGCTTTGTTGTGTTAAACATTCAACCGATAGAGTTGACAGCATGATTTCAAAACAAACACTGAAGAGATTCTTGGTAACGTGATAGGTTCAACCAATTTTAACCTTTATCTGATCATGCGCTCTACTTGAGGGCGCCAATATGAAAACATGTCTATGAATAATGTTCCACCTTGTAGTAGATTCCAAAATTGTTGCAGATATAACTAAAGGCCAACATCGAGAAGGGTTATTGTCATGGTTTAGAATTTGGAACATGCTCATTTACATGATCTGTTTAAACTTAATTAGTTCGTGTAATGAATTATAACAGTCATTTTGATATCAGTTTGGTTTTGTTTAATTATAAAGGTAATAATATAGTTTACACCATTGAAAATATTGTGTATCATTCTCTTGCATACAGAACAAACGTTCTAATCGTGTTTTTTCAAACAAATTTATTCAGACGTTAAACAAATTTGTAGTGTAAATTAGAAAGTCTTAAATCTTGAAATATTCTGTTATTAGAAATTGACAAGAAGTTTCTTATCACAAACCGATTGAGCATGTAGACAATTAGAGCGTTAACATTTATATAAAGCATATAAAATGAACTTAATCACTATGAAATCTATAACTGTTTAAGAACGATGTACAATTTAATTGAATTTTTGTCCAAACATTGACCACTGGTCATCTAGACACTTTAAAGTCCAGAATTAAAATTGCTGTTGTTTGAATATTTAATACGTGATCATTTGAAGTACTACAAGGATTACCGGAATAGTATTTCAAATAAAGCTATACACTCTATACACGTCTGAAAAACTGTATAGGTGACAGTTAGCACTGACATTATATATGTTATACAGAATTTTTCAAATTCATTTATAGTCTTTTTTATAATACCTTTATGAAACCAAAATTATAAAGCTAGAAATGCCATACTGGAATTGAGGTGTTAAATGGCTCATCATTTTCATAACCTAAATGACATGAACATAATATTCTTATCACATTTTGAATTTTTCAGGATGGATTAAAGTATGACTTTCCAAATCTTTTGCTTTTGATGCGCTTAGTTTGAATATATCTTGGGGTTGTAAATTCAGAAATACACAGACAAATTACCCTATTAAAACATGATTATCCTTGCATCTTGCTTAAGTTCTAACGCCATTCAGCGCGATGAATGTCGCCTTTGTTTTGGATTAGTGTCTCATTTTGACCCATGGCCATCTAGATATTTTCAAAGTCTCCATAGTATAAAGATTCCAATTGTTTGTGTTGTACGCGATAACGTGATGGATTATCATGGATTACATGCACAGCCAATTTTGTAAAAGTGTAGGAATTGACAAACAATACTGTTTGTGTTAAGTATATACAAGATTAACGTGTACAAAATGTACATTATATGTATACAAAGGGAAAAGTAAAATATCACGAAAATAACAAAAAAAGATAATTGTTGTCTTTTTGTTGCTTTTTTTTTCTGTATCATATTTATTATTCATTAGTTGTTTTTCACTAGACCAGACCGTTAGTGGTCTCGTTTGAATTGTTTTACATATTTTCATGTATTGTGACATCGTATAGCTTGCTACTTTGTATGTTGAAGGTCGTATATATATATAGTGACAGACCTATAGTTGCCATCATCTACGCCATTTTATCTCCGCGCGAGTGAGAGTTGTTTCATAAACAATCATACTACATCTGCTGATATTTACATGACCATGGGAACAATTAATAAGAATATCAATATACTGTTATATTCAAACATCAAAACCACTTAAAGCTAAAGCATTCAAAATATAACTTTTTACAATAGGTGAATGGTATCATATCTATAGGACAGCCAATTCTCATGATATAACCGATATCAAATACGTTATGGGTTTAAGTCGTTATTCAATTTGAAGACAACACTTGTGTTCTGATCAACCAACTTATATTGGTATTTCTAAAACAGCTTCAGTATTATTACATAGTTAATTTGTATGTTGGTCTGTGGTAATCCGCTTTGAGTTTCTGCATCTCCCTCTCTTTATATTTCAGTAATTTTAAACAAATGTATCTAAAATAATGGTGAATCCAAAAGTCTAAATATTTTCAACATATTAGCCTCGATTTTCATTAATGTTATAAAATTTACACTCCACATGTTTATTTACATTATATACGTAGTTACACGCGATTAAACAATGAATTCGATGTCAATCGTGTGTTGCATGACAGTACAGTGATATTATCATCTTTCTGTGTGCGTTTTATATTTTGGCATGTAACAAGCTCTCTATCATAGATTTTTAAACTTGATAGAGATATATCATATGTTAAAATTTTTGTAATGTATCATCAAAGAAAAAATACCCATCAGAAAAAAACTGTTGAAATGAAGTCTTTTGAATCAAAATCTGTTGACTATTGTTTAAAATAGATATTGTGCCACACATTGACTTCTCGGATTGTAGGATATCTTAGTTATTATTAATTTAATGTAAAGTACCACACCATATTGACGTTTACTTTTCATTTGTGCGTGCTTGTAGGGTATATATTTTTTCTGTCAATACTAGATATTTATTAGGACGCTTATACAATTGAGGTTGATTGAATGAAACAAGGATCCATTCTCAATCAACAAACGTGTGCTGGTTTATAAAGACGTTTCGCGTGTTGAAACACTTTCACTTTGGAAGCTTGGTTGTTATTACTATAACACTAACTATGTATTGCTTTCAGCTTTTTTCGTATTTTTACTGTCTTGATACTGCACGTTACAACAAGTTGAAGATATATTAATGAAAAGATGCAGCATAAATAGGACCAGAAGTAATGATATCAAATTTCAGATTATTTAACATCAGACGAATCACATGCCTGTAGCTGAATGTAGCGGTATAAGCCAGGGTTGCAATCTGATGCTTCTTTATAATAAAACCAGATATTGTAATCCCTGTGAAAGATTTCAAAGTTATATGTGTAGTATATCATTATACTCAGTAATTAGTTAGATGATAGGTTTGATCATTGTTGAAGGCCGTACGGTGACCTATATTTGTTAATGTATGTGTCATTTTGGTTTTTTGTGGACAGTTGTGGCATTGGCAATCATACCACATCTTCTTTTTTATATTGTAGTCCTATGGTGGTCAACATGGTATCGTTAGGTAGTTGAATATAAATCTTTGTAGAGTATACACACCATAATGGTTTTTCAGTTGGTCAGCTTTATAATGATAAACATCTTCAGAATATATAATTAGGTTTATAATACCCTTTCCACCAGATGTCCAGACAATAGATTAAGGTCATTTTATACTGGTCATCATAAGAGGTCATTTTTATTTACTTTTGTACTTTCGTTTGTTTAAATCGGTGTTGTCAAGTACGATATTATACTTCTTAAGTAGTCTATTTTAAGTAAATTGTCTGTCGCGTTTGACACTCACTGGTAATTATCGACGAGGGTTCAATAATTGTAAAGGCACCAATACTCGAACTGCTTTTCGTTAAACTGTAATGCATGGATAGTTTCTAATTAATAGCTATATGCGATCATTTATGTTTGGTTTCTTTTTATCGTACAGTTTAACTTTCTGAAGAATGCATATCTTTCTTTAAGATATATAATCATTTTTCAACCAACAATACACTAAAAATTGACCTTTGAAATAACTCAAGTTCATTTGATAGAAATATGCTTTAGACCAAACAGCATTCCTTTCATTGTTTTTTCTTACTTCGATATTTTTTATATGCATTGTCATATTTTTCAAACGATGAAAAATACTTCGGATTGTCGGCCTACTTACACAATATATGTTACATTAAAAATTCCGTGTTCGTTCTGAGTACAACTTGGTCTCATTCTTACTGCGTACTTCTGAAACACTCATCTTGGATTACTTTTCATTTCTGTAAGTCAGGAATATAACAGTTGCCTTCCATTCGTTTGATGTATTTGACCTTTTGATTTTTCCATTTGATAAAGTACTTTCCATTTGATAAAGGACTTTCCATTTGATAAAGGACTTTCCATTCGGAATTTTCCTTAGAGTTAGGTATTTTTGTTATTTGGCTTTTTCCTTTCATTAGTCAAACATATACGAAGGCTTTCGATGATGATAAACGCTCACTTACCCTTCCGGAAAACCTGAGATCAACCCCAGTTTTTGATTGGGTTCGTGTTGCTTAGTTTTCAGTTTTCTATGTTGCATCTTTTGTATTATAATTCTTTAGCCATGGCGTTGTCATTTTATTTTCGATCTATGAGTTTGACTGTCCCTCTGGTATTTTTCGCCTTCTCTAACAATTCCGTTATGAAGTAAGAAGAGGTTTAATGAAAATTCATAGTTTTGGAGGAAGCGAAATCCAGACCTGCTCGTACGTGATCTACTATAATTTACTCTAACTGCTGGTCAACCGGCAGTGCTTAAAGATCCTACCAGTGGTCAAGATTTGGGTATTGATAATATTTTATGACATTCATATCCTACATAAGAAAATGCATGAACCACGTCAGGAAAATGACAGTTGTTTTCCATTCGTTTGATGTGTTTGGATTTTTGACTTTGTCTTTTTATAACTGACGTTTCGTTTTGAACTTCCATTGGACTTTAGATTTTTTTTAATATCTGTAATTTTCTTGTGAAATGAGTCTACGACATCTCTGGATTTGTTGTATTTGATTGTAAAGTAAAATTCCGATTCAACGTTTTAATGTTATATCACTCAGTTTTACCAGATGTTCTATGCTTAAACGATCGTAACTTCCTTATCTTGTCTCTATTTTTTTTAATCTGATACCTGTTTTATTCATTTCTTACATATCCATTAGACAGATTAAGAGAAGAGCACTTGTTAACGATCTTGTTTGTAGGTACCTAATTGAGTGAACAGACAGATCATTAAATCTCATGACAAGTAGCATATCGTGTTAGTCCCCGAGTGATGAGGTTATGTAACGATTATGTAACGTCAATCAAATACCAGTTTAAGATTGTGTGGGGTCTGCAAGGTGGTTTTCCTAACTCTGCTAACTCTGCAATATGTAACATGCAACACATATTAGTCTAACCTACTGCAGATTATAAATTTGTATATTGTTTTTTGCACGTAAGAAACATAATTTGTCTGATACATATTTCAAATCGTTTCTTGTGATTTACATGATGCCTTTTTCATGATTGAATAGATATATCTTCATATTTTCGTTGTCATATGTTAGAATAGATCTATATCAGTTTATCATTTTAACAATTCCTTCGGTCGCAACATCAAAAGTCCGTCTGATGGCTGCATTTCTTGAAAAATAGGCCCGAGATTGGATTCCACTGCTGGTGGAGTTTTTATTCCCTGAGGGTATTACCAGCCCAATATTCAGCACTTCTGTGTTGACACGTATTATAATTGATATGGTCTTGACTATAAATTAACTCTTTACAAAAGTTGGCATTTTGAAATACTAAGGCTTTTCTACCTCAGAAATATATTACCTTAGCTGTATTTGGCAAATCTTTTAGAATATTTCGTCATCAATACTGTTCAATTTCGTACTTTATTTGGTCTTTTTTAAAACTTTTGTTTATTCGAGCGTCACTAATCAGTATTTTGTAGACGAAACGCGCATCTTGCGCAAATACAAAATTGCAATCCTGGTTTCTATGATGAGTTTATTTGTTAACTAACTGAAAGTGGATTTAATCATAGATAGCATTAATTTGATATACCAGCAATAACTGATATTTTCCAATAATTTTTTAATTCAGTGAGTTACTTCTAGCATCTTTGAGTTACATATTCAGTTTGAATAATATTTCATGACGGTAACGATAATTGGTAATATCCCTTTTTGGCTGACAAAGTCATTTCAGGTTGATTTGCAACTTAGATGATCTGTCCAAAACTGAAAATGTCTGTAAAAATAATTTACAGGTTCAGTTATGACTTTGTAATCAACATTATTATTACAATGTTCTTGTTATCGGTTACTTTGGTTTTTAACTGAAGCAATTGACACATATCGGTTCAGTAAAACACGATGTTTGAACTGGTTAGTAATGCTTTGTTTATATGTCGTCAATGAGGACGTTAATAATAGTTCTAGGCTAGAAGTAAAGAACAATCAACATAATAAACAATAAAGATTGATACAAATAATGCACATCACATGAGAATTTCATTATCATTACGTTAACGACCTATGCTGATATCCCTATAGTTATACTTTAATTAAAGAGTGTTTCTTTTACTGTAGTGCAAAGCAATACTACAGAGTTTGTTCAGATGTTCGACCTAAATATTGATGTGTCTTCCATTTTGCGTTGTCTTTTGCACAGCATGATGGTTATAACGTTTTCGTATAAAAAAAAACTTGAGAAAAGAACATCGATCAAACAAGTAAAAGAGCTGAGTTTTTCTTTTATCATTGATTCTAGAATCTTCATAATTCTTTTGTCCACAGAATTTCAAGTCGTTTATGATTGTGAATAATAATTCAACTACTTCATCATTCCAAAGGGCAAAATGGGTTAAACTTGCCGTATATAGTTTTTTTTATTTTAGGTTGATAAATAAATATCGTGCGTATAAGAATGCAGTTAAGCTTTATTGAGCTGTATCATAATACATGATATAGCTCGTTCTGATCTTGTGTACTGCCTTTTTTGTCCTTAAAACAAAGGGTGATATATACACCATCTGTTCTCGATTGTGACGTCATTGCATGATTCCTATCACTGTATTTGTACTTACAAGAACACTTATATCACCCGCAGTTTTCGGTTGATTATGTTTTGCTCGGTCTTTAGTTTTCAATACAATGATCGATGAAATTATTTGACTCTTTGGTGTATTTTGTTTTGTGGGTCCGTTCATCCGTCCGTTCGTCCCGCTTCAGGTTAAAGTTTTTGGTCAAGGTAGTATTTGAAGTTCAATCAACTTGACACTTAGTACACATGTTCCCTATGATATGATCTTTTTAATTTAAATTCAAAATTAAAGTTTTGACCCCAATTTCACGGTGCACTGAACATGGAAAATGATAGTGCAAGTAGGGCATCCGTGTACTATGGACACATTCTTGTTTTGTTATGTGTTTGTTTGTTTCTATTGACATTCATATATTGTTTCTCATGTATTTTAACATTAAGGAGAACTCAAATATCCAAATGATCAATAACGGATAGCTATAGTTAAATGTTATGTATTCAACAATAACAAAAGAGAAAAACAATGGAAAAAAGCAGCAGTCTACAATATAATAAATAATTTGGGGTCATCACTGCTCTGCATCTTCGAACTTTATTTGGTCTTTTTAAAAAAATTTATTCGAGCGTCACTCATAGTCTGTTTTAGACGAAATGCGCTTCTGGCCTATACAATTTCAATCCTGGTATCTATTACGATGTTATATAAAATATACAGAACACTAAAGACTGAGCAACACATGACAACCTTTAAGACAGGGGTTATCTGGATGTTCAGTAAGGTTATGTAGATCCTTCTCCACATATAGCTACCGTCGTGTTACTCATGGTTAGTACACATTCAGTGATAACTCTGATTCGGTGATCTCATAATCAAGTATTGTGGTTACGAGTATTGGTAAATAGCAAAGGTAATCTATCATGTCTATGTCTAAATAATGATGTCGTCCGTAGTCTTTCAAAACTCTTACACGGAAAATGCGTAGGGTGTTAGAACACTTTCCCTGTGAACGTATAATTAGAAAAATTAAGTGCCATATTGAAGTATGTAGCAAAGTTTTAAATGTCAAAAATATATTTTACAGTATTAACACCTGTAAAGCATGTCACTGACCAAGTTTTTAAATGTTATATTTGACCGATTTCCTACCTTCATTTAGTAGTATAGCTGCGTGAACTGACAACAAAAAGTTGCGGTATTGTGGCTTTTTAAAACCATAAAAATTTGCAAATTTTAATTTAAATGTCCCAAACATGATATGTGAAATATAGAGAAATGTTTGTTGATGACAAAACACAGGAAACGGTTTCCTTTGAATCATAGTGTCAGTCTGAAAGTACTTCCATTGTATCATAGTCTGAAACATGCATAATTGATTAAGAAAACTAGCTTTTACTTGATCCGGTATCATTTCGCTTTTTTTTCGCGTTGACATAATTTTGTGTTGATTATTTCTCAGGATCTTAAATTCTAAAACAAAACTTTACAACATTTAGCCTCGACTGAAACATCAAAACATACACACATGCTCCTGTTTTAAATATACAAAACGTATTCCATACAGATCGATAATATGTGTTACGTCTCTTCGTCTAACTTTTCTATTAAATGGAGAATTTGCGCAACTAGTTTGATGTTAAATAAAAAGTTTGGTTACAATTTTTTAAGGCCAGGTAACCAGCGATTAAAAAATGCTCAAAATGTTGTCAGCTTTAATTACCTTTTTTCATTGAACAATAGAGACATGTTCCCTGTTTTTCCACTTATATAAAGTTCTTGCAGTGTTAAAAATATAAATCACTTTGTTTTCGTCTTTTGACCTTTTTGTACTTTACCTTATTCCTGTTGAATCATCATACTAGTATAGTTATGTACTGCTTCAGGAAGTCATGTTTCATAAATATTTTTTCTACCAAATTGCAAAGTCTCTGCAAAAAATGAAGCCAACAGTAGTTTGTCGATCAAACAAATCGATTAAAAACAGAAGGAATCAAATGACTCCAAAGAGGAATGAGAAAACATTTTTTATTTCGTATGTCAATCGATTGTGCTTTACGAATTATACTAAAATGGAAAATAAAACAAAATCACCGAACTCCACTGAAACTTCTTAACGGAAAGTCCTTTGTCAAATGCCAAAATCAAAAGCTCAAATACATCAAACAAATGATGATACTTATGAGGATTTACAAAAAGTGTCTTACAAATCATTTATTATTAAGATGTACCTTTACGTTTGTCTCATTACTCTGTTGCAAGAGTTTGAATGTGAACCTTTCTAGAATATCGAGTAAAATAGAACAAATTAACTAGAATGCAGTATCATTTCTTAATATTTCGTGTCATGCATACACTTTTGATTGTCACACTGAAAGAACAACAATAAAATTTCAATAACTTTTATTTAAAGTTTGCATAGTTGACTGGAAACAAGTTATTGCAATTATTCTTTTTATGGAGAAATTTATTTGCAAATAAGAAGTCGCTTGCAAGACGTTCGGTAATTAAAATACAATTTAAGTTTAATTTATAGTTCTCATTTTTAAATTTCAAAGAAACAAAATTAACTAAGTGATCATATATAACCCAACTGTAACGGATGTTCTATGGGTATTAATGTGCACAGCACAGATCAAACGAATTGTCTACAATACTATCTAAGGTTATGTCTGCAGCGTAGTATAATAGTGCAAATTGGCTGAATTACTCACTTCTTCTTAACATTTTTATAACAGGACTATAGGGTGTAGGGCCTTTAATACTGTTATTTATTGCGATCTTCTATTGTTTAAATCAGTTATGCCACACACATAATTTCATATGCTTTTATTATATTGATTCTTAATGTGTTTGAAGGTTTTTAAATGTAATGTATGGTGCATCTACTACCTGCCTTAATCTTAATTCTAATAATGCGTTCTTAAGATGAAATTACAATAAATTTTAGTTTATAAGTACTTGTGTATTGGGATAACGACATCGCCGATAATTTATTTGTCATTACAAAAATATCAATCAAAAACGTTTTAGGTACATAGATTTCTTATGGTAATGAAAAGTTTTCTCGTAATTTTTTATACTAAATTCCTATTAATTTAAGATTACAGTAGGTTTTTAGTCTGACTTTTCAACTAACGATGTATATATCCCGTGCATAGTAAGTGTGTGAGACATAGGCAATAGAAATTATTATGAATGCTTTTGTTGAAGTTTCCTTATCAAAATAATTCTTAGGTTCTGCTCTTTTAAAAGTGGTATCGACAGAGCAATCCAAAGCTATTGGGAAAAGGGTAAAAAGATATAGCTAGCTAAATGAAGAAAATTAAACGCTATGGTCCATAAAACATTTCGCTTGATGAAGCAATACACAAATCAAAGATAGGTTGTTAATAAATTAGAATATTGAAACAAAAAATCTAAACATACAACTGTTTTAAAGTAGTATTCCAGAGTTCAATCAATAGGTTCTGTCGCTGGCAACAATGCTAAAGATTTTGACGATTTATTCTTGATGAATGCTGACGACTTCTATAATTGTAAAACTATTGTATTACTTTTCTCTAGATGTAATATCAAGAAGCTTCAATGGGTAAATATATACGTTTCCTGTGATGACACTAATCCGACAGTGTGTGTTTCCAAATAAGTTTTAAGATATCTTTGTAAGTAATAACACATATATTGTTGTTCCATTGAATGATGTTTATCGTCGAACGAGTACAATTTCAATTATTATCATGAATTAAACACGTTTAAATGTGTAAATGTATCTATCTTCTTGAATTGTCAAGGATGTCGAGTTAGTTTGTATGTCTTTTTTTATCATTTGTGACAATTGTACATGCATAATTTCAGCTAAATAGATCAGTCCTTGGACTTGTTTTTTATTTTCGATATTTATTTAACCTGGTCCATCAATTAAGGCAATGGTATGTTACCGCTGTCCAATAGTCATATATCGATTTAACTAAAACAAATCCGGGTCGGAAACCGAAAATGAAAGTCAGGGCATACAATTTCCGGTTGTATACCTGCTGGAGTTTTTGTAACTGAATGTTTTTTATCTTCTGATCTCTACGGTTTGTATATCATACACGAAATTTATCGTCTGTAGTAGCATAAACATAAATTATGGTGAATGAAATAATACATCATACATAATCGTGGAGTATAAATCAAATGTGGTTTACTTATAAATGATTTATTAATATCAGTAATGTTTTGTTCTTTTTCCAAAACCATTGTCCTAATTAGAGATCATTACATTGTATTTTATAGACGACATTATATATGTACATAAAAAAATTAAAAACATTTTGTCAAATGATATTCATACATCAACCTTTGAAACACTTTTGTATCATCCTATGTAGACAATTACAAGAAACTTCAATTTTTAATTAATTCCAAAACCATTGTCCTTATTAGTGATCATTACATGGTTTTTAAAGACGACATTATATCTGCACATAAAAAAATAAAAAAACAAATGTGTCAAATGATATTCATACATCAACCTTTGAAACAGTTTTGTATCATCTTATGTAGACAATTACAATAAACTTCAATTTTTAATTAATTTAACAATAAATGGAGACTATAAATGTCATTAGTTTACAAGACAGGTTCAATTACAGCATACAATGTTGAAGGCATGACAAACAAAGACCATAGTATGAAATGTATAAATTATTCAAAGACTTTATTAACAAATCAAAGTACATACAAATCTTGAATGTATAGTTATTAGAGAACGTCAAAGTCGTCTTAATTGTTAGTCACAAATATTGGTGAGACATAAGATATGTTTATATATATATAAACAGATAAAATAGACATAGGAAGATGTGGTGTGAGTGCCAATGAGACAACTTTGAAACAGGGTGAAAACAACTAGATTTAAGAAGGGACTCCTATGACAAATTGTCTTTAGAAATCAAACGTCGGATGATGTTTTAGTCATATTATCATTCGGTATAACCAAATACCAGAAAGATACAGTGATTGGTTGATTGCGTATCTGTATATATCCTTATGTTGTTTCCTATTCAAAATTCAAATGAAAGAGAGAAAGATCAAGAGTTTAAGAAAGATATTAATTGTCTATTGTGTTGTGTTCTTCAATGATTGAAATATGCAAATCATTCATAAACATGAGAAATATTAAACTAGCGAAAAGTTATATACATGATTTGTAAGGATTTTAAATACTTAAATCTAAAAGAGAAAAGCGAATATCCAACAGCAAAGGTTAATGTGCATTGGCTTTCCAACAGTCTAGATCTGTTGTAATTAAAAATTAAAACATGTTGTCTTGGAAGCCATTGATCACAATTATAAAAAAGTAAATCACAAAAATACGGAAATACGGGAAGTCCCTAATCTAATGGCAAAATCAAAAGTTCAAACACACCAAATGAATGGATAACATTTGTAATAATCCTGACCTTCTACAGGCATTTTCTTATGTAGAAAATGGTGGAATAAACCTGGTTTTTAAGCTAGCTAAACCTCCCACTTGTATGACAGTTGCATCAAATTTCCATAATATTGAAAACGATGTGTGAACAAAACAAACAGACAAAATAATTAAAAATGTCAAAAAAGTACAAATGCAACACGAACCCCACCAAAAACTGGGGGTAATCTCACGTGCCCGGAAGAGTGAGCAGATCCTTCTCCACACGTGTTACCCGTCATGTTGCTCATGTTATTACAAAGCCGGTAAATAGTATAATTTGGTAGGTCCCATTCGTGAAAAGGGAACGGGATTGGATTGTAGTTATCACATAATGAACATTTTCGATATCAATTTCATAACGGTCAACCAACTCCTGGTGGCGTTAAAATGAGTCTTCTATAGTATTTGTAATTGGTGACAGGAAAAGTCTTTTGTGAAATTCACTTCAGAATAATTGTACACCTTAGAATTGATGGTCAACCAGTTGGTCCGTGCATTGATTTGTTTGGTATATTGGATGTGTTAACGAAGCAAATTAAACTGTATACAATATATTTTCTCCTATGTTAAAAAAATATGTTGCTATATGTGTGCTGATCTTTATATTAATATAAACTGGCTGATCTGATACAAATTTAGCAATAGTTGTTATACGATATCATCCTTCTACCTGAACTTGGGATATGCATACCAATTTTAAAATCATTTCTTTTTTTCCAGAATATAAGCCTACCAGTATTAGGAACAAACTCAGGGAAACTACTACCTCGAGGTAAGTATTATAAGATAGTTAAGGAATTTGATTGCACTTCATAATTTTTTGTGGTGTCAATATTTGCTTCTAGATAAATCTACCAAACATACATGAAACATTGACGCGCTAGTGGTATTATCAAGTAAGGAATGACAGACATATATTATGAGTCAGATGTGACTAGTGCTCACCGCAAAATGAAATGTACCTTTACAGTACAAAATGATCTTCACGACTATTTAATGTTGACTAACTGTCTTAAACATTCTCATATTAAAAAAAAAAATGGACACAGTAGAAATACCATAAATCACCCAACACACCAACCCCGCGTCAAAATCCGTTGTAAGGATCACTTCAGATGCAAGAGTGGGTAACAAGCTTTCCGATTTAGTAAAACAAAAAGGCAGAAGATACCAAAGGGACAAAACAAAAACTGAAACGAGGAAAAAAAACAAAAACGAAAGGCAATCAAAACACTGCATATAAGACTAAAGACTTAGCAACATTATCTAACTTTGAGTCTTGTATCATGCAGGTACTTTGTAAAGATAAGCATCAAACCATCGTGTTCACATACGCGTTTACATTTCTCCAATTTTGATTTCATCATTCAGGTTAAAAAGGTGAATGAAGACCAAATAAAAAGTTTGAACTTAAAATATAAAAGCTGCAATACTTAAAACAAACAAGCAAGCGCAAACATAGATTACACCAACCAGGAAGGAAAAACAACCAAATAACGACGAAAAATACAAAACAAAACATAGAAATCTAAAGGCTTTCTAACATTTTATTGCTTTACGATTCATTCGAAAAAAGATCAAATGCACAGCTATAGCTACTGCATGTAACCGTAGACCATGTACAATTTTACATCTCTATCACGAGGAAAGCCATCACTTACCAACAAAAGCTGTATTTAAATAGTTTAGTTTGCTGTCTGGTTTATAGAGCGATAGTCAAATGTAGGCGTTGCAATTTTTCAACCAGTTTAGGTCGTATTCCGAGCTAACGAAACGATATGGATGTGTAATGATCTTATTGTTTAAGAAACCTCGATGTCAAAGATATCACTTTAAAATAAATATATATGCAGTATGTGATGGGGTAAATTTATATTTTTATATGAAATAAATAATATTAACTTAACGGTGTCTCTATTGTGTATCAATAGCAAAGCTTGTGGTGAATGTAACTTTGGGAATAGACATAGACGGCGCATAAAACATATCAGACTTAGAGTTTTTGATAATAGTTTTAAATGTAGACAAAAATGGCGTAAAGGTAATGATTGATTTTGTATTTTTGATATATTTAATTACAGTTCCACTCCGAATGTTGCGATTATTTTGGTTAAATAAAATGTGTCATCCAATTTATCTTGCCAAGTAAAATGAGTAAACTTCTTCTGTTTAAAAAGTGAAAACCTATAGTACTAAAAGCCCATAAATCATTTCTTCACCTAAAGATTTGATAACATTTATCATGCAATTTTGTTTGATACTCGACTTTTTTCAGACGATCAAATGAAAATGGAATGTCAGGGATATCGTTTAACTAAAGACCAAGACAATATTGTTGCGATGACGTTTATCTCTTAAGATATATGTTAGGTGCATTGGTTATTTCAGATAGCTCAGGAATGTGCATGCACTACACACTTTTTTATGTGGTGTCAATATTTGCAATCAAAATGACAGACATGCATAACATGAGTCAGGTCTGACTATGGCTTACCGCAAGATGAAATGCACCTTAACAGTACAAATGATTTTGACAAAAGATGAAATATAAAGGCTTACCAAAGTTGACTTTATATCTTAAAATTCAAAGTCTCACACAATAGATATCGCATGAATATTTAGTATGTCGACAATGTAGACATCACTTACGATGCACGAATAACCTGTCCCAACATACCCTAGTCAAGGCCAGTTCAATTGAATAGTTCGAGGCGCCGGTGAATTTTGGGGTATCTTCAAAGTAAACGCCTTTGAATTTTTCTTTTTAATAAGGGGATCATTGGTGAGTGTTTTGTAGACGAAGCACGCGTCTATCTAACAGTTCATGATAATGGTAATTTACTTCTTAAGAATGGGAAGTTAACAATAAGTAATCTGAAATCATGGAGTTTTGTTAGACTAAAGATTTAAACCTTTATTTAATATGAAAGTATTCCCTAAAACAAAACATTTAACGAAAATGGCATGCACAACATATCCGATTATGAAATTGAAAACTTGATGTTTTATGCATGCCTGAAAGAAGGTCTAAAAAAGTTACGTTTAAATGGGTACAAGAATAGACCAGCTACAAGGGATACAAATTTATAAAACATTTGTCAACTAAATGTAGGTTGGAATATCAGTCCCCACACTCTACTAATTTGATAAGCTTCCAACAGAACATTTTTAAACATGGGATAGGGCATAAACGGGACATTCTAAAAATACAACTTTCGGTTCTTTGATTTTTAACTTCTTCTCATCCAGTCGATACATCAAGGCTCTTGTTCAAGAAAGAGGGGTGAAAGATACCAGAAGGACAGACAAACTCAAACAACTTAACTCGGAGTATTAAATGTGTGCTTTTAAGCATATACTCCTTTCGGACGTTAAAGTATATATAGAGGATTATATAAGCTTGGAGTTCAGTATTTTTGCTATTTTACTTTTTATATACAAATGCACTAGTATAACACTGCCATCAACGCAGCTGTGTTAAAGCTTTCGATTTTTATAAGTACATAAAACAAGAATCCAGCAGTAAAACGTATGGGCACTCTAACGCAGACGATTGAATATCAATAGAATCACCTGAGCAAGGTTTGTCTATGAATCAAATCAGAATAAGAGTAACACGGAGACGGTTACATTATTTCCTGGAGTGAAAAAAATTACGGTTAGCTAGGAAGTGATTGATTTTGTATTTTTATTCATTGAATCATTGTTCTACCCAGTACTATATTGCATATCAATTTTAATATATCAGTTGTAATTTATCTTGTCACATGTAGTATATCAATGTAACATAGTAAACGTCTTCTGTTTAAAGGGTGAAGACCTATAGCACAAAATGTCGATAAATCATTTTTTTCACGCGTAGATTTGATACCATATTCATGTAATTTGGTTTGATACACTGCTTTAGCGATCAAATTCAAACGTAATGTAAGCGATATCGTAAAAGCATATATAGACTGAGACAGATTTTTTGCGAGGACGTCTTTCTCTAAAGAGGTGCGTGAGGTGTTTATACATTTTATGAAAATCCGTTTGAATATTCAAAAGGTATACGTTGATTCTTTAATACTTATCAAGATATTGTAGAGAAAAGTTGATTGATAAATTCTTCATTAAAATGTAGAATTTTGATCTTTTTAATTTTTATTGTTATTTCTGTTTTAGAAAATAATCAAATAATAACAAATGTATGAATAGACATATCGCTGGTATCCAGAGGCGTGAATATGTTGCATGCAATAAATCTGGTGTATATCCTGTTAATAAACATCGACATGCAGTTTGCAAATTCATCATGCGATGCATAGCAGTATCTATTTTTGAAAAAAAAAGAAATTTATCGTTATGTAATGTTATTAATTTCCACCAAACTAATAGTGGGAGAGGAATTTAGTATTGCATTTGTCCGTTTGTCTTTATTCAAACACCTGTAGGCATTACCGTGATATGGAGGTCAGTGTACTAATTTCCCATCTTTACATATCATAGATAAAATCGTACAATAATTATACATGAAGTGTACATAAACCTTGTTAAATGTTATGGGAACGTATTAGTGGTTATGACCTGATATTCTTGGGTAAATACCAAATTTTAATTTGTTAAATTGGCCGTTTTTTTTTAGACTTCCACCTTGGAGTTCGGTATTTTTGTTATTCTATTTATCAAAATAATAAATTTTGTACGTCCAAAGTATATTCTGGATTGTCAACTATAAAGAACGCATTTTAAAGCCAACAATGAAAAAATATGTCGAAATGTTATAAAAGTAGCTAAACAACGCATAATCTAGTATGAATTTGATTTTTACAATCAAATGTAGGATAAAGTAATTGTTACAAGAACACAATTGCAAGGACTATTATGGGCATTCGCTATACCTCATTTACTCATTGGCAATAAGACAACATCTTCTTATATTGATATCTAGTGCTATTGTATTTACTATAATGTTTTACTTTCAACGTCTTTTTTGTATATTAAATATGTTTTTAAGTAAAGTTAAGTTCGAGAAGAAAAAACAACTTTTAAAGAAAACTTTTGATCGTTATTATATTACATGTGAATATTTGTATTTGTACCGGTTTGTGTTTTCTTCTTTCGTTTCAGGATGGGTTTTTTCTGCGTATAATTAAGGGCGGTTGTGTCCGTCGACATACCTAAAAAAATATTCATTTCCTATCATAAATATCATAACGATAACCCATAATTCATTTATGCTGAAAAGATGAATGTGTTGCCACAGGAACTATAAACACATGGCTTTTTTCGTCAATTAGGTCATAAGTTACGCTCTAGATAAAACTAGGTAACTTACTTATCTTCATATGATATAATCTATCCTTCCTTTCATTAAAATAAATGTAAATTAGAAAGATGTTATACCAATTAACGTATCTTGTAAATTAACAGGTGGGGGGAGTATTACAACAGAAATGCTTAAACACAGATTGACAGTCGATATATGTAAAACCAAAATGGAAAATTCAGTTGGCTATACAATCAGAACAATTATGAATAAAGAAAAAAATCTCATATTTTTGTGGGTTCTTCAAAAATTGGTTTCGAGCACACCTGACAAAAATTATGAATTCCAAGATTATATTCCTTAACTATCAGCTGCTGTATTTCGTAAACGACCTAATTCGTCATCGTAATTAGTACAGGATCAAACGTTTATATGTATTAAAATTTATCTTTTTCCTAAACTAAGCATAAAACTATGTTCAAAAGTATGCCATAATGAATCATAAAAATTAGAATTTTCATTGTCCTACTCAGAATACCTTTCCCGATTTGCGGCTTCTCGACACATATGTGTGTGATTGAAAGACATGTTGTTTTGTTTTTTTTTTTTTTTTTTTTTATTTTAATTTATTTATTTACATGGGTTAATAGTCGCAGGTTCTTTCGGCAAAAAATACTTCATTTTAACTGTTCTGTTCCAACCGGCAGTTAATTCAATATAGTGTTGCCATTGAATGCATTATGAATTTGGTTCCTTACATGATTCCTATCGAAAGAGTTTGAGGATGGGAATAATAAATGAAAAAGGAATTTAACGCTTGTATATCTTTTATTCTTAAATCTAAATCCTATACGTCTAATTCAGATAACATCATCAATGTATAATTCGTATTTGATAATTGCCTAACAAATTATTTTCTTCAGATTACCAACTGATATACCCTATCATCTCAGAAGAACCTCATTTTTCGACTGTATACTCAAGCCAGCGACACCGTCGTAGTGCTCCTCAACTCAGGAACGACCTGTTTTTAAACTTCACAGCTTTCAATCAAACATTCCAGCTTCATCTTAGACGTAATGGACATTTTGTAGCACCTCATTCCTTTGTCCAATATCGATATTACAATGTGTCATCATCAACTGAAAGTATTGAAAAACAGTGTTATTTCAAAGGGAAAGTTGCTACGAGGAGAGGAAAAGCTGCTGTATCCCTATGTGATGGCGTGGTAAGTTCTTTTCATCAACTGTACCAAATTTGCATACCTATGTCTCATTTGCATATGACTCATTTACATACGCCTCATTTGCATAAACAGGCCTATTTGCCAGGTGTTAAAATATTATTCATTTGCATGAATGTAATGATCATGGTTTAGAATCATCTTACAGTTTGATCTAGAATTACTGTAGGTTATTTTTTCTTTAAAACTGATCCTCAAGTAACAATCGATATTATTTTAAAATAACAGCGTCTGATTTTAAATTTATAGCTGTAATTTGATATGCCATCTGAGTATATTAGGCTCTGTTTGTATGTAAATACCTTCAAGGAGTTTATATTTTTCAAATCGTTCTTGACCGTTAATAAATCATGCACTTAATAGTTATCAAAGGTACCAGGATTATAATTTTGTACGCCAGACGCGCGCCATAAGACTCATCAGTGACGCTCATATCAAAATAACTGTCTAATCTATTCTATTTATGGTAAAAATTTGTGAAAAAAAAAATTCTGCGTATTTGACAATGCCATTTCTAATTTTTCTGGGCTTTTTTTTACATCTGTTTCTATGTATTGTAGTGCAAATGACAAAGGAAGAAAACAGTATCTGGATTTGATCTAGGGTTTTTCAAAATCTTTTTGTAATGGACGGATTTGGCTATTCTTTTGTTATCCCTTTTAGTCACACAGCCCTTCGCGTATTCAAATAATTTTATATACTTAGCTTTCAATTTTTTGCTTTATTATTGGTGACTATAGGTGAATTCTAAAAAGCGCTTCGGACTCCCCAAATTTTTCAAACATTTTTTTCATTTGATAGCTTTTGTCGGTTTTGTATGATTACTGTTCTTTCAGCTGTTAATCTGAGACCAGTTTGCTACATTAATTTTATTGTTGAAATTGAATCAACGAATACTATGTAACTAGTTGACCAAATAATGTTGGAATGATATGAAACTCGTGTTGGAAGGAGTAAACGCATGTATCATTTGGTGTAGGGTATAACGAGTACATTCTAATTTAATAATTACATTTGTTTATGTATTTCAATATAATTTTGTAAACAGAAAACTTTAGTCTCACGGACGATAAATTTAAACCATTTCAGATAAATTTGTTTAAAAATATTTATTGACTGATTGATAATTACAAATATCAGGGCAACAAATATGTAATTTCAGATAAACAAGTAACTGATTTGGTAAGGTGTTCACTATAAATGTTGATATAACATTTGACTTATTACAAACTGTAAACAAATAGAGATATGAACTAGTTGATGTTGCGTAATGCAGTGATTAAGAATCAAAGAATAACCCGTATGTTTATGTTGTTTTGTGACATTAGTGGTTAGAACTGTATATAACTTGTCCTGTAAATAGTTCTTTATTGAAGATCACTGACATGATGAAACTTTAACAGTAAAATATCATATCCAATGAAATAGGACCGATGCAAAAATGTATATTAAATTTTAACAAACATCTATTATTCCCACATTATGATTTAAATCCATGCTTTTTGAGATATCGTAGCAAAACCGCCTGTACTGCGTCCAGTGTTCTAAGAGCGACGTCGGACAACATAGGTACTGTGGATTCATTTATATTCGTTGGATACCAATTTTTGAAGATTCTGTGGGAACAGGGGGACAACGAATTTAAATGTTCAACGAAATACATAGTTTCCATAGGAATGTATGCAAATTTTCTCAAACAACGAAATTAAATATCCACGAATATACAAGTTTTCCGCAATCCACGAAAATTGGTATCCACGAAAATAGATAAATCACAGTATATAATTTTAGTTAGTCGAATACATCGTCGGGTTCACATGGCGTTAAAACACAGTACATGATGTATGGTGGTATGAAGATGATATACTTTTTGTATCAATTGTTTTTGTCAGTCGTAATAGATGAAAATATTTATGATGTAGTCACATCAATATGCAGATCTAACATTGCTTGGCTTATTTTTAGACGAATTTTGTATTATTATATTTATACAAGGTGTATTACGCATATTTTGTTTAAGTCTTAAGAATAATTCGATATACGAGAAGTCGATAGTTATGAACCAACCCTGAACTATTTAAAAAAAAACGGATAAAATAATTGTTTTTCAAAAAGTATAATAACTAAAATACCGACTCCAAGGAAAATTCAGAACGGAAAGTCTGTAATCAAAAGGCAAAATCAAAAGCTTAAATACATCAAATATGAATAACAACTGTCATATATATATTTTATCTAAAAAAAGAAAAAAAAAACAACTGTCATATTCCTGACTTGGTACATGCATTTTTCTTATGTACACCTCGTTTTCTAGCTAGCTATACTTCTCACGTGTATAACATTTGCATTAAACATTCTATTATATAGCCAACGATGTGTGAACAAAACAGACATAATGGGTAAAAATGTCAAATATAGGGTACAACAGTCAACATTGTTTCTATAATCTGAATCTTAATCACTATGCATAACTGTTTGGTTAGTTAAACGATAAACCTGTTGATAGGTAGACATTCACGAGTTTGTTTGAATAGGATTTCCTTTGCGCGGTAGATGTTGTAGAAGTAGTCATTTACGGTACAGTTTGACAAGTTGTCGTTTATGAGTACAATTTTGATCAGAAGTAATGTACTTGCAATGAAATAAAGTAACCATGTATGCATACAAAATTTAATTAAATAGTTATGTACTCATACGAAATGATACATGATTCACGTTCGCATATATAAAATGATATGAAGTAGGCATATACGCGTACGAAATTATTCATGTTCGCATACGAGATACTATTCCGTAGTCATGTGCGCGTACAAAATTATATATATTCAAGAGTCATGTACACATGCGAAATAGTATATTGAGTAGTAATGTGCGCATACAAAATGATTTTAAGTAGGCATATAAGCGTATGGATAATTCGTGTACCCATACGATAGAATACTAGTATTCAGTAGTCATCCACGCATACGAAATTTTGATCAGTAGTCATGAACCCATACGAAATAATGTCCAGTAGTCATGTACACGCACAGAATTATATTCAGGATTCGTGTACGCGAAAGAAATGCTAGTAATTATAAGTAGTTATGTGCGCATACGAGGTGAAAGCGTATAGGCATGTGTGTGACTGATCTTTGTTTGAGATAGCATAATAAAAGCATAGCATAATAAAATCATATCTGATATTCATCCTCAGTCATAATTACCTTCCATCATTACCAAACTGAACAAAGAAATAACACGACTGGTGCCGTATACGGTGCAGGAAATGCTTACCCTTCCGGTGCACCTGATTTCACTCCCGGTTTTTAGTGGAGTTCTTGTTGTTTCTAATTTATTATTTATCACTGTTGATGTAAATGTCCTTTGGTTTTGTGCGTCTTTGTTTACTCCTGGGTTTTGATTGTAATTGTCTTTTCTGCATGATAAATAAAAAGGTTCATGTCTGCAGTTAAAGTATTCTGATTATTGTGAATTACGTTTGATGAGTACACTGCATTGAAAAATACAATTAACTGTTTATATTATTTAAATAGTTTTTTCTAAATGGATTTGTGTAGCTAAAAAATAAATCTATTTCAAAATTATGCCTTAACTTCAGCTTTGAAATATGCAGTATATAAATATAAAAGATGAAATTTATTTTTATTTATTTTCATTTATGACATACATGATAAACGAGCTGTTTGAAAGAGTAATATTTCCACATTGCATAGAATAAAACACCATGCATTTTGTAAGAAATATGTTTTCTTGGTGATAATTTGTCGATGCTTTTGATAGCTGATCATATTTCAAAAGAAATGATAAAATCTTTAAATATTAAAGTTATGAAGTCAAATGAAATATGTGTTAAACACAGAAAGATGAAATATCAACATTCCGTTAAGAACCAACGTGCTTGGCAGAACTGCATATAAT